>NC_137740.1:2410000-3010000 GCF_963264785.1 Psittacula echo | reverse complement strand
ACAACTCCTGGGTGACTTCTGTTTAGATATGACCATATTATATTTCTAGTCTTTGGGTCTGTGTTAACAAGAGACTTATGACTGTGTTCATGGTAGCGTAGATACACAAGTACTTTCATTTTTCTACCAAAAGAAAGACTAAATAAAGTAATAATAACAGTAATTTCTTCCCTGTGAAGGTGCTGAGGCTCTGGCCCAGGGTGCCCAGAGAAGCTGTGGCTGCCCCAGCCCTGGCAGTGTTCAAGGCCAGGTTGGACACAGGGGCTTGGAGCAAGCTGCTCTAGTGGAAGGTGTCCCTGCCCATGGCAGGGGTTGGAGCTGGATGAGCTTTAAGGTCCCTTCCAACCCAAACCAGTCTGGGATTGTATGATAATAATAAATACAATATTACTATATTTCTGAATAGCCAAATGTGAGATGTTTATTTTCTGTTTTAAAATGTTTGATTTCTTCTCAAAATGGAGGAACATGGTACCTATGAGCACAAGGGGAAATCACAGGAGTCATATTTGGTGGATGTGGCCCAGGTGTGTTCAACGCACAAAACCACCTGATGAATCTGAGTATTCCTCAAGTGCTACAGTTTATATCCCCTCAAACCTGGCTTCTCTCTGCTCTCCTCTCCCATCCCTCTGCCTTGCTTCTCTCCATGTTTGTCCCTCTGCCGTTTTTCAGCCACAGCTAGAAAGGATGCTGCAGTGGGATATAGCTACAACAACAAATCACTTGTGGTGTTTGAGGTTTGGATCTGAACTTGCATCCCTCAGTCTTTGCTTTGAGCAAAGGATGCAGAGGAGAACTGGCATTTAGTAGATTTTCTGAGGAGGAAGGGATTTAGTGTGAAACAAATGGAAAACTTAAAAATACTTGTTAAAACATTGGAAAACAGATTCCCTTTGAGTCAAAGTGGTTTATTAGAGAAAATCAAACTGTCTTGGGTTTGGCCGGTTGAAGCTTTCAATTGTCTTCAGCAACAATTTGGAATGAAAGGTCATTTCAACTGACATAATTGCTCTTTCCCTGAAGCCATCTGAAGAGGATTCACAATGGTATGAAGCTTTTGTTTTTATATAAACAATTCATTAAGATCCACCAGGAACCTGCAAAAAATTCATCAATCAACATGTGTTTTTGCTTAAATGGCATAAAAAAAAGCCCTGTTCAATCCAGGAGATCCGAGCTGATTATTTTGCACCAGCACAGATTTATGGGGGGCTGTAAATCAGCTTCCCCCTCCCAAGTTGTAAAGCAGTGATAATACTGCTCTTTTCTTTAGATACTAAACCTCATGGAGGGGAGTTTCTGCTGCCAGCAACTGGTTCTGCATGAGAGGCCTTGCTGGAATCTCCTTGGGCATTTATCTGACATCGATAATGGGAGGGAGTAGTGTGGTTAGTTCCCTTTGGAGTGGCAACTGGTTGACACAGTCCGAAAGAGGGCTTTTGGAGATTTTTAGCTTTATTTAATGAAAACAGTGTAAATGAGGAGAAATGTGGTTGCTTTTGATTCATGGCCTACACAGCCTTCTGCTGGGTATTAATTAATGACTTTGGTAGGTTATTATTGTAGGGCTTAAGGAGCAGGATATTATCTAGTCAGGCTCAGGGCTTCACCTCCTCGGGGTGGTAGTCAGGATGTCTGGAGGGGTTTGAGGGCTTTCTCCCTCCCTTGCAGCCCATCTGGTCCCTCCATGAGCTGTGCTGGGAGTGGGGTAGGCTTTGATGTTTGTTTGGAGTCCTGTCTAGACTCCCCCAAACTCTCTCCTGCCCAGCTTTGCTTTTGTAGATTTTCATAAAGCTTGTGTCTGTGTAAAAGCTTTTTCTCCTGCCAGTAGCAGCTGAACTTGTCTGAAAGCTCTGGAATTGCATCAGTGCCTAAAGGGGCTCCAGGAAACCTGGAGAGGGGCTTTGGCCAGGGGGTGTAGGGACAGGC
The DNA here is from genome assembly GCF_963264785.1 of Psittacula echo. Taxonomy (NCBI): domain Eukaryota; kingdom Metazoa; phylum Chordata; class Aves; order Psittaciformes; family Psittacidae; genus Psittacula; species Psittacula echo. The sequence continues at coordinate 3,008,068 of NC_137740.1, read as the reverse complement.
CAAGGGGAATGGCTTTAACCTGGCAGAGAGGAGACTGAGATGAGCTCTTAGGCAGAAGCTCTTCCCTGTGAGGGTGCTGAGGCGCTGGCACAGGGTGCCCAGAGAAGCTGTGGCTGCCCCATCCCTGGCAGTGTTCAAGGCCAGGTTGGACACAGGGGCTTGGAGCAAGCTGCTCCAGTGGAAGGTGTCCCTGCCCGTGGCAGGGGTTGGAGCTGGAGGAGCTTTAAGGTCCCTTCCAACACAAACCAGGCTGGGATTCTGTGTTTTCATGGGCAAAGTCTAAAAGGCAGCAAAGGAACTGATTCTCAGCTGTACTAACAAAGGAGTGTGTGGTCACCTCTATGCTGAAATCACTTGGAGAGTAAAGAGTACATAGTGGGGCTGTCCTTTGGTGGAAACCTGATGAATGTTTCTCCTGTCCTGGCTGAAACTGCCTGAGTGGGAAGGGGGTTCATACCCACTGTGTGAAATGGGGACCCTGTTAGGAGTGGTTTGTCCCTGACTTGTCATTCCCCCCTTCCTGGGAACATAATGCTGCCTGGGAACAAATCAGTGTTCTCAGAATTCTTCTTTCTAGTTTCTTCCCCCCTGATCCTCATCTTTCCTCCAGCTTCCCCTTCACGCAGGATTCCCAGGTGGCAGAAGCTGACTCCCCATTGAATCTCGGAGGTTAGAATTACAATAAGGTGACTTTTCATTTTGGTAGGTGACTCAGTGATGAGGGAGTTACGCAGCTGGAGCTAAACCTTGCCAGTGAAAAGCATTTGAAGTCGGTTAACTCGAGAACAGCATTTTTCCTCATGAACAATGGTATAGGTGGGGCTGAGGCCTCACGTGCCAAGTGGGAAATAAGTTTTGCTGGAGGGAAAACCTAATTTGTCTCCTAAATGTGGGGCTCCCATTCCAGCTCAGGCTGTTTGCCTGTGTGGGTGGAGGAGAGACAGGGTGAACTCGGGGGAGCAAGGTTTTGTAGCCAGATGTGTCACAGCAGTTGTCACCGTGCATAGTATGAAGTCCCCATTTCTTCCTCCCCTTTTTCTCTGATGAAACCCAGTGGATACTCTTCATGTCTTTACAGGGGAACATATGTGGAGTTGTAATTAAAAGCAAAACCTGGTCCTGAGCATCCTCTGGAGGGAGGCCAGCTGGGCCGTGGCTTACTCCTGCTTAAGAAACTCCTTTTACTGCTGAAAGATGTATGGAAAAAGGGAGCCTGGCAAAACCACAATGGAACAGCACAAGGGAAAAGAAAGTAGGATAAATCCCTACGCATATGGATAAATAATTCAAACTTCTTATAACAAAATAGGACCATTTAGATCATAGAATCATAGAGTCTTAGAATGGTTTGGGATGAAGGGAGCTTAAAGCTCATCCAGTCCCAACCCCTGCCACGGGCAGGGACATCTTCCACTAGAGCAGCTTGCTCCAAGCCCCTGTGTCCAACCTGGCCTTGAACACTGCCAGGGATAGGTCATGGATGAGTTTGTTTCCTTCTTGGAAAGTTAAAAGATTTAAATCTATGGGAAGGGTGGTTCATTTCGGATGATTTCTGCCCGTCAGCCAGGTGGGTTTGTAGCCTGCCTCCAAGTTTTCTCTTTTCAAAATGTAAATGTAGTACTAGGACATGTTCTTAGTTAAAACAACTGACTTACGTCTTGCTCTTGGGTAAATAGAGAACTTACTATATATGTTATATTTCTGTTTGTCATTTGCAAGGTAGAGGCAGAGAGTTGTAGTTTTTGTTGCATCTCTAGCATGTATTTTCTGAGTCTCTTCTAAAGGTGTCATCAGGGAGAAATGAGGGGTCCAGCTTCAGCTTAGTAAGATTTGGCCTCCTGTTTTGCCGCTGGTGTTGAGTCTGATGTCCCAGCTTGCAGGATGCTGACTATGAAAGGATGGGAGTTTCCTGCACAGGCTGCTGATTCAGGGAATAGCGGCTGGGTAACCTGCTCGCAGCATTCTGCTGATCTAGGGTTACAGTCATTAAACACAAAGGGCTGGGGATAGCAAACACATGGACTGAAACCTTCCCTGGGTGTCAAATGCAATTTGTCTTACATCAGTCGCCCCAGGCTGTTTCAGTTGTGGGATGTCATAAGCCCGGTGACATGATCTGCTGTGACAGCCAACCTGACTGAGGAACATGCTGGGGAAAGAAATTGGGATGGGGAATGCAGGGGGAAGGTTTTCCCCTCCTCCAGTTGAACTGTGCATGGAAAAGTTTTGGCCACCTCTTCCTGTTGAAAGCTGTGTGGGATCTTAGCCCTGGAGCTCTCTGGAGGCTGGTGTTCTGATACAGTGCCAGAGCGGCGTTGCTCACTAATATGTATTTTTAGATGTATTTGCATGTCAAAAACCAGTACTTCTGGAAGAGATACGTGGGATGGGGAACACACATCAGGAATCTCTTATTGTGAGCAGTGCCTTTGCCCAGGAACCTGCCATTCTGTGCAGTGTCTGGGACCCAACAAACTCAAACTCTGACTGCTGCTTTGTGACAGTGGTAGAGAATTAAGACCAAGAGACAGCAGAAGTGTCACACTGCTCATGGACCTGCCTCTGACACACAGTTTGTTGCCAATACCTGTGTAAGCATAATGAAATGATACCTAGAAGTTAGAAAGCATAGACAGATTGTAGGTGGGAAGGAGCCTCTGGAGGTCAGCTCATCTCACCTCCTGTCAGGATAAGGCTGACTTCAAAGTGGTCCCAAGCTGCCCAGGACCTTGTGTCTGGTGTGAAAAACAGGCAAAGGTGAGGATGCTCCAGCCTCTCTGAAGCCCCAGTCCAGTGCTCAGCCATTCTCACCAGGGATTTGATTTCCAACTGTTATTTCTCTTTCTACAAGCTTCTGATAACACTTCATTCCATGTTGTTTGTACCATCCATTAAGCTACAAGCCAATGAGACTGGAACCTGTCTCTTCGTATGCTTAGGCAGTAGCCAGGGCTTCACTGGGGATTCTCAGGTATGACTCTGCTCTGAAATAAGAGCAAGAATGAGACCTCAGGATGAAAAGCTCTGCAAATAATTCTGAGGTGATCTGAAAATAGTTGTTACCAAAGCAAGTCAAATGCCTTAACTGCATGCCTTTGAACTGAGCCAGGTTGGTTCAGCTACATACAGCTGACAGGCTGAGAGAGCCGGGCTGGTTCAGCTTGGGGAAGAGAAGGCACCTTAAGGGGAGACCTTAGAGCAGCTCCAGTGCCTAAAGGGGCTGCAGGAAAGCTGGAGAGGGGCTTGGGACAAGGGCCTGTAGGGACAGGCCAAGGGGAATGGCTTGAACCTGCCAGAGGGGAGACTGGGATGAGCTCTTAGGCAGAAGCTCTTCCCTGTGAGGGTGCTGAGGCGCTGGCCCAGGGTGCCCAGAGAAGCTGTGGCTGCCCCATCCCTGGCAGTGTTCAAGGCCAGGTTGGACACAGGGGCTTGGAGCAAGCTGCTCTAGTGGAAGGTGTCCCTGCCCGTGGCAGGGGTTGGAACTGGATGAGCTTTAAGGCCCCTTCCAACCCAAACCAGGCTGTGATTCTGTGATCTAAATATTTCATTTTTCTTTGCTTCATGGCAGAACTTGAAGTTTTGTCTCTCCAGTGACTATTAGGAGTGTTAATCCTGCTTACTTCCCCTTTCAGTTTTCTAAGGAGAATGCATTGCAAGCTGGTGTTTAGCATAGGCAAGGAAGGGGAAAGATGCCGTCAGCTTCAGGTTATTCCAAATACAATAGTATGGAACTCGTTTTGCTTTATATAGGGAACCGCTAATTGGGTGTTAGAGGCTGCTAACTTTATAGTCTTGTAAAACTGCAGTGACTGAAGCTGACACTTGTATAAGGTCTCTTGGGAGAAAAGCGAGGTTTCATGTCACTCGAAGGAAAAGGTTAAGAACCAGACTGAAAGAGCAGTTGTTGGGTGTTTGTGCTTCCAAAAGTCTCAGTTCTATTAAGTTAAACAAGGTTTCAGACATCCTCATGGTGTTTGCAAATAGGTTTAAGTGCTAAAATAGTGGAACAAACTTTAAAATGGCACAGATTTAATTTTCCAATGGCCAAACCCAAGTCCAGGTTCCCATTCTCTGTTGTTTTCAGAGCCAGCAAGTTGAAGGCCATTTCTTGCAAGCCAGGACCAGCCAAATACAGGCAACTCCACAATCCAGTGTAATGAAACAAAAATGGGTTAATTGCTGGCATCTACAAAGCACAGTGTGTGCTGGATCCTAAGACCTAACCAGAAGCATTTGCTGTAGACGTTTTCCAGAAGAAGGCAGCTCTCTCTGTGCCTGTTCCTCCCATCTTGGACCCACTTGAGTGAGTCCAGAGGAGGCCACGGAGCTGCTGCGAGGGCTGGAGCAGCTCTGCTCTGGAGCCAGGCTGAGAGAGCTGGGCTGGGGCAGCCTGGAGAAGAGAAGGCTCCTGAAGGGGAGACCTGAGAGCAGCTCCAGTGCCTAAAGGGGCTGCAGGAAACCTGGAGAGGGGCCTGGGACAAGGGCCTGTAGGGACAGGCCAAGAGGAATGGCTTGAACCTGCCAGAGGGGAGACTGAGATGAGCTCTTAGGCAGAAGCTGTTCCCTGTGAGGGTGCTGAGGCGCTGGCCCAGGGTGCCCAGAGAAGCTGTGGCTGCCCCATCCCTGGCAGTGTTCAAGGCCAGGTTGGACACAGGGGCTTGGAGCAAGCTGCTCCGGTGGAAGGTGTCCCTGCCCGTGGCAGGGGTTGGAGCTGGGTGAGCTTTAAGGTCCCTTCTAACACAAACCAGGCTGGGATTCTGTGATTTTGTTCATAAGTTGAATCCCATCATTCCCAGGAGGGGGCCCAGTGGAATTTGTGCTTGGAAATGCTGTTCCCCATCCTGCCTGGGTCCAGCTAACAATGTAAAATACAGTGTCAATTTTTTCTCCCCACAGAAGTGAGAAGAACCTGTTGTTTTCAATACAGGCAGAGTGATGGGTACCCTTTTGTTCTGCTCCCATCAGTTACTGTGTTCTCATGTATGGAAACTGCAATGCCACAGATGACCCTGGCTTCTTTTCAGTGGTGTAACAAAGTCCTTGGTGTTCCTGAAGGCTGCATGCAGAAAACTCAACATGGTAGGTTAGGGATAAACCATTTCTAGGTGCCTGATTAGCCTTCAGGTTTTGAGGTAGACCCTGAAGGTGTCAGTTTTATTGTTATAGAGGTACTGAGTGTTTCCCTCCCACTCTGTTTACTGGGGCACTGTGAAAGGGCCATGGTCAGCTGTGGTTTTAGGTGGAGTGGCTGATCCTTTGCAGCAGCGTGTGGTGATTTATGGACTTGAAGTGACATGGTCAAGTGTCGTAAGCTCAGAAAGGAAGAGAATGCCATTAGAAAGTGGGTGTGAGGTGACAAGTGTTCTCCAGATGACAAGCGTCTGTGTGTTCCTTTACATCAGTCCCTTTGTGCCTGAGAAATGAGAAACCGCTAAATGATGCTTTGTATGGTGGAAAAATGGGCTTGCATAAATCCTATGCTGCTTCTGGGCAGTGCAAATCCTTGATTCTGATTTGGATGTAACCTCATTATAGCTATGGAGAAATGATGATCAGCAGAAGCATAACGATGAATAAAACTCCAAAGTTATGATTATAAGGAAAGGGTCATTCCAGCACCTCACATCTGGCTGGCACGTGGCGACTGGCCAGATGTGCAGTGGCTCTGAGCAGCATGGCAGTGGGAGGAGAGCTGTGGCAACCCCACCAGGCTGAGTATGAGGGAGGAAGATTATCCAATCTTCCAAGCCAATGCTGACACCTTTGTTCCTAGCAAGATTCCCTCTGGGAGGGGTGAGGTTTCCTGTCCATGCTGGAGGTTAAAGTGTGCTTGTCCTCCTCCCCGCTATCAGGTTACCCAAGTTCTGCAAGGATTCAGATGGGACTGTGATTTAGGCTCTGCATAGCTTAGGTTAACAGAGGCAGTCCGCCTGCACAAGAAGGTGGACAGTGCCTTGGCTGGTTCTGGAGATGTCGTGCAGAGTTCTCCAGGTCTCCTAAGCTCTGGCATAGCTCTGTAGCTGATGGAGGTTTTCTCTCCATCAGTTACATAGGCAACAATAACCCTCCCATCAGTTACGCAGCATTCAGACCTCCTTCCCTATCCCTCAAAGCCTCACTGTGATCCTCCAGCTTCAGCAGTGCCACTCCTTGGAGGCCTGCCAGATGTCTGGGATGAAGGAGGGGGTAAAGCACAGGGAATTCTGCTGGTATTATTCTTAGTCAATGAAGGAAATGGGTGATTAAGTGTACATGGGACTCACGAGTGTCCAACATATTATCAGTGCTGGTATTTGAGCTATGTACAGCGTATCAGGGAGAACTATTTCCTTCTATCTGTGTCTGCTTTTCTTCTTGACTGATGAAGAGATAAGGCCTCTGCTATCATGAATCACTATTGTGGGAGATAGCAAGATTGATTAGGCTTATAACTGAGTGAATAGGTCAGATACTTGCAGTACAAAGCTAACCTTCGGCTTTGATAGCTCTCAGACGATGCTTTTATGTTTTACCCCCCTCCAAAAGTAGCTTTTATATCTACAAAGAGAGATTGGACTCCTCAAGAAAAGTCTATTTGCAAAATCAAGGTGGACAAAATAGAACAATGTCTGTGCCAGTGGTTTACTACAAAGCTTCATAGCTTTTGCAATTACATTTAGTCTACATTGGAATGTCAGCTGAATTACCAAGAGGATCAACATCTTACATAGACCTCCTGTTAATTGTGGAATTCCATTTTACCCTCTATATTTTTGTTTAATTCAAACATTAAACAGAGTGAATTATGCATTTAAGTAGTATATATATGTCTGCAGTTGTATTTTAAAGGTTGTTTCTTACAGGGTTGCTTATTTCTGAAGGTTGTCCTGGTTTGGGGACAGAAGTGTTAGGGCTGAACTGTGATGAGCTGCTCTGCAAACACTGAGCAGACAGCCAGGAGGACGTGGTCCTTCTGCACTGGAGGACATGATCCTTCTGCATTGGATGTCTCTCCTCAGAGGGTCAGATCTTGGAGGTCTTAACCCTGACACACAAAGTCAGACCCCAGTAAGCTGCACACCCTTGTAATTATGATACCCTTGGTCTTTGCATTGCTGAAAGGGGCTACGTCTGTGGTGGCACCTTCATCAGTGATGGAAGAGAAGCATCAAAAGCACTGTCAGAATTGACAAGAACCTTTGCTTTGATTTTTAAATGGATAACTCTTAGCAACTGAATTGCAGCACCTCTCATCAGCAAAACATGGATGAGGTGCACAGGGAGACTGTGAGCTGGATTCAGGAATCATATTGCTGTTGTATCAGTCCAGGTAGAAGTTTCATGAAGAGGATTCAAGAAAGTCTGTTGGAAAGTAGCAAGTAACTGCGAGCTAATGTGGTTTGGAATCCACAGCTTTAAATATATGTGTTCAATGATGGGAAATGTCCTCTATGGACCAGCAAGACTGGTAAAGTAATTTTCCTCATTACCAGTGAGTGTAATTTACTGCTATGCTGCTTATAATGGGGTATAAGGGAGAGTCCTCTGCTGTCACTAAAATGTAAGAGCTCATTGCAGAACATTTCTGTACAAATGGAGTTGGGTTTTCATTGTGTAGATGGTCCTAATGGCAGGACTAAAAAGGAGCTCATAGAATCACAGAATGGTTTGGGTTGGAAGGGACCTTAAAGCTCATCCAATTCCAACTCCCTGCCACGGGCAGGGACACCTTCCACTAGAGTAGCTTGCTCCAAGCCCCTGTGTCCGACCTGGCCTTGAACACTGCCAGGGATGGGGCAGCCACAGCTTCTCTGGTGTGGTAATGATAGAGTTCCCTCTGCAATACCTGTTTTGGCAGCTCTGGGAATGCCTCTGTAGCTTGCTTTGGCATACTTTGGTCTCTTGTGGTTTTGTTTGCTTTCCATCTCATGTGCCTATTTCTTTCTCAAAGATGTGTAGTTGTTTATCTTGATCATCGGGGAATATAAAACCTGTTGACATATAAATAAAGGAAGCTGTTATTTGTAGGGCTTTTGTGGTCGGTGATCTACAAATTAGGATGAAGTTGTTATCTATTGTGTAGCAAAGCTGTGTTCCTCACTACTTTTGTAAACTGGATTTATGTGATTTTAATGTCTCCTATATATATGTATGTAAAGGTGGTAGTGAATAATAATAAGATAATGAAAAGGAAAGAACATTTCTCAGATGATCAGACCCCTAACCTAATACTACTGCACCTTTGAAGGTCCCTTCCAACCCAAACTATTCTGTGATTCTATATGTGTGAATACGTGTACCCTTCTGCTATGCACCAGCCATTGTTTGAATGGAAGAGGTTTGGGTAGCTTACTCCAAGTCCTAAACCCAACTTGCCTTCTGGCAGTGGGACCCTTCTGGAATGGTGGTTGCAGCCACTGAAAGGCTGCATCTACCTGGCTTCTGTGGGAAGAGAAGCTGTGGCTGCCCCATCCCTGGCAGTGTTCAAGGCCAGGTTGGACACAGGGGCTTGGAGCAAGCTGCTCTAGTGGAAGGGGTCCCTGCCCGTGGCAGGGGTTGGAGCTGGATGAGCTTTAAGGTCCCTTCTAACCCAAACCATTCTGGGGCTCTATGAAATGGATGAGAAACACTCGAGTTGCTGTAGAGATTTGGTCCCTTCCAACCTGGTGTTCTCTGATTCCATGATTCATTACTTTTAGCTGTTTCAAAGTAAGAACTGAGCTGCTGAATTGCACTGCTGAAGCCAAGTTTTGTAACCGGCTTCTCAGTTTTTCCTTTTCATTCATTATCTTTACCTCGGGGAGATTACTCACGGAGGTAAATGTTCCTGATGGGAATCAGGTTTGCCGGACCAGGTCCACAGACCTCATGTTTGTATTGCTGTTAGATTGCAGTTTCATTTAATGGAGCAGCATTAAGCATAACGCTGTTGCAACACGTTAAATTGCATTAAATATAATCAAGCTTCACATCATGCCTTGGGTTGATCATTGCCATATTTGTAAAAGTAAGGCTGAAGACATTTTCTTGGCATGTTCTAAGCCACATTATACAACCTGTAACACAATCCCATATTGGAAGGGCTTTAGTATTTTTAGGGAAAGGATTCCAGGCTTGGGATCCTCAGTGTGGAGATGTCACTGGAGTCGGCCGTGATGTAAAGGCTTTTAAAGCAACCTAATGCAGTAATTTAACACCGTTGAACTAGATTTAGACTATTTTACTTCTAAGCTCTTTCAGGTTACATCCTCATTATTTCAGCTGCCCCTTGTGACACAGCAGAGATAACACTAAGTGCCTGTAGTTTACTTTTGCTGTTAAACTCTGCATTTAAAGGGAGCTCAGAGCTATACGTTTGTTTTCCTTGACACTTGGCATAGCCAAAAATGCACAGTATTGATAAAGACAGGAGGGCTGAGGTGGCTGTTAACTCTCGAGCTTTCTATGTTTCCTTTTCATATATCCCTGGCACATGCTGCAAAGGGAGAGCCCCAGCTGGCTTGGGAAGTGCAAGCTGTAAAGGAAAAGCTGTGAAGTGGATACCCAAAGTTGCTGTACCTATCCTGTAAACCTCAAATCTCATTTGTCAGCCAGGATTGAGTAAGACTGTATTAGAATTGAACTGTGGGGAGGAGATTTCTAGGTAAGTTTTTAGCTTTCTATTATATTTTCAACTCTCGCTCCACTCAACTCGAACCTTTGCGTTATTGGGTATATATTGATAGAGCATCACATGGATTTAAACAATGAGTTCAGTCAGTCTGTGAGCAGCTTCTGAACCACCATTGTTCCCAACCATGGCATTCATTTGGTAGGTAGCTCTCAAGTTTCAAAGTTATTAAAGGTTCCTCAGCCCTCCTCTTACCTCCCCCCTCGAAATCCTCTCAGCAAGCCTGTGCCACTCCGCATCCCACTTGATTAGACCCTGGTGAGAAATGTGTAGGTGAATGATCTTTTTGTATTCCTGTCCTCTGTGATGCAGGATTTGAGAACCCAGGAATGAAAGCTCCTCTTGCCCCAGCGGGTTGTTGTTAACTCTCTGAATTCCTAAGTTAGAACAACATGAGCTCAGCATCTCCCTTTGTGTTTGCTTCTCCATGAAGCACTGCGATGGACTCTCTTCGCTGCTCGGCTGTAGGAAAATTTCCTCTGGCTGCTTGAACTTCAGCCATTTGGGCAGGAGAGCTTTGGATTCCAACCAGTTTAGGATTTTTTTCCCCGCCTGGAACACATAGCAAAGGAGCAGGGCGTTAAAATGCAGCCTTTTGGTAAGGATTCAGGCCTGGATTTGGGGGTTGTATTAGCTTGTAGGTGATGAGCACAGGGGTTTGTGCACGTTTCTTGAGCAACCTGGTCTAGTGGCAGGTGTCCCTGCTGTGGCAGGGGGTTGGATGAGCTTTAAGGTCCCTTCCAACACAAACCATTCCATGATTCTAAAAAATTCCAAGCTAAATTACAGAGGAGAGAAGGGAAAAGGAGACTATGTTGTAATCTTTGTGATACCTTTAGACATGCCTAAAAGAGATGCCTATAAACCATGTGTCCAACATCCTGAAAGTCTCTGCAGAAAACTTCTTTTCCTCTTTTGCCTTCAAATCACTTAAAAGAGACTTCACAGCATTGTCCTGGAGCCCCAAGGGACTCGTTTGAATGCAGAAAGTAAAAACCCCAAATCAACACCTATCCCTCAGCCTCAAGTCCATGCAGCTTGCCTAAGCAGCGAGGCCTCGGCGAGAGGGAAGGAATGTATTATCTCAGGGGGCATTTGTAATTATTCCAGTTCAGCCTTTGCTAATAGCTACCACACAATGTCGATTCAGATGCCACATTCTCCCCTCCAAGTTTAGAATGGCAAATAGCTCTGTGGGAAACACTGACTCCCTTGAAGTGGGCGGTGTTGGAGAGTGAAGGGGAAAACCAAGAAAAGAGAGGAGCTGTTTTAACGTAGTCCAAGGGAAGGATGGGTCGAACTGGAATGGAAAATCCAGAGCCAGCGACAGGAATGAAGTCCTTATTGCAGAGTGTTTTAGCCCTGAGGAATAACTATGAAAGTAAGTGGTGGGAATGTTTCTTGGGTCAGCTGCAGCAACATGAATTAAGCTTTTCAGAGGGAATAACATTGCAGAGGGAGGAGACGAGTAGATAAAAACATGAATGTCATTTCCCAACGTAAAGGGGGAAGTTAGACACTCAGAATGGTCTCTTGAAGTCTCAACGCGCTTTAACTTCATGCATGTTCCCAGCTTAACTTAGCAATTAGTTGATTAAAGAAAATCAAGAGCATCCGCAGGCCAGGCATTGGCCATGTTGCAATTGTGGGGCTTTTTATAAGCTGTGAAATGAGATGCTGACATCCCGTGTCGAGTATCTACAGATTGGCTGATGTGAAGGCCTTGGAGACCCTGAGGGTCTGACCTACATTACTGGTACTGTCAGTACAGCAAGCTCATGTGTCTTCCAAGCCCAAATAGTTCATCTCTCTGTGTCTCTCTTTCTCTCTCTTCTTCCTGCTTCCAAGATTCAAAGAGAAGGGAGAGTGCCAAGGAAAAATTTATTAGAGCACAGCATGCCCATTTCTTTTTTTAAGTTAAATGAGGGAGTTGGATTTGGTTAAAATATGTTTCTGTTAAAATGGAAAGGGATTTAACCTCTTACTTTCCAGCAGTGAAGAGGGAAGAATCTACTCAATGCTGGTGCTAGTGATAGCTGATTTGTTGGTTTTAGGTTAAAACCACACACTGACATAAGGTGGCTTCAGCCTGAGCATCACCTTTCAAAAGCAGATGAGCTCTTTAGCCAGCAAAAACCTATCATCAAAGATGCTGGGAGTCGAACTGTGGAGCATCTCAACCCATGTGGTGGTGGTGGTGAAGGGGCTGAGAGCCTCCTGACCTGCAGATCAAAGGCTGCTTGAACCCTTTGCCCATGCCCCTTTGGGAAATCAGTCAGCACCTCCAGCAGGACTTCTCTAAAGGCAACAGTAAGAAGGCATGATGTGTGCTCTGTTCCTCCCTCTCTTTTGAGGGGAGAGAACAGCATGTCCATTGTAGGGAAATGAAACAAGTATCAATCGCTAAAACTGCATCCAATTGTTCTGTTTGCTTTGATCAAAGTGTTTGATCATTATGTATAACTTTATCGTTTCCATGCCAAGATGACACCCAGAGGCACATTATCCATCATTCCTCTCTTCACCGCTAGGCAGGACAAGCAAAATAAGCATCTATTATATATAAAAAGTCTATAAATAGGTGAAGAATTGTCACATGAAGGTTTGTGGCTTGCTGCTGCTCCGCACTGAAGCAGGCTGACAGACAGCCTCAGCATTAACATGGTTTGGAAGAAAGAGGCAACCTCTGTGAAAACCAAACTTTTCCAGCCCCTGCTGTGTTTCTGCTCCCTGGGAAGCAGCCTCACACAGCAGTGGGTATTAGTGATAAGGACATCAGTGGTATCTGGCCTCCTTCAGAGGCTGCATCCCTGAATTCTTGCTGGGTTTCAGCTGGAGCCATGCAGCGGGTGGGAATCATCAAACTGCTCTTCCCTGGCCAGATTTAACTATTCCCTTCCCCCAGGAATGTGAAATAGAACTGGGTATGAGCACATGAGCTGGGGAAACCTGGTTTCCTGGGGATTTATGCCTTATGGCACTTACTGATTGCAAGTTCCTTCCTTTTCCCAAAGGGCATTTTAAGTCCTCTTTGCCGTCTAAGCTCTGTGGTGGTCTGAGCTCACAGTTCTGCCTCTTCTCCATCAGGGCACAGAGGATTTCTCCTCTTTATCCACCCATTTATATTAACATACAGGAATTTAATCATAAAGTCCTTATGCTCGTAGCGTAAGTTCTTATGCTCACACCTGGCCAAGAGCCAGCCCCAAGGGGTTAAACAGGGCTCATGTGCTGCAGTGTAGTCGCTTTGCCTAGCTCCCTTTTCACTGTGTGCTTTCAACTGCCTCTTCTTCCTTTACCCTACCAAATGCAAGCTGCTTCCCTTCGTTTCCAAAGCTCATCCCAGCCTGTTCTGTGTTCTCTCATGTTTCCCCGGGCTGAGGAGGGAGGGGAGCTCCTGCCTTTTGCTGGCTCAGCCTTCATCATCTGCTCATTAAATTGCCAAACAAATGACTTTGTGTTTCCCTGTACCTCTCCCCTCGTGCATGGAAGGAGCTCCCCATCAGTATCTGCAGAGCTAGTTCATTATGCTGCTTCAGAAATCCTTCCTTAAAGCTTTCCTTTGCTGAGATGCTGACAAAAAAAGCCTTGTTATCAGTGGGGCTGCAAAGGCGCTGAGCCTGCTGCTGGTCACACTGACCCTACTGTTTCCTCGAGTCTCAGGTCATAGAGGCTTTCTAGTTCTTGCTGGCAGGGAATGCAATGGAAATTCAAGCTGCTTAACCCCATCCCCAGTTTGATAAGGCACAGGAGGCAAGGGCAGTGTGGTAGTGGTGGATTGTCATGTCCTGAGATACTCAATGGTGAGCAGGGAGGAAGATGGGGCGGTGTTCAAGGCCAGGCTGGACAGAGTCTCGGGCAACATGGTTTAGTGTGAGGCATCCCTGCCCATGGCAGGGAGTTGGAACTGGATGATCTTAAGGTCCTTTCCAACACAAACCATTCTATGATTCTATGGATGTGCGTTACCATAGACCTGGGGGACCTGTTAGGCTGAATAAATGAGGACTTTAAATCAGGTGGTAGAGGAAATAACGCTTTATAGATCCAGTCCTGAAGTGTTAGCATGAAACAACTGAATTGTTTCAGTTTGGATCAACACCACAAGATACAGAATCGTAGAATCGTAGAATGGTTTGGGTTGGAAAGGACCTTAAGGCTGCAGAAGGGATGAATTGTTCTCAACTTCTCTGACTTCTTCTCATTGACTTGTCTCCCTCTGCAGTGGAGCCATGCTCCCTCAAACCCAGCATGTTGGAGCAGAGGAAGCAGCTGCAGGACAGTTTTCACAATCCAGGAAACAAGTTCAAATAGTGCAGATATATATCAGGCAATGCCAGGATGAATTTCTTTGCGAGTTTAACTTAAATTATGATCGATCCATTCTATTCCTGTTGTTTTTCTTCCTGGACTGTGTGCTTTTTCTTTCCTGAAGGTATTAAATAGCTCCATAAATCCTGGTAATCCTTCATTCATGGGTTTTAAGGAAAAAATCCAGGAAGAAGGTTGTCAGGAGGAGGGACAGTTATGCAGTTATTTCCAGAGATGTCCTGCCAAAAAGCTGATTGTTCAAGTGTTAGAATGGCTTCTGCCACGTGATGGAATGGGCTAAATAAGGTGGGTTCTTGTAACTGCTCTTGCTAAAACATCTGACCACTTGGTTCAGGTCTCCCAGCAAAGGTTTTCAGATGGAAAAATAAGCATTCTCCTTAGCTGAGGAGAATTTTCCCCCTAAATGTGAGTTATTGTACTGCTGTTGTAGAGGGCCTGGAAATCTCTTTTAGGGTGGGAATGAAGCGCCTCACTGATCTTAGTGATTCTTGGCTTCTGGAAAATGATGATACCACCTTTTCTGGTGGGTTTGTGCATGGCTTTGGCTGTGCAATGGCTGCAAATCAGGGAAGTCCTCAGAATAATGACCAGAAATGATGACAGTGGAATTCCTAAGGGTGCCTTACATCAATGTGGCCATTCAGCAAAGCTCAAGAATTGCATAAAGCCCTTAATCTGCTTTATTTATTTTTGTTTTAGGGAGCTGTCCTGCCCCATCCCTGGCAGTGTTCAAGGCCAGGTTGGACACAGGGGCTTGGAGCAAGCTGCTCCAGTGGAAGGTGTCCCTGCCCGTGGCAGGGCTTGGAGCTGGATGAGCTTTAAGGTCCCTTCCAACCCAAACCAGGCTGGGATGATTCTGTAGTTTATGAGCTGTATTCTTTGTACTGCTGTAGGTGGGAGCTCGGCGGCACAGGCAGAGCAGTATGGCAGTGGAATATTGCAGCCCAATTAGACAACGGGCTGACTTAAAAATGTGATTTTTAGTTTAATCATCGGTCTGAATTATTTTTAGCTTGATAATTCTTTCCCAGATTTGTATCCCAAAGCTGAGTGTATTTAAAATGAAGAGTCCTTTATCTCTGTAATTATGCTTAAAGCATATAGAAAGTCAGATTGGACTCTGGTATTGATTTTCATTGAAAGGAGCTGCAGATAGTGCATTCAAATCCTAAACTGATCTAAAGTTGTAGCTAAGATGTCTTTGGTTACAATCTCAGTTAAAATAGATGCTGTGAAGAAAGTCATAGCTTTGAGCACTACAAAGTGTGAAAAGAATTCTTCTCATCTCCCATCTCTATCTTCTTCCATGCACATGACTGTTTTATTTTGTATTTTGCAGAGGGTTTTTCCCCATAACTCTTCATTTCCTACGATGCTTCTTGTGTATAATTCTTCAGAGCTCAGGTAGGAAACATGGAGGAAAACAGGAATGCTATCCCAGAAAACAGTTCAATGCAGTAGCTCTGTACTCTCTGTCAGGGGCAGCCTGGTTGAAGCGATCCTGATTCAAAGCCAGTCAAAGTCCATGGAAAAGCTTCTATGCTTTCAATGGCTTTTGGACCTTGGCCCACGGTTCTGCTTTCCACCTTGTTTCCAGCTGCTGAAGTGCATTAAAAGAGGCTAAAAATACATCAAATACTTTTCTAACATTACTTTTTCCATGTAAGTGACTGCCTTAGTTGCCATTTTGTCTTGTGGGTGGTCCGTGACCCTGTCTGTTCATGCCACAGTTGATGCTGTAAAGAAACTACAAGACTCTGGAGTGGATGCTTTTCCAGTTAGTAAGTATGATTTAGAGACAGAGGAACTGTATGAAATGAATAGTGAGTCTCAGCAGTTACTGGTCTTGTTGTGCTAATGCAGATGTCTAAAGGGATATTAGAGTAGAAAGGAAAGAAAGAAAGAAGGATTATATTCTAAAAAGGTACTTTTTGTTTTTAGGACAGAAATACACCTTTGGTATATGACAATGTGTGCAAGGCCTAATTTATTGAACATGTTGTGTAAGGCTGGGGGGGGATGTGTGTGTGTGTAAGCTCTTACTGCCGTTTCTCCAATGTATTTCTCATTTTGAGTGGCAAAATAGAAGACAGACTTTATTTCTCCCTACCGAAAGAAAAGATACTGATGGAGGCACCAGCATACAAAGTATGGGTTTCAGTTTCATCAAATCTGTTCAAATCAGTAGAGAATTCCCTGATTTCAGCAGAACTTGGGTAATAGTTCAGATTTGCTTTGCTTTTGAGGAAGACAAGTGATCAACCTCTCTATGTGCCTTTGGAGAACACAGGTCTGAAGGGCTGATGCAGTGTAACAGGTAGCACACACTAGCTTGGAGCAATAGTTACCCCCATCGTTTCCTTTGAGTGCTCCATCCTTTCCCTTTCCTGTGCTTTACATTTTCAGGTGCTGAATTCTGTCAAGTAGGGATGAATCTTACTCTTTCTCATGGTCTCTCAAGCATGCAATAACTGGTGGCAGCAGCAGTGATACTTTCTTGAGTGTTGTCTCAGGAAATGCTTGACAAAAGCCAGCTGTATCAGTTTCCAGCTCGCAGGATTCCAGAGTCATTTTAGCAGTGTATAAGAACAAAACCCCCGGATTTGGGATAACTGAGCTTTGGGAAAAGCTTGATTCCCCTCTAAACTTGAGCGTTGATGCTTTTATTTTCTGGAATAAAAACATTTGAGCATCTGTGAACCCTGCCTGAGCTCAAACCCCAGCACCAGCCCCATGCTTTGTGGCTTCAGCTCATCTTTCATTCATTAATTTCCGAAGTATTTTATGCTCTTGGTTATCTGGCTGCTTCCTGATGCCTTTAACAGCTTCCTCATAGCAAGTGAAGCTAATAAATTTACAGTCACTGTTGTATGGAAGTCTTAAGCAGAGTCACTTTCTATAGGAAATAAAAGGGGAGCTCCATCGTTTGATCCCTCTGATGTCTGGCAGTTGGTAGGGAAACAATACAAATAATAATGGTGACTGGTGAAATATATAGGAAGAAAATTTGATAACTGGGTGTGCAGGAAAATGTATGAGCTGGAAGATGCTGGAGCAGCCACTGGAACTTGCCGTTTGCCTTAGGAAGCGTATTCCCAACAGCATTCCCAGCTCAGGGCCCTCTATGGCAGCACAACTTGTTAATCATCACACCATCAGACTGGGCCAGAATGCAGCTATATAACTTAGGCTTTTGTGTTGCCGTGGATGCTATCTGAGCATTCCTGGAACAGTAATTTCCTTTTTGACCTCCATGGAAACAGTCATAAAACGATTCTTAAAATGTCAGGAGAAACTGCATCCAATGGTGGTGCTTTAGCCAAAGAAAACATACTCCGAGTTTGAAGCATTCCCACCAAAACACTGGAATCTTAAAGCTACTAATAGGCTGTGCATCGGTGCCTGAGCACTTTGCCATGACATTTAATCAAATGTAATTCATATACCAGCTTCCCTGAATTCACACAGTTCACCAGGGTGCACTAAAGACTTTCCAGAAGGGATCAGACAAGGGGAGAAGGGCACTGGCCACAGTCAACCTGGAGGCAGAGAATGACCAAGTGCCTTGTGCTCTCCAGTAGTGCTGCAGCGTGATAACTGGTGAACATTTACACCCATGTCACTCTCCTTTAAGTATCTGTCCACTAGAGAAAGGGCTGTGGGGGCTCTTGATAAATGTATCACACAGTAGATTTCACAAGATAAATGTGACAGCTCTGAGCAAGTCAATGCGTGCAACAGTTGTGTGTGTCCGTGTGTTTGTGTTCTTACAATGATTTCAGGTTTTTTTCATCCTGCTTTTTGGCACAGGGAAAAAAAGATTCCTCATGTGTTTTTATGGATAAGTTGCCTCTTGAATCACAGGTGTCTTGTGCTTTAGTGACTTTAAGAAAGGAAGGGAGGGACAAATGTGCCAGGTGAGCAGTTGTAACTCATTCTGTGTCTTACCTAAATCGTTCCTCACAGTCACTGAGCTGAGAAGCCTCCATTTCTTGTTGTCTCCTGTCAGACTGGATCCAGTGCTTAGTTCTGTATTTCCTCTGCAGCAGGGTTTCCAAGTTTAATTTAGTGAGGTACCAGTGCCAGAGCAAACAGAGTCATCCCTGGCCTTGTGCTTGGTGGGATGACGGGGAAGGGCTGACACAGTAATGGAAGACACTGCAAAGGGCTGGGATATGGATGCTGGGCTTCCTCTGCTTCTCTTGGAAGTTGTCATATTGGGCTATTAATGTACTTTCAGGTCTGGAGGTCATAAAACCATAGAATGGTTTGTGTTGGAAGGGACCTTAAAGCTCCTCCAGCTCCAACCCCTGCCACGGGCAGGGACCCCTTCCACTGGAGCAGCTTGCTCCAAGCCCCTGTGTCCAACCTGGCCTTGAACACTGCCAGGGATGGGGCAGCCACAGCTTCTCTGGGCACCCTGTGCCAGCGCCTCAGCACCCTCACAGGGAAGAGCTTCTCCCTAAGAGCTCATCTCAGTCTCCCCTCAGGCAGGTTAAAGCCATTCCCCTTGGCCTGTCCCTACAGGCCCTTGTCCCAAGCCCCTCTCCAGCTTTCCTGCAGCCCCTTTAGGCACTGGAGCTGCTCTCAGGTCTCCCCTTCAGGAGCCTTCTCTTCTCCAGGCTGACCCAGCCCAGCTCTCTCAGCCTGGCTCCAGAGCAGAGCTGCTCCAGCCCTCGCAGCATCTCCATGGCCTCCTCTGGCCTCGCTCCAACAGCTCCACGTCCCTCTTGTGCTGCTGCTCCAGAGCTGGATCAGGGCTGCAGGGGGGGTCTCCCCAGAGCACAGCAGAGGGGCAGGATCCCCTCCTTGAGCTGCTGCTCATGCTCTGGGGGTGCAGCCCAGCACACGGGGAGGGTTCTGGCCTGCTGAGATGCTCCTTCACTTTATAGTAGGAAAACATGTTAGCTATTTGAGAGATAATGCCACCACTGTAAGCTGGCCTGGCCCTGCTGCAGCAGTGATGTACATCAATAATCTGGTAGGACGAACTTCAAAAGGTTCAGCGAGTGAATTCATGCCAGCACAGAAAGTTCAACTGCTTATGGGAAGCCTATCCAAGCATATCAAATGCTCTGGTTCTGGAATTTGGACTGTGAATCTTTCAGCATTACACTCGCTTTCGTCTGCTGGAGGACAGTAATTCCTGTTTCCAGCAACCAAGAGACCAGATGCGTTTGAAACATTGTGAGATTTGAATTTCCACCCCACAGAGTATGACCTCAAATCAAGTTGTTCTGATAGGGGAAAGCAAAGAGCACTTTTAACCAAACTTCTTCAGTGTTGGGTATGGCTTGGGTATGCTTCAAGTCTTTGATGAAAGCTTAGGGCAGCTCTTTATTAACCTGGCTCTAACACACCCGGTTTGTGAGTGGCTGCCATGTGGATCCCTGCTTATAGAGTCATAGATTCACAGAATCCCAGACTGGTTTGGGTTGGAAGGGACCTTAAAGTTCCTCCAGCTCCAACCCCTGCCACGGGCAGGGACACCTTCCACTGGAGCAGCTTGCTCCAAGCCCCTGTGTCCAAGCTGGCCTTGAACACTGCCAGGGATGGGGCAGCCACAGCTTCTCTGGGCACCCTGGGCCAGCGCCTCAGCACCCTCACAGGGAAGAGCTTCACCACTCTCACAGTAAAGAAATTATTCCTTATATCTAACCTAAATCTCCCTTATTTAAGTTTTTAAGCTTATCCCCCATGTCTCTCTAATCCATGTTTTTTCAGATTCCCTTCATCTTTTCACCCTCGAATATTTGATTTTTAATACACTGATTTAATAGAACCAAAGTATGGAAAGCTTTAAAAAGAATTCTACATGAAGCTCTTAGTACAATATTTAAACCCCACTGTGAAACCTTCCCAACTCCTTTAAATATTTTTCCCTTCTTAAGCCCTTCTTCTCTTTGGAATGTGGAGTTTGGAAAGATGCTGCCTATTAATTTTAGTTTTATAGCTTTATTTTCCTATTATGTTTTTTAATTGGGCCTAACCTAAGCTCATTCTCTTACTGTCACGGGTAGCATTTGACTGATGGGGCTGTAAACTTTCACCCTTCAGACAATTTAATGTGATATTTCTAATCCTCTTATCTTCCGTGAATCGTCAGTCTTGCTGGTAGGTTTTCTGGAGAGGATGATTTAATTACGAATGAATCCTTTCCATTTGGAATTGTTTCTTTTCCAGTCAGATAACTTATCTTCCTTCCCATGAAATAGAGCAATTAAAGTATTTCTAATTATAAATGTGAGTGGTGCAATTCAGAGTACTTCACTGGCTGTTTGCTGCGGTAGCAGAAATGTAACTGATGGAAACCTATCAGGAAATGGAGGAGCCTGTGGATTGGAACATCCTGATGAAGTGATAGGAAAGGGAAGAGTAACAGAAAGTTGCAGGAATGGTGAAATAAATGGAGATATGTAACCAGTGCATCTCTCTTCTTTAGTTACCATTTAATTTGTGGTATTTATAGTGGTATTTACTGTTTAGCCAAGTGACTTGGGATAGGTCTTTAGAAACACATCGGGAGAAAACCTGTAAAATGGCTTTTTCTTACTTCTTTGTGTCTGAAAAGAAAAGCTTTAGGATATATGAGATCCTAAAGAAGTAGAGTGATAAATACCCATGTGGGGCTGGAAGTGTGTCAGCAGCAAGCCTGAAGGGAGAAGGAGGGGGTGCTGTGGATAGATTCCTTTTTGGGATCTAAAGGGGAGTAGATATCACAGAGAACTTACTGGGTGGTGCTGATGTGGAGGACCTGGGACTGTTGGGATGGATGATCAGGGGCTGGAGCACCTCCCGTATGAAGAGAGGCTGAGAAAGTTGGGGCTGTTCAGTCTGGAGAAGAGAAGGCTGCATGGAGACCTCATAGCAGCCTTCCAGTATCTGAAGGGGGCCTACAAGGATGCTGGGGATGGACTCTTCATCAGGGACTGCAGTGACAGGACAAGGGGTAACGGGTTCAAACTGAAACAGGGGAAGTTTAGATTGGATCTAAGGAAGAAATTCTTTACTGTGAGGGTGGTGAGGCACTGGAATGGATTGCCCAGGGAGGTTGTGAATGCTCCATCCTTGGCGGTGTTCAAGGCCAGGTTGGATGAGGCCTTGGGTGACCTGGTTTAGTGTGAGGTGTCCCTGCCCATGGCAGGGGGGTTGGAACTGGATGATCTTAAGGTCCTTTCCAACCCTAACTATTCTATGATTCTAGCTGAGGCCAGAGCAAAGAGAGATTAATGCCTTACAAATTCCTGGAAGCAGGAATCCAAATGCTCCTGTTGCCCACATGGATACAGACCTGGTGTCCACAATGCGTGGTACACCATGTCCCAGAGGTGGGCAAGGATGAGCCCAAACAATATTGCGAGGGGCCCAAAATCAACCTTTTCCCACATTTTCCTTCCCAACCTCCAGTCAAATACAGCACATTCCAAAGATTTCCCTGTGAAATCATCCATAAGAACATATTTTACCTGGTAATCCCTATGTTCACAGTGAGTGGAGGCAAGCAAATGGCAAGGACTGTCTAGCAAAAGGTCTTCCAGGTTTCCTCCTCTTGAAAAGGAGGATAAGCATGGCTGCTCTGGCACTTGGGATTTACTGCAATGCCAATGTCTGGCCATCTTCTGGAAAAATAACTAAGGAATGTTTTGTCTGCCTTTAGTGCTGCACCTTGTGGAAGCTTTGAGCCTTTTCAAGGTGGTGGTATATTAATTGCAAGGTGCAAACCTTCCTTAGATACACATGGTTTCTTTGGAGAAGAAATGGTCATTGTTTGCATTGTTAATGGAAAAGGAATTTAAATGAGAACTTTGTGGACAAAGTGTCTTAAGTTTTCCTAAAGTCAGTATTTTTTTACATCAACAGGAACATAAAACTAACGCAGATTTTGGAAGAAATGGGCTCACCATTTGTGTCACTGTGGACAGTTTCAAATTGAGAAGGTCCAGGACTACTCATAAGCCATTCTCACACGGGCTTCGTAGAAATGCAGTGTGTGGGTACCACCAGACAATAGCAATGTGCTGTTGCAGGATGCTAGAGTTTAATGATACTCCAAATAAATCATGTCTTTTGCCGTCCTTTGTAAGTAAGCACTCGATGGGATGAGGTTAAAATGTGCTTTCAAGGGTTGATGCTGAATTTTGCCTCTTCTCACCGAAACTTATTTTGATGGATAAGTAGAATATTTACAAGAGATAGGGAAAAGGATTCAATATTAATGTTTTCAATTAACATGGTGCATTTTCATAACCAGTATGCTGTGAGATGGCCATAAAGCAGACACAATAATTCACAGTAACTCTTCCGTTAGAGCTCAGGGACTCAGAATGACTCTGCATCCTCGCAGTTTTGGACTGGGTTTTCTGCTTTTAACCCCTTTATGATGGGGCCCATGAGCCCCTCTTGCAGTTGAGTATTTAAGCACGTACTTAAATCTTCTTAAAGTCACTTTGCAGACCTGGGCCCTAAAATCCATTCAGGAAAAATGGATTTGAGGCTTCTTTGTTTGAGTTTTACTGGACAGTTGGCACGTGAACCGAGTGTCCTGCACGGCTCCGTGTAATTAACATTCCTGCTAAAGGTCCTTTTAAAGTTCAGCAATATGGGATTCGTTTTCAAAGAACTGGCTTTCCACCTTTGACCTTTTGGAGTATTTCTAAGGAATTACAGGGATGGATGAGTTTAAACTATTCCGAGTTGCTCCTTCCACACTAAAATGTATTATAGTGATCTGAGTGCCCCAGAGAGTCTGCTTTTGGGGAGAGAGAGCACAAAAAGAGTTTTGTGGATGATATAAAAGACCGTGGGCAAGTTCTTCATGGTGGGGGTCTTTCTGCTGGAGGAGGGGAAGAAAAGGTCTTCTCACCTTCACAGTGAAGGACCTTCCTCTTCATAGATTTACATCAGACATTAGGAAGCTCTTCCCTGTGAGGGTGCTGAGGCGCTGGCCCAGGGTGCCCAGAGAAGCTGTGGCTGCCCCATCCCTGGCAGTGTTCAAGGCCAGGTTGGACACAGGGGCTTGGAGCAAGCTGCTCCAGTGGAAGGTGTCCCTGCCCGTGGCAGGGGTTGGAGCTGGATGAGCTTTAAGGTCCCTTCCAACCCAAACCAGGCTGGGATCTGGACCTCAGAGAATGCATAAGGTTAGGCTAGGACCGCTCTTCTGCAAAAAACCTCATTCCCCCTGAAGTCACTCGAAATGCCATTATAGGAAGAACAGCATTTCTCTGTGGCATGAAGCATTTGAAATGGTTATCAGACCCCGTCTCACCCCTGTCAGGATGAGTTATAAACTGCGGTTTGCAGGAGCTGAGCTTTGACATGGGAGAATTGTCCTTTGTCCAAAAAATAGGAACCAGCTTCTCCAGCACTTCCCATCTCACCTGCTTTTCCCAAAGAGTGGAGCTGGAAGGGGCAGTTACTTGATATCTGATGGATTCAAACATGTGAAGAGCAGTGGGGTGAAATTTCACTGTATTTGGATAATCCTCTGCCACTGAGGCAATCCAGTATTTTGTTTCAGATGGCTGCTTTCTTTCCCCTCTTTCCCATGGAAGTAAATTGGTGCTTTCTTAAATATTGACATTAATCTTCTCTGTTGGAAGCCAACCAAGCTTCTGTATTTCTTATCCTCCCAAATCGTCTGTACTTCAGCTCTGTTTACCAAACGGACGATATTGCATTCCCGTAAATCCTGTCATTCGGGTTTGGTGTGATATTAATTTATTGGTACACATGCATTCGCAACATCAATTGCACCCCACCTCAACAGATATAATTCTCTCTTCAAAGAAGGTACAAAGCTCTGCAGCTCTTGGGTTTCCACATCCCCTCCTTCTGCCCCACTGCAAAGCGGCTGAGCTCCGCTGGGCTATGAGGCACCAGGAGCCTGCATCTGTTACAGCAGCAGAGAGGTGAATGAGGAGTCTCCCTAGGGTTAGTTTGGCTTTCCTGGTATTTTGTTTCATGCTCTGCTTGTACAGGAGGCAGTTTTCCCTGAAAGCCAAAGCAGTGCGTTTGTGGTGGTAGGAAGGAGCTCAAAGTTCTGATGGGAGCACAAACTTCTGCCTTGGAGAGCAGAATTGGGCATTGGCTTCCAAAATGGTGTAATTTGAAATGAGTTTTGAGATTTTAGGGGAAAGGAAGCGCAGAGACTGGTTTTCTTTCTTAAACTGAACAGCTGGAATTAATGGCTACAAATGTGGTTTGGGCTGAAGGGACCTTAGAGCTCCTCCAGCTCCAACCCCTGCCACGGGCAGGGACACCTTCCACTGGAGCAGCTTGCTCCAAGCCCCTGTGTCCAACCTGGCCTTGAGCACTGCCAGGGATGGGGCAGCCACAGCTTCTCTGGGCACCCTGGGCCAGCGCCTCAGCACCCTCACAGGGAAGAGCTTCTGCCTAAGAGCTCATCTCAGTCTCCCCTCTGGCAGGTTAAAGCCATTCCCCTTGGCCTGTCCCTACAGGCCCTTGTAAAAAGTGGGAAGCACATGGGATTTTGACCTAAATGTTAGTTTTACGCACATCCGCTGTGCTTGGAGGGACATGGGCTTGTTCCTCAGGCAGAAGTCTTGCGGAATGCATTTGATTTTGTTGCTGTAGGTCTCCAAACATACAGCCTGTTCTTTCCCTTCATTACCCCTTAGATTATTGGCTGAATCCGCATGTAAAAATGAGAGCACTTCCCTGGTCCTTTTTACCAGAAAAACCAGCAATGAATGCCCCTGGGCTTTTTTCCCCTCCACATTGCAGAAGTTTTCAACGTTTGGC
Organism: Psittacula echo; assembly: GCF_963264785.1. Taxonomy (NCBI): domain Eukaryota; kingdom Metazoa; phylum Chordata; class Aves; order Psittaciformes; family Psittacidae; genus Psittacula; species Psittacula echo. The sequence goes on along the minus strand of NC_137740.1, from coordinate 2,983,326 downwards.
AGTGAAATCCAAGAGTCCGTTTTCCTGGTTTTCCTAACAAAGCAGTGAATAACTGCAATCCAGATTGCTTCTCCCCTGGGCAGACTGGCAGGAGCTGCGAGGGGATCCCAGAGGCAGAAACCCCCTCTTATTGCCCTCTCTTTCCTTTTGTTTTCCCCAGCTGCCCACTCAGCCTGGCCAGGGCAGCTCCGAATCCCATGAAATGACGGAAACCTGTTTCTTGCAGCCTGCCATCCCTTTGGGATTTGTTCCTGTGCAAACTGCTGCAGGAATTCCAGCCTCCCTTTTATTCTTTTTCCCTAATTTTCCTTCTATTTCTGTATTTTTAATGCAAATTCCCGCCAATTGCCCTCTCCTTTTCTATTTCATATTTTTGCCATAGTTACTCCTTAGTAGCCCGTGAGTTCCAATGGAAACGGAGTGATTTGTTTAGAAGTCCCTTTCCATTGGGATACCTTTCCAACTTGCCACACTCGGCTGCAGCACAGATGTTAAGCACATTTAACTGTACAGCCAGAGTGCATAGTTTTAACATAACTTGTCTTGAAAATATTTATTCAAGCCAAGACAACAGAAAATTAGAGTAATTTGATTGCTCAGGCTTAAGGAATAGATTACTACTGTTCCAGCTGTAAGAAACAACAGACTACTGACTCTCTGTAGGCTGAAAAACCCCATCTTTGGCTCCTGATACCAACCAGGTTTGCTATTATGTTCATAGTAAATCTTTGAGAAGTTGACTGCCTTTAAAAGATTATTCAGTTGAAACTCGTGCCAAGTCGCATTAGGAGACTTTCACCCCAAAATAAGCTCATTAGGAAGGGTTTCAAAATACCCAGTGCTCCAAGGGTGCAATATTACAAAGCAGAGTTATAAATCATCTTGGCTGGGAAATCAGGGTGCCAGATATCTCTTGATACTTGGACTACGCAGAGCTTTTAGCAGTCATTACCCATTAAGTTTAAAGATCAGGCAGTTGGCACAAAAGGTGTGTGAGCTGGGTTGCAGGGTTGTTATTTTCTTCTCATATTCAACTAAATCTTTGTTTAGCTTTGCAATTATCACTCAACCTTTCATACCTGTTTTTACTGGGGTTTTGCCCCCTGTTTTTATATGATTTACATGCAATTACCATTTTTATGCTTATTCTTTGTACAACTCGCCAGGTTTCTGAATGTATAGAAATCTGGAATTGGAAAGCAAGATGGAAATGCTGCTTTACTCAGGGTTTAAAATATGCATTCCTAATAGAATCCCAGACTGGTTTGGGTTAGAAGGGACCTTAAAGCTCATCCAGCTCCAACCCCCTCCAATGGGCAGGGACCCCTTCCACTGGAGCAGCTTGCTCCAAGCCCCTGTGTCCAACCTGGCCTTGAACACTGCCAGGGATGGGGCAGCCACAGCTTCTCTGGGCACCCTGGGCCAGCGCCTCAGCACCCTCACAGGGAAGAGCTTCTGCCTAATGATATTTGTTCCTAATTTTCCTTCTCAGGAATTCCTAAAACGTCTTCCTAATAATAGCTTGTGTTTTTAGCTGTTTGTTCTTTACTGTGAGGGTGGTGAGGCACTGGAATGGGTTGCCCAGGGAGGTTGTGAATGCTCCATCCTTGGCGCTGTTCAAGGCCAGGTTGGGCAGAGCCTTGGGTGACCTGGTTTAGTGTGAGGTGTCCCTGCCCATGGCAGGGGGTTGGAACTGGATGATCTTAAGGTCCTTTCCAACCCTAACTATTCTATGATTCTATAAGTACTGTTGGACTATGGTAGGGTATTTCAAGGTATTTTTATTCAACCTGTATTTTCTGCAACTGCAATCTTCTGTATCAGTCCTTCAGAAGTGTTTTAAGATATGCAGGCTTATATTCCAGCTTAACATACAAGTACCTGAGCTATTTTTAAGTGAACTGACCATACGTGGTCCAGTTGGCAAGTGGGGATAAGGCTAACGGGCTAATGCCTTGTGCCTCCTCATTTTTCCACTTATGCATGTAAACTGCCTTCAGACGTTTCCCTTTGATGTTTTATAGCTAGATGTCTTTTTGACTTGGTAACCTCAATGTGGTGTCCACAGATGTATAGTTTTCTTTGTGGAAGAACTGCATGTGCAGACAAGGAAACCAGGTTCACAGCCCCTGGAGACTATTACCTCCAACTGACGATAATCAAATGGCGCTGGGCAGATGCTCCTGATCAAAGTACCATTTTGCTATGGGTCTCATCTCCATTTTCTCCTGGGTACCATTTTTATTTAATCTTTTATTTCCGGTGGTATTTGCAGTTTTAATAGCCTTGTCAAAGGCAGGGTCAGTGATGAGTAGAGAGAGAACCAACGTGCAGGGGTCACAGGCTGTTAAAGAAAGGATCATTCTCCAGCTGTCTCTGCTGGTTCCCTCCAAACAGTGTGCTGATCGTTTCTCATAGGATGCTCTGGTTATTTGGAAGATTATTTTTCCAGGATTAATTTCCCCTCCAACCCCAACCTTCTTCCACAAAATCCCAAATGTCTGTTTTTTTTCACAAACAGCACCATGAGACTTAATGCATGCTTCATTGCTGATCTTGCCTCTCTGCCACACCAGTTGCGTCTACTCCAGCAGTATATGGAGAAGACACATAAGAAACCTCAGTCCAGTGTCTGTTTTTACTTAAGGGCCTTGTTATTTTAGGGTGAAGAAGAGTACAAGGTGATAGTCTTTATAATTGCTTTTGTACAATAGCTCTCTGTGTTTGAAATTACTTCCTTAAATCCATCCTTCCTTTCTCTTTTCTGGACAGGGAAGAGTGCTGTATTTTCACTTCGCTTTGCTCAGCAATCATCATATAACCATAGAACGGTTTGTGTTGGAAGGGACCTTAAAGCTCACCCAGCTCCAACCCCTGCCACGGGCAGGGACACCTTCCACTGGAGCAGCTTGCTCCAAGCCCCTGTGTCCAACCTGGCCTTGAACACTGCCAGGGATGGGGCAGCCACAGCTTCTCTGGGCACCCTGGGCCAGCGCCTCAGCACCCTCACAGGGAAGAGCTTCTGCCTAAGAGCTCATCTCAGTCTCCCCTCTGGCAGGTTCAAGCCATTCCCCTTGGCCTGTCCCTACAGGCCCTTGTCCCAAGCCCCTCTCCAGCTTTCCTGCAGCCCCTTGAGGCACTGGAGCTGCTCTAAGGTCTCCCCTTCAGGAGCCTTCTCTTCTCCAGACTGATATAATATAATGGTTCTAATGCTATGTGTTGTGTGCCCTGTCAGAGCTGAGTGGAAGGAGTCATTCTTTAGTGAAGTAAAGCACTGCTTCTGCTCCTTTGAGTCAAACCCTGTACTTCCCTTAGCCTTGGTATGACTATGGATATCCTTATGGTCCAAACACTGTATGCCTTAAATCCAGTGTTAGCCCTCAGAGTTTGCACATAACAGCACTTTGAATCATGGTTCCCTAAAACTAAGGTAATGCAAGCAGAATCTTATGTGGATAAGTGCATTTCGGGCTGCTAATCAAGTACTGTGGCACTCTAATAGCGCTCTGTGTACATGAGCTGCTGGAAGTCTAGTTTAGTTGTCTGAAGGGAGTTTTCCTTCATTCCTGGCCTTCCGCATTCACCTATTGAAGAATACAAATGCTGATGTATAAAAGGTCATTAGGGGCTGACTTACTGCTTAAATAACAGCACCGTGTGTCGGTTTTCACATAATAGTAGGGATGGAGCAGAGCACCCTTTGAAAGGGAACTCGAGCCATGCTGCGAAATGTTAAGTGACAGCCTAGTGAAAACAGAAGTCTTCATTTGCCTCATTTGTCTGCTTCCTCACCAGGCAGAAATGGCACAGAGTGCTCTTATTAAATCTGCAAGCATGCAAGGAGGAGAAATCCTTGGATTCTAAACTTGCTGAGTACACACGAATGGTGCCACAGTGTCCTCGCCTCGTGCCAAAGCAAATCTCTGACTTATGTTAATTCTTCTCCTCGTTATTTGAGTTAGGTAAAACATTCAGCCCGAGTTGATTGTAGGAGCTTGGAATCTGCAGGGTCCTGCAGTTTATCAAGGGTGCCACCGGCAAGCACGGTGGCTTTGGATTTCAGACAGCCCCAAGAGCGGGGTTGGCCACGCTGGCTCGTGCTCAGCACCACGGGAGTGCCCTGATCAGTGCCTGCTGCTGATTTCTGGTAACCTGGTTCTGTGTGAAATGTAAGTTGTGACTTCTGGGTCAGTCAGGGCTTAGAGCCAGGCTGAGAGAGCTGGGCTGGGGCAGCCTGGGGAAGAGAAGGCTCCTGAAGGGGAGACCTGAGAGCAGCTCCAGTGCCTAAAGGGGCTGCAGGAAACCTGGAGAGAGGCTTGGGACAAGGGCCTGTAGGGACAGGCCAAGGGGAATGGCTTGAACCTGCCAGAGGGGAGACTGGGATGAGCTCTTAGGCAGAAGCTCTTCCCTGTGAGGGTGCTGAGGCGCTGGCCCAGGGTGCCCAGAGAAGCTGTGGCTGCCCCATCCCTGGCAGTGTTCAAGGCCAGGTTGGACACAGGGGCTTGGAGCAAGCTGCTCCAGTGGAAGGTGTCCCTGCCCGTGGCAGGGGTTGGAGCTGGAGGAGCTTTAAGGTCCCTTCCAACCCAAACCGGGCTGGGATTCTCACAGGCCAGAGAATGCTGTGTCCATGTGCTGACCCTGTTTAGACCAGGAGGTTTGCCATTAAGCTGCAAACCAGCAATCCATCTATGTCAAGGTCCCACAGGCGCATGCCATAACACCAGGTAACTGTGCTTGTTCAGTCAATCCTCATCTTAGTTTAGGTCTACAGTCTGCAGGAGTGCCAAGCATTCAGATTCCATAAGCTTCAGTAAGGTGACTCTGGTGGCAGCGGGGGTTTTCCCTCTCCTCACTTTTATACCTACCATGGGCAAATAAACATGAAGCTTAATTAAACCCTAGCCCATGATGAACTGGCCTTCAGGAGACTGTGTGCAGATGAAAGGGGCTGCAGGCAGGCAGCGTGTGATGGTTTAGAAGGGCTTTCAGACATTTCTACCCCTTTCTTTGCTTTTACTTTACTTGCTTTATTTTCACTGCTTGTAACTTGTAGAGCAGTTGTGAGCTAATAGCTTTGTAAGGCACTTTTCATCCACTTGTGCAGCTTTCAGAAGTGCTCAGTGTTTCCTAATTCAATAGCAGCTTTACTGCTGGCTTCAATGGGAGCACAAGGGAGACCAAGTGCCTCTTGAAAAACCACACTGGTTTCCCCTTGAGTTTTCTCTTTTTGGCTCTTAATACATAGAATGAAGGCAGTAGCAGCATCAAGTGATTGTTGTAACGCTGCAAATCTCAGTCTGTTCCTTGATTTCAGTGTTTCAATTTTGTTTCTGTGTTTCCAGACGCCGGGATCAGTTTGATCCCAGTGTCGCTTTCAGTGTGACTGCAGTAGGGGTGAGGGACATACACATACAAATTCACTGTTAAGAGTTATTTGTTAAGGAGAAGTTCCTGTTCAAGTCAAGTACATCCCTTTGCATACATGTGGGAATACCTCTTTTCTAGTACTACATGTTGCTTTGCTCTGCAGTCATGTGCTCAGTGTAGGGGCATCTCCTGCTTCCCTTGGTGACCTACCCTCTGTCTAGGCTGGCTCTTTCCCATCATCAGTGACACTTGGTACCAGTGGGACTTTCTTCTCAAGCCGGTCCGTAAGAAGCTGATTCCACCACTGTTCTCTGCTGACTTCCATGCACTATGAACTATTTTTGTGTTTATTTACTTGAAATATAAACCCACCTGCACTGCTTTACATAAATACAGGCCGAGATCTCGCAAGAGTCCTGCGTCTGCAGTGCGGTGTTTATCCACTTGGAGCAGAGATCAAGTTCGCCTTGCCTGGCACAATGTCAAGCATAATGGCGTTAAATAAACCAAATCCTGAAAGCTTTGGGCAGTCTTTTATTTATCCTTGTTAGTTAGAACTCCCTCAACCACAGTGGGAACCCTCCCAGAGCTGGGAAGCAGTGTATGGATACGGACACGAGCCTCCAGTGGGGATAGCTCATGGGTATATATGCAGAGCTGGTGAGGTTGGGATGGCCCTGACCCCAGAAGGTCAATTGTGCTGATGTGTGGTGCTTTGCCAGGAAAATAAATCAGGTTTTTGGTTCTGAGAAGCCAGCAGTCTCCTGAAGGTGCCACGGTTTGTGCTGCACAGGGTGTACATGCAGGGATTATACAGCTTTTCTTTTACCCTGCCACACTTAAAGGTCTCTAGATATAAAGGGAGACCTTTTCATGAGTTAGCTGGAAAATTTACAGGTCCCTCGTCCCTTTTACCACCTCCATCTCCTCTCATGCCTGGGAAGTAAGAGTATCATAGAATCATAGAACCATAGAATAGTTAGGGTTGGAAAGGACCTTGAGATCATCCAGTTCTAACCCCCCTGCCATGGGCAGGGACACCTCACACTAAACCATGCCACCCAAGGCCTCATCCAACCTGGCCTTGAACACTGCCAAGGATGGAGCATTCACAACCTCCCTGGGCAACCCATTCCAGTGCCTCACCACCCTCTCAGTAAAGAATTTCTTCCTTAGATCCAATCTAAACTTCCCCTGTTTCAGTTTGAACCCGTTACCCCTTGTCCTGTCACTGCAGTCCCTGATGAAGAGTCCATCCCCAGCATCCTTGTAGGCCCCCTTCAGACACTGGAAGGCTGCTCTGAGGTCTCCACGCAGCCTTCTCTTCTCCAGGCTGAACAGCCCCAACTTTCTCAGCCTGTCTCCATACAGGAGGTGCTCCAGCCCCTGATCATCCTCGTGGCCTCCTCTGGACTTGTTCCAACAGTTCCATGTCCTTTTTATGTTGAGGACACCAGAACTGGACACAGTGCTCCAAGTGAGGTCTCATGAGAGCAGAGTAGAGGGTATATCCTTGGGCAAGATACAAGGATGTTTTGCTCATCTCTGATTCCACTTATTGAGTTTGTTACATGTTTAAACCCACTGCAGTGCTCAAAGAGGTTTGGTTTCTTTGTCGTAAGGCAAATCTGGGAAGTGTAATGTTCAGGTCTCAGACTACAGTGGCTTTGCTCATCCTTGCTCTGCCTTAGGCTTGCACAGACAGGAGCTCTGTCGCCTAAGGTCATTTACTAGATCAGTCTCTTGCATTCACACACCTACTGCAAGACAACTTACTCCTAGTTTCTGTCCCTGTGTTTCAGCCTTACATGAGTATAAAGCTGCACACCAACATCCAAGCATAATTAATAATTAATTCCATTCTGGAAGGGGTCTAACTGAGGTTCTGCTCATCAGTGGAAATAGCAATTGCATTCATTGCTTTGGGTATGACAGTGCAGGTTACTAAACCTCCAGGCTAACAGTGTCGTTGAAGGGCTCAGGTAGGAGTACATGAAGTTCGGTTCAATAAATCTTGCTTATTGGTTTTCAACCAGTTTTAGCTTGAAGGAGCAGCCGCAAAGCTTTGATTAGTACAAAATGTCCACGTTGTGCATCAGTCATGTCATTGAAATGCACTTTTATTAGCAGTCAGAGCTTCTGGCCACCAGGCAGGACTTCAGAACCACTTTGTTCACCGGGGAGTGACTTGAGCGGATATTTACCCTCAATGGTTCATGTTATATCTGCTTTCTGTGTCTGCACCCGCCGTGTCAGAGAATGCTGGGAATTAACACTTCATCGCAGGGAGTGTCCAAGACGTTTGGATGCATACCTTCTCCTGGCTGCATTTAAAGCCCATGTCTAGAGCTGTGTGTACCGCTGCCCGGTACATCAGTGAGCTTTTCGGTTTGTTAAAGCAGAAAGCCGAAGGTAGAACAGTTTTATCATGGAATCCCAGACTGGTTTGTGTTGGAAGGGACCTTAAAGCTCATCCAGCTCCAGCCTGGCCTTGAACACTGCCGGGGATGTCAATCAGCACAAGAACTGCTTCTCAGTGAGTACTGCGCTGTGATTTCTGCTGTGAAATACATCACATGAGAGATGTCTGGGATGTGCTGGCTGTGACGTGATGCTGTGTGTGCAGGATTTTATATCTGAATCCAAACCCTGCGTCTGTTTCATTGTGTGTGCATGCATGTGTGTCTGTGCATATGTGTATGTATTCAATGGGTTCAGAGCTTTAAGCCAATAATTCAAGGAAACCAAAATCACAGGGCACGATTTGCTCCGTGGTTTGGAGAGAACCACATCTTCTGAGAACTCCCACCTTTGGCATACCAAGCTCAGGCATTTCAAACAAGACAGGATTTGATGGGAAATGTGGTGAAAAAAGACACTTTGGCATGATTGATACTTGTGGTTTGTGTAAGTTTGCATCGAGAGATTGGATATTTCTTTGTACCATCTCAGTAGCCCTCAATGGGCAGAAGTAACTTGATCACTCTACCCAGGATATACCTGTCTATTGTATCAAGTTCTGGTCTATTCACATCTTTTTGTCAATATGCCTTCTATTGCAGGTCATTTTTATCCTGCCTTTGTTGTAAATCAAGAATATTTTCCATTTGGATTCCTGTGGGGGTAGTGAGATTTGCCCCATTCATAGAATCATAGAATCATGGAGTGGTTTGGGTTGGAAGGAACCATAAAGCTCATCTGTTTCCACCCCAGTCAGGTTCAAGCCATTCCCCTTGGCCTGTCCCTACAGGCCCTTGTCCCAAGCCCCTCTCCAGGTTTCCTGCAGCCCCTTGAGGCACTGGAGCTGCTCTGAGGTCTCCCCTTCAGGAGCCTTCTCTTCTCCAGGCTGCGCCAGCCCAGCTCTCTCAGCCTGGCTCCAGAGCAGAGCTGCTCCAGCCCTCGCAGCATCTCCATGGCCTCCTCTGCACTCACTCCAACAGCTCCACGTCCCTCTTGTGCTGCTGCCCCAGAGCTGGATCAGGGCTGCAGGGGGGGTCTCCCCAGAGCACAGCAGAGGGGCAGGATCCTCTCCCTGAGCTGCTGCTCATGCACTGGGGGTGCAGCCCAGCACACGGGGGGGTCTGAGCTCAGGCACACACTGAAGCTGGGTCATGGGGAGCTTCTCCTCACCCATCACCCCCAGATGACAAGCTTAGAACTAACCTGAAGTTCCTGGTCCCTCCAGAGTAGTTAATACCCCAGAGGAGTGCTGGCACTGAGAGATCACTTGCTGGGAGAGAGAAGTTCAGTCCTTTGGCTCTTGGACTTGCCAAGAGGGTTGCTGCATCTGCTGGTTGTGCTTTATGAGACAGGGCTGTTTGGCTGCTGGGAGCTGGACTGAGATCCCCCACTATAACGTTGTTATCAAGCCAGGTAACCCGCAAGGAAATCTCTTCTCTAACTTCTGTTATTCCCCTTCTGAGTTTTCAATAGCTGAGTTTTGAAAAGATTATTGTAATGCTCTAATCTGCTCTCCCTGGCCTTATATACACAGCATGGCTAACAGCAGCACACAGACCCGCTGTCAAAGGCAATCAGTTTGGGAATCTGGGTAAGAAAATCCACAACTTGGCAGCGCTGTGTTTCAGGAGGATTAGAGACGTGCACAAACCTGAAGCTGCATCCAAAATCATGAATTGCTGCTGGATTTTCCAGGTATCTCAGTCAAGTCTGGATTAGGTTCAAATGTTCCTCGAGCATCCATGTATTAAATAGTGAAATGCTTTGAGTCTTGTATAGCTACAGGGTAAGGAGTTTGATAACTTCAGCATTTTAATTGAAACTAAACACGTGGTAGAATGGGATATTTGACCAGAATCATGAAAATGAAAAGGTAATGTGCCAGAATAAGTGCTTCCAACATATTTCTCATATCACTGATGGTCTGTTTAGACTTTGTGCAATCAATGGTCTGTATCTCTGAGGCAGGAGCCCTCCTCCCAACACCGCAGCCACCCCGCAAGACACTCCCAGTTCCAGATGCGCGTGGTCTTTCTGCATCGTTCCTCCAGAAGCCACTTCGGTAGCATCCGGACTTTGCGTTTGGAAAATGGAGTCCTGTAACAGACACTGCGAGCTGGGAAGTGGGGCAATCCAGAGGGAGAAGCTTCTGGCATAGCGAGGAAGGGACCTGTGAATGAACTTTGGGAGACTTGAGAAGTTAAACAGCAGAAAAATTTGGCTTGACCGCAAGGCGTGGTTTGGGAACGGATTACAGATGAGTGGAGCAGAATTGGAGGAGCTGTCTGTAAATACTTGAGTAGGAAACTAATGAGAAAGCTACGGGGCATTCCACCGCTTCAGCTTCCCAGTGTCATGTTTGCTTCGAGGCTTTCAAGGAGAAACTGTGTTTTCCTTTACTGGTAAATAGTCTGTACAAAGTATTTCAAGTGTGTCTGGATGCTGTCAGAGCTGACTAATGTTAATGAACCCACCCTTCACATTTAGCCCTGTAGTAAGGATGTGCTCATTTGAACTCAGCAGAATCTGTGCGCTTGGGCTTACTTTGGCAGACACTTGCTCTTATCACCTGCTGAGCTTGATATTACTGCACTCCTTTGGCCTGAAGAAATTAGGAATGGTGATGAAAAACCTTTGTGCAGCTGTGGGCTGTGCAGCTACTTAGGCAAGCAGTTGGGCCACTGGAACTTCATCTGGATGTACTGTGCTCGGCGTGTTTATTTGGATTGCTGTGCCTTTCAGAGGAAACCTGTATCCATTTCCAAGCTAACTCATTTCTTAAAGTACAGCAGTCGCCACAACTTTGAAACCTAATCTGTGTAGATCTGCAGTAGCATTACATCAAATGCCCAGCTTCTTGTTTGTTGAGCTAATAAAAACATCATCAGTGCTTTATCCTCCCAGCGCCTGCAGAAGCAGTTAAGACTGAACAAGCCAACTTTGCCCTGTGCCTGTTGATTTTCTATTGTACAGGCTATTAACTTTTAGAGACTGTGGGTTGTTTTTTTTGTGGCAAAGCCATTACGGGGTCATGAAGACCACAGACATTTGTACTTCTGGGTGCAATTAAGGCTTGCTAACTCTTAGTTGTGTTGTTTAGAAGTGGCTCTTTTACACCGACCATTTCTTTAGTCTTACTGTGCTTGGGAGAGCGCGTAAGGATTGCTGCGTAATTTAAGGATTCAGGAGATTGGCTTCATCAAACCTTAGATTTTGGTGGCCAGAATTAAGCTGCCAGCATGATGCTGAAGTCTGCGTGGCTGTGATGTTCAGTAGTCCCTGAAATTTTGGCTGATTCTGCATTGGTTGAAATCAAGGGGAATGTAGTACGTATGCTCAAGCCACTGACGAAACAGTTTGAAGATCCCCCCAAAATAGCAATGAAAATCAGTTTGGTCCTATTGCTATGTTTGGATTTAACTTTTCTTAATGTTAGAGAGTATTTGAATCCAGGACATGCTGATGGACCTCAGATTCAGGAAACCTTCCTATAGTAAGTAGTAACTGTGGCTAAATCAGTACATTAACTCATTCCAGCAGTGAAGGGATTAAAAATAAACCTCTGAAGCACTGATGTAAACCTTTGGTGCAGACTAATTGCCTATGTAATTGCTGTTGTTAGTGAGCATGTGGCGAGCCCTGAGCAGGAGTCCTACCAGGGCAGGACAAGGATGTGCCTGTGTCGTGTCACCCGTGTGTCTGAAACCCAACCTGGAGCCATGAAAGGGGACTTCAGTCTTCACCTCTGAGAGACCTTGCCCTGTCTCGGGGCTGCTGATAAATACGGATTAGCTGGAGGGGCTTGGTTCGGGTTTGGTCTCTTGAGGATGCTGTGTCTGCATGTGATGGAGACAGAGGGATCTGGTTCAGGATCCTGCCTCTCGGCAGTTCCCTTGGTGCTGCCAAGTGGGCTAAGCCCAGCTCTCCACACACACATTGATCAGTTCTTACAAGTGTTTTCTGGTTGATTTCAAGGCAAATTTAAACCCTAGCTTTTTAACAGAAGAAATCAAATCTACCATCCAAAATGCCCAGGCTTTAAGCCCGTCTGAGATCAGGCTTGTGTGGGTTTACACCGGGGTGTAGGTTCCTTTTGAACAATCAATGTAGCTCAGTCCTGACTTGGCCAAAGCATCCAGCTCTGGCATCAGTTAAATATTTACATTCCCCCCTTTTATATAAATTGTGCTGTATTAGCATACTTTTCACAGTGTATCCTTGTGTTCCAGGCTCTTGACAAATTTGGCAGGTTTTCCATTCATCACCATCAACCCATGTGAAATCCCAGGCACGAGGTTCAAGCCGTCAAAGGGGCAACATTTACTGTTTCATCATCCGCAGCCAATAAGTCATGTTGCAATGTATGCCTCGCACCACGAGGATATGGTCTGAAACACAGCGTGTTTACACGAGGGAGACTTCTGTGTATTTAAGGAGTAATTGTTTCAGGAGCATTCATTCATTCCTGGGCTGACACGGGCACATTTCTCATCATTGCAACAAAAATAATTAGCGAGCTCCAAAAAATCAGGAGGAATTTGCACGTGGCAGACTCCTGCTAGAGTTTTCCTCTCAAGTCCTAAGGGTTGGATTGGAGATTGCTCGTAGCCTCATCCATTTCAGGCCTTTGTGGCCCTCAGGTGCTGAGATGCAAGGAGTTACGGTGTGTTGAGATTTATGTTGGAGGTAAATGGTTGCTTGTTTGCCCTCCCCATGCTTGGCTGGGTTTGCCTGCTCTAAAGCTCGTGTGGGTGGATTTAGTGCAGTGGCACTGATGGAAGGCAGGGACATGCAAGCTGGTGCAGTGCAAAGCCTTGTCCAGGCACTTCATAGAATCCCAGACTGGTTTGTGCTGGGAGAGACGTTAAAGCTCCTCCAGCTCCAACCCCTGCCACGGGCAGGGACACCTTCCACTAGAGCAGCTTGCTCCAAGCCCCTGTGTCCAACCTGGCCTTGAACACTGCCAGGGATGGGGCAGCCACAGCTTCTCTGGGCACCCTGGGCCAGTGCCTCAGCACCCTCACAGGGAAGAGCTTCTGCCTTAGAGCTCATCTCAGTCTCCCCTCGGGCAGGTTAAAGCCTGGAGACATCCAAGGCCAGGCTGGATGTGGTTCTGGGCAGCCTGATCTAGTTGAAGATGTCCCTCGTCATAGCAGGGGGTTTGGACTGGTTGAGCTTTGAAGGTCCCTTCCAACCCAAACTGTTTTATGATTCTATGACTCGGTAAGACCTGCCGTTATGGGCAAGAAAACGACGTGTTACCCCACTGTCATACTGCCACTTTCAACCCAATTATCCTTCCAGTATCAATTTCCAATTGAGCAAAGACACGTAATTCTTCCTAGGAAAATGCAGCGATCCCATGGGTTTATGCAGTGCAGGATCATGCCTGGTCCATCCAAGCAGTGACATTCCCAGGCACACCGAGCAGGGCATTTTCTGCGCTAGGTTCACCATGGACCTGCAGTTCCCGACTGGAGGTTTCCGTGTGGTTGATGTGCATTGACGTGCTGTTGTAGCCACGTTTCTCCACTTCCTAAGCACAACGACTTGACTGTGAGCTCTCAAATGCTGGCCTTCAGCCAACTGGCCCTTTCTTTTCTCCTTTCCCTGTCATTAAAGCTGTGGCTTGCTCCAGGGTGCAGTGTTTTGCTCTTCTTAAGTGGAACTGTTAACGACCCAATTTAGAGCCATGTAAAGTGCACCCAGATTCCACAGTGACTTCTAAATCCATGTAACATTAATGATAATCTGTAATTAATAGCTGCAATCAAAAGGAATTGTAGTGCAGTAATTAGAAATTTAGGATTAAAGTATTAGCGTATGAAAAAGGCCTCTTAAAAACCACTTCTTCCAAGGGATGGCTCCGATCCCATGGACGAAAACAGTTTTTAACTGATATGACTTTAGCTGAAGGTGAAGTTACTGCAGGGCTTGTAGTCAGCCTTGACTTGTGTGGGGAACTGGACTACTGCCAGAGCATGTAAAGGTATATTAAGACTTTGCAGCTCTTCGGTGCGTAGCAATCAGATCATTTTCTGATGATATTGCCTGTTGATATTCCAGAACCAGTGTTAAGAATGATGTGTTTGAGAATAGGCTTTAATCTCCCCACTAGGCCTTTTGGGGTGGGTATTACTGGTGTCTTCTAAGTACAGGAAACCCCAGTGACTGCCCACCTTTGAGCCAGAAGGTTTCCTGCTGTATCATAGACCTCATCCCTCACAGGGAAGAGCTTCTGCCTAAGAGCTCATCTCAGTCTCCCCTCTGGCAGGTTCAAGCCATTCCCCTTGGCCTGTCCCTACAGGCCCTTGTCCCAAGCCCCTCTCCAGGTTTCCTGCAGCCCCTTTAGGCACTGGAGCTGCTCTAAGGTCTCCCGTTAAGGAGCCTTCCCTTGTCCAGGCTGAACCAGCCCAGCTCTGTCAGTCTGTGTCCTCGTGGAAAAGAGCAGATCTGCAAGCCAAGGTAAGGCAGAGGTGGCAGGTGCATACAATGCTCTTGGCTTCCTGCCCTGTAATCAGAAATAGGGCACTGGAATTCTTTCTGATGATGCATCATAACCAGGCTAATCTTTCAGTTTATCTCCAGCCCTCGAGATCTGGAGGTGTTCCGAAAGACACCCAGGCAGAGAGGTTACTCGTTGCGTACGTGCTGATGAAAGTGCCAGTAGCAGTGATGAGATGCTCTGATAGATGGTTCTGGGCTGTGGGATAAATGAAGTTCCTAACAATTTCCAGTCCTGTGTAAATGAAATCATCCTGCTGCACGTCTGGCTTCTGAAGCTGAAAATTAATGTCTTTTATCTCAGAGCTTAAATTGTTCACTGGTGTTGAAAATTTCCCTATCTAATGCCAATGATTAACCTACCCCAGGCTATCAATAATGATGTAGGACAGATAAATAACAGAGAGATGTGCTTGGGAGTGTTACAGTTGAAGAGCATGAACAGAATTAATCATTTGAATGCTGTTAGCATCATCCAGTATCATCTCAGCCCCTAACTGAGAGCTCCAGTGGGTCTTTCTCCAGCAGAACGTGTGTTTCCTGACACAGTGATGACAACAGTTGTGAGCTCTGCAGGTATCATCTGGTAAACTCTTATCTCTCAAATCTGCCTATACAAGGGTTTGGCAAAACAACCTTTGCCGTTGCGTTTTTAGCCATAGAGTAACCAGCTGGAGTAAAGCTAACTAGTTCATCTGAAGCATTTGAAGGAGAAATGCCATCATGCAGCATTTCATCTTGTTTACCAGGTAGATCTTTAGTTAAGGCCTGTTCTCTGGCAGGTTTTGTTGTGTATAATTTGTAGGCTCCTATTTGAAAGTATTTAATAGGGCAGTACAAAGAGCAGCAGCTTCACCTGAACATGGAAGCTTGAGCATCTTGGCCCGAGTATGTTTTTAACAAGGAATGTTTGCTGCAGACTGTATATATGGTAACTTTTACACATCATCATGTAATGTAATTACTACATTCATCACTAATCAGTGGAGGGTTTGTTGTTGAGTAATGGTATTGCATACTATTAAAGGCAGTATGTTGTCCTTAAGAGACACCTACCTTCTATGAAGAGCAGAAATGCTTTCAGCAACTTCCCGTCTTCATAGAATCATTGAATCCCAGCCTGGTTTGGGTTAGAAGGGACCTTAAAGCTCATCCACTTCCAACTCCCTGCCACGGGCAGGGACACCTTCCACTAGAGCAGCTTGCTCCAAGCCCCTGTGTCCAACCTGGCCTGGTCTTTGTGCAGTTTTGCCTCATTCAGATGATTCCTACCTCCTTTTGAAACACAAGAGTTGTATCATGCAGACATGTCCACTTGCTATGCAGAGATCCTGATGTCAGGAAAATAAAACCCTTTCACACATTGAAGATGCAAGCAAAATTGGAGCTGTATATTATGGAAATTTCAGGATGGTGCCAATTTTTAAACCGACAAGAAAATGAGCATATAATAGGTCGTATCCATTACCGTCTGCAGAAAGTATGTCTAGATTTCCTTCAGCACCTCCAGGGTGGGCTGTGGATAGGCTGGAAACTGGCTGATTGCAAAATGTAGTATCTTGGGAGATCAGATGAAAACGTGTGGGGAACTTACAAAGGAGCAGTGAAACTGAGAACACAAAAGGCAAAAAGGGAAGATGAGGGAGATAGGAGGGAGAAGAAAAACAGCCATGAGGCATATCTGTGGGAAGATCCTGGAAGAGATCAGTCAGGTAGGAACCAGACAGAGGGAAAGATGAAGCCTCGGTCTGGAATGTGCAGAAAAGCACAAAGTACTGAGCACTTAGTATAATTAGGTTTTGCTCTAAGTCTCTATAACTTTATCTACGATTCCTGTTTTCCTAACGTTAGATCCAAGTACAATAGCTGAGGAGTCTATTTTATGGAGATTCTTATTCACTTCTTTAAGGGGTGTTGATGTTTCTAGTAGATTTGATGCTATGAAACATTAATTGGTGATTTGGCCAAAGCAGTTGTGCCCAAATCCTCTGTTCAGTTATCCTGTGTTGACCCTCCTGGCAGCGTGGGATAACTCCCCATTGGTGTCTGGAGTATTGTCTTGCCCAATCTTGTTTCTAGTGTCTCGTGACATTGGGATTTTATTGCTTCCTTAGGCAAATTCCTTCCTAGGGTAACAGATCTCACTTGGGGTAGGCTTTCTGTGCAGCTTCAGAGAGTCACAAATGGAACAGTCTTTTTTAATTTAGTTTGAACATTCATTTTGTGTAGGTTATCTTCTTACTCAGACTTGTAACTCCTTGGTTACTCCTTGCTCTTTTTGCTGTTCCAGGTATTCTGCTGCGAGATCTGAGCTGCTTGTGTTGCAGTCGCATTTATACTTGTATAAGAAAAAGCTACTTCCATTTATGTATATAATTATATCGTTAAGGTATAGCCTGCCCTGCTGGTGGGATATAATGTAAGACAGAGGATGCCCCTTAAGAAGATACTTTGAATGTTTTGTTTGGCCTTGAGCAAGCTGCTCTAGTGGAAGATGTCCCTGTCTGTGGCAGGGAGTTGGAACTGCATGAGCTTTAAGGTGCCTTCCAACCTAATCCATTCTAGGATTCTATCCTTTCCACCTTAAAAAGATAGGCTCTGCAAGACCTGGGGTTTTTCTCAATGCACCTGAGAAGAAAGCCTGTCCCAGGCAGCACTTCTGCTGGATGGCTGTGTTCTCTTGCTTAGCAGCCCTGCAGACCTCATGCACTGCTCACAGGGCCTTGCAAACAGAACATCCACATTCTCAGACTGATTATGCTCTCTGCTTTGTTTCTATATAGCAGATTTATTCCCCATTAAAATCTTCAATCGCTTCTGGGTTTGGTGTCATCTTAGTCATCTGCCTCCTTCCTGGTTTGATTTATATTCTCTTTACTTTGCATTACAAATGCATTACCCAGAGATATTAATTAGCCTGAGCCCAGGGCCTGTATGTTCTCCTTGGTTCACTGGCCAAGGGATGAGGCTGCCCCATCCTTTCGGTGGGTCTGTAACAGTGACAGGACAAACACTGGAGCGCTGAGTGATGGTTGGTGCTGGTAAGAAAATGAGCAGTCGTGTGAGCCTGTGATAAGAACTAGCTCTGTAGTTTTTCTTCAGGGGCAGAGTTTTGTAAGCCTGATTGAAGTTTATTTAATCACAGAGGCTTTAAAAGGAATTACTTGTGTGAAAGTCACTCTACACTTAGGCAATATGGTAATAAAGGCAGGTATTAGCCAACTTCTCTGTGGGGAGTGTATTTGAATACACTTTACTTGGCTCTTCACAAGGGTTCTAATTGTAATTTCTCATTAAGACCAACATCTCTTAATGGTGATGGAGATTTGAACAGATACTTATCTTTCCAGTATTAAGGGTAAGATTCATCACTCATCTGGAATGATTTCATCCACAAAATAAACCTTAATGGGATAATGGTTCTTTCTGCTGATCCCATTTCTCAGGTTGACTTCTTTTCAAAACAAATCCTATTGTTCAAATAGTGAAAGTGGGGCTTAAGAGGGAATTTTTAACATTCAAGGATTAATTTTTCCACTCCTCATTTCGAATCCAGTTGCGACATTAAGCAGATTTCCTTCTTTTTTGATGGTGACAGCAAATAGGCAAGCCTGTTCCAGTGCCCCAAGTGCAAGCTGCTGGGTGTAAATCCCATATATGGGATTTCCAGAATGATGGGAACAATTGATTAGTGAGAGTTTGAAGATCAGGTCAGTGAGAGAAGGGGGCGGATTGGCTGTTGGTGAGTGGAGTGATGGATGCTGAGCACTTCTTCCAGGTGGAATTGCTGTAGGTGCATTGCATTTGGTGTGACCTTCTTGGTGCTCCAGCTCTTTGGCCCACTAGCACATGGTGTGTCCCCAAAGGGAAAAAAAGCCCAACTCATTCCCAGTCTGGTTTTTAAACTGTTTTCCTCCTGGAGGCAGTTACGAGCAAGGTGGTTTCAGGGGAGGAACGAGTTTGGTCAGATGAGGCTTTGATCCTCCTCCCATCCATGACTCACCTGTCATGGGCTGCCTGGGAGCTCACCTTCCAACAGAGCACGCTTTGTACTTGGCCTGAAGGTTATAACATGGTTTTTCCAAGGAGAGATATCACTGCTCTCACTTCCATGCACAGCAATCCCAAGTCATCGCAGCTGGAAATGAAATTCATCCATGTATCTTGGGCTTCTTTCTAGGATGCTTTTGTTTCCTGCATTATCTTTGATTTGGTGTTTTTGATTTGGTTCCCATGCTGTGTAGCTGCTCTGCATGTTCCTTTCAATCGAGGTTGTGAATGCTCCATCCTTGGCGGTGTTCAAGGCCAGGTTGGATGAGGCCTTGGGTGGCCTGGTTTAGTGTGAGGTGTCCCTGCCCATGGCAGGGGGGTTGGAACTGGATGATCTTAAGGTCCTTTCCAACCCAAACTATTCTATGATTCTATGAAATAAAATGCTTACTCAGGGCACAGTGATGCCTTGCTCTGAAATCAGAGCTTTAATTCAGGAGTATCAGAACTTTACCAATTGCCAGACTGAAGAACTATCTCACAAACAGTGAAGTTTGTTCTTCTAATGTGGTTTCTTCTATAGATCAGGTGATAGATGTCTGCTGTGTGAGCTTCACGGCCATGTTCTCAAAGCCTGTTTAAGAAGACATTTATATGGACACTCTGGAGTTTTAAATAGCAAAATACTGTATGTGGTCACAGTAGTTTCATTACTTTTTCTTTCATTTTGGGTAATGTATGTTATCTGTTTGCAGAGTACCAGTTCTCTTGTGGGCTCTTAATACAAGTGTATTTCCAAGTGGATGGAAGAAACGTGACCTACAGAAAATGCATTGTCAAGTGCAAAACTTGAATGTGTGAGGAGTTTGAATGGCAGAACCCATTGCTCACGGGTTTGAGCAGTGCCCTGTGGACATGAGAGATGTCCTGTTTGGTTTCAGTGGGAGGAGTGAGGGGCAACAGCACCTCAGATCTCTGTCTCAGAGGAGATTTATCACAGGCCTGCAGGAGCTGCCCCATTTTATTGGGTATCAGAGGATGCTTTGGGCTGAAAAGGACCTTAAAGCTCCTCCAGCTCCAACCCCTGTCACAGGCAGGGACCCCTTCCACTGGAGCAGCTTGCTCCAAGCCCCTGTGTCCAACCTGGCCTTGAACACTGCCAGGGATGGGGCAGCCACAGCTTCTCTGGGCACCCTGTGCCAGCGCCTCAGCACCCTCACAGGGAAGAGCTTCTGCCTAAGAGCTCATCTCAGGATCTGTCCCCATTAATGTGTTTCTGCCCTGTGCAGGCCCAGGGCTGTGTTGGTAGGTGAGTTATAATGCCTTCAGCTGTGGTGTTTACATTGGAAATACTTGACAGAGTCTTAAATAAGCAGTGCTACCAGGTGGGCTTTTAAGAAAGGCGGTATTTATAACAAGTGTAGCGGCTGTATCTGAGCTGAGCTGCTTCATGCATTTGTGTAACTCGGTGTTTACCATTTTCTTGTGTTTTTTTAATGAAATAGAATCGTTGCCAACTGGTCAAACCAAAGCAGAACATCTCTGCATATCCATGCACTGCCACGGTTTTACGAGTGAAATCACTTTGTAGTTAAAAGCTGTCTGGGAACAAGCTGAAGGGATGGTGTCAAAATAAAATCAATACACTTCAAAATAGTCCTGTTCTCATCTGGGATCCTGCTGATGCACAGCATAGAACAATAGAATGGTTTGGGTTGGAAAGGACCTTAAAGCTCATCCATTTCCAAGCCTCTGCCACAGGCTCCTGTCCCAAGCCCCTCTCCAGGTTTCCTGCAGCCCCTTTAGGCACTGGAGCTGCTCTCAGGTCTCCCCTTCAGGAGCCTTCTCTTCTCCAGGCTGCCCCAGCCCAGCTCTCTCAGCCTGGCTCCAGAGCAGAGCTGCTCCAGCCCTCGCAGCATCTCCGTGGCCTCGCTGTCCACCTATGGGACCAAGTGTGACCACCCAGCACGGGGGATCCATTTGGGTTGCAGGATGTTAACTTGTAGTGAGTCTTTTCAGCATCTCAGTTTGGGAGGTGACACATTGAGCATTGCTTGGGTTTAGTTCAAACTCAGCCTCCTCTCCCCCGGTCAGTGCTGGAGCACTCCTTTCCAGCATTGCTCTCCTCCTTCTCGCGGTCAGGTTTCCTGGGACTGGGTGGATACAGGGAATTAGGAGGTGCGCTGCGTTTGCGTGCCATGGAATGTGTGTGCACGCCCCTTCTTCACACCGTCACTCACTAAAGCTCAGATATGTGTGTATTAATCCCTGGGGTTGACTCAGAGAGATCCTGCTCCAGCAGCAATCCTTCCCAGAGGCCTGAAGAGCCTCATAAGGTGCATGTGGGTCAGCAGTAACAGAGGGACAGTAATTCCCCTCCTCCAGTTACACACCAGAGTCCTCATATGGGTGTTTGATGAAATCACTGATGTTTTACCATGACCTATAGCCCAGCCTGGATGTGTGCTAGCAGTTATCCTGACACCATCCTCCATGCAACTTACTCTGTGTGTTAAAAACCAGGTAGAAATACAAGTAAAGACTAAAGTCACCATTCAGCTTTATCAAGAAGAGGAATGTGAATCAATGAGAAAATGCTTCAGATCAGTCTTTCCAGGCTGCGTTTGCATGAGTTGTAGGAGGACTTTTCATACAAGTAGCCCTGTTAACTTCGGTGTCTTCTTGTGCACATGGGTTTGCAGGCTTAAAATGGCTTGTAAATGTTAATAGATAACACGTTCAGCAACCTCATCACTGCAGTCATTCCACCTCCATAAAACCCAGGGGGAGATTTTAAGGTGGGCCAAATGCATCCCAAAGAAGGGTTGTTTAATTAACACAAGGCCTCACAGGGAACAGCGCTGCAAAACCAACCCCAACGCTGGCCCGGTGCCTGTCTCCACTTCACTGGTTCTGCTGCCCAGATGTCTGCCAACACCGAGCATCGAGTGCCTTTCAGAGCTGCTGTTCTTCAGATGATCTTATTACTCTGACAGCAGCTTTATCCCTTTACTCTCCTGATGATACAGAATCAATATATTAACAGCATCTTTATTTTTCTCTCTCTATTTTTCCCTTCCAGGAGCAAATTCATCAGTTGTTGCTGACTTTATGCCCACATCCTCATGGAACATCTCCAGTGAATTAGGTAAAGGTAAGTGGCCATTAAAATTATATAGAAAGGTATGAAATCACATTTAAAAATCTCAGTTCTTCCTCTTGACTTGGCCAAGTCAGGAAGCAAAGGGGTGAGGGTGCATTAAAGATAAACCTTGTTTCCCTTGTGATCATCTGACATTGAATTACACGTGGTTCTGTGGTTCCTGGAGGAAGCTCTGCTCGTTTCTTGTACCAGTAAAGTGTTCCACATGGTAAAAATACTTCAAGATGTGAGTTCTGTTGGTTTATGAACTGCCTGACATTTTGTCTGCTGGATCTCAGGATCTGAACTCAGAATTAACAAGCATCAGGCAGGCAGTTTGCCTCGATGGGTTTTATTATGGGATTTGGAAGCTTGAAATGAAGAGAGCGGGGGAAATACATTTGCAGGTGGTAATTATGTGTGATTTGGAGCTCTCCAAAGGGCATGTATTGTAAAACAAAGGGATGCATTTCTCATTCCCCTTCATTTCATAAACTAGGCACCACCAACTATTTAAGCCAAATCGCTCAGCTTCCTCTAGCCCTTGTTGCCAGGCAGTGGCCTGCAGCTCCTGAGTCAGTCTGGTCTTTAAAATGCTTCTAATGTAACATTTACAGTGAAGGATGCTGTTAGCCACACCGAGTGTGCAATTTGTCAGCCACTCTTTTCACTTGCTTATAACTTGGCCAGCCATTAGCTATTTATTTAGACTGAAATTTCCCATCAAGGAGTCCTGCCACAGATGGCTTTTCCAACTGTTTTGTCTGTGTTTTGATAATGTTTTTTATGAACATGTGTTCATGATGGTTTATGTTTACACATAAATATGTTTTCTGTGCTGGAGGAAGAGGATATGTAGTTCTGAGTGAGTACTTTAAGGCAAAGTTGATTCTTCCACGTCTGCCTTCCTACCAGGGAAGGAGCAGGGCTTCCTGGTGATCCAGGACACGTTGGAGAAGATGAAGGGTTCGTGCTTGCTGATGGGAAGGGGAGAAAAACACAGTCACTAAGCAGAGAATTCCCAATTCACAGCACATTGCTGAAAGGAGGCGTTCACAGAACGGGTGTCTTATCCTGCCGCACTGATTGATCCAGGTGTCCATAGCAGAGCTGCAGGTCTGGGCTGTGCTCAGGTAACATCCCAAAGCTGTGGAGAAGTGAGTAAGTGGCATGGAAAAAGCAAGTTAAGGCCACAAAGGCAATCAAAAGTTAGGAAGTGCCAGAGGGAAGGCAATGGGACAGTCTTAATTCAGGCCTTTTATGATACCCCTGTCAGGTAACCTTTACTAACCTGCAGGGTAGATTGTTCTCTAGGAGATTGCTCTCACAGAAGACAGAGCCACGCTTTGCTGAAGGGGTGGAAATACTTTATTGCACATGCTCATCAGTGATATATTCTTTGTTCTCCACTGTGAGCCCAAGGGTTCGATTGCTAAATCACCCAAAATTGGTAGATTGCTATGTATTACACAGCAGGCTGTGTGCCTCCAACCAAAACCTCGATGGAGGGGAAAGTGCATTAAAGGTTTTGAAGATACTGTAATTTTGCAGTGAACTGTATCTGATCTGTGTTGAAAAGTAGCCCCCAGTAGCTTCTGTGGTGTTATTCCTAATGGGAGGTTTTGTGTAGACTGGTTTCTTATGACCAGAGTGGTTTCTAACCCATATTTTGCTTAAGCTTTCTCTAAGCTGGCAGTTCAGATTCTCTTCTCTTTCAGTAGCGTGTGCCCCAAGTGACCACATTCCAAAACCTTTCTTTGTGCAGTTGCAGAATTTTAGAGAGCCTTGAAGGAGAAATAGAAAGATCAAAAGTAACACCAAAAGGCAAAAAACATACGTGTGGTAGAGGAGGCATGGCCAGAGAAGCAGAAACGGGGTGTTTTAGCAGCTTCATAATGGATGTATTGAATAAGAGAGAGAGAAATGCCCCTTCCCTACAAGGGCCTGTAGGGACAGGCCAAGGGGAATGGCTTTAACCTGCCAGAGGGGAGGCTGAGATGAGCTCTTAGGCAGAAGCTCTTCCCTGTGAGGGTGCTGAGGCGCTGGCCCAGGGTGCCCAGAGAAGCTGTGGCTGCCCCATCCCTGGCAGTGTTCAAGGCCAGGTTGGCCACAGGGGCTTGGAGCAAGCTGCTCCAGTGGAAGGGGTCCCTGCCAATGGCAGGGGTTGGAGCTGGATGAGCTTTAAGGTCCCTTCCAACACAAACCAGGCTGGGATTGTATGATAGATTTAGCTAGTTAACAAATCAAGGTTCCGAAGGGCAGCAGGAGCTGCCTGCCTCTCTTGCTGTTTGCTTTCTGCTCTCTATGCTGGGTTGTATCATCCAGGGATCAGATGTCCCACCGTGGCTCCATCATAAAGCAACAGCTCCAGAGCTAGCAGAGGCAAAGCCTGGGGTGACTGCCACCATCCTGGGTGTTGAGTCATCTTACTGCTCAAAGCAAGGCTCACACTTTCTGTGCCAATGCTGAGCCTGTGTCAGTAGTGAACCCATTTTCCACACTGCTTCCATGGCACCTGTTCCTAAGCTATATTGTCAGAAACAAGTAAAATCCTTTCCCGCTTCTAATCCACCTGGAATGCTGCAATTACCACTCGCTGGGCTGAATCCTGCATTCCTGGGGGATTACCAGCCCCTTTGCTAGACCTGATTAGCATTTAGACTGCTGTAAGCTTACACACCTAAACACGGATTTACATAGGTGATTAAAACGCATTTGCTGCCCAAAAAGCTTAGTCAGAGGGGCGGGTTCTCCCCATGGGCCTACAAGCAAAGCGAGGAGCACAGGCTTGGTCTTGTCTAAGGGAGAAGCAGGGGCTTTAATGTGGGAGCTGCTGGTTCTGCTGAAGGTCTTTGATTGCCTTGGTTGTATGAAGCCCAATACGCAGCAGCACATGCTGACTCGGTGTCTTGAAACCTCAGAGGGGAGAATTAGACATGCTCTTAGTTTCCATTTCTTTTGCAAACAAGCACCTCAAGAAACCAACATCCTCTCGTCCTTGCGGCACTCAGCCATGAGGTCACGCAGGAGTCCCAGTAAACCTCATTTTCAAGCCTGTTAAGTTCACCACATGAAAGTGGCTTCCAGCCACGTTTCCCAATTAAATGGCTGTCTGCTTTAAGCGGCTCTACCTGCTGCCATTTGGAAACGAGCATCTCTTCCTCCCACATCCCTCCTGTGTTTGGGAAGGAGGAACAAGCTCATAGTCTCGCTAAACAGCATCCTGCCTTTTGGAACCATGACTTAATGTGGTGCTTTCCCTTTGCTCGGTGAGCTCTGCTGTGATTATCATACAACTGAGCCTTATTCAGGTTTCCATGTCTATGAAATAAGCTAAATTGACAGCATTAAACAGTTGCCTGTTTATTCTTTTTAACAGGAAATGAATTTAAAAGAGACGCAGCCACCCGTGAAGAGCTGTTGAAAGCAGCGATTGATGGGAGGGAGGAGGTGGTTTCTCACCAAAACCTTAAAACAACAAACAAACTGGGCATAAAAAATATCAAATAGTCGCTTTTAAAACAGGGGAAATGTGGCCATGAGCGTTTCTGTCTTTCCCGATGGGTAAATCATGGTGTGCAGAGGGAATGCCATGAGGGAAAAGAGAAATGAAGGTGTGATTAAATGAGTATTTAATTGTATAAGGAGAAATAAGTGAACTTCAGGGGGAAGAAGAGGGGTCTGGCCATTGGAAAGGCCCATCTCAGTGGCAGGATGTCTGTCACCCCCAAGCTGCTGGCTGAAATGTCCCTTGGGATGGGGAGCCTGCAGCTGCCTGGCATGTGGGAGATGTCCAGTGGGGACGGTAGCTCATCACTCTGTGAGGCTTAAAGTCCCCTTCTATGGGGGTTCCTATAGGAGGGAGCAAGACAAGCAGCCCTGAGCATATTATAATGTTTCCATTGTATTTTAATCTTCCCATTGCTGAAGGCACTCTGGTCTCTCATTTCTCCATGTCTGTACATTGCCTCCCCTCTCCCCTTGCACTACAGGACAAGCTCGCGCTCCATCTCTTTGAGAAAGCTTCCGATTTGCCATGAGCTCTTCTTTTCCCTGATCTCTATTTAAAAAGGTGCAGAGCCCTTCATTCAGCTGCTTCTCTTCTACAAACACAACTGTGGAAGGGTTGGCTTTTCCTTCCGTCAGATGTCAGTTTATTTACAAAGAAATAGATAGGTCTGAATTTCAATGAGAGCCTATTTACATCTGGTACAGTAGAGGAATTGTTTGGGAACTCTTCATCCTTAGGCAAAGATAATATTGGAGTCTTTGCCAAGAAAGAGTCAGCTTTGAAATACTATTTTCTTTTGACTATAAGTAGGATTCAACCTCAGTGGATGTTCACTCTACAGGGCTGATAAGAGAATGATGCTGTCGCTGCGGCTACCCCGATCAGGTCCTTCCGGTCCCCCTGTGCCCATCTGCATCCTCCTTAGGAGCTCATTTCATCATAGCAGCTCCCTGCCCATGCACAATCATGTGTCCTGGCCATGGTGGATCCAGAGCTGAGGACAGCAGTGAATCAGAATCCCAGCCTGGTTTGGATTGGAAGGGACCTAAAAGCTTCAGTTCCAACCCCTTGCCATGGGCAGGGACACCTTCCATTAGAGCAGCTTGCTCCAAGCCCCTGTGTCCAACCTGGCCTTCAGCCACTGGGGGCTGCTCTCAGGTCTCCCCTTCAGGAGCCTTCTCTTCTCCAGGCTGCCCCAGCCCAGCTCTCTCAGCCTGGCTCCAGAGCAGAGCTGCTCCAGCCCTCGCAGCATCTCCGTGGCCTCCTCTGCACTCGCTCCAACAGCTCCACGTCCCTCCTCTCAGTGTTACCTCATTGCTGGTACTTCCTCCTTCACTTGGTCCTTCATGTTCCAAAGAAAACCTGTTAATGTGAGTCTTTGCAGATACTGCCTATTTTCTTTCCCTTGTCATGGCCTATCTGCTTTGGCAAACAGGTATTAAACATTAGAATGACTCAGGGCTTGGGAACCCTTTTCATTTCCAGACATCCACAATCCCAAGCCTAGACTTTGAGCTCCCCATCCCTCACAGCCTCTCTGTGTGTCGCAGACCTTGCGGTCACTGCTGTAGCAGCACTAGACCAGTCTCATGGGTTCCAGGTTTTAGATGGAAAGCAAACATTCCCTGGAGAGCTTGGCAATGAGAGTCAGGATTTTACAAAATGCACCCAAAGCGCTCAGTGGTTTCAGGTTAAGCCTGGAGTATTCAAAGGCACATCAATACAAGGATCACCTATAGCAAGCATCCCTCCCCTGGGCATCCAGAGCTGAAAATAACTATGGAGGGCCAAAACAGCGGATGGGAGAGCTGCAATATCCACTCCACCACCCTGTGTTTGGCACTGCGTGTTGTTAGCTTCTTGGAGAGCCTTGTGCAGGCTGAACGTTCCCTGGCAGGGTGGGCTGGACATGGAGGAGGCCATGAAGCACAAGAGGCGCTGCAGAGCATGCTGGTGGGTACAGCCATGCTGCTGATGGACCTTTTGGGTCTGGGACTTCTTGAGGGGAAAAGCAAGCCTTGCCATCCTGACTGATGAATCCAGAGAGAAGCTGTCGCATTGGCAAGTGTTTCCAGGTGGGGAAATGACCTGGCTATGAGTTGTTGCAGGGAGAACCTTCCTGCTGTCCCAGGGAGAATTTGACTTTTGGGCAAGCTACGTCTTAAGAAACATGAACAAACCCAAACGTGGGCAAACCCAGGTGGATCGAGGCCTTCTGCTCGTGGCCCCAGTTCTTTAGAGACTTCCAGATCCTCTTTAGACTTGACGTGAATTTGAAACGCGCGGTGAAAGGGGAAGAATTACAGCTTTCACATCCATGCACCATTTACCTTTCTATTTCCCTTGATTATCTGGGGGATATTCAGTAAATCAAGCTCCCCCAATGGGGCTCAGGGTTCTCATTCGATTTGGGGGGTCCCGTTAGTAGCGAGGCCGTAAATTACAGCGACTTTGTTTGCACATTTGTGTAGGCACAGTACATTAGCTCCTTTTGTTTGCTTTTCCATTGAGGGAGCGTGCGTTCTTCTTGGAGAGTTTGTGTTGCTTCAATGTCTCGTTTATAAATAACACAGGGTGTGAAATTCGGAGGTCACGGAATGCAACCTGGAAGAGAAACCACCCTGGGTAACGCTGGGCCTTCATGGCCAAAATCTGCCACAAGATGCTTCACTTCCAGTGGATTTTTATATAAGCTCAGTGTGTGCAGTGAATAGCCGAGCATTCTACCTAAGGTAACTCTCTAACAACCTTTTCCTGGCTCATCCAGCTATCTTTGCTGATTTGAAAGATTGATAGATCAGAGGGTCAAGGGACGTGTTTTATTGTAAGTTTCTGTTCCAAATTTCCTGACGTTTTTGGTTCTGAAGAAAATAATAGACCTTTCAAAGGCACAGAGAGGGCTAATAAGAACCAGATCCTAAAGTGATGCTATGTCAGAATGTCAAAAATAACAGCTTTTCTTTGACTCTACAGCATTAATCTTAAGGCACATACCTTTCCTTACACCCTGCCTTTAATAGCTTGAGGTTTTGTACGTGGCTCTTTACTGCAGAGCAGCTTCTAAAGTGACAACAAAATCCCTTGATGGTTTTCAGTAGTTGGGTTTATGGCTGGATGTGGACGTTTGTTTGCCTATTCCAAATCACTTCTTTTTTTGTGTGATAAAGTTTAGAGGCTTCCTACTTGTGCTATAAAACTGGTTCCTGAGTAAAGAAAAGCTTCATTTCCCCTTGCCAGATTGTGGCCTTGAAGCCATCCCTGAGACATCTGTCCTTAAACCTGGAAGTTGACTCGTAAAAGGAGAGGCAGATGTGAACTCTCAAAGGCATATTAAGAATATATGTTGGTAGGGAGGGCAGTGAGTTGTCCAGTTCCTATCCAAGGCAGTGGGATTTGGGTGCTGAGCCCCAGATAACATTTGGGAAGCCCAAAGGTATCTGTGCTTCTCTTCCCTTGTGGTCCAGGGCAATCTCTAAGCTTCTGATTATGAGAAAGCAGCAATTAATTCTGGGAATCTCAGATACAGTGAACGTCACACATGGAGATCTGCAAAGCTGTAAAGCCTCAGGCGGTGGTCAGCCTGGTCCAGTTCAGTGAGTTATCCTCAAGTGGAATTAAACCCTCTAGATAGTGTCTGGGAAGAGAAAGCCCAACACACAGCTGCGTGTATCCTGAATTGAGTCTTGCACATGCACATCACTGAGGAAACTCATTTGAAACTGAGCTGGGCAAGCAAAGGCAGTGGAGTATTTCCTTTTCTCCCAAGACAGTTGACACTGAATATTTCCTTGTGATTGTCTGGACTTCTTTAACTCTGAGATTCCTCATATGGGTTGCCAAATCATGGCTTGAGTGCGGTATCCCTTTCCTCCCACTGTCATTCCTCTACTTTTATTCATTTAAAATAAGTGAAATTCCAGCTGGGAGTCTTCCTTTTGCCCCTTTTAATAACAAGGGTATGTTGATCAGACCCACGGATCAGACCTGCCAGGAGTTGTCTTCCTTTGTGAGTTATGGGCAGATCAAGTAATCAATGGTTAATCCTTTTTCCAACGAAGCAGTATGTGCTCTCTCTATAGCCACACTTCAGTCAGAAATCCTGCTGGTTGCTTCTTCAGCTTAGAACTCAAGCTGATTGAGCGTATGGAACATCCAGCAAGCCCCAACAGCGTCTTCAGGCTGGGTGGGCTCTGTGTTGTTGACTTTCTCCAAAGAGATTAATTCTATATAGAAAATGAGGTCAGTGTTGGGCTGATACATGTGGGTACGGAGCAGGTCCAAGTGTATCATAAGATCCTAGAACGGTTTGAATTGGAAGGGGCCTTAAAGCTCATCCAGTTCCAACCCCTGCCACGGGCAGGGACCCCTTCCACTGGAGCAGCTTGCTCCAAGCCCCTGTGTCCAACCTGGCCTTGAGCACTGCCAGGGATGGGGCAGCCACAGCTTCTCTGGGCACCCTCGGCCAGCGCCTCAGCACCCTCACAGGGAAGAGCTTCTGCCTAAGAGCTCATCTCAGCCTCCCCTCTGGCAGGTTCAAGCCATTCCCCTTGGCCTGTCCCTACAGGCCCTTGTCCCAAGCCCCTCTCCAGGTTTCCTGCAGCCCCTTTAGGCACTGGAGCTGCTCTCAGGTCTCCCCTTAAGGTGCCTTCTCTTCTCCAGGCTGCCCCAGCCCAGCTCTCTCAGCCTGGCTCCAGAGCAGAGCTGCTCCAGCCCTCGCAGCATCTCCATGGCCTCCTCTGGACTCGTGTAGTATCAGACTGGACTAATATGGTTAATCCAAAGCTCTCAGTGTATGAAAATGCTTCTTTCCAGATTCATATATTAAATTGGAGAGACTGTGTCAGCCCCTCTGATATGTCCAGAGGGCTCTTTCCCTTTAGACAAAGAATTAAGCTTAACTCTCCTGTCCTACAGCTGGAAACAGTGTCCTCACAGCTGCAGGTTTGCTTGAGAAAGGTCTGGAGATGTTCCTTTCCAGACAAGTGTGTTGTTGCATGTCTATAATGGGACGTAACTTGGTGCACACTTGGATTAAAGCTGTTTTCAGGCTTGCAATGACTTGGATGGAGACTTTGATTTTAGCTTTTCCTTGAATATTCTAGAAGATCAGAAGGGCAGAAAGAAAAGGATAAATGAAACAACAATTTTTCTCATAAAATAAGCATTTCAGGAGCTAATCCTGCATCCCCATCGTGCTTTAAACACCGAGTGAAATCAGAAACATACAGCTCACACGGTGTTTGGGGGGGGGGGAAGGTCTCAAAATCCTCCTCCCAGCAAAGAGGGTGTTATTGCTCTAAGATGTGTCTTTGGTAATTTAAGATAGAGTAACCGCGTGGTCACAGAGGAGATTAACATTCCTTGGCTGGAGAGGACGAGCTTTTATTTTGAAAGCCACCTGGGTTCCACTTAAAAGCAGTGGAATGAATCCTTCAGGATTTATGACGGCCAGGCAGGCTCCTATTTAACAATGTCAACCCGGAGCCGTGGCAATGCACACACTTCCCTCCTTTGGAGGCACGCAACACACTACGTTTTGTCCTCGCACAGCTGTTGCTGCTCTGTAACATCAAACCGGCAGAAAGGCTGGCCATGAAGGATACCTAATATTTGGATTTTATATGCAGTGTCTCCAATTTATGTGCTTAGGATCATGAAGATGACTTATGATGTGTTGTGTTTGCATTGGCAACGGCTCAAACCCAGAACTATATTTCAGGCTTGGCTTTCCAGATATTATCTCAAGTCATTTAAAAGTTCATTATAGGGCACCCGCTAGTGCTGCTATAGTAAAGGGGCTGTCAGCATTTTTTCCAGGGTTTATAACTCAGCCATTAGAAGGGAAAAAAACCCCTCTGTGGGCTGAAACTTGGCGTTCGGGGTCTAGGCCCAGCAGTAAATTGTTTTTACAAATTAAAAGAAAATCAGTTTGACTATTATTAAATTAGAGGTGGGCTGCATTTTATTTAGAACCTTTACAGGCTTTTCTCCCCTTTCTTCTTGAAATGAAAAGGTTTCCAAAGTGTTTTTAGAGGGTGCTGCTCTCAAATACGGCTTTTGGTCTCTTCTTGAAACCCTGAGATTTCACTTCAAATATAATAAGAGTGCTTCTCCCAGCATAGCACTTTTCACCTTCAAAGTGCTTTATGAGCATTATCTCATTAATGTACATAACAGCCTCCCCATGATGTAAGAGGGATTATTATCCTCACTTTATAGCTGGAGAGATTGAGCCAAAAGGTTTAAGGCTGTTTTTAAAGGACTGAGTTGCTCAAATCCCGTGTGAGCTCTCGTTGGCTTTTGGGTGTCTACTTCCCCTTGGCTCTTCTGAAAATCACAACTGAAGTGATTCACCCCAAGACTACTCCGAGCCAGGACTGAAACTCAGACTTTCCAATGGCCAGTGCCACCAGATCATAGAATCATAGAATAGTTAGGGTTGGAAAGGACCTTGAGATCATCCAGTTCCAACCCCCCTGCCGTGGGCAGGGACACCTCACACTAAACCAGGTCACCCAAGGCCTCATCCAACCTGGCCTTGAACACCGCCAAGGATGGAGCATTCACAACCTCCCTGGGCAACCCATTCCAGTGCCTCACCACCCTCTCAGTAAAGAATTTCTTCCTTAGATCCAATCTAAACTTCCCCTGTTTCAGTTTGAACCCGTTACCCCTTGTCCTGTCACTACAGTCCCTGATGAAGAGTCCATCCCCAGCATCCTTGTAGGCCCCCTTCAGATACTGGAAGCTGCTCTGAGGTCTCCATGCAGCCTTCTCTTCTCCAGGCTGAACAGCCCCAACTTTCTGTGCATAAGAACCATGGTGTTTCTAAGGAATTACTCTTTAAGTCAAAGGGGGTCAACTCTGGGCATCTGGGGAGCTCCATGATGGCTGGGAGGTTGGGAGGTGCAATATGGTGACACATGGTGTGCTCTAAGACTATGGCCATACAACACGGTGTCTTCGTCGTGTGCAAGCAGCAGGTCCATCCCATTTCATGAGCCCTGTTCACCTCCTGCTGAGAGCACAAAAGGAGGATTTCCCATCATTTTCCTTGGCCTTTGGTCCCAGAAGGAGATGTTAATGCTGATGGCAATGGGGTGACCTGGATGGAAAACTGGATGCAAGCAGGAACTATCTTATATATTCTTTGCATAGTTGTTCTAAAAGGGAGAGGATGGTGGCAGTAGCTTTAGAGATTTGATGGGGTTTGATAGGTGAGAGTTAGGCACAAGTATTAAAAGTGAAATGAGGCTTCTCTTTGGCCCCTCCACACCAGACAAGACCAGCAATGGGTGGCTTCTGTGCATGCCAGGGAAGGAATGTTTGTCATTTTTTATGCCTCAGTAACAGTGCAGGGTGCTTTGGAAGCATTGTGAGACATTCAGCTCATTTTCAACTATGCATGTGTGAGAAACATCTCATGATGCTTCCAACTGCTCGAAACCTGCCCTGTTTGAATCTCCTCTCGGGTGATCTGCTTGGTCTGATTTATGATTTGGATATGAAAGGTATGGATTTGAGGACTCAGCTAAGCTGAATTTAGCAGCTGGACTTTGGTTTAGTGTTTCTGCAGTAGTTCATGGAGGAAGGTGGGGAACACGTAGAGGAGTCAGAATCCTAGAATCATCGAATCATAGAATCACAGAATGGTTTGGCTTGGAAGGGACCTTAGAAACCATCTAGTTTCAACCCCTAAGAGGCTCCTGATGCCGAGAGGCTGTTCCTGTTTGTACCTTAGAGAAGTGTCACCATGGCTCTTGCTGTACAGCCAGACTTTTTGCCTGACTTACTGTTGCTACTGATACTTTAAATCCTTCTCCAGCCCTCGGAAACCTACCCTACATCTCTTCTCCTTTATTCACCTCTCTTGTATACCATAGGACCTTTAAAATACTGTCTTTACCGTGGTGGTTGTCGTTAAGATCATCACACAGCTGAGGCCATCCTCTTTTCTGGCTGTGTTATACTGTAGATGTCTGAACCAGGCTTTGAAACGTTATCAGGAACTGAATAAATGACTGTGGTACAGAAATGTTACATTGGATAATTAAATGTGGTTATCCAGTTCCATGCTATTAGTGTGACTTTATTAAACCCAGATTGTGGAGAGAACCCAAGAACACGTGTGCCGACTTCAATTATGCTTCCCAGGCAGGATATTAAGATAGCAACTCAGAAACAGTTCTAATCTTGCCATGAAGCTTCCAGAAAGGATTCTGGAGAGCTGCAAGGTCAGTCTGACACCCCTCGGCCCATCCAAGAGCCATTGGACCCTGGTGTATGTCTTCACCAAGGGATGGATCTCTGCCCTTTTCACTCCATACACAGATTTCCTACCTCATGAGGTCCAAGGGAGCGTAGATAACAGTTGTGTTTTGCCCAGTTTCATACCTGTACATTAAATGGCCAATTGACCAGTGAAAAATATATGTATGGGCAATGCCTTTGTGCTAAATGTTTATCCTAATGGCTCCTTACGACCATCCTTAGAACAGAGATGCCTTTTATAAAGTGCTGTGCAAGAGCTTTCGTACTGAATAGAGTAAGTACAAAGGAAAGAGATACTGATACACACAAAACATAATGAAGGGAGTATCTAGTAAAGTCATGATTAAAGTAAATAATGAAGGGAAGTGGATTACTTAGGCAGGTAGTTGGCTAAGCTGGTTTTATACATGCTGCAGATTTTTTTCATGCTTTTAGGCAGGGTTATTGCTGGGGTTAACAGTAGATGTACCTGAGAATGGTGGAGCATGAGCAGCACAGCACAAGTTTACTTACCAGCAGGCTTTCCTTGACCTCCCAGTTGGCTCTGAGAGCACAGAGCAGAGCACAGTCTCTGGATGTCTCATTCTTTGGCCACCCTGCTGAGACAGGCAGCCGATCATAATGGGGTTTGGCCACTAATGACCACCTTGGATTTGAACCTGTGACATGGAGATGAAAGTCCACGTATTCCATTCCTTGTCCCAAATCCATCTCACTCGCTGCCTTTGAAGGATTTAATTAAATGCTGAATACAGTTAACTAGGAATAGTCCTTGCCCTGAACGGTGCAGAATGAAACAGCACTTGACAGGAGAAGGCAGTGCTTACAGATGGATTATAAGAGATTAATTTTGCTAAGTTTTGATTTCACATTCTCTATCTGAACAAAAGAATTCTTGATCTTCTGCTTGCACCTATCATGAGACCTATTTCAGATTGAAGATAAACTTAGCAAGGGAAATACTGAGTGAGAATAAAGGCTGTCTCCTAGATATGATCCTTATTCCTCATTTATGCTGTTAGTGCTTACAGATTCATTGACACTGTATTGTCTACACTGCTCTGTGAATTGATTATAAATGGCTTTGAGATCTTCACTTCTGAATGATTCTTTTCATATATTCCTGTGTTTTATGGGTCCTAACATGAGCAGAGGCAGATCTGCATAGGCAGAGGCATCAAAATGAGCAGCCAGATTTCTGATACCCATTTTTCATATTTATTGGTTAGCAAAAGGGAAGAATAGAAAGGAGAAGCAGTGTTACCTCCTTTTACTGTGTTAAATGAAGCCAAATAGGATGAGGGTGCTGAGGCGCTGGCACAGGGTGCCCAGAGAAGCTGTGGCTGCCCCATCCCTGGCAGTGTTCAAGGCCAGGTTGGACACAGGGGCTTGGAGCAAGCTGCTCCAGTGAAAGGTGTCCCTGCCCGTGGCAGGGGTTGGAGCTGGAGGAGCTTTAAGGTCCCTTCCAACCCAAACCAGTCTGGGGTTCTGTGATATATTGAGAAAGTAGAGAGAATCCATGGGTGTATGAAGGAAAAGAAGTTTTTGAGAAACATAGCATTGCTCTAGTCCAGGGAAATTCCAAAATTTGTTCCTTTTATTACCATACAAAAGTGTATGGGACCTATTACCTGCCCGGAAGCATCGATTAACAACTATTATTGCTTTCTGCTAAACCTGAGAGCCACTTCCTTTGTTTCCCTTTCAAAGACAAGCAGGAGCTTTCTTTAACATGGCATTTCCTGAGCTGGAGTTCTTTATTCACCTTTATTTTGCCCTTTTATTCACAGACTACTTCTTGACCCTTGATGAACCCATGAACAACATCACCACCACCCTGGGGCAGACCGCAGAGCTGCATTGTAAGGTCTCTGGCAACCCTCCTCCAACGGTGCGTTGGCTGAAGAACGATGCTCCGGTTGTTCAGGAGCCCCGGAGGATCTCCTTCCGTGCCACAAGCTATGGATCTCGCCTGCGGATAAGGAACCTTGACACTACAGATACCGGCTATTTCCAGTGTGTTGCAACCAATGGCAGAAAGACTGTTTCCACAACTGGTGTGCTCTTTGTAAAATTTGGTGAGTTTTGTCTTTTTAAGCTGTTCAAACTTACTAAAACAGCTCTGGAGAAAGGTGGGTTTGTCTACTGGAAATGAGCACCCTGGTTCAGTTGCATCAGCTGGTCTGATTCAGCCTATTTCTGGGAGCATCTCTAAGACAACACTTTATCCTCCCTGTCTGCTCTTTGCTGAGCTCAGTGCCTCGGTTTCGTGCTGCAATGGTGGCTTTTACTATAGAAAAGCCAACTGGAAGCAGGACTGAAAGACAGGGATCACTAAACATCAACGTTCATTTATGTGCTACCTGGGTGCATTCAGACTAGAGAAGAAATTATGCTCAGGTGACCTCCTTTGTCTCTAGTAAGTGAGAAATTTCAACCTGCAGTTTAGACTGGGGGCATGTTAATGATATATATATATAGATATATATAGATATGGGCACACACACCCCCCTATCAGGTACATGTTAATGATATATATGGATATAGATATATAGAGATATGTGCACACACACTGCTATCAGGTAAAATAAGCACTTTTTCTTCAAAGTCTACATGGAGATAATTCCCTTCAAAGCTGATCTTACAACTGAGAAGATTCCAAACAAGAAACAGATTTTATGTGTCTTCTCCACCTCCGCATTCAGAAGGAAGCAATTCACTGAGATGAAGATATTTGCACAGAGTCCTAGTTAATCCTTTCAGGAACTGGACAAATAACACACAAGGAATGATGTGTGTGATGAGCTTCATAGTCTTTTCTCATAAATCTGCCACATTTTCTAAATTATAATAAGAAATCAATCATTAGATGTTCTCATAAGGCATTGTCTTTCAGCTAATATCTGAAATTGAAGAGATTTTTGTATGAAAGGGTTATATTTTGCAGATGATTATATTATACAGATGCTCCTGTGGAAAAGAGTGAGTATTTTTCTTTTTTTATGACTGGAGCAACACTGAATCTCACAATTTGGTTTCTAGAGCAATACTCATTAGTATGAACTCACCTGAAACCTGCTGCAGCCGACTCTTGTGTGGCGAACATGCACTGCAGCCCCCCCAGCCCTTCCAGCAGTTGCCAGAATCCAGGCACCAAGGGCAGTAATGACAGATCAGTAAACTGCGACTGATGAAAGGGAGACTGAGATGAGCTCTTAGGCAGAAGCTCTTCCCTGTGAGGGTGCTGAGGCGCTGGCACAGGGTGCCCAGAGAAGCTGTGGCTGCCCCATCCCTGGCAGTGTTCAAGGCCAGGTTGGACACAGGGGCTTGGAGCAAGCTGCTCCAGTGGAAGGGGTCCCTGCCCGTGGACACAGGGGTTGGAGCTGGATGAGCTTTAAGGTCCCTTCCAACACAAACCATTCTGATTGACTCTGTGATTAATGCCCTCAGCCAAAGCCTGCGGAGGTCAGAGCTAATTCAATCCATGCATTTGAATCAGGCTTGGGATTAATTTTCTGATAAATAATGAAGACTGATGGCGGAAATGGTGCTGTTTTTTCCTTACATGCTTTTGTACAAGCCGCCTGTGGGTTGCTGTAACCTTTCCTGTGATGGAGCGTTGAAAGCAGGGTGCCTCACCTGTCTATTGTCCTGTCTATGCTGCTTTGCAGGCAGTCACTGCTACAGGATAAGGTCTTGTCTTTGGCACTGACAAACTGCGACTTGTCTGTTAAACCACATCCAACATGACAGACTGTTGCTTTTATCTTTTAAAAGGTTTTCAAAAGCTTCCTGCTTGCTCCCTGCCCATAACTCATCACACTGTTTTTCTTCTGTCACTTTTCCAGGTCCCCCGCCAACAGCAAGTCCAGGATCATCGTAAGTTGTTTCATGTCTGTTACGTCGATTCATTAATCTTGCATTTCAGCAGTCAGGAGTTCATTTGTCATTTTGTGTGACGGGAGCACTTTTACATTCCACTCTAAGTCAGATAGGATGGTAATTTATTATAACTGAATTATCTGTCTTGCAGATACGTTTTCATGTTATCATGTCAACTCCTATTGCTTACCCTAGACTTCTTAATTTCCACTATTATTACCTTTAGATCCCCTGGTCCCTTCAGTCTTTGAATTGATTTCAATGTACCTAACAAGTATCAGTAGGAACTGATCTTCATACATGTCATGGCCCAGCGTGGAAGATATTTATCACTATAAGTAGATTTTACTACCTAGGGGCTTCTTACTGATTTAAAAGGGACTGATGGTTGTAAACTGTATCCATATCTATCTGTAGCTGTATTAGTAAACTCTCTTAAAGCTGAGTTTTAAGTATCCTGGAGCTTGGGTTTGGTTCCTCCTGTTGGGTCCATACTGTTGGGTGTGAGCACTTGCC
The DNA here is from genome assembly GCF_963264785.1 of Psittacula echo. Lineage (NCBI taxonomy): Eukaryota > Metazoa > Chordata > Aves > Psittaciformes > Psittacidae > Psittacula > Psittacula echo. Next base: position 2,945,683 of record NC_137740.1, on the reverse strand, counting down.
ACGTGGTTTTGGCGGTGGAGCTTCTGTCTTTGGTAGCTTTTGAGGGCATAGATTTATCTTCTCCTCTAGTTTCAAGTTACATGATCAAACTTGCTCACCTTTTGTAGTCTGTTATCGTTTCAAGCATGATCTTCAACACTTCTGATGTTTGAATTGATTTTGTGATGGTGCATCCAGCTTATTCATGTCTTAAATGTATGGAACAATACTGAAAGCTTGTCTCTCCTGGTGAGGGAAGCTGCCCCATTAGATGAGAAATACTGTGCCAAGTAACACTTAAAATAGAACTATTAATACAGTTAACAAAGGGTGCAAAAGCTTGGAGATGTGGACGTTCCCAACTGCCCCTATAGATGATCATTCACAAAGTGTTGCAGAGAATATAAGTTAGGGAAGCATCTGACCACAAAAGGACATGCTAGGATGCCCTCTAATGGAACATCATAAAATGTCTTTGTCTTCCTTTTTGAAGGCGCCTGAAGTGAAGTGACTGAGTTTGTTTTGGAAGGGGAACTCTTTCCATGGACTTTAGCTCCATTTTGTGATTGGGGCGTTCTGGGGAGGAAAGCTTCATGGTGCTGTGGGACATGGAGACTGTTGTGCTCTTTAGCAGTTCGGAGACTTAATGACAGGAGGTGTATTCAGTGTCTACCTCCACCTAGTCTGGGGGTTCTATAAGTTGCAAGGTGAAGCAACACATCCTCGGTGGTCAGAAACTCACAAGAGAGCAGTGTGAGCACAGATAGCAGAGAACTGTGCTGGGATTTCCCTGCCAAGGCCACTCAGGATTGCCTCACTTGTTTAAAACAAAATGGATTTGGGAACCTTCTTCCCTTTTTTCTTTCTGGCAGGGTTTGGGTTTGGGAGGTTTTTGCCCCCCTGCAAAAGGAAAACCACAATTAAGTAGCTAAAAGCTTCACCCAGTTGTGGAGAAGTAACAGCAAATGGTCCCTCTGCTTCAGTGAGTGTTGTGCTGAGCTCTAAGGTGATGCCTACACAGCATCATTCAGACCATGAGGAAGAAACAAACCAGTATCACGAGTGCTAGTTCGGATGTATTACATTCTGCCTAAGCCAAGCACCCTTCTGCTAGCTTAACATGGCCCTGTCTTATTCTGAGTGTAAACCCCATATATCCAGGCAATAAATAGTCACGGTTGTCTGTATGTGCCATATCAAACATTAAATTGGCTTTAAAGTAACTTCATCCAAGATTTGCATTTTGTTTTCAGCATTGGTGTACGTGTGTGCGAACACAAAGAATGTGAAAAGGTGAAAAGAAAGTGAGACATCCTCGTTAATAGTTGACTTTATAATTGTGCCTTCTGATTTTGTAGCCATAAAAGATATTTGATCACACTTCATTACCCTGGGAGGTTGTGGGCTCTGTCTGGTGAGAGGTCACATTATGTGGAACATTGGAAAGAAACACCAGAGAAACGTGCAGAGCGATCTCTGTTTCACTGAATGGAGAACATTTACATTCCTGTAGAAAACCAGATTTAATCTATGAAATAAGAGAATCAGGAAGAGGCTTATGACAAAGAAATTATCAACTTGGAACTCATACTAAATGAGAGTAAAACAAAGGCCAGTGTATGTCATCTTAAACCTGCATTACATAGGTGTCACAAAAAAGCATTTGAAGGACTGCAGGCTAAGAACAGCAATAGTACATTTAGCCCAGAGAGGTTGTGGCTGCCCCATCCCTGGCAGTGCTCAAGGCCAGGTTGGACACAGGGGCTTGGAGCAAGCTGCTCTAGTGGAAGGTGTCCCTGCCCGTGGCAGGGGTTGGAGCTGGATGAGCTTTAAGTTCCCTCCCAACACAAATCAGTCTGGGTTTCTATGTTTCTATACTCCCCAGCAAACAAAGTTGTCTGACAAACAGATTTATTTAAGTTGTGCTAGAGATTAAAACAATTTTCTGGTATTCTGATTGCAAATTGCTTCAAATACAGAGAGAACTTGAAGCCTGCTCCCTGTGAGACCCTTCAGCTACATCAGCCCCCAGACTATTATGTTGTTTCGTAGTCTTGATGCCATTGTAGGACTCCTCATTGCTATTAGATGAGGTAGGTAGTAATGAGAAATGTCTGCTTTTGTTTATGAAAACTAACTCTATCTATACCAATGTCAGTTTTCAAGTTCCAGGGTAATAGATGCACTACATGGTTGACCTCTCTTGCCAGCATTTAAGACTCATGAGAGCCCTATAGGGAAACTTTTTCTCAGGAATGGTCTTGGAAGCTGGGTCATAAAATATCTTCCTGCCATGTGTTCAAAATTGAGACATTGCTCCTGGTGCTTTGGCCAAAGTGGCTGTGGATCCGTGGGTTCAGCTCGCTTTGGTTCCCCAAAATCAGGTTTTGATGGGAACCTGTGTCTGTCTTCCTTCGCTGTGCCGGCTGATGCTGGTGTTGCTCTGAGCAAATGGAAGAGAAGGCTGCGTGGAGACCTCAGAGCAGCCTTCCAGTATCTGAAGGGGCCTACAAGGATGCTGGGGATGGACTCTTCATCAGGGACTGCAGTGACAGGACAAGGGGTAACGGGTTCAAACTGAAGCAGGGGAAGTTTAGATTGGATCTAAGGAAGAAATTCTTTACTGTGAGGGTGGTGAGGCACTGGAATGGGTTGCCCAGGGAGGTTGTGAATGCTCCATCCTTGGCGGTGTTCAAGGCCAGGTTGGATGAGGCCTTGGGTGACCTGGTTTAGTGTGAGGTGTCGCTGCCCATGGCAGGGGGATTGGAACTGGATGATTAAGGTCCTTTCCAACCCTAACTATTCTGTGATTCTATGATTCTATGACACTCACCATGCATCATTATAGGGACATACCATAGTATTTTACAGTGTTTAAATGAAGGCTAAAAGTGGAAGAAGCACTTTGAAGGATGTTGTGTAAATGAAAACTCACACTTGGATAATGTTTTTGCCTTATCAGCATGAGTTTCTTCCCTGATGATAAGGCAATGAACAATCTCAGTGGCAAGCAGTGGCTTTGAGCAGTGGGCGTGCTTTTCCCATGTTGTCTGTATCAATCTACCATGAGTGGAAGGTTGTATTTGAGGATCATGTGTTTAAAAAACTCCATATGCTCAGCACTTTTTCTTTGCATAATTTATAGGCACCGAGTTCTGCCCTGATGTGATGGCAGGGAAATAGATGGGCCAACTGTAGCTGAAAGAGTAAAAAGGGTAACTGAACGGCTTCTGTAAAAGCAGACAGGCAATGCTGGATAACATAAGAACTCACGTGTGTGTTATATCCTTATTCTCTCTGCTTTCTTTAAGCAGTGCTAGAATTAGCTAGAGCCAAAAGTCTGATTTGCCAATCCATGTGAAGCAAAGAAAAGAAACTCCAGCAGAAACACACCACCACAGTCCATAAGGAAACCAAGAACCCAAAGGTATGGCTGCAGTGTCAAACACGGGCTGACCTGAACGTCCTTCCTTTCACTCTCCTGTGTTTGGCAAAGGTCAGCTTTAAAGTCCTTATCTGCCAGGCCCTGGAGTTACATTCCATTACGGTGCTCTGGTGCTCTGCCTCCCTGACAGAGCTTGAAGAAACTTCTTTGGTTTCAAAGAACCCCCCAACACACTCCCGCTTTATAAATAAATCATTGTTTTATCTGTTGGGTTGCCGGAAGGTGCTTCAGATACAGCCCCAGCTACAAGCAGCTCAGTGAGCTATGGGGAGAGTGAGAATGCCTGCGTCCTGCACTCCAGATGCGTGCCCAGGAGCTGCGCGGCCGCGCCGGCTCCGGCTCTCGGGAATAGTTTCCATGAAGTGGATGGTGTCAAGGGCACCTCCACAGCAGCAGGAGTCTGGAGGGGGCTCTTGTGGCAGATAAGTCAGGTCTTGCTTGCTCTTGGTGTAAGAGGCCACCCTCAGCTAATGTGGCCCCTTCTTTTTTTCCATGGAATTTATGAATGCAAGCTCAAATTGATTGAATAACTTGAGGAAGATCAAAGGGAGCATTTTGCAGTTAACTCATGTCAGTGTATACTTGTGCAGTGAGTATTTGTCTGTGTGTCCATATTTTATACACATACATACGCACCCCTGTACCCATTGCTTCCGAAAATTCCCTAAAAAACATGCCTTTAACATTGTTTTTGAAGATCCCATGCTTCACATCACTTTGACACTCAGTTTTTATCCATCATCCGTGGCAAGGTTTGGTCCTTTAAGGATGTAGAAATGTGTATCTTAACCTCAGGTCTCTCTGGTTGCTACAGAGATTGGAATCAGAAGGGGCTGAGGTCAGAGCACAGCAGATTCCTGGAGATGAGAGGGTTGGATATAACAATAGAGACACTTTGGCCTGGGAAATGGTTGTGCCCAATCTTTTCCATTGTTATTGTCCTTTTTTTCCCATTCTGTGTGATTTCTTCTACTTGAAGGAGTGGCCCTGTGCTTGCCCTGGACTTCACCTGGGTGCGAGTGACCGAAAAGGGACTGTAGTGACAGGACAAGGGGAAATGGACTCAGACTTAAACAGGAGAGATTTAGGTTGGATATAAGGAAGCTCTTCCCTGTGAGGGTGCTGAGGCGCTGGCCCAGGGTGCCCAGAGAAGCTGTGGCTGCCCCATCCCTGGCAGTGTTCAAGGCCAGGTTGGACACAGGGGCTTGGAGCAAGCTGCTCCAGTGGAAGGGGTCCCTGCTCGTGGCAGGGGTTGGAACTCCATGAGCTTTAAGGTCCCTTCCAACCCAAACCAGTCTGGGATTCTAGGAAATGAGAGGAGGGGGAGCACACTTGCTGTCTGTTTGAGAACTGCCACAAGAGCTATAGCAGTAAAGAAAACAGTAGTGCCATTTCACGTGGTGCAGTGGAAACATCAGAAGAACAGCCAGGCACCTCTTGGAAGTATTCTATATGTTCACAGGACATGGTGGTTTGGATTTTAAAGGAGAAAAATGAATAGCTCATCAATATGACTGCTCCTGTATGTGCAGCGGTTACTGTGCACCAGAGACAATGGCATGGATGTAAATCAGGCTGGATGTGTATACCACAGGCTGGCACCTCCTGAGTAGGGTATATACAGTCCTTGTGTCAGGATTGCTCTTGAGCAGTCCTTTTATTCTTAACAGAGCCTTTTCTATATAGATAACCTAAATATGACATTGTTTTGTTCTTCATTTAACCACTGGGAATGAGGAGAGGAGAGAAAAAGAAGAAGAGAGGGGAGGGCTGTAATTTAAGGGGCATTTGATTCATAAGATCAAATGGGGTTTGCAAGGCTATTGTGAAACCACAAATCCCACCGGAGTCTCCCATCCTCTTTTTCAGTGATTAAGAGTTCTTTGGGTTTTTTAGTTAAACACATCTGGGTTTTTTAGTAAAACAGATCTTTCATACAGTGCCTCTGTGTGGCTGGATGTCAGCGTGGTTCCTTCAATGAGAAAACGCACAACCACTGGCCACCATCCAGGTGAGACTTGGCCAACTGTGCATTCAGTTGTGGATTTCAAGGAGTAACAGGGAAACTTTCCCCCTTTTGACCACAGAAGCTAAATTTTACAGAAGAAAAGGCATTGATAAAGAGGCGGGAGTAGATTCCCTGGAGAACCACTCCAGCAGCATCCTGAGACCCACCACAGCACCCCAGGGCTCCTGCACCCAGGCTGGGTACCATGCTTGGCCCCCAGCGTCTTGATAAAGGAGGTGTATTGATTTCTGGTCCTGTAGCATGTTTTGGGGCTGTCACAGAAACTCCATCCCTGTTGCTTAGTGATGGAGGAAATTCTACATGAGGACTGCGTGCGAGTCCCATGAGTTTTGGTGCAGGATCTTTTATAGCCCTGCTGCGTGCTGGTGCAACAGCTTGTCCATACAACATATAGGGTCTGAGGCACAACTCAAAGTGGGATATTCTGTGTGGAGGCCAATATAAATACATTTGTGCAAAAAGCTCATGCAGGATGAAGATGAAGTCTGAGTGGCTGATGCTGACAGAAACCATGTTACGTTCTCTCACATTACTTCATTCGAGTGAAAATAATACTCCCTTAGTTTTGCCAGGCTCCAAGAGGCAGATTATCTGCTGTGAGCATGCCAGTCTTGGAATTGAAATGTGTTCAGGGAGAGCTGGGCTTCTCCTCTTCACTGGGTCTTTGATCTGCTGCACACTCAATCTGTTCTGCCACTGTCTCACCTTGTCCTTTGTACTGATTATCCTGCTGTGGTTTTCCTTGTGATGTTCCTGGAGCATCACAGACAGTAAGGTGACTGCTGACTGTGTGTGGCTGAGGAGGGAACATGCCCTTGGACTTCCCTGAGCAAGCAAAACCAAATGAAAACCTCTGGGTAAATGTAGTACAGAAATTAAAATGCCGTATTTGTGTCTTCTATTGAATGAATTGGCTACAGAGAGTTTTCTAATGTGTTTTATCTACTCAGGGTACTTACGTAGCTAAATATACACATTATCTGAAAACCCCAGCATCCTTTGCCTCTTTACCTCCTCTTATCTCCCGGCCACGTATGGGAAACTGAGTAAGATTAAAGGTGGGTTTCTGTTGCCTTAACTGCAGCTGTTTGTGTTACTTCAGATGCGGCTGAAGTCACACTCGTCTGGGTTTGACAACCTGGTGTGGTTTGCCCAAGCTATGCATGTGCAGCCTGTAATGAAATAGAATTGAGCTCTGTCTCTGGAGGCCACAATAATCCAGTGACGAAAACCTGTGCCTCTGGATTCTTGTTCTTTGCTGTGGCTGTGCATCGTCCTCTGGTGAGCAATGCAGCAAAAATCCAAGTTCTTTGCCCCAGCGTGGGTTAAGTTGTATTTTGTTGTGCTGTGCCAAGTCTACAGAAGCAAAACTGGCCTGTTTGGAGAAGGATCAGCCTTAGAAAGTGCTTTTCCCTTTTGAAAGGGTATCAGGTAAATGTTTTCATGAAGTTTAGCTGAAGTGTTCCACTCTTATCTGCCTGTAGTGCAAACAGAAACCCCTTCTGCCCTCATGAGGCACGAAGGAAAGGTATGACACAATGTGGAGACATAGTTGTATTCCTGAAAACAAAGCAGTTACACTGATGTCAACATCTTTTTAAGTGGGGAGGGAGAAGAAGGGAGTAAAGTACATTGTGACTTGGACCTGGGGTGCCAGGGTTCCCTAATGTATTTTTGTAGTACAGGGGAAAGGCAAACCCAGCTCTTAAGAACTGGGTTTGTTTTCATTCTGCTCAGGGTCACCCATAGCAACTACATAGGCACATAAATGTCTGGTGTAGAAATGGCCTTTGTGGAATGCTGCAGTCAGTATCTGAACAGTATTTGGACTTATATTTCTATGAGGTTTTAATACGACCCGGTTGCATGGTCAGGTGGACTGTCCATGTGTTACAACCCATGGTGGAAGTGAAGATGAAAATACAAAATTCCTTTTACTTGCTTAGGAAGTGCTCAGCTTTCAGGATCAGCTCTTGTGCTTTTTTACTTTTAGGTGCTTTTTCACAGAATCATACAATCATGGAATGGATGGGGTTGAAAAGGAGCTTAAAGCTCCTCCAGCTCCAACCCCTGCCACGGGCAGGGACACCTTCCACTGGAGCAGCTTGCTCCAAGCCCCTGTGTCCAACCTGGCCTTGAACACTGCCAGGGATGGGGCAGCCACAGCTTCTCTGGGCACCCTCGGCCAGCGCCTCAGCACCCTCACAGGGAAGAGCTTCTGCCTAAGAGCTCATCTCAGTCTCCCCTCTGGCAGGTTCAAGCCATTCCCCTTGGCCTGTCCCTACAGGCCCTTGTCCCAAGCCCCTCTCCAGGTTTCCTGCAGCCCCTTTAGGCACTGGAGCTGCTCTCAGGTCTCCCCTTCAGGAGCCTTCTCTTCTCCAGGCTGACCCAGCCCAGCTCTCTCAGCCTGGCTCCAGAGCAGAGCTGCTCCAGCCCTTGCAGCAGCTCCGTGGTCTCCTCTGCACTGCTTTTAGGATGTTAATTTAACCTTGCTGTATTAGTTGCACTGAACTTGTTTGACCATGTTTGATAAATGCTGAGGACAGCACTGGAACATGAATTTATGCTGTCCTTACAAACTAGGCTCAGATAGTCTTATTGTCGCTTTTTTAGCACTACAGATCTAGGAACATTTTAAACCCCACACAGGAGCTCTGTGGAGTGGCCGATACATGAAGTACAGACAGCATAGACTTTCCTTTCTCTAATTATCAGAGTTTATAGGAACACTTAAAGAAGCCCTGTAATTTCATCATTTGACCCTGAGTGTCTTTTCCTGATTGATTTTAAAGGGACAAAGTGAGGATAATCGTGAAGTTACTTCTCTTTGGCAGCAGAAAGGAAAAAATAGAATCAGGGTAGGCTGAGAAGTTGCATTCCTTACAGTGATCATCCCCTGCAGCCTGCGGGATATTGTGGTTATGGAGATGCTCTTTAACTGTTGTGCGCAGTTGGCAATCTGCGTCTGATTAATAATAAACTGAGTCTTGTGAGTTAAACCAAATAGCCAGACCTGCCAAGTATTGTTCCTATTAATGCTATATAGCCTTAATGTCACACAGAGGCCTTTTTCCCACTGAGCTCGCTGGCAGGAGCTGTCTGGGTAGGAGTTCAGTCCACCCCAGGACTGTGCTGTGAAGCTCCACAATAAGAATGGTTGGGAAAAAAGTGTTGGATTGGATTGAAATATTGAGCCTTCAGTATTTGGTTTTATTCCATGTTGAAATGAAGCTGAGACCATCAGGGTTTTAGTCTCAGAAAGTAAGTGTTGAGTAGCCCCTAGCCAAGCATATATAACCAGAGAGGAGGAAGATGCTGGCTCTGCTTTAGAGCAAAGGTATGGCCTGGTTTTCCCCTATTTCATGTGGTCATTCCAGATAACAGCTATTTGGAAGCCAATTCCAAAATTCCTTCTGGAGCTGGTGAAGGATTGCAGCAGCAACTTAATCCAAACCACTGCGTTCCTGTGCAACATTCCCATTTTCAGAAGATGGTGTTTTCTCTCCAAGACAATTTTCAGCAGAAAAAAGCTCATTTTGCTTTAATCCTAAAGGTGTTTTAAATGGCCTAAAAGGATGTCTTTGCGCCTGAAGGCTGTGACAATATTACAGTAACAATTAATTTCCCCTTCCTGCTCTGTGTCAGGTTACAGTAGTGGCTCAACAGAGCCTGTCTATGTGCTGCTTTGTTTTGGAAAGGCCTTGCACTGAATGTGTGTCTTGTCCTCAGACAGGGCAAATAAAAAGTCATATTTTAGAGTGTCTCTGATTGCCATAGGATTAGACCTGGTTTGTGTTATGCTCAGACAAGAAGGTATCTTAAAACTTCGCTCAGAGATTATTGGTCTCTTGTTTCATTTGCACGTATTTACCTCCTTCAATGGCTCTTTATTGAAGAGCTGCTAAAATAGAGATGGGTGCTGTTGTTTTGGGGAGGAGGGGTATATTTTATGATGCAGCCCAAGTGCCAGAGCCTCCTTTCTTGCAGTCCCAGGCTTTTGGAGCTTTCTGTTCTTCTTTCTATTGTTCCGGTATCTAAAGGGTGGCTACAGAGAAAACGGAGACTCCCTTTTTACAAGGAGTCACATGGGAAAGATGAAGGGTGATGGGTACAAGTTATTGCTGGGGAGATTCTGACTGGGCACAAAGGAAAGTCTTTCACAGTGAGAACAATCAACCATTGGAATAATCTCCTCAGGAAAGCGGTGAGTTCCCCAACACTGGACACTTGTAGGATTCAGCTGCTGGGGCATCTCGTGTAGGCCATGCTTTGCCTAGAAAGGTTGGACCAGATGCGGTCTCTTCCAACCTGGGGTTCTGTGATCCTGTTTTGGGGGTCTGCTGGTCTATCTGAAAAAAGAAAACACACTAAAAAGCTCGAAGACTGGAAAACAGCCTCCTTGTTTTCCCTATGGTAGCATTACAGTCAACATAAGACTTTGGTCTTGCAGGAGAATACGTTACTTGAGTTCCTCTTCTCTTGCTGTAGCTCCATTAGCACTATTGCCTGGTGTGTACAGGTGTTACTTGTGGGGAGGTGGATGCAAAAGTCTTTTGATGTGGATGGAAAGGTCTTTAATGTAGGAGGAAAGAAGGGAAATGGTTGTACAACCTGTGCTGTGTACTTTTGTGGTATAAAATGATTTCTAGCTGTCATGGAATGAGTTAAATGTCACTAAGTCAGAAAACTGAATTTGTGAATCAGTTACATTAATATGATTTTCTGAAAGGGAAAACTGAACTTCTGTCACATGGAGCAAGCTTGTTTAAAGGCATTCTGTGGTCCTGTTGGACTTCAAACCCTGCGCATTTTGGTGGCCAAATCTTATTACAGCACTTCCCTGGGCTTCTGGCCATTGGCACAGCACTGGGAGCTGGGCAAGTGGAAGGGGGGAAATAAAGAGAGAGTCAAACATTTCAGGAACCAGTTGATGTCTGAGGTCACCTCCAAGGTACAGCGAGATTCCCCATTGCCGTAAGGCCTTTAGTTACAAGGGAGATCTGTTTAAAGGCATATAATGTTTCTGTGGTTGCACTAAAATACCTTTACTAACCAGGTTAGTAAAACCTCAGTGGGCAAGTCTCAGTCTCCTTCTCATTTTGTTCTTTGCCTTTCATGCCCAGCTGTTGCTGATCTTCCTTACACAAATCCTCTTGTGCTATTTGCAGTTTGTGCTGATGGGGAACCGAGGAGGGATCTGTCAGAGGTCCATCAGCTCGCAATGGCATGTGGAGGCTCTGCTCCGGGCACAGCTTCAAGCAGGTTTTTGGTTTAGCTGTTAGCTGCCAGCTTCACTACCAGCGGGCTGGGAAATGGATTAAGATGAAACATTTGGACCATTAGAGTAGTGAAAGCTCCGGTTGCTTGTGGTAGGAATTATTCAAGAGAACAAAAAGTGGTAATAATAATAATAATTACAGTTCTCCAAACAAAGCGTGGGGACTTGGAGGGGGAGAGGCAGCTCCTGTGGCCTCTCTGCAATGCATTTGTTTCCTCTTCCAGGCTCTCTTTCACCCACATAAAAAGTCAGCTCTGTCCATATGTAACCCCCTTCTTCCTGCCCCCCCTTCCCGAGGGCTGTTTGTGCTTCTCCTCGCCTTTCACATGGACTCAGCACTGAGCCTTTGCTTTTCCTCCTAATGAGACATCCCAGGGCTGGGAATTCGGAGCTGTGTGCTGGTCCACATCTTTTCCCCAAAATCACTGTCCAGCCAGGAGCTGGGCAGCCACAATATTCTCTTCTTTAATCACCCCCGAGGCATTTTTAGATATTCTGATTTCATGAATGGGGAAGTGGTTATAAGGTGTTTCTCCTTCCACCATGAATAATGTTTTATGCTTCCCTTGGCCTGGCCTCGCCTGCCTGCTGGGAGCAAGCTCCTCTGCTCCCAGGGAAGGATGAGTATGGGCATGCTCCAGGTGCCCCCATGCTCGCATGGGTCTCTCTGGTGAAGACCAGAGGATGGTCACAGAGATGCTGCGAGGGCTGGAGCAGCTCTGCTCTGGAGCCAGGCTGAGAGAGCTGGGCTGGGGCAGCCTGGAGAAGAGAAGGCTCCTGAAGGGGAGACCTGAGAGCAGCTCCAGTGCCTAAAGGGGCTGCAGGAAACCTGGAGAGAGGGGCTTGGGACAAGGGCCTGCAGGGACAGGCCAAGGGGGATGGCTTTAACCTGCCAGAGGGGAGACTGAGCTGAGCTCTTAGGCAGAAGCTCTTCCCTGTGAGGGTGCTGAGGCGCTGGCCCAGGGTGCCCAGAGAAGCTGTAGCTGCCCCATCCCTGGCAGTGTTCAAGGCCAGGTTGGACACAGGGGCTTGGAGCAAGCTGCTCCAGTGGAAGGGGTCCCTGCCCGTGGCAGGGGTTGGAGCTGGATGGGGTTTAAGGTCCCTTCCAACACAAACCAGGCTGGGATTCTGTGACCACCTGAAAATCAGCAATTTAAAGGGCCACCCAGTGCCATTGGCAACTACATAACCATCCAAAATGAGTGTTGTGAGTCAGAGCCCTTTGATGAAGGGGCTGCGAAAGCCCATGAGAAGCTGGAGGGAACAGTTCTCTCCCTGAGCTAACAGCACAGCTCCTTGTTGCAAGGACATGTCAATCACATCAATCTCAAATTCAAACTTTACTCTGGACTTCCTCAGCCTTTAGGAGAACCACTGGTTTCAGTCTTGGGGCGGGTGTTCAGTCTAGTAAAACCATGACAAATGGGAATCAATCTGCATTGACGCAAGGTGCTTTCAGTGCTGCAGTGGGGCGTAAAACCTTCAGAAGGAGTTTTCCTATAAAAACAGCAGCGTTGGGCAGCCTGCCTGTGTGTAGTTACCTACTCAATGGCAATTTGTGTTACTCCATCACAAAATCATTGAGTGCAAGGAAGAAGATTATAAGGTGTTACATTATTTATCCTGATAATTAAAACCACACATGACACACACGCTTTGGCAGTTCAAAGCCATAACCCTGGGCGACTTCAAATACTGTAAAAGGAGTTAAGCATTGATTTCAGAATGTGTCAAGTTTACTGATCTTGTTAACAAGAAAATATGTGTGGTTACCTTGGTGGGGAAGGAAAGCAGTTATCATCTGACCTGTTATTAGCTGGATGCTATTACTGATGCCTGAGCCAACAAAGATCAGTGTTAAGCAAAAAATGAATCACAAATGTTCCCCTGCCGTAGTTTTCCAGGCACATTTCTTGTGTCAGTAAGTTTACATTAAATAAACAGACTTTCTCACAGTCCCGATTTTGCTCCAGATGAATGGGCACATTCTTTTGCCACAGATCTGCCTGGCAATTAGCACCAAGAGCACTTAGCAAGCAGATCCCCTTTCAAGGTTCACAGCTAGGTTGGAGATTTGGAGGTTTTGGAGGTGGGAAGAGACCACTGCATTCCTCCATCTACACAGGCTGTAGTACTTCTCTCAAGTGTGTAATGTTCCGAATCCCGTGGGTTTGTGTTGATTAGGGCACATCCTTGGAAAGAAGAAAAAGAAGTGTCATATTGATTTGATCTGTCTTTAACTTGTGAACATGCTCGCGCTGCGTCAAGTCAAATTCTATGCTTTCTGCCATAAAACCCTAGAATGGTTTGGGTGGAAGAGAGCTTAAAGCTCACCCAGCTCCAACCCCTGCCACGGGCAGGGACACCTTCCACTGGAGCAGCTTGCTCCAACCCCCTGTGTCCAACCTGGCCTTGAACACTGCCAGGGATGGGGCAGCCACAGCTTCTCTGGGCACCCTGTGCCAGCGCCTCAGCACCCTCACAGGGAAGAGCTTCTGCCTAAGAGCTCATCTCAGTCTCCCCTCTGTCACTTTAAAACTGTCCCCCCTTGTCCTATCACTGCATGTCCTTGTAAAAATGCCTTTATAAGACTCTAAATATACAAACATTGTTATCTTTACAACCCAACTCTTGACTTCACCAAAGCGGGTCTGAGAGGTCTCTTTTGCATAAGCTCCAGGGAATTGCCACCAGCTCTGTTACTGCCTCAAATCCTCTGTTGTTTGGACTTCATTTCAGCCATCCCACTGTTTTGTCTTCGATGATGGAGACATGGAGTCACTTGGGTCTGTCCAGGACATGTGTGAGTATCAGCTGTGCAAGGGCTGCCAGTCGGTTAAGTCAACAGCTGTGAAGAGATCATGGAGACATTGTCTCTTCTAATTCTTGGATCCAAGCTGTCTCGACCTGCCTGTGTTTAAAGATCTTGTTTTAGTAGGTGCTATCCAATGTCTTCTTTAGTCACTTTTGGAATAGAAACTATTTTGCTTATGGTAAATGATTAAATGCATTTACTCTGCACTGTTCTTGACAGTGCCACCATTTCCGTTTTCCACAAAACAAATGTGAATTATAGCAGAATCTCTTAGTCCTGGACTTTAAAGCAGAGTAAAAGCTTCTCCTCTACTGTTTGCAGCTCTGTTAGTTTCAGGAACCTCCTTGTCTGATTTTTGCTTCTCATGGCAATGTTTTAGCATGTAATTAATGTTTGGTGCTGTCATTTTAACTCCTCAACAGATGCAAATTAGCCCAGACACAAGGAGCAGGTGAGGATTTGACCAACTGCCCAGGGCAGTTGTGAATGCTCCATCCCTGGCGGTGTTCAAGGCCAGGGTGGACAGAGCCTTGGGTGACCTGGTTTAGTGTGAGGTGTCCCTGTCCATGGCAGGGGGTTGGAACTGGTGATCTTAAGGTCCTTTCCAACCCTATCTCTTCTATGATTCTGTGATTCCATGACTGTACTATCTTCTGCACATTTGAAAGGAACAAAAGGTAATGAGAGAAAATGCTAAATGTGAAGGAATGATTTGAAGAATGTTTGCTTTGTGTTGGGAGCAACAGTTGGCATTGGGAGCAACCGTTGGCATTGGGAGCTGCCACTATTTCAAGGTCTGATCTCAGCTGCATGGGGATAAACCCAGAGGAACTCCATGGGTTTCTGTGGAGCTGCTCTGTATTTCTCCCCAGTCAGAATAACACAGGAATGTTACTCCATGCTTGGAGAGAAGGCGTTTTTGTCAGACAAAATAGGCAGTCGTGCTCTTGCCAAAATAAAGTGTCTTGGCTGGCTAAAAGGAGCAACGGTGGATAAATACCAGTGCTCCCTTTGAGTTTCAGCTCACACGCACTATGTGTAAATAGCTTTGCTACATGAATCGTATGTGCACATGCCTTTTAAGATGATGTTTGCCTTAATCCTCATGTATTTGTTTTATGCAGTTGTACAGTACATGTTTTATATTACAAGACCATGATAAGAGTTAATATTGATACGAGCCAGCACTTTACCTACTCAAAGATAAACCCCAGCCTTTAGATTTGATAAAGTCCAACGGCAGAAGTACGCCAGGACAGACTTGACTAAAACAAGGTTCTAGAAACAGTTCTATTGTCTGAAATATCTTAAATAATATTTTTCCAGTGAGGGAATGCATTAATATAATACATAACTTTGATATAACCTCATTAATACCAAGTAATTTTGGTGTCACCATGCCATGTGGAGGCAGGTAGGAGGCCTGGCAGATGTGGCTTCACTTTCTAACTGAGGAACAATAGAGCTGGATGTTACAAGACCCCATTCAATTGAATTACTGCTGTCAATTGCTGACACATTGTAATAATAAAACTAAATAAACCAATTGGGGTAGTTTTATTTGTTGGGAAATACCAGTAAATTTCATATCCTGCAAACTTAGACAAGTCCAGGAAAATACATAC
This sequence comes from Psittacula echo, assembly GCF_963264785.1. NCBI lineage: Eukaryota > Metazoa > Chordata > Aves > Psittaciformes > Psittacidae > Psittacula > Psittacula echo. The sequence continues at coordinate 2,930,512 of NC_137740.1, read as the reverse complement.
AAGGGGTGATGGGTTCAAACTTAAACAAGGGGGATTTGGATTGGATGTAAGGCAGAAGCTCTTCCCTGTGAGGGTGCTGAGGCGCTGGCCCAGGGTGCCCAGAGAAGCTGTGGCTGCCCCATCCCTGGCAGTGTTCAAGGCCAGGTTGGACACAGGGGCTTGGAGCAAGCTGCTCCAGTGGAAGGGGTCCCTGCCCATGGCAGGGGTTGGAGCTGGAGGAGCTTTAAGGTCCCTTCAGCCCAAACCATTCCATAATTTTATACGTTCTCCTTCTTCCACCACTTGAATCAAAAACCCCCGGTGCTGGTTATGGGGGAAGTGTTCTATTTTCCACCTTGAATTCCAATTACTAGCTGTAAATGAACTGCAGAGTGGCATTATCTTGTATCTGGTGTGGTTTCTACAAACACCGTACTGCAAACAAACCGGGCTTTTCTTTCAGTTGCTCAGACAAACGTTTTAAGCTTGTAGTGTTTGGAACGGGCTGGCCTTGCAAAATTAGATGTTTCTATCTTTATTTACTACAACAGAAACAAAACCAAAGGAGGCCTGAATATACTTAATACTTCTTTTAATGCTGCTGCCAGAAAGCAGGCAGGAAGGCAGTGTATTCACTGGTTTGGAATAACTAAGAGGAAAAGGCAGTGACTGCCTTTTTTTTGTAGCAGCTGAAGATTTATCTGAAGGGGGGCTATAGGGATGCTGGGGATGGACTCTTCATCAGGGACTGTAGTGACAGGACAAGGGGTAACGGGTTCAAACTGAAACAGGGGAAGTTCAGATTGGATCTAAGGAAGAAATTCTTTACTGAGAGGGTGGTGAGGCACTGGAATGGGTTGCCCAGGGAGGTTGTGAATGCTCCATCCCTGGCAGTGTTCAAGGCCAGGTTGAACAGAGCCTTGGGTGGCCTGGTTTAGTGTGGGGTGTCCCTGCCCATGGCAGGGGGGTTGGAACTGGGTGATCTTAAGGTCCTTTCCAACCCAAGCCATTCCATGATTCTGTGATTTCTGAGCAGAAAGCTGCAGTTTTTGCACAGTTCTTTCTTCAAATGAGGACTTGCAGCATTTAGGGCTAAGCATCCTTTTTCAGGGCTAACCAAAGACAGTTCCTGAAGCGCGATTGCTTCACTCTGGTCTGTGCAGCCTATGTGGGGAGGTGAAATGCTTTTAAAGAAAATGAACAAGTTCCCTGTGCCTTATCCAGTTACCTTTGGAGAACAGATGGACAGATCTTGTTTTTCACTTGGGCATATTTGCACTCGTGTTTGTTGTCTTAAGAATGAGTTTCTTATCTGGAAAGCAGTCTTTTTCACAAGACATTCTAGGTTTAATATAACTCATGATACCTTTAAACCAGACTGCGTATTCCCAGCTGAGGAGCTTCTATTTATGTGTGTCTGTCAGGAGCAGAATTTATGATAGAGCTGCAAGTTATGTGAACTTTAAATGTTTTCACAGTTGTTAAACCTGACCAACTATTTCAGTGAGACGAACTGCTTAAAATGGATTTGGGCTTACAGCTACCCCCAGCTGAAGCATGCGTTTTATGCCCATAAACACAGCAACCTCTAGACTGCTCATCAGTGGAGAAGAACGTTTTGTTCCCACCTTGATGTAATTCCTAGGAAAGCCGCTTAGAAAAACATGTTTTCTGATAGATTTCTTTAAAGGAGTGTGGAATTCCAGATCTTTTTTTTTTCCATGTAGTTGCTTTCTCGCTGTCTTTACTTTGTAGTGCCTGGTCTCCTCTCTATCCCATCAAAGGAACCACAGATCCATGTTTCAACTTCATCAACACAAGAGCTTCTGCCTAAGAGCTCATCTCAGTCTCCCCTCGGGCAGGTTAAAGCCATTCCCCTTGGCCTGTCCCTACAGGCCCTTGTCCCAAGCCCCTCTCCAGGTTTCCTGCAGCCCCTTGAGGCACTGGAGCTGCTCTCAGGTCTCCCCTTCAGGAGCCTTCTCTTCTCCAGGCTGCCCCAGCCCAGCTCTCTCAGCCTGGCTCCAGAGCAGAGCTGCTCCAGCCCTCGCAGCATCTCCATGGCCTCCTCTGGCCTCGCTCCAACAGCTCCACGTCCCTCTTGTGCTGCTGCCCCAGAGCTGGATCAGGGCTGCAGGGGGGTCTCCCCAGAGCACAGCAGAGGGGCAGGATCCCCTCCCTGAGCTGCTGCTCACGCTTCTTATTGATACCTGAATTAGTGCTGCAGCATCTAACAGCGGTGTGCAGTGCTGGGCAGGTACACGGTACATGTTGGGTGCTGAAGCGCGTACCCATGCCCCTGGGTTCAGACTTTCCTCTTGCGCACTGTGTGCTCCAGCATTGCTCTGGGTAAAGCTCAGCAGCTTCGGCGGGATCTGTGCAAACATGTGTTAAATAAAAGCACAATAGCACAGCTAATTTTTGCAGTAAGTTTGAGTTTATGGTGGTTACTGGTATTTTTGCAGCACTTGTGGACTGCAGTAGTTATTGATGGGTGCAAATTTTTGGTCAAATAATAGTTGAAACAAGCTAACATTATATGTATTATTTTTAATTAGCTTGTGCTGAGGCAATGTGTTTCACTTTTAATGCAAGTGTCACATTGGTGAAGTCTGGTTTTCATCATGCTGAAGGTTAAAATATTAGGTCACCAGAAGAAAGACCTGGTTGAGTCACAGAAGACAAATTAAATGTTAGAAGGAAGGAGAGGGGAGGGAGGAGCAGAACTAAAGCTGTGACTTCAGAAAATAAGGTGAAGCAGGAAAGAGTTAGAGATAAAACGGGCTGCAGACGTTCTGAAGCTCTTTTTGTGCTGCTCAGCATTGACTCTTGGTGCTTGCAAGTGTTGGTATCAGTTCAAAATAGTTAAAGCTGTGGTTGCAGTGTCCGGAGGCTCAGGAAGGAGCGAGTTGTTGCTCTCTGTAAGTCATCTCTCCTGGGCAAAGAACAAGCTAGAATAGTTCTAACAGGGGATAAACAAGGTTTTTAACACAGGTTGCTGGAGAATGGGAGGTTTACATGTCCTTCCATGGGAAAGAAGGGAAAAAAATGCAAAGGATGGAAAGATAGCTTGAAAATGAAGATAATTTCCCATATTGTTTAAATATTCTACATACTAATACCATATAAAATTGTCTTCAGATGAGATGTTTTCTGTTTGGATGTTCTGATTTATGAATGTGTGTTATTTCCTATGTATTCCAGAAGTCTTGGCTATGCTGTTGCAAAGGTGTGTATCATAGAGCAGCAGGCAAAGCCTCTTTTGCTGCACACTTGAGCAGTTTCAGTGGTCAGCAGTGAATAAGCGGTTGTGAGAGCCAGGAATCATTAGCAATGCTAACTGGGAAACTTAAAATGTGAATTTCTCCTAGAAAGAACCCAGGATGTCTGACAAAAGGGATTTAATGTAAGGCAAACAGAAAGGTGTTACTTAAAACCTTGTTGTTATTCCACCCTCTTCCAATCCCAGGGGTTCAAAGTGCCCTTGTCCCTGCTGTTTGCTCAAACCAGCACTCCTAGGAGGACCCAGCTCCTTCTGCATTAAAACCTGGTCATGCCACACTTCTGGTGTAAAGAGACCTTCTCGTGTGGGATCAGTTGCATAAGCACTCACTCTGAGGCCCCATTGTGCCTGTAAAGAGGCAGTGAAATATGTGGGAATAAAGCCCAATATTGGGGAATAAAGCCCTTAATGTCCACACCAGGCCATTTGAAAGGTGACTCAACCTGGCCTCTATTTCACTTATATTTGAAGTTTCTTTTGTATCACAGGGGTGGACTTTTGTGTGTATTATGAGGGGAGGGAAAGCTGTGGAGGAGATGCACAATGGAATCTGCAACTTCTTTAATTGTTCGATGAAATCAAAGCAACCTAATAAGAATAAATTCCTTAATATCGGGGGGTTTTATCTGATTAGAGACTGAATGTGTGATATGACCTCTTTGTAGTCCTATGTATGTCCTCCTGGCAGACCCCAAGAGGCAGAACATTGTGTTGTTCTCCCCAGTATGGCAATGCCGTAGGTGGAGATCAGTCCCCAGGGAATATCAGCTTCCCAGTAACGTAAGTCACTCCAGTTCTTCTCTTGCCTATGAAATCAATGAGGTGTTTGGTTAAGGGGCTCCATTGGGTCTGGTGGTTTGGTATCACTTGTACAAATAGAGCTGCACCAAGCTGTGATGGTTGGGCATGGGTGGCTGATGGAGATGCAGCAGTTGGGCTGTAGCACCCTTTGATGCTGCTTGTAAAATGTGTGCTCAAAAAGGCCATAGTTATTAAGGATTTGGACAAGAAACTGTAGGATGGGGCCAAGAGAAAGCCTCTTCCCTTTGCCTGTGTCTAATTCTGTGTCCAGCTTCCTGGTGCAGTGCCTGAGGGCTGCTCTTTTGCAGTGTAGGAGACAGATGTGGATGTGGTGTGGTCTGGCCCTGTCCATCGCCTCCTGAGGGCCATTGGACCAGTGGCCTGAGCCCCTGGGGGCAGAGGTGGGTCTGGTCTCACTCAGGGCAGAGCGGCTGCAGTGGATTTATGGGGTGAAGCTGATGATCGCTCCATCAAAACCTCCTTATCTGCAGCTTAATGCCTGATGAGAGGTGGATAAGGAACGTGTGCGTGAGATCGTTGTGGCTCCATGAGGGAATCCAGGAGGAGGGGGGGTGTTTTTCTGTGCAGTACAAAGGTTTGATAGAAGAGGCAGCGTTTAGCACGTGTAATCTTATCCCGCTTGACTGCTCTTCAAAAACATGGCACGGTTTTTTCTCCTCTGCATCTAGAAACTTGGACCAACCAACCTTCCGAGTGTAACCTAAAGAGAGCTTTGTCAAACACAACAGAAGTGGAGGCGGTTTCCTGCCAGTTCCATAACTACGAGCATATGATTTGCATTTCATCTTGAATAATGATGTAAGAAATCTGCCAGGAAAGATCCAAACCCTGTTCCCAGGGTTGCTTCCTAACCAGCTGCAGCTGCCGAGCAAGCATGCAGGGATGCCCATTGCCTATAGTAAGGAAGGGGTTGTTATAACGTGTTTAAGAGGAGAACGAGAGGCTGACATCCCAGTTCACTTCTTTGTTTGGATCAATATTTAGTCAATATTTAGCTCAAACTCATGGCCACTGTTATTGAGCTTTTCTGAGCAGCTTTTGCATCCCTGAAGTGACTCATTTTGATAGAGATGCTGTAAAACTTTCTGACGATGACAAACACACAGTAATTGCTTCGGAGCATCCTTGCCAGGGGACTAATTGCATGAGAGATGTATTTTCTGCAGCTCCCCAAGCTGTGGGTGCTGCTGCGCTGCCCAGATGAGGTTAGTAGAAAACACATGTCAGCTCTCACCAGTGATGTTTATGTCTCTGTACAAACCTGCCTCCTTTCAGCACCAAAATCCTCTAACGAGCAGTGACTAGGGAAGGGGAGTGCAAGGACGTGCAGCCCTGAGAAACCCTCACACCCATCGGTTTGGGAAGTTGTGGGATATGGGGAGGTCAGGGAATTGTGCCTGTCCCAGTTTTAGCAGAGAATGGCCATAATGTGGCCTCAGCCCTGGCTCAGGCCACTCGGTGCCATCCCATCTGCTAAGCCTGCAAAACAGCATCCCAGATTCACGTTCATTGTGGGTGCTTTATCCATCTCTGGATCACTGGCATCATGGGGCCTACAGGAAACCTGGAGAGGGGCTTTGGACAAGGGCCTGTAGGGACAGGACACGGGGAATGGCTTTAACCTGCCAGAGGGGAGACTGAGATGAGCTCTTAGGCAGAAGCTCTTCCCTGTGAGGGTGCTGAGGCGCTGGCCCAGGGTGCCCAGAGAAGCTGTGGCTGCCCCATCCCTGGCAGTGTTCAAGGCCAGGTTGGACACAGGGGCTTGGAGCAAGCTGCTCCAGTGGAAGGGGTCCCTGCCCGTGGCAGGGGATGGAACCGGATGAGCTTTAAGGTCCCTTCCAACCCAAACCAGGCTGGGATTCTGTGTTAAACCAGCTATCAGTCTGAAATGCGAGATAACAACTAAGTAGTTAGTTAGACAGGTCATATTTGCTCATTGATATTATTAATTAATTAGCATTGTTATTATTATTATTAACTAGGTGTATTAGTGCTGCTGTGGGACTCTGTAAATTTAATGATGTCAAAGGACAGCCTAATTAATTTTATGCCTATGCTTCTCTAATGAGCCATTCAAACCTGAACTGCCCCGTGATCTATAGGGGTGTCAGAACCCCCAGAGCTTATATTGCACAGAAGTTTCCCTTAAACCACACAGTGATGTGCAAGTGTGGGCAGTTCTTTTCTTTCTGCAAAGTAAAATGCAGCCCTCACGTTTCCGAAATGCTATCATGAAACAGAGCCAGTATGTTCCCCGCTTCAAAGCAAGGCACAAGCAACTGGGGTTTGCTCCTCGGAAAGTATGACCGAGTATTATTCATCTGTTTGCTTAAAGGGACACGTGCCAAGTTAGAAACTCCTTTCACTTTATTCTGTGTGATGCTGGAACATGAGTGCAGAACAAAATACAGTCATGGCGGTGTTCAAGGCCGGGTTGGATGAGGCCTTGGGTGCCATGGTTTAGTGTGAGGTGTCCCTGCCCATGGCAGGGGGGTTGGAACTGGATGATCTTAAGGTCCTTTCCAACCCTAACTATTCTATGATTCTATGATTCTATGATTTAACAATGTACAAATAACTTATATAGCATTAATGCATGCAGAGAGGGTGTAGTGGATATATGTAATAATATAAGTAATTTATTGATACACCTTTCATTACCTGCACAGTTTTCTAGAACGTGTTTCTTCCCTCGGTGCTGTCAGCTATCAGCATTCATTATTAATTAAATTCCCATTAAGGGACACCTTAGAGCAGCTCCAGTGCCTAAAGGGGCTCCAGGAAACCTGGAGAGGGGCTTGGGACAAGGGATGTAGGGACAGGACAAGGGGAATGGCTTTAACCTGCCAGAGGGGAGACTGAGATGAGGCCAGGTTGGACACAGGGGCTTGGAGCAAGCTGCTCCAGTGGAAGGTGTCCCTGCCCGTGGCAGGGGTTGGAGCTGGAGGAGCTTTAAGGTCCCTTCCAACACAAACCATTCTAGGCTTGGATAATAAAGCAAAACCCTCCTTAACCCCAGCTGCAGAACTGTAGGTGTCTGACTCAGTGTTGATCCCTGGCTGTGCTGGGGCACTTCCCTGTGCCAGGGTGATGGGAGCTGAGCTCTCTGCTCCCACTTCTCTTGTCCCTCGGCAAACAGCAGCCGTTTCTCCTTGGAACAGAAGGGTACAAAGCACTTGGTTGTCTGAAGGAGGCAGCGTTGGCTGTATTTTCCCATCAGTGCTCTGCTGCTGGATATGAATTATTGAGATAAACAGCTCTGACTGGTTTAGTGCTATGGGAGAACTGTTGTTTTTAAAGGAAGACAAACTGCCTTTCACTGTGTAAGTGAAAGAAACGTCTGGACAGCCTTCACACAGAGCCAGAGCTCCTCCAGCTCCACTTGGGAGATCTCACAGATAATACACTGTTTATTTGCTTTTGCTCTTCAAACCAGTTAATCTTCATAAATGAGTCTGGCTTTGCATGCACACTGTAATCCCATGCTGGCTTTCCATAGGCATCGTCCCGTGCCACCGAGCGTTATGATGGCCTTTGCCATGCTGCTCCTATTAAACCCTCACTGCCTCAATGGACACTCCCCTATTGACACTGCTGTCACTTAGAGATTCGCTTTCCAAAATAATGGTAATCCAACTGACTGACCTAAGGGTGTGTATCCTGGCAGGCTGGCTTTGGAACAGCATCACGAGGGAGGGCAATGCTCCTGCCACTGCCCTCGGGACACTGAAAGCATTTGGGATTTTGTCTTGCTTTCTCTTCCCCCTCTCCTTTGCCCGTTTTCACTCAAGATACCCAAATTATTCCTGTATTTGTCATCGAATCCCAGCCTGGTTTGCGTTGGAAGGGACCTTAAAGCTCCTCCAGCTCCAACCCCTGCCACGGGCAGGGACCCCTTCCACTGGAGCAGCTTGCTCCAAGCCCCTGTGGCCAACCTGGCCTTGAACACTGCCAGGGATGGGGCAGCCACAGCTTCTCTGGGCACCCTGGGCCAGCGCCTCAGCACCCTCACAGGGAAGAGCTTCTGCCTAAGAGCTCATCTCAGTCTCCCCTCTGGCAGGTTCAAGCCATTCCCCTTGGCCTGTCCCTACAGGCCCTTGTCCCAAGCCCCTCTCCAGGTTTCCTGCAGCCCCTTGAGGCACTGGAGCTGCTCTCAGGTCTCCCCTTCAGGAGCCTTCTCTTCTCCAGGCTGCCCCAGCCCAGCTCTCTCAGCCTGGCTCCAGAGCAGAGCTGCTCCAGCCCTCGCAGCAGCTCCATGGCCTCCTCTGGATATAAATTGGAAATAATTTGCAATTCTTTTCTATTGGGTTCTCATTCAAACCCTTTTTAATGCAATAGAAAAAATGAGGGTAACACAAGATAGAAAGAAATCCATCCGTGGGGTGTGGTGAAATGACCACACAATTACAGCAGCATTGAAATATGTCTTTTTAATACATTGAATATTGTAAAAATAAATAGAGCATGATCTCAGGAGGTTCAGATTTGCTATTAATTTATTAAATGCTTGTAAGTGAGCTCATGTACAAGCCTGGTTACGGGGCTTTTGCTCATCCAGGTTCCTGGCCCTGTTGTTGACATTTGCAAGGAACGGTGTTTAGATTCGGGCAATTCCTGGCAATTTCGAAAAGCATTGGCAAAGAAAAGTCAGGATGTTGGGAGTGGACTTTGATGGAGAATCTTGCAGAAACGGTTTGGATTTAGAGAACAGAGTGCAGGGATGCGTTTGGATGAGGTGGGTACCACGCAGCTCCTCCAGGTTGTGTGTGGGCTGATAAGAAACAAGTTATAAACTGATCGTTATTGCCTTTCCACTGCTGCAGGCAGGTTCATCTGGTTTGCATGGGGATGTGCTGGGAGGCGAATCAACCTTTCCATTCACCAGAGCCATCAGGCCACGAGCAGGTGAGATAAAGAGATCTCTCCTGATATGCTCCATGCATGTGGAGCTGGAAGCACTCTTTGGCTTTCATGTTTACCTCTTCAACATGCCAGAGTCAGGTGGGGTGAAAAGAATATCCCAGATGGAAGAGAAGGACCTTGCTGTGCAGTGAGGTTGCACTGAGGAAGCCATTGGGAGGGTCTGGGTGAGAAGCAAAGGGAAGGAGAAGCAGGAACGCACACCTCAGTTTAGGGCTGGTTTGTTATTCGGTTACCATTGCAGTGTGTGACAAGCTGCTGGTGAGCCAGGGCTGACAGATGGAAATGCTGCCAGCACAAAGCACAAGAAAATTCAAGGGGGGGAAATGAACCCCAGTGGTGACAGTGGATTCTGTGTCGGTTGTTTGCAGTTTTGTGTGTGTGCTGTGACTTGGTCTCTCCTGGCTCCGTGTCGGTGACTCTTGTTGAGACCTTTGCCATCTTAAACTGCATGGGAAGTACAGGGTCCTTTTACTCACCCAGGCACTTACTCATGTTCAGATGTACCCAGGGAGACATGAAGTACCTAAGCACAGGGCTGATCTTTCTGTGAAGCCTCTGTAATCCATAGAAAGAAAGATGCTGCTCAAGTTCGGGCTGTGTGAAGGCCCAGTGCATCCCATGTTGATGCAGGCTCTAGTTTAGGTCAGATTACATGAGTGAATTGGTGTGGACACCCTTCAAAGCTCTTACTCAGTCTTCTGTAAACTTTGTGCAATCAGATACTTAAAGACACCTGAGTTTAGTGTAAATTTAATCCATGGTGTTATTGCTACATGAAGCCAGCAGTATTGTCGCAGGGGAACTGCAGCGGGATCTGAAAGCAATGGGCAAGCTCCAAGCTAAACATCAAGGCTAGAAATATTTAAAGACCTAAATAGAAAACAGAATGGAAACTGAATCTGAAATGATCTTGAGACACCGCAGTGCTGTGTCACCTGCTGGTCATTCAACCCCAGCACTCGCCCTTTCCTTGTGTAGCATTCACTGAACAGTCACAGGGTTTTGTGGGTGGAAGAAGCAGGACTTGGTCTGGGGGCAGCACCCACACCCCAAAACCTGTGCAGTGAAGTTGGGGTTAAACGGTGACACTCCTGCAAGCTGGCATCCCAGCCTGGGTTGTGTTGATGGGAACTCAAAGCTCCTCCAGCTCCAACCCCTGTCACGGGCAGGGACCCCTTCCACTGGAGCAGCTTGCTCCAAGCCCCTGTGTCCAACCTGGCCTTGAACACTGCCAGGGATGGGGCAGCCACAGCTTCTCTGGGCACCCTGTGCCAGCGCCTCAGCACCCTCACAGGGAAGAGCTTCTGCCTAAGAGCTCATCTCAGTCTCCCCTCTGGCAGGTTAAAGCCATTCCCCTTGGCCTGTCCCTACAGGCCCTTGTCCCAAGCCCCTCTCCAGGTTTCCTGCAGCCCCTTTAGTTTTCACTTGCTGGCTGCTCTCCTCTGTAGCTCAACAAGGAGTTTGCGTGAGTGATCAGCTCCATTCCCAATCAGCAATGCCTGTGGGCTTGATTGACTTCCATTTCATTAGGTCTTAAGCTTATCTGTAAATTGTAACACGTTAATTTCTGAATCAGGCTTGATGTATGTCGTTGTTTTAACCTTTTGCTGTGGGTAGATTTGGATCAGGACCATGAAGCAGATACACATTTGAGCACTGATGCTGTGATTTGCTTACAAGAGCATGTGAGGTATGCAAAATGTGAACTATGTGAAAGGAATTGTTGATCTCTGCCTTGATCCCAAGAAACTGATATCTGTGTTTTAAAGCCAAAGCTGCTGAAGTGGCTGCCAGTTGGCAGCTGGAGGTGGGAAATGTGTTTATGCCACGTAGGAGCTCCGTGTGCTGCTGTGGGCGCCGTGTCAGGCCACAGCGCAGGGTTTGGATGAAATGTCTGATGAGCAGAGGGTGTTCAGGTTAAAGCCATTCCCCTTGTCCTGTCCCTGCAGGCCCTTGTCTAAAGCCCCTCTCCAGGTTTCTTGTAGCTTAACCACTGGAAGACTGTTATAAGGTCTCCCCAGAAGCTCATCCCACCATGAAGAGATGCAGAGGCAAGAGGGAATTTCGTATATCCCTGGTTGTCTGATGAAGGGTGATATAAAAACAGAGCCAGGGAATGAGATGTGGCCACTTGTTCATTGATGAGCCTGTCCCAGTAGCTTCACCACAATAACATGTCACCAGGCTACGATCAGGACTCCTATTGTGGGAGCTGCTATTTTGAGCTCCCGATAGCGGTCGGAGGCAATAGATGAACCTCACAATCCAGTACTCCTCTTCTTTATCACCATGTCCTGGTCTCAGGGTTCGTTCTGTCTTGCTCTGATGCTGCTGTTCCTTTCATTTCATTTTTCCTGCTGCCCCATTCTGGAGCTGGTTTCCAAACCAATTCCAAGTAGTGCCTGCTCCAGTTGAACTACTCATCTCATGTGTCACCTCTGTGAATTCCAGGCTGGCATGCAGCCCTAGAGGCAGGGGTGGTGGGATCTGGGCTCTCCTCTTTAATCCTCACCTTCAAGATTATCTCCAAACTCCTGCTCCTTGGGGCATTTCCATCCTGGAAGACCGATGTCCCTGCTCACTTTGCTGTGTGCAGCTATTGGGGTTGAATCTTCTTTAGTTGAAAGGTGAGCTTCAGAGTGAGGGTTGCTTTGGCGACGCGTTAATCGTGTTCCTCCTGGTTTTGTCTCCTCTGGTTGCGTGCTTAAAGTGCAGTGCTTGATCACCTTCAAGAGCAGTTGCTGTTGGTTGTAGTCCAGTAGTTAAATTCTATGATACATTATGATAAATTAGTCTGTGATAAATTATGTTAAATTATGGTGAAATGGCAGTGTTCAAGGCCAGGTTGAACAGAGCCTTGGGTGACCTGGTTTAGTGTGAGGTGTCCCTGCCCATGGCAGGGGGTTGGAGCTGGATGAGCTTAAGGTCCTTTCCAACCCGAACTATTCTATGATTCTAAGTAATAAATGAATAATAAGTTACATCCTATTGGGTATTTATGGATGAGAAGATGCAGAATTGACCTCCAGAGCCTGCAGTAGCTATTGTGGGGTTTTGGCTCAGGTTTCAGATGTTTTGTTTTCTCTTCAAGAGCCATCAGAGTAAAAATACTCTCACCAGAGCTGACTCCATGCAGAAACACATGGATGTGGTTGTGTCTCTGGTTTGTATCTTTGTTGGCAAAATACACTCTGTTATCTGAGGCATCTCAGCCTACCATTGCTGTAGTTAATGAAGAGTTTAACTGGCAGTTTAAAGGTTGCACTTTTGCAGTCGGGTTTTTTATGTACTTGGGAACATCTTGGGACCATCATCCAATGAAGGCTGCACCCCTTCCCGTTGATTTCTCAACTGATGGGAGATGTCTGTGGAAGGAGGTTTCCATCTCCACCATCCCTCCTTCCCACCCCGCTGTCTTCACAGCCGTAAATTCCTGCAGTTAATTCATGGAGTCTGGCTTCTCCCTGTGACCTGGAAAACAGCACTGCGTGAATCCAGGGACAGTGCTCTGGAGCGGGTAGCTCAGGAGTGCTGCGAGATGGTTGGGGTGTCCTGGAAGGCAATCCTAGCACTTCTTCCCACTAATCCCATTAGCTCTCCCCAGCTGCTGTGCTGGGGAGCCCGGCTGCTGGCTGGCTGCTTCTTCTAAGCCATGCACACAATGAATGGGGGACTTCAAAGAGGCTAAATGCAATTTGCATTTCCAAGCTCTCACAGCCAAGGTCTTCAGGAGGGGATGAAAGTGTCCTTTGTTAAACTTAATGGCAGAGTTGATTAAAAAAGCTGTGGTTTTCCCCTATTAAGGCATAGTCTGATTCCACTGTTCAGCATCTGGGGGAGGATGAGCTCTGCTAAGAGGAAAACACACAAAGAAAGTAACCTGTTACCTTGCCAGCTGTGGCCATAGTCAGGGATATTCCAATATCATTCTTCCCAATTTGAGAGCTGGGTAGTAGCTGTCTCAGGTGGGTACCAGCACCGATAACAAAGGAATTATCAGCAACTTTTCATTAAGCATCTCCCTTTCCCGAGGTGCCTCTTTCCAGAAAATGGGTCCCAAATATTTCCAACTGGATTCTCAAAGCAAAAGGGCTGATTCGCACATGTTTCGGTGATCATGTGTGCAAACCCCTCCTCAAAACATCCATAAAGGTGTCTGTTGTGTGCCAGCACTTAACTGTTGATTATCTGTTCCAAATGAGCAGTGACTGGTCTGGTCTTCAGAGGTTTAGTAATTTCCTTTCTTTGCTTTGTTGGAAGAATATTGGCAAATAATTTCACATCTGGATTTATGTATTAAATGTCTCCTATATTGCATAAAACAAAGCACCTAATCAAAGAAATCTGTCTCTTTAACTCCTGTCTTAGCTTGGGTTCTGTTTTAGCCATAACTGTTACCACACTCGTGGAAGATTGAAGAAACATTTCCTATTTCAAGGGTATCAGTACTGGGAGTGGTTTGGTTTCTTATATACACTTGAAGTTCTGTCTCTTGCTAGCATGACTCTTCCTGCTGGGTTTATCAATATCAAGTACAAGTTTGGTTCAAAGCCAGAAACCAGCACATTGGCTGCTTTAAATGAACAGAAATCTTTATTTTTCATGTAGTTTATGTTTTCCCTGGGTATAAGCAACCTGCTCTAGTGGAGGGTGTCCATGCCTGAGGCAGGGGGTTGGAACTGGATGAGCTTTAAACTCCCTTCCAACCCAAATCATTCCAGGATTCTATGATTCCTGGATAGAGGCTTCCCTGTCATGTGAAAAGCATTCATTTCATACAAAATCAATACATATTCTGGCTAACCTGAAATGCCATTAACTGTTTTTACCATACAGCTGATGGCTTTTTATAGTCAAGATCCTATTGAATGTAAAGGTATTATCCTTATATTCACTTTGGGCTCATTCGTGGGATACTCAAAACTACCTGCAGCAGTGTGGGAATCCTTTAAGGTTCAAACCATTCAGGGCACAAAGGCCGGGCTGTGCCCGCTGCACTACCTAAAGACCATATAATCCCTTATCACAGGCTCTCACTGGAGGGGCAGGCAGCATGTGGGCTCCCGCGCTGGGGAGCATCACCCAGAACGAATCGCAGAGCGCAGGACAAACACAGAGAGCCCCTCGCATCAGCCCCTCATAATGCAAGTGCCAGCTCCCTGGAGTGCCATTTTGTTGCCAGATCACATGTGAAGTGTTTCACCCCTTTGTGTTTATGATTGATTGCAGTGATGAGTATGAAGAGGACGGGTTCTGCCAGCCCTACAGGGGGATCGCCTGCGCGCGCTTCATTGGGAACCGAACCATTTACATGGAGTCCTTGCATATGCAAGGGGAAATAGAAAATCAGATTACAGGTGGGTAAAAACTGCGCTTGCTGCTTCTCCACAAAGCTGCCTTTTCCCAGAAAGCTTCTTGAGTTTATCAGCTGCAAAACTCCTCTTGTTTGCTCTTTATCCCCTCTTGCCATGAGCCCATCACAAAGCTCACCAGGACTCCTGCATTGTGCAGCATCAGTGGCAGGAGTCATCTGAAGAGTGACACTCTGAGCAGCCTTCATGGCTCTGCTCATCCAGCTCTCCCTAAAGAAACTAGAAACGGATTTTCCCAGGGGAAGGGACTGTGTATTTACAGCTCTTGGGGGTCTCACAGCCAGGCTACCTGTGCTGCTGTTACCCAAGCAGATTTTAAAAGCCAAAGGAGACCAGACTTGCTGGATATTTACCTGGTTGATATCATTTAGGTGCAGGAAGGGGCTGTATAAATAATCTTGCAGGTGGTGTTTTTCCTTCAAATGTAGTAAAGAACCCATTTTCATTTATTTTGTGGGAGATGCTGTGCTGGTAAGGGTGCTGAAGTCAAACTGAGGCCTCATAGATAACATGATACTTCTGTATTTTTAATATAAATTAGCCTTGGCCAATCCTAGCCACAGTAATCATCTCCTCTACATTCAGATCTTTTCTTGGTGTCAGAATATTCCAAATTTCTCTTCCCCCTCAGAGTGTTTTTTCTTTGTCTCCAAAAACTGACTGCATTGCAAGAAAGTCTTTTGCATCACTCACAGGAAAGGCCAATAGTTTCTGTACAGCCAGAAGGCCATAATATTACACCGTTTTGTATGAAAAGTCATTCGGGATAGTAAAGAAGGACTTTTCACTGTGGCTTGTAGGGACAGGCCGAGGGAATGGCTTTAACCTGTCAAAGGGGAGATTGAGCTGAGCTCTTAGGCAGAAGCTCTTCCCTGTGAGGGTGCTGAGGCGCTGGCCCAGGGTGCCCAGAGAAGCTGTGGCTGCCCCATCCCTGGCAGTGTTCAAGGCCAGGTTGGACACAGGGGCTTGGAGCAAGCTGCTCCAGTGGAAGGGGTCCCTGCCCGTGGCAGGGGTTGGAGCTGGAAGAGCTTTAAGGTCCCTTCAACCCAAATCAGTCTGGGATTCCGTGATCTTCCATGAAGGTACTGATACTGTCATTCTGCAGCCTGCAGGAACTTTGGGTTTTACCTGTTGGGAAAAAGGCATCCAAATATTCTATGACTTTGCAAACCATCCTAAATTATTTTTGGGGAAAAAGGAGTCTAATTAGGTTTGGGGTTTTGGTAACTAACTGAACATGAGTCCCGTGTTGAAAACCAGATGTATTTTCTCCCTCCGTGAAATCAGCATCATTAATAACTTCTAATGTAATCAGTGCTGTGTATTTCTGCAAGGCCTGTTTGTCACCTGAACATCTGAAGATCATGGCTGCAATGGGAAGTGACGGTTATCCTGGGAAGGCAAAAGCACAGGAATATAATACCCGCCGGGTTAAGTAAAATCCTTTTGTGTATTTCACAGCTGCCTTCACCATGATTGGCACCTCCAGCCATTTGTCAGATAAATGCTCCCAGTTTGCCATCCCCTCGCTGTGCCATTACGCCTTTCCCTACTGCGATGAGACTTCCTCAGCTCCCAAGCCCCGAGACCTGTGCCGGGATGAATGTGAAATTCTGGAGAACGTCCTGTGTCAAACTGAGTACATTTTTGCAAGATCTAATCCCATGATTCTGATGAGATTAAAGCTGCCCAACTGCGAAGATCTTCCGCAGCCGGATAGCCCTGAAGCTGTCAATTGTATCCGGATTGGGATTCCAATGGCAGATCCCATCAATAAAAGTAAGTGAAAACCGGCTCGTTTCTCCATGTGTAAAATACCACTGTGAAAGGGCTTGTGCATCCGAGTTGGAGCTGGAGCTGGCGTTTGAAAGCTCACAGACACCATGCTGTCAGAGTACCTCATTCCCACACTTCTCCCCTGAGTGGTCCAAAATGGGTGGAATTGCTTCTTAATTTTTTAATTTAGCTGCCTATGGGCTCACATTTAAATGCTCTTTGTTGGTTTCAGGTCTTTTCTACTTAATATAAAGCAGGAAATGTTTGAATACTGAGGAGCATCAGTAGCTTCAGCCTCCTGTGCTCCCACAGCAGCCCAATGTGCTCCACCAAGGCCATGGGTGCAGCACAGGAGTGCTGTCAGGAGGAACATCCACAGGGGCCAGGTCCGTGGCTGTCCCTAATACAGCCTGATTTTAGGCATTGGCTGAGCTCCCTCTTTGATGAGGCTGGGCTGCAGCCTGTTCACAACCCTTATACATCTGAGTAGTCAAATATAAAACGTGGCTCCCACAAATTCTCCACCTTCGTATGAAAATAATGGCTGCAATTCAGGTTCCCACTGTAGTTTTTACTTCTTTTGTGTATCTTATATTAAAAACGCTTGGCATAAGCTGCTTTCATTACAGAAGCATAAGCTTTAAATCCTCCCAGGAATGTGAATGCAAAGCAGGCCCTGCGTTACAGCCACAGCAAATTGGGAGCCCGTGCTCCAAACCCGTCTTTCCCGGCCCTGGGCCAGCAGCAGTGTGCTGGGGCTGAAGGATACCAGGAGCTCATCACCTCCGGGTGCTGCAGGGTCTGCCTTGCCACTGCCACCACCAACACAGCCATGGCTTTGGGTTATTATCCAGTGTGTGCCTGAGCTCAGAACCCCCCGTGCGCTGGGCTGCACCCCCAGAGAGTGAGCAGCAGCTCAGGGAGGGGATCCTGCCCCTCTGCTGTGCTCTGGGGAGACCCCCCCTGCAGTCCTGATCCAGCTCTGGGGCAGCAGCACAAGAGGGACGTGGAGCTGTTGGAGCGAGGGCAGAGGAGGCCATGGAGATGCTGCGAGGGCTGGAGCAGCTCTGCTCTGGAGCCAGGCTGAGAGAGCTGGGCTGGGTCAGCCTGGAGAAGAGAAGGCTCCTGAAGGGGAGACCTTAGAGCAGCTCCAGTGCCTAAAGGGGCTGCAGGGAAGCTGGAGAGGGGCTTGGGACAAGGGCCTGTAGGGACAGGCCAAGGGGAATGGCTTGAACCTGCCAGAGGGGAGACTGAGATGAGCTCTTAGGCAGAAGCTCTTCCCTGTGAGGGTGCTGAGGCGCTGGCCCAGGGTGCCCAGAGAAGCTGTGGCTGCCCCATCCCTGGCAGTGTTCAAGGCCAGGTTGGACACAGGGGCTTGGAGCAAGCTGCTCCGGTGGAAGGGGTCCCTGCCCGTGGCAGGGGTTGGAGCTGGATGAGCTTTAAGGTCCCTTCCAACCCAAACCACTCCCTGATTCTGTGGTTACCATTTATTGTTTTCCAGATCACAAATGCTACAACAGCACAGGAGTCGATTACCGGGGCACGGTGAGCGTGACCCGGTCGGGGCGGCAGTGCCAGCCGTGGAACTCGCAGTACCCCCACACTCACACCTTCACTGCCATCAGGTACCCTGAGCTCAACGGGGGCCACTCCTACTGCCGCAACCCAGGGAACCAGAAGGATGCCCCGTGGTGCTTCACCTTAGATGAGAACTTTAAGTCCGAGCTTTGTGACGTCCCGGCTTGTGGTAATTACTGACCTTTCTTACGTTACATTTTGGAGCAAAAGGGGGAACCTCTTTGTCACATCCTGTGCTGCAAACCAGGAGCTCGGGGGAGCTGTGCCCAGTGTCTTTCTTGAATCCCTGAGAAGAGAGCTGTAAGAAAGGCTAACTCCAGTGTTTGTAGCTAAAGCCGTAGTGATAGCAATATTTTACTAGGAGAAACTCCAGAAGGTGATGAAGCAGCAGCGTGCTGCCAGCGCGAGCGTCCCAGGCTTTCCAGGTTGCCATTATGGCCAGTGCAACTCCTTACTCCAAATTAAATCATAGAAGCATAGAATTGTTCCAGTTCGAAAAGACCTTTCAGCTCATCCAGTCCAACCATTCCCCAGTCCTGCCAAGGCCACCCCTAACCCATGGCACTGAGGCCTCGTCTCCACGGGGTGTGAACCCTTGCAGGGACGGTGCCTGCAGCCCTGCCCTGGGCAGCCTGTTCCAACGCCTGAGCACCCTCTGGGGCAGGAATTGTTCCTCAGCTCCATCTAAACCTGCCCTGGTGCAGCTTGAGGCCGGTTCCTCTTGTCCCATCCCTTGTTCCTTGGCAGCAGAGCCCAGCCCCTCCTGGCTCCATCCTCCTGTCAGGCACTTGTAGGGAGCCATCAGGTCCCCCCTGAGCCTTCTCTTCTCCACACTGAACCCCCCAGGTCCCTCAGCCCTTCCCCATCACACTGTGCTTCAGGCCCTGCACCAGCTCCATTGCCCTTCTCTGGCCCCGCTCCAGCCCCTCAATGTCTCTCTTGCAGTGAGGGGCCCAGAGCTGAAGAGAGGGTTTGAGATGCACATGATACAGCCCAAACTGTCTGCCTTTCCCCTGATCGACTCTTTCAGTAAGAAGATAATTTAGATCCCCTTTTGGCATCGATTCCCATCTTTCCATTAATTGAAAAAGACTTTGGAGCAGGCTCAGAACATGCCTCACAGCAGGAATGTTCATAACCATAACCAGAAATAATTTAATTTGGGTCTGGCTATGGAACAGGAACATCACAAGGTATCTCCTTTCCAAGGGGAAAGGTAACGTTACTGTGACAGCTTGGAGGCAACAGAAGTTCGTGTGAACCCTTGTACCATGAATTTCCAGAGCATTTCTGGGTGCATTTTGGGCATGTCCATCCGAATAGTTGTATTTTTGCCTTGGCATGCCATCAATATTGTTATTTCTAAGTGCAGATAAAACAATTCGGAACCATTTGTTCCGGTCTTCCATCCACTTCCCCCTGGTCACAGAAAAGCAGAATGAAATGAGAGCTGAATCACCAGTTCTGATCATTTTGCAAAGCCAAAATGCAGCCAGGCCGGTGCTGTAAATACACTCTTAAAAGGAGGATCTGGCAAGAGCATCTCTTTGTTAAACAGGGCCCGAGCTCTGTTAAGTGAGGTTTGCATCTATTAAAATGGCTTTTAATAAACCAAGCAAAATGGGGAACATTTTATAACCACTTTGTGGATCAACACCAACAGTGCAGCTTCTGTGAGCTAATTCTGCCTGCTCGTGGCTTGGATGGGTGTACTCTGCTGGGTAAAACACTGGCTGGATGGCAGAGCCCGAAGAGTGGTGGTGGATGGTGTTCAAGCCAGTTGGTGCCTGGTCACAAGTGGTGTTCCCCAGGGCTCAGCATTCGGGCCAATTCTGTTTAATATCTTTATCAGTGGTCTGGACAAGGGGTTCAAAGGCACCCTCAGTACGTTTGCAGATGACACCGAGTTGGCTGAGAGTGTTGATCTGCTGGAGGGTTGGAAGGCTCTGCAGAGGGATCTGGATGGGCTGGATCGATGGGCCAAGGGCAGTTGTTAGAGGTTCAACAAGGCTCAGTGCTGGGCCCTGCACTTGAGCCACAACAGCCCCATGGAACGCTCCAGGCTTGGGGAAGTGTGGCTGGAAACTGCTGATGGAAAAGGACCTCGGGGTGTTGGTCAAGAGTGGCTGAACATGAGCAGTTTGTGCCCAGGTGGCCGAGGCCAACAGCATCCTGGCCTGGATCAGCACCAGTGCAGCAGCAGGGCCAGGGCAGGGATTGTGCCCCTGTGCTGGGCACTGGTGAGGCTGCACCTTGAATCCTGTGTTCAGCTCTGGGCCTCTCACTGCAAGAGAGACATTGAGGGGCTGGAGCTGGGCCAGAGAAGAAGAACTTTCTCTGTCAGGAGGGCTGTCAAGCACTGGAACAGGCTGCCCAGGGAAGTGGGATTCACCATCCTGGAGGTATTTAAAAGACATGTAGATGTGGCACTGCGGGCCATGGTTTAGTGGATTGACAGCAGTACTGGGTTAACGGTTGGATGATGATCTTAAAGGTCTTTTCCAACCTAAACAATTGCATGATTCTGTGTGCACTTTTCAGAATCCTGTGTCTCTTTTGCTTTGATTTCAGTACATCCAGCTTCAGATCTTTCTCTCGTTAATTAGATGCAGTGCTAGACTGACTACAC
Source organism: Psittacula echo (assembly GCF_963264785.1). Taxonomy (NCBI): domain Eukaryota; kingdom Metazoa; phylum Chordata; class Aves; order Psittaciformes; family Psittacidae; genus Psittacula; species Psittacula echo. The sequence continues at coordinate 2,910,153 of NC_137740.1, read as the reverse complement.
AAGAGCAGTTCAATCCGTATAAACTGTTCCAAAGATCTTTTTCAGCCCTTCAGTGCAAAAATCTGGAGCTAAGCAGCAGCTGGCAGGACTCCCCTTGGCTTATTCCCAGCTCTTGGCTCTCCACCACGGGAGCTGCAGACTGGGCTGGGCTGGGTGAGGAGACATGGCTCAGCCTCAGGGGGTTTGGGCAAGCTCAGGGGTCTCTGGAGCTCCACCACCGGCAATGCTGTTGAGCTGTACTCCACTGCAGTGTCACCGTACGGCCTTTCAGCCATGTGCATTTGGTGTTTTCCACAACTTCTGGATAATTGGATCATTTGGAGTTGATGGAAGGCGGCTCTTTGCCAGGACCCCTTAGATGGGCTCCGAGATCCCAGGACTGGCTCAGTCTTTTGATCTGAAATAGCTGAAAGCAGGCCACTTTTGGCTGCGTTGCAAAAAGTCTCTGATTTGACTGTTTTGCTAGATAATAAATGAGATAGGCTGGCTGGCTTGAAGCATTTCTGACAAGGGTTTTAATCACCTCTCACCACTGCCTTAAATGGTACTCACTGTACAGCTGGGTTAGTGGCATTATTCTAAATGCAGACAAATAGAGCTGTATCAGGTGAGTAGGAATTGAATTGTTAAAGGCTAATCTGCATATTGAGCCCAAAACACCGTGTGGGACTTTGCATTCTGCTGGCTTTGCACTGGCTGAAAGAGCCATTGCAAGCCCATTTTAATGAGTATTGTGCATTCTGCCTCACCAGGACATGCCTAGCTGGGAAATGGATTTAATTAGGGTGGCTCCCAAGAAACCTATTAACCTAATGAGGCTTCACAGTGAGGGCTGCTGCTTAATAAGAATAATCATTCCCTTTGAGTGGAATAGCTCAGGTGATGAACTAGTGCCCAGGTCTCCGTCTGCCTCGTGCTGATGCTTTCTTCTTTCTTCAACTGTATCTTTCAGATGTCTCACAAGCTGCAATAGGTTTGTTTCATCGAAGTTTGAATATAGGCAGATGTGAAACATGGAGTAATTCGAGCACGAGGCTTAGCAAAGACAAACATAAGAAGGTTTTGAAGGAGAGGGGACGGGCACTGATTGTGTGTCCATGCTAGAGAGCAGCAGCTCAGCAAGGAGACCCACAGTGGTCCATGCTGTAGAGCTGGATGTTGCAGGGTGAGAGCACACACTGCCGGGCACAGGGGGGCTGTGATGGGGATGGTGCTTTAGTCCTCTCTTGTTTCCCAGAGGCCATAGAAGTATTTGGAGTACCTCTCCTGTCAATTGAAATCCAGATGGCACAACTTAATCTAAACAGAATGGTAGAAAGGAGCGTGGGGGAGCAGGACAGCGTGAGCCTGTAAGAGGAGAGGGGTTATGCAAAGTGACATCCAGAGCCATTTGAACTTTGCCTCTGTCACAATTTGAGTCAAGCCCAAGCTTCAGATCAAGTTCATGTTTAATTAAGTGCATAAAAGAGAGCTGTGTGGGCTCTAAGCGCTTCTACAAATCCAGCCTGGAAAACACAGACAAACAAACTGAAATGACCCTGTAGGAATCATAAAACTCTCCCTGTTGTGCCAGAATCCGCTAAGCCTGATGCAGCCACAGACATTCACCACCTCCCCCGGAAACAACCAGGCTACAGCCACCAGTGCTGCAGCTCAACGGGATCCTCAGAGTTCCCGGGGTGCCCTATAGTTAGTGTGTTAATCTGTGTGTAATTATACCCTGAACTCAGTGAATGCTGCTGGGAAATGCCGGAGCAGAGCAGGCTTCAGTGTCCCCGTGCTCAGGGGAAGGTACGTCCTTGTCAACGCAAGCGGGTGCTGCGTGAGCACATGAGCTGCTTCCCAAAGGCTCCCTCTCCTCTCCCGCTGCACCTTCCCTCTAGCAATGTGCCCTGTGAAACCAGAGCCACGGAGGGAGGTGAGTGCCTAATGTCCCAGCTATGCTGGGCAGCGGGAGAAGAGGGTTTCATCTTTCTGAAAGGAATCACTCCTTAGCTGTGAGAAGAGCTGTGTGTGGAGGGAGCAAACCTTGCAGCTAGCATTCACACTGTGTTACATAAACCGGCTTCCCAGCCTCTTCTGGATCCTTCTTTCTCATCCATGCTCTGCCTTTCCTTTCAACTGTCGTTGCTGGGTCCTTTGAGCCAGCGTTTGCCGCCCTGCTCGGATCCCACACTGTTAATATGTAGTTGGTAGAGGGGTGGGTTTTCCCATTAGCCCAGTAATCCTATTAAGACCAAGTCCTCAGGATGTAAGATTTTAAGATTATGCTACAGCTTTTGTCTGTGTTCAGACTTTCTGAACCCCTTTCCTGACTTCCTGGGATAAAACCCAGGGCTGCTCTCTATTTCTTGCCATTTCCATGCGTTTCCCCCCGTTTCCCGGGTGTTCTCCTTTTCTTCTGCTCCAGAATCCCTAATTATCCTGCTCCTGTACCTGAAACTAACAAGAAAATAGGTTTTAAGTTGCGTATTTGTTCAGTGCTCGGGGTGGCCACACAAATGCTTTGGCCAATGTTAAGAGATGTTGAGAAGACGGAAACCGGTAATAAACAGGGAAACAAAACTATCCTTTTCAACAGCTCCCCACATTTTGGTTGGATTAAGGAAACTATGGCACCAAACCCTAATACACATATTAAAATAAGGAATGCATAATCCCACCATAGCCTTTCTTCCATAAGCTATTCTGGAAACTTTATTTCCTGTGGATCTGTATTCGACCATTCCTTCATTTCACAAGCAGCAGCCACCTCGCAGTATTCAGCTATTCCATGACCATAAGGAGGTTTGAACTGACACACTGCAGGGAAACCATTCCTGGCCATTCTGTGTCCTTGCAGAAATGTTATTCCACAAAATTAATAGTTCTTTTAATAGTAAGGAAATAAAACAGCATCCAGGGTGGACTGCAGTGGTATTACCCGGATGTTTTATTCTTAACACTTCTGGCTGACCCGGGGGTGTATGGTGACACTGTGGGATACTTCACCCATTGTTGTGTTTTCTTTTCTCTGAACCAGATTATAAGGATTCCAAGGAAAAGAATAAAATGGAAATCCTGTATATCCTGGTGCCAAGTGTTACTATTCCCCTGGCCATAGCCCTGCTCTTCTTCTTCATCTGCATCTGTCGCAACAATCAGAAGTCATCCTCCCCTCCCGTTCAAAGGCAGCCTAAGCACGTGAGAGGACAGAACGTGGAGATGTCAATGCTCAACGCCTATAAACCAAAGGTAATCCCTCGTTTCTGCTTCAGCATTTGCTGTCTGTAAAGGCAGGGAGTGAAATGCTTTGATCAACTCAGTGCTGAAATATGAAGCTCATTTCCAACCTGCAGTTTCTGCCGGTGCCTTTAGCTGGGATTTTTGTGAGGACGTTTCTCAGTGGCAGCATCCCAAGTGTGGGATCTGTGGAGGTAATTCCCATGTGTCTCTGGATCTGGATAAATAGGAGCTGGAGTGATCTGTGAGAAAGAAATCAACCCATTACTGAAGCATCTCTAAATCACCTCATTTAAGTTAGAAATAGTGCAGATAAAGACGTGCTTCAGCATTTTCTCAAGAGGGTCTTCTCATGGGTCTGCTGCAGTCAGATGTCATCTTTCACTCGGCCAAAATCACTTTGGAAAGACTTCTTCCTGTTGTCTTTTCCAAGCTTATCCGTTCTCTCAGTCAAGGAGAGAAATGACCAAAGCAGAGCCTCAGAAAGCTGCCTCCAGCTCACACCAGTGCAGCTCATGTAGAGCAGCTCTTGGTGCTGCTGTTGTTTTGCTTCACTTTAGTCCCAGGCTCATGAAGCAGCCTTTAAAATCATTTAAGATTTGAGCATGATTAACCTGGAGCTGCTTGTTTGTAGGCAGGGCAGCCCCTTTCCAAACCTGCATCACCCGTTTCAGGGCTGTAACTTCCTTCTGCCACCTACAGGCAGAATCATGCTCTGGAAAGAGGATTTGCCTTGTTTTTCACACTGTGCCAATTCCCTTCAGCAATCTGGTGGAGATAGAATCATAGAATATTGTTCTTTTGAAGCATTTCAGAGTGAAAATCAATATCTACAAGTAATTTGAATAGACACCGTGTATCTGAAACAGTCAGGCATGCCTTGGGGTAAGCTGTCATTTTTGTTAGAAAATGGCATAGCAAAATGAATCCAAATTCTGATTTTATTGAGTTTCAGCAGTGGGAACTCAAGCCGTCAAATGTTGCTGCTGTAGGGTTTCTTCCAGCAGAGGTAATCACCTGGCATCAGGAAAGGTCACACTTGTACTTCAGGAGCTGTGTTCTCCATTTCTTAGTAAATTCTGGAATAGTTTTCTTCTTGGGTTCAATAATGCAGCTACAGGATGCTGCAAGGGTTGCTATAGAACATCAAGTTTGTGGAATTATAAAGTGTCAGGGGAGACCTTAGAGCAGCTCCAGTGGCTAAAGGGACAGATGACAAGAAATCTGGAGAGGGGCTTTGGCCAGGGGCCTGTAGGGACAGGCCAAGGGGAATGGCTTTAACCTGCCCGAGGGGAGACTGAGATGAGCTCTTAGGCAGAAGCTCTTCCCTGTGAGGGTGCTGAGGCGCTGGCACAGGGTGCCCAGAGAAGCTGTGGCTGCCCCATCCCTGGCAGTGTTCAAGGCCAGGTTGGACACAGGGGCTTGGAGCAAGCTGCTCCAGTGGAAGGGGTCCCTGCCCGTGGCAGGGGTTGGAGCTGGAGGAGCTTTAAGGTCCCTTCCAACCCAAACCAGTCTGGGATTCTATGAATTAGGTTATAAAAGAGAGTCTTTTAAGTCAGTGATAGCAGTAAACCCGCTGGGCAGCTGTGCTGGAAAACACAGTGCAGCTTTTGCCCATTAGTAACCCACACCGCATACAGCAATGTTTTTCCAAGCATAATGCTAGCACCAGCATTCCTGTTTTAAAGAGTGTTGCAGGCTCTGGGTGCTGGTGTTGTGATGCCAGCTGGAATGTTGTGCAGGGTGTCTGTTTTGGGTAGGCTGACAGAGTTTGGTCTGTGGTTATGTTTTAACTCCTCATCCTACTCACACTGGCCCAGTGAATTTATCTTCATTTTCCTTTCAAGTTCTTAATTCCAGCTTTCAGGTGCAGCTCAGAGCAGCTGCGTATCAAAATGTGGATGCAGATAATAAGAGATAAGAATGATGCAGAAATTAATATTACAGAATCATTTCATTAGGTAGGTGTCAAATCTGCATCTTGCATCCAGCCTGCATTGTTACCCTGGATTTGCTTCTAGGTCCCCATTCTACTAGATATTTGGGGTACAATCTTAACTAAAGTGAAGATAAGGCCAGATTGGATGAGGCCTTGGGTGCCATGGTTTAGTGTGAGATGTCCCTGCCCATGGCAGGGGGGTTGGAACTGGATGATCTTAAGGTCCTTTCCAACCCTAACTATTCTATGATTCTGTGATTCTATAATGGTAATATCAGCATCGTTTCAATGAGGTCACAGTTTCCACCTAAACTGCCGATGCCTTTTGCACACAAGAAGAAAGCAGCTTGCCCAGCAATGTCTACAAATATAGACCAAGCCAGTTTCTTTTTACGTTCAAAGTCACATGCTGCAAAAAGCTTTCCATCATATTCCTGCTCATTCTGTGTTTTCCCACTGGGAAAGGCGGCTCTCCCTGTCTCAAGTGTTTTGATTGCCTTTCAAACAAAATAGTAAAGGAAAGGAAGTAGAATCCTATTTTTAAATACAGTATCCAGTATTAATGTCAACTTTGGGTAAAAACACGCCGAGGCTTCCAGCTCCAACAGAGGTAGATGTGTGTTTGCTCATACAACTACAAACGTTAGTATTTCATCCCAAGGCCTGTTTCAGTTTTAGGGGATTTTAATTGCCTTCAAAAAATACCATAAACTAAGCTTGTCATGTCATTCACCTAATGGAAGGAGCTGATAAAGAGATAGAGGCGGTGGGCTTCGCTCTTGCTGCTCTCCTTTGTACTGGGTTTACTTTGGCGTGCTGCCCCGTATGTATTTTACACTTCTTTCCATTTTGTACACCCGCGTCTGACAAATACTTGTCAAACACAACCTAAGCAGATTTATAACCACTTCACTTGAAATGAGCCCTTCCTGCCAAAACTTTATGACTTCATTTTCTTTCATAGTTTTCCACTCTGTTGGTTCAAACAGAGGAGCCCAGCCTCAGGTCAGACAGAGGTCATTTCACTTTCATTACTGAAATATAATTTACAATATGCCAGACCTAAACAAGTTTTAGCCTAAAGGATTTGTATAATATAAACCATCTGTTCCTCAACAATATAGCTGATTTCCTGCCATCACCGTACGGTCTACTGCCCGCCTGCTTAAATGTCATTAGTATTATTGCTGCTATTATTATTATTATTATTATTATTGCAGTATTTGTCTAAAAGTCACAAGTGGTCCATAAGATTAGGATTTATTCATTCTAAAATGTCCCTTTTTAATGATTATTTTAAATCTGGCCATTCTTTCCCTATATTGTCACCCTAAAGCTGCTGATTTCAGGAATGCAAAGGTTTACACTCATTTACAAAGTATAAAACCCAAACTCGTTGGCCTTAAATCACAACCCATGGCTATAGCGAAGATCCTAAATGAGTGGGTTTGGGTGTAGGTGTTACATGTGGAAGTTAAGGTCTGCAGATAATGCAGCTTGTTTATGGCCTAAGAGTGAATGTATGCACCCATAATGACGACAGAGTTTTTAGAACATTTGCCTTTCTTCTTTGACCACTGTCTCATGAGGAATATCACTATTCCTCATCCCTGGCAGTGTTCAAGGCCAGGCTGGATGGGACTTGGAGCAAGCTGCTCTAGTGGAAGATGTCCCTGCCCATGCAGGGGGTTGGAACTGGGTGAGCTTTAAGGTCTCTTCCAACCCAACCCAGTCTGGGATGTTCCCAGCTGACTCTGTCCTGCGTGTGTCAGGATTGAACATTCAGCCAAGTGTGAACAGAAATAGTCTTTACTGTGCATTGAGGGGTTAACAGTAAAGTTGAGGAAGAATTGGCTGCAAGGACATGGTTTTAAAAAAGCAAGTTTTCTGCTAAAACTTGAGGCCCTGGCCCAGAGAACCCTTCACATGTGCTTTCTGAAAGTATGTGAATTGCCTCAATTCCTGCAATGTCACAATCAATTTTCGGTATATAAATGCTCAAACCCAAGTATAAAAATGCCTTTGCTGAAATGCTGATGGTTCCTGCATATATTTAGATCTAATAAGTACTACTTTTATCTGACCTTGTGAAGAGGGTAAAAAGTAACTCTAAAATTAGTTCTGGAGCACAGTGCACAGAGTTTAGGTGGCACTCAGCCTTGAGGTTTGCTGATGTTGAGATACTGGTGTCCCTTAGGCTGTATCTGATGCCATCACATCAGTGCCCAAGTCTCACAGGGGTAAGCAGGATTATTGCCAAATAGGTCTGCAGCCCAAGGAATTCCTGTGTTGTTCTGCTTGGCTTTCAGACATCCTGCATGAAAAGATCTCTGTTCAACAATGTTTTCCATCCTGTTTTTCTGATGTGGTTTTGCTGTTGTTTCTTTAACAGAGTAAGGCTAAAGAGTTGCCTCTGTCTGCTGTTCGTTTCATGGAAGAACTGGGTGAATGTGCTTTCGGCAAGATCTACAAGGGGCATCTCTACCTTCCAGGCATGGATCATGCCCAGCTTGTTGCTATCAAGACACTAAAAGACTTTAACAACCCTCAGCAATGGGCAGAGTTCCAGCAAGAAGCATCTCTGATGGCTGAGCTCCATCACCCTAACATCGTTTGCCTCTTAGGTGTTGTGACCCAGGAGCAACCTGTCTGCATGCTTTTTGAGTACATGAACCAAGGAGACCTCCATGAGTTTCTCATCATGCGATCGCCACATTCAGATGTTGGATGCAGCAGTGATGAGGATGGGACTGTAAAATCCAGCCTGGACCACGGGGATTTCCTGCACATTGCAGTCCAGATTGCAGCAGGGATGGAGTACTTATCAAGTCACTTTTTTGTCCATAAAGATCTCGCTGCTCGTAACATTTTAATTGGAGAACAACTTCATGTGAAGATTTCAGACCTTGGACTCTCAAGAGAAATCTACTCAGCAGATTATTACAGAGTTCAAAACAAGTCTCTCTTGCCAATTCGCTGGATGCCACCAGAGGCAATTATGTATGGCAAGTTCTCCTCTGATTCCGATATTTGGTCATTTGGAGTTGTTTTATGGGAAATATTCAGCTTTGGACTTCAACCCTATTATGGATTTAGTAATCAAGAAGTCATCGAGATGATCAGGAAAAGACAACTGCTGCCGTGCTCTGAAGACTGTCCCCCCAGGATGTATAGCCTGATGACAGAGTGCTGGCATGATCTGCCATCCCGCAGGCCACGATTTAAGGAAATCCATGCCAGGCTGCGCTCCTGGGAGGGTCTCTCAAGTCACACGAGTTCTACTACCCCCTCCGGTGGGAATGCCACCACTCAAACGACTTCCCTCAGCGCAAGTCCAGTTAGCAATCTCAGTAACCCTAGGTACCCCAACTACATGTTCCCAGCACAAGGGATACCACAAGGCCAAATCGCCGGGTTCATTGGACCACCAATACCTCAAAACCAGCGATATATCCCGATCAATGGGTACCCGATTCCACCAGGATATGCTGCTTTCCCAGCTGCCCACTATCAGCCACAAGGCCCACCCCGGGTAATCCAGCACTGTCCTCCTCCAAAGAGTCGCTCTCCGAGCAGTGCCAGCGGATCGACCAGCACAGGTCACGTCACTAGTTTGCCATCTTCAGGATCCAACCAGGAAGCAAATATTCCTTTGCTATCTCATATGTCAATTCCGAGTCATCCAGGGGGAATTGGTATCACAGTTTTTGGAAATAAAACTCAAAAACCATACAAAATTGACTCAAAGCAGTCTTCCCTATTAGGAGACTCCAGCATCCATGGACCTAATGAATCGATGATTTCAGCTGAGTTGTAAATAAGCGAGGCCTTTGTAAATAGAACTATTTACAGGACAAACTAGAAAGCCGTAGAAAAGATTTATATTCAAATATTTTATTAAAGATTCCTCTGGTTGTGTAACAGACATTGCAGCAAGTATCTTCTGTGAAGTTTAACTGCTTAACAGGATGGGCAGACTCAACCAGACCGAGATCATTGTGGTATGAATACGCAGCTTTGCTCGACGGACACGTGTTTCTTTTAAGTGCCACCAACAATTCAAAAAAGGGAAGGGGAATTTCTTGTTGTTTGAAATGAAAACATTTTCTCATTTGCTTTTTCACAGCTTTTGAAACCTCTGCTGTGGTTTAAATCACAGAAACTTTTTGTAGACTGAAAGCATATTTTAATATTTGTCTCTTTTTTAGGAGATGCAAATCTTGGGGTTGCTGCTGGGGGTGCAATTTCAGGTCCAATAGCTAGTGAAAATGTAGGTTTCGCAGTCAAGGATGATGTTTCAAAGATGTGATCTCAGAGGGGAGTGAGTAACTTCAGGTAGGATTTGGGTCTCTCGGTAAGTTGGGAGTCTGAGTTCAGATTCAGACCAAAAAGAGTCATTTGTATGGCAGCACAATAGCTTGTGTTATCAACTTGCAGCCTGCAAAGATCGTCTGCTCTTGGCTGCTCAAGATGGCTGGAATTCTAAGAAATGGCCTTAAAGGAGATGAAATTAAAGTGTTTTAATTTCAGATCCTGAATCAGCTTCTTCAAAGATAACATTTCGTAATCTACGTAGTTAAAACAGAAATTTTATATCCTTTTGTTGCTATGCAACTGTTTAATGGAAAAGCTCCAAACCACCGTTTTATAGATGACAATCAGTTTTCCCAGGAATATTTATTGTTTCAGATCAATGCGTAATTTCAGTGACTACGACTCCAGTAACCCTGAAAAGAAGGGAAACTCACATTCCATCAGGCAGCAAATCCATGGATAGCGATTTCGTCTAATAATGTGAATTAGTGTTAACTTCCAACTTGGAAATACAACATTTGTATAATTACTAACAATTCATTCAGGTATAAGCAATCAGTTCCTCATTTGAAACCACTTTAATGAGTTACAGAAGTGCTGTGGACGTGACAGTTTTTCACAGACTCTTTTTTTATACGGAGGAAGTATTTTTGCTGTACACGGCACGCAGACCAATCTTTTGCTCCGTTGACAATGTTGTATGATATGACTTTATTTTTATCTCTTTTGCACAGAAGTGTGATGATGTTTTGTACAGCAGAAGTGAAAATACATCTCTGCGTTTTCTCTCTTGGTCTGTTTCTTTTTACCCTGATGTAGATGTTCTTGAATTATATTACGGTGATATTCAGCCACTACCTTATACAAATATTTTTCTTTGTTTTCACTGCATGCGTTTAATCACTGTATTACTTGATGATTGAGTTATTAATTATGGGCATTTCAATTAGGCAAGCATGAAAATGTAACAACAAAGGCTATTTTATAATTAAGATATGTGCATTTTTGTATTTCACATGCCAGAGATGATATTAAACACTGATTATTTTATGCTGCTGTTTATTAAAACATTGGTTTAACTAAACTCGTCGGTGTTTTCTCCATCTTGGTGTTAGGAACTTGAAATGTTTTGTGTTTAATAAGAGCTGAAATCTGTTCACTGGGCTCAGTGAGAAATGCTCACTTAAATGGGACATGAGAGTTTTGCAAACGATATTTGCAGACAGAGCACTTGGGGGTGACATACGGAGGCTTACATGGATATCTGGCTGTGCAAATACTTGCAGAGCACACAGAAGAAGCGGGATGGCATGAACTACCCAGTGAGAAGGAAGTAATTCTTGCTGTGATCCCATCGGTGCTGTTCAGCTCCATGCCAAGGGCCAGCATCACCCCTCACTTAAGTTTTACGTCCTGCTGCATCCAGGCAAACTTCCTCTTCATTGCAGGCAGAAAACTACTTGCAGGTTAAGAACACTCAGTAATTATACAGTAAGGACTTTTGTAACTTGTGAGATGTTTGACGAACCTCAGATGTGAGCTGCTACCTGCATTGGGGAATGGATCAGCAATGAAGGTATGTTACATGGCAGCTAGAATTTAGTTTTGACTGAAGATTCAGGCAATAATTGTGTCTTGTTAACTTCTGTATCTGTGTCAGGTTATCAGGCTCAGATGCTAAAGCATTACTTCTGAACAGAGGTATTTTACAGGAATGATGAAAGAGTTTTCTCTGAGCCAGAGCTATAAACCTAAGCAGAAGCCAGGGAGTTGCTCATACCACCGAATAGTTTGGGTTGGAAGGGACCTTAAAGATAATCTAGTTCTGACCACCCTTCCTTGTGCCAGGGACCCTGCATTTGGCCTTGTTGAAGTTCATGAGGTTCCATATACAGTATTGTTGTTCTTGATTCATATTTTCTCCGATCTGCATCCTTTTTGAGCAATGACATCAGTGTGAACAATTCTTTTGCATCTTAAGCAGCAAATGCACTGAGAAGGAAGAAGCCTTTTGCCTTTTTTATCCACCCACTCTTGCTATGGGATTTCTGAGCTTGTGCCATTAAGAGCTTGGAATTCCAGCAGTGACAGTTTAAAGACAACCTGCCGCTTTGTAACAGAAGAGACTATACGCAGCCGGATAAGCCTGTGCTCCTTAGGTTATGCTGTTGTTGCAAGTTCTTCAGTGAAGTCAGTGGAGGAATGCGAATCTTTGTGCCACAGCTGACACACAGACCTTTGTGCAAGCAAATGGCTGAAAAAGATACTGAGGCATCACAATTCATGATAGCAAAGTATTTGCTCATTACTGTTAAGCAACTTCCTTCACTGAGTGAACCTGTGAAGAAAATGGAAGCATCTTCAGGAAGCTCTTTTCATCTCCAGGCTGGGAAAAGTGGTTGTGGAATCAGCTCATGAGACATATGAACAAATGGTCTCTGTCAGTTCAGGTGCTAAGTGATGTACGTCCCATCCGGCCAAATCTGAACGTGCTGGGTACAATGCCATTAACTCAGTTCAATTCTGTCAAGCCAAACAGGGGCCACACTCGAGTCAAACCACTCACATCAGTATGATACATGCTTGGCTGCCACGGAACTGTTGTCTTATCAGGTAAGCTGTGAATTTGCATGCTTGGATTTAATCACCCAGGATAGGAAAGCAAGAACTTAATACCTCATGGAGCAGCAATGGGGTCATAAAATAATCCCTCACACGCGTTGTGGTTTTACATTGAAAACCCAGGAGTTACAGTGCAAGCCCACACAGGGTTTTCACCCTGTATTTCAAAGTAAGCCATGTCCTTAAAGTATTTTATTCCCAGATGTAAAGCAGCACTGAGCAATACACCTGAAGGCTCTTGCAAAAGCCTCTTCCTGCCCTGCTCTCCCTCTCTCAGCGGGTGATGTGTGTGAAGTGCGAGGCTGAAATCACGGTCTGGCTCACAACTGAGGCAGAGGGAGCAAATGCTAACACAGGGAGGCAGGAATTCATCAGGGAAGGGTTAGAGGAGGAAAGAAAATCATCTAAAACCCAATTAGATAATGTGAAAATAAGTGTTGCCAGAAATTAAGGAGTTACTCCTCAGGTGGGAATGCAGACATGCTGATGAAAGCTATTGCTGTGGCGAAACAAAGGAAGAGGGAGTTTTCCAGATTCCTAATCCTATGTGCTAGAATCATCATCCCTTCTTCCTACAAAGAGATAGGACAGCCAAGCCCCTTGGAAATGTGGTAATGGATTGGGAAGCTCTAGAGGTTTGGAAATAAAACCCTGAATAAACACTGTTTAGTGAGCCTTCAATCTGGAGAATCTCACTCCCTCCAGGTTAGCTTATATTTCTGTACAAGAGAATAAATATTTGCTGATTTAAAGACCAGAATGCACCAGAGATTTGTGTCCGTCGTTCCCACAGAGGAGTGATTATCCTGCGTTTCTGCATTCTCTGGATTGAAAGCAGGAGGTAAAGCAGAGAACGACTTGTGCAGAAATCAGGGCTGCAAAACTCACAAATACCAGCATGTGTTTATCCAGAGCATGAGAAATTGTCAAAAAGGAATCTGGTATTTGCTTTGCATGAATAAAGATGTCCAAGAAGGTTGCAGGCTTGGGAATGCTTGGAAATACTTAACATTTGCTTGTTGTTCCAATCCTGTTCCGTAACCTGCATTCACCAGAAGAACTTTACAATCTCCACCTAACTCAAAACACTCCTGACACTGAGGCGGGTGATACAGAAATGATCTCAAGTACAAACACATGCTGATCCCTACAGACCCAGTTGTATGGAATGAGCACCTTCAACATCTGTTGGCTCTATTTGCTGGAGGTATCAGGAGGTGTTTGGCTCGCTGGCTGGATCTACTCTTTGCAGTGTGTCTGAATGTTGACTTTGCCACCTCACGAAGTAGAGTCACTTGACCAAAGGATGCCTGTTTTCTTCTGCTCCACACCATAAGCTTTGCCAAGATAGGCCAGGCGCAGCTTAGGCTAAGAAGAGGAGCTACGCAGCCAGGACTACCTTTGAGGAGGCACTGAGTAGTGCTGGTGGGAAGAGGGCGATGGGCTAAGCCACCCCACACCGTGTCACATCAAAGCATGTCGGGGAAGGTGTCCCTGCCCGTGGCAGGGAGTTGGAACTGGATGAGCTTTAAGATCCCTTCCAACCCAAACCATTCTATGATTCTATATGAGGTAGCTATGACTCTATCATCCACCCTTCCCATGCAAGCATGAGATGCAGTAACTGGTTATAAACTCTGGATATTAATCAGAAGTTCATGAACCTGATGAAGTTGCAGGCAGGAACAGAGGGGTGTCTACATGTGGCAAAGGGGGTGATCTCATGGGAAGGCCAGTTTTGTGGGAGAAATTCACTTTGTTCCTTATTCACTTCGTTCCTTGACAAAAACCCCTGAAATCCGCAGGAGTCTTTGCACTGATTTTAGTGGTGTCGGAATCCAGTTTTCTACCTTCTGGAGAGTCCTTAGGAGTTTTACTGAACTTGATGAAACCCTGAACCTTCAGTGTGTACCCATGAGAGGTGCACAGGTTCACAAATGGTTCTGGTGCATGTACAGAGCATGTTATAAAGCAGGTTCCCAAGCTAGCAGAAAGAGACCTGGTAACACAGCTTTGTACAAAACCTGAGTTTTGTTCCAAAGCACTGAAATAAACTAAACAAAGGTCTTTTTTTTTATCATTTGCAGAAAAAATGACAGCATTTTTGCTGTATGTTACAATATTTTAACCAGTATTTCTTTACAATATGAATTCATCATTGCTCTGTGGTCAGGAGCAGAATGAGAAGCCACACTAAGCTGAACTTCACCACCTCTGGTTCTGCTGGGGAACCTCAGTGGAAAAATGAAGCAACTGGGTTAAGCTAATGGAAAGCAAACATCTTGGAGAGGAAGCACTAGCTGTCTTTTGAAGGAGCACCTCTGTTGTGCCCTTAAGATCTCCCTACTGATTCCTAAATTCCCCTCCCCAGGCACCACGGTGGCTTCATGGTAACCTTGCACCTTTGCCCCAGGTATTTCTTTTGATTGAGGCAGGTCCAGCACATTTATTCCAGTGAGAAGGGAGTAGCCAAATGGTTTAGAATCATAGAATCACAGAATGGTTTGGGTTGGAAAGGACCTTAAGCTCATTCAGTTCCAACCGCCTGCCACAGGCAGGGATGCTTCACACTAAACTGTGTTGCCCACGGTTTCAGCTGTTAGACTTGCAGAGCATGGCTAAACCGAGGAGGTCTGAGGGTGCTGGGACCAATCTGAGAGCATGTAGTCACCCAAACCACATCCTCGAGTTCTGTGGGAGTTCTTTTGGCTGCATCTTCAATGGCGATGGGGTTTTGTGGCCCCGAGTGTGCTCCCTCCGTGGGCCTGGAAGCCTCTCTTCAAGATGTGATGTTCATGGAATCCGAGAAGCAATTTTTATCTTGCTGTGGGCTATCTTTTATAGGAGGAGAGAATATTGCCCCCAAGTCAGCCGCTCCCTATCCCATCATATTTCTTCCTGTTTGATCTCTCAGAAATTAAAGTTCAGTATGTTTCAGGACAGTTATATTGCTGAGGTAATATAAAATTATTAAAAACAGAGAGAGAGACAATATTGTGACTACACATCAAAAGCTCTTCAAGACAAAGGAGGGAAAATTGACTTGAAACTGGAATTATTAGAAGCATCTGTGGTGTCCTTTATATTCCATTTAACAGTGCAACACATTCTGGCATTCGGTGTCTGACTGTTTCGAACTGGAAACTTGGCCCTGCCTTAACTTTCTGATTTGGACCCAAACCCCCATGGTTTATCTGCTGCTGCAGAGGGGAACGGCGACTGTTGGGTGATGAGTTTTGACCCTAAGACACAAAGGAACGTTTTCCAATGCGATGAAGAAGTTGGGTGATTTTTCTGCTCATCTGAGGAATTTAAAACCAGCCAGAAATATCTGTTAGATTCCTAAGGAGCACATGAGTTCTTAAACCACGGCTGGTGCTTGGAGTACGGCTTGCATATGTTTGTTTATAGATGTAGACACACACATATAGATGTGGGTACACGTATCTATCCACACTCCAATGTTTTCAGTAGGTATTTCCATAGCTTAAAAGAAATATAATAACATTTGAGAACAGGAAGTAGCAGGAACTAGGATAACATTGATTTCCAGTCACCCTCAGTGTAGACACAAGTAGAGTGTATTTGGGTTGATCCCATGAGCAAAGCACCTGAACCCCTTGAGAAAAATACCCTTTAATGGGAGCTCACCTGCACATAGAACCATAGAATAGTTAGGGTTGGAAAGGACCTTGAGATCATCCAGTTCCAACCCCCCTGCCATGGGCAGGGACACCTCACACTAAACCAGGTCACCCAAGGCCTCATCCAACCTGGCCTTGAACACCGCCAAGGATGGAGCATTCACAACTTCCCTGGGCAACCCATTCCAGTGCCTCACCACCCTCTCAGTAAAGAATTTCTTCCTTAGATCCAATCTAAACTTCCCCTGTTTCAGTTTGAACCCGTTACCCCTTGTCCTGTCACTACAGTCCCTGATGAAGAGTCCCTCCCCAGCATCCTTGTAGGCCCCCTTCAGATACTGGAAGCTGCTCTGAGGTCTCCACACAGCTTCTCTTCTCCAGGCTGAACAGCCCCAACTTTCTCAGCCTGTCTCCATACAGGAGGTGTTCCAGCCCCTGATCATCCTCGTGGCCTCCTCTGGCCTTGCTCCAACAGTTCCATGTCCTTTTTATGTTGAGGACACCAGAACTGCACACAATGCTCCAAGTGAGGTCTCCCGAGAGCAGAGCAGAGGGGCAGGATCACCTCCTTCGACCTGCTGGTCACGCTCCTCTTGATGCAGCCCAGGATACGGTTGCTTTCTGGGCTGCGAGCGCACACTGCAGCCGGCTCATGTTCATTTTCTCATCGACCAACACCCCCAAGTCCTTCTCTGCAGGGCTGCTCTGAATCTCTTCTCTGCCCAACCTGTAGCCGTGCCTGCGATTGCTCTGACCCAAGTGTAGGACCTTGCCCATCTGCCTGCATTTTAAAGGACAAAAGAGGCAGAAAAGGACAAATGACTTCCTATCAGCAGACGTCACATTTAGCTCTTCTTCCATCAAGCCCAAAGCACTGCTTGAGACAGAATCTCTCCTCTGAGCAGATATTCTTCTCTCTTCATGTGTACACCACATGGCTGGTGGATCCACACAGCGCTTTGTGCATCTCCCTGCCTAGATAGGAGTTACCTCGCACTGGGCAGCAATGGCGTGTGTGCATCCTCTTCCTCTCCACACAGGAGAGAGGGGCCATCCCTATGCTTCCTATGGGGTAAGGGCACAAAGAAGGATGGGTCCTGTGGAGCCACAGTCCCTGAACAGCTCGTGTGAGGGAAGTGCAGCTCAGGAGAAGTTGGGCGAAGGCTGGATAATGTGGGAGAATGTTATGGATGTCTGAGGGGAGCGGGGATGGAGGGGCCAGGGAGGCCAGAGGCAGGAGCCGGGAGAGACAGGAGTGTGGAGGAGATGGGATGAAGGACTGCGTGGGGATGAGCACCAGAGCGCGGCAGAGGTGAACGGGGGACCTCAACCAGGGAGGAGAGGGAGGAAGGAGGGAGGAACCCCGCTGAGCCCGTCCCGGGGAGCACGGCGGCCATGAGCCCCCTGTCAGCACCAGAGGGCGCGTTACCTCAGGGAGGCCGCTGTGGCAGAGGCGCTAATGGGCCCCTCACAGCCCTTCCACAGGACTTCTCCTCCACAGCGCCGGCTCCTGAGCCCTTCCCTGAGCTCTCCATAGCCCGGTAAGTCCCAGCCAAGCCCTGCGTTTCCCTCCATGCCGGTTAAATTCACCCCCTTACACCCAGCTCTCCTGCAGACAAAACAACATGGTGGTCTGTGAGGAATGCAGCTGGATTTCTTTAAAGGCGTCCGCCTGTTTCGCACTGCCATTGCCCAAAATCATTGTGCGGAGCCAGTGTTGTCTACACAAGCTTTGCTGTACTCCCTTCCTCTTCAGTTAGGCCTGAAGTACTTTAATGCACCAAAGAACTTGAATGCTTTAGGTAGATATTATATAGTATGTATTATATATTATACATTATGTCTTATATATTATGTAGTATGCATTATATATTATTATATATTATATATTATTATTGAATCTATTTTTAGGCAAATTAGGCAGTACAAGGGTTTGGTAAATCTCTGTTGAGCATCCATGCTGAGCTCCAGGTTTCTCCTGGTATGACCATTCCACCGGCCTTCACCTAAACCTTTGCTGCTCCACTTCAGCCACTCCTCCCCTGTGTGGCTACACCTGGATCCACATGTTTTCAGGCTAAACACGAGGCATCCAGAACAGAAACCCTCTTCTTCCTCACAGGATCTACCGGGACTGCCAGGGTCCGGCACTGCCTCCAACCACCATATTGTGGTGATTCCTCCTGCATCATCCCACAGTCCCTTTGGATTTCTATGGAAGCAGTATAGGAGGGCAACTGCCGAGCAGTGTGGACCTGTTGTTGCTTTTCAGTGTGCTTGTCTGCACATTTGGCAGCTGCTTCATTTGACGGCCATGGTTGCCTTGAAAGACATCTGTGCCAATACGAAAAGGACGTTGCCAGGCGAGAAGGAAGAAACTGAATAATCAGGGTTTTAATGTGACTCCACACAGTGACACTGACTTAGAATCATGGAATCCCAGCCTGGTTTGGGTTGGAAGGGACCTTAAAGCTCATCCAGTTCCAACCCCTGCCACGGGCAGGGACCCCTTCCACTGGAGCAGCTTGCTCCAAGCCCCTGTGTCCAACCTGGCCTTGAACACTGCCAGGGATGGGGCAGCCACAGCTTCTCTGGGCACCCTGGGCCAGCGCCTCAGCACCCTCACAGGGAAGAGCTTCTGCCTTTTATCTAACCTAAACTTCCCCCATTGAAGATGGGGATATAGAACTGTGAGGACAGCAGTCAGGAATACAAGTGTGGCTGTGGAAGGCCATGTCTTAGGGATCTGTACAGGGTTCAGTGGTGAGCAGGAGCAATGTGAGTGCCTGCTCTGTGCTGAGAAACAGGTCCTCTTCTTCCTCTGGAAGGTCATTGCTTCTTCTCCCTTGGCACTCTGGGAGCTTGATAATTCCAGTCACTCCCGTTTGGAGTTCAGGCTGCTCAGAGGGCAGCAGGTCCCAGTGGGAACAGCAAAAAAGGGCTGTGCTGAGAGCGGATGAGATGCTGACTATGTGAAACCACCATCAGCCCCAGCCATAAAGCAGTGTACGTGTCCTGTCTGCTCCCATTTCAAAGAGGTCAAATGCAAGCAAACTAACTTAGGAGCATTAGAGAAGACACAACAGATGGTCTGGACACTGTATTACAGTATAGCAGGAAACAGTGCCAGAAATTAATTGTTCCAAAGTAGACTCCACATAAGCTGTATTCCCAAAGATGGGGTGTTTTTTTCCAAAGATAGTTGGCATGAAAAGGCTTAGACATTGATAAAAAAGTTAAAACTGCTTTTTGTATACGGGCACAAGTCAGTTTATGCTGAATAAACCTCTGGTCCTAAGGAAGCTGGCCTTCCTAAGTAGCCAAGCCATGAAGATTGCACAAGAAGCCATAAATCTGGCATTTCCTAATTTCAGAGTGCTCGGCATTGCAGCATAAATAATGCTCCTTTCACACAGCACTTCGTAAGCAATTTCTTTGCAATATTATTTATGTATTTCTTTTCTTATCTGGTAGTTAGTCTCAGTCCTGAAAATATGCAGACCACTCAGCAGAGCAGGATCGAGTTTTACCACTATTCTCACTTTGTATCATACAAGAGCTGCTGCTGTGCTTGGTGCAATAGCTGTCTAGGGATTGTTCCATGCTGGTGCAGAAAGAAGGGTTGTGGGCTGCTTCTCCCAGTATTCAGCTATTGCAGCAACCAGCAGGGATATGGGGAGAGCCTGGTTCCCATACCATTGTTTTGCATCTTGCTGAGTGTTTATTCACTTCTGGCTGCTTCTTGAGGGATTGTTCAGCTCCTAAAAACTGATGCTGTTCCAAGTGACTCATGGCAGATGGCAGGAACCCAGAGGATGAACATCCAGTTCTTGGTTTGGTCCTGCAGTGAATCAAAACACTTTCAGGCTGTTGTTAACATGAGGTGGATGCTCTCAACCTGACAGATCTTTGCCATGGAGGAGAGGAGGACAGACCCACCAAATTGTGATGGCAATCACCAGGTAGGCATGCTGTTAATCTCAGAGAGGAATGTGTGAATTCCTGAAGAATCAGAAAGAGCAGAGGAGAATGGGGAAGATAACAGTCACGGGTCACCTGGGTAGTGCTGCCATATCTCCCTCCAGGATAAGAGGCAGGACACCTTCCAGGTAGGCCTTGCTGCATACCACTGTGCATTTTATCAGTGCATTTGTCATCAAAATTAGCAGGGCTGAAATACAACAGGCTGGTAGGAACTGTTGAGCTGTTGTTCTGGCTTGGCCATTCAATGTCCCAAAGCCTTAGACAAATAGAGAAATTTGAACAGATTTTTGCCAGGACAGACTTTTTTCTGGGTAGAAAAATGGGAACATACCTGGGAAACCATGTAAATAGCCCCATAGATAGGAAGTGTGTAGATAGGTTTTTGAGTCATTTAAAAATACAAGATATACAGGGCAAACAGTAATGATCTCTGGTTCCTTTAGTGCCTAGCAACAAAGCTGTCCTATCTTCAAGTTATACAGCAGCTAAATGTTTTCCCTCATGCAGTGGATCGGTTCTCTGAAAGGCCATGTATAGACTTGTTCTGCAACCCTGAGAAGTGGAAACAAACATATTTTACTTGCTGTTTGGGTAGGGAAAAAGATGGAGGTTTGTGTGTCTGCTCTGCCAGGAAACATTAAAATATGCTTCAGGTAATGGTTGTGAATTGTAAAACGCAAACTCCCAGGTGACTCCTGAGCTGGAGTAAATAGGATCTGTTGGACATTCCTCTTTGCAACCAGGGATCTTTTCACTTCTGCACTTCTTCAGCAGTGGCTTTTCTGGCAGCTCCTTAGCTCTGATGAAACAGATGATGAAATGAATGACTACGATTAGAGCTGTTACCAATGCTAATTTTTAGATAGACCAGGCTAACTGGTTCCTTTGATCTTTAGGATTTACACCCTTTTATCTTGTGTAAGTCAACTGCTCCAGAGGCATGTGCCCAGCCAGCTCTCTGCACTTCAGAAAAATGCTTTAAAGCAGCTGATAATTTCACTTTCAAGTTTTCTGTGCTATCATATTGTCAATCTTGATCAAGAATGGGATGAGTCTTGAGATCAGTGACAACTTAGTACTACTTCATTCATCACACAGGCCTCCGTGCTTCAGATTTACTGTCCCCTGTTTTTGTAGTGGTTTGGGGTTTGAAAGACAAATTAATTCAGACGTTTTCTTGGAGCACACTTTGCCCTTCTTTCTGTCCTCATTTCTAACCTCACTGCCTACCACCACTTTAAATGATACTATCCTCTCATCACTGAATATGCCCCTTAGGCATATGCATGATTTTTCCAAACAACTTCATCAATTATGAGTAAAACAAATGGCAAAGTCATGTATCATTTATGGCTACTGAGATTTATAAAAGAATGAAGGGAAAACCTGAAAGGAGCAAGAAGTTTGTGTCCTTTTTGTTTTCAAAATACCAAAACTAAAAAGCTACTGGGATTATTCTGGTCTGAAAGCCACCGATTTTGCTAATTAAATATGAAATCAGAGGTTTGATAGCTTATACTTCTGTGTGCTCATGTTTCTTTAGGTGATGCTTCCAAACCCCCTCCCAAATCCACTCAGAGCCAGTGAAGTGAACACAGATGCAGAAGAAGAGGCGAAAACCAATGCATCTTCATAAAAGCAAATGGGTTTGCAGTGTGTTGGAAAGAGCCTGCATCCAGCAGGTAACACTGTCCCTTTTTATGTTATTATTCATAAATGTGAAGAATTTTTAAAACCTTTTAAACAATTCTAAAACCTGCTTAGCAAGTAAATTTGAACGTTGATTTCATTTCAATGAAAAGAAATAGAGTTTTGAAAGCAAATATATGGTCTGAACCTAGAAATAGCGTAGAGGTGAATGAGACCCAGCACAACTCCTGCACAGTGGTGAACACAGCTGAGATAAAGCAGGGAGATGGGAAGTGCTGGTGTTTTCTCTCTGACACCACCTTCCAGTCTAAGCACAGCACAGCCATTCAAGAAAATGGCTTGATTTCAAGGAAACAAACAGAAAACAAGACTCCTTCCATTTGAAACATCCAGTGAAAATGGCCACAAACTCTCATTCAAGTCTCTTCATACTCCTGTGCTCAGGTATTTTTGGAATGCAAGGAAAAACCCTTTCCCAAAGGAGATCCCTAGAAGTCCTCCATCCCCAGAGAAGCCCATTTCTGCCATTCCTTCCTGGCTGGCCCTTAAATAAGTCCTTTAACCAGGAATCCTTTGCTTTGGTGATTTCCAGTAGTGGCATATGGGTTCTCAACACAGCGGGGCAAGCTCTTCTCCAGGCTTCTAATAGGATTCATGTGGGCTTGATTTAGCCCAGTGCTTCTGATTTACAGTGGTCAGCTGCCCAAATGGATTGCGTTGAGGCTGAACTTTGTGGTAGAGTTCTCTGTTTGCTCAGTAAGTACCAACAGGAGGAGGAGCGAGGGTGCAGGGATGATCTTGTTAAGTTTTTTCTATGGTGGCACAATGTGTTTGGAGTCTGGTGATCACAAAGAAGCTCCCATTAACCTGGAGGCAGGAAAGCTGTGCTTTTAGAAGGCTGTAGGATCAAAGGTCAGCTGCCTTTCCATGTTCTTTTACTTCCCATAGTTTTCTAATGTATTGCTGGTGTGAGATACCCTGCATGCAAACAAGAATCAAGCCCAATCTCTATAACATTTGTGATTACCTAATTATTAAAGATAGGGAAGAAGGGTAAGTTCCCCCTCTGTTACAAGTCAACACAGCTTCCACTGAACAGAAGCAGTTTATACCAGTAGGATCTAGATGAGAAATGTTTCAAAAGACCTGGTTTTCCATTGTAGAACTTCCTGACATTGAGGAGGACCATGCTGCTTCTCTGAAGTTTTACCAGCCAGCTAAAGGGTCACCTCTCAGCTTTGCCACGTACCAGATGACAATGAGCATTCTCCATTCAGTGCCACTCTTTCAGCAAAGCACCTTCACTCCAGGATGTTTGGGTCTGTGTACTAAAGAGAGCAATTATTTTCTTTTTCCTGTTAGTGAATATTCTCAATTATTTAATTTCCTATGGAGCCATTTGGCAAGCAGTTTCCTTCCCAGCTACTGCCAGCAACCCTTGTTCCGAAATGAAACAAGTTCTTGGCCTACAGGAGCACAGCCAGGAAATTTGTCATTGTTGGGCCAAGTGATATTTTTGACCTAATCAATGGCATTTATTTCAGGCAATACATATTTGAAGCTCATTTATTATATTAATAAATAGAATAGGGAGACTGGTGAATTCACCCTAAGAAAAGAAACAGGGTCATTTTAATGATGAATTTCTTCTTGTGCTGTTGTACATGGCATCACTGTTGAAATATTTCTGAATCTAAGTTTCAAATTAGCAGATAGAGCCAGATTCTTTTTCTTGGTTGCCTTTGCTTCCCTCCAGAATTTGGCAAGATTTTGCCTGCCGACAGCTTTCTTAAGGACAAGAAGTTCTCAGCCCAGGTAATATTAGTGCAGTGGATTCCTAACTCCTTCTGTTTCCAGACCCTTGCAATGGGGATGTCGGTGGGACATTAAAAATGAAGTCTTGGCCCTACTGAAGTTAAATTGCAATTCATGCTGATGGAAACAGGATTTAATTGTGGAGTTGCTCAGGTACAGAATCAGATTGATTGCAAACCAGTTTATCTTCAAAGTCTGGTTGATCTAGTTGTGCCTTCAGTGCTCAGGTACAACTTCCCCAGTTTCATTACAGATTCCAGGTGTGGAATGGAAGGAAATTGAGATCTGTAATGGAATTGTTTCCTTTTATGGACACAGCTTTAAATATTGCTAAAAGTAAAAGGCCTCTGGCAAGCAGCTTTTGACATTTTACAGGACTACAATGGCAAGGGAGGTTGGAAGGATATCAAAGAGACAGAAATAATGTTGATCACGGAGCTCGAGAGCCCATGTTTTTTCATAACTGGTGTCTTCCTCTCACTTTCATTGTTACTTCCTGATAATAATAGACAGTGGTGGGATCACAGGGGCTTTCATAATTCAGACAGTGGGTGACTCAGTGTTTTCTTATGTATAAAATTGCACTGGCCCAAGATGTTTTGTTTACCATTTAGTCTGCCCCCACACCCCCCCCCATCACTTATTTTTATAGAAGCAGGAGCAATAAGAATGAGATAATGCAGAGCTTTAGGAGGGAGCCAAGTCAGACAATGCTGGCTGGCCATGAGTAGACATGAGTCTCCTGCAAGTTTGCCAGGTTTCTGGTGGGGGCCAGAAAAGGGGATACAATTCTTCATTTTCCTCCTCCCCATAAAAACGTCTTCAGGATCCTGAGTTGTTTCCGAAGTATCCTAAGATAGGGTTTAGGGAAGTGGTCAGTGCTGGCTTCCAGCACTCTTAACAGCTATTAGTTTTATGGTGGTGTGGCCACAGAGCCACAGTCTTCAACCAGACCCACTGGGGTACGAGTTCTCTGAGCTGTGTAAGAGGAAAAGCATTTCCTATGCTGCCACGGGCATGCTGGGACAGGCTAAGAAGGTTGGGGCTGCTCAGCCTGGAGAAGAGAAGCTGCATGGAGACCTCGGAGCAGCCTTCCAGTGTCTGAAGGGGGCTACAAGGATGCTGGAGAGGGATTCTTCTTTAGGGACTGCAGTGATAGGACAAGGGGTGATGGGTTAAAACTGAAACAGGGGAAGGTCAGGTTGGAGATAAGGCAGAAGCTCTTCCCTGTGAGGGTGCTGAGGCGCTGGCCCAGGGTGCCCAGAGAAGCTGTGGCTGCCCCATCCCTGGCAGTGTTCAAGGCCAGGTTGGACACAGGGGCTTGGAGCAAGCTGCTCCAGTGGAAGGTGTCCCTGCCCGTGGCAGGGGTTGGAGCTGGAGGAGCTTTAAGGTCCTTTCCAACCCAACCCAGTCTGGGGTTCTGTGATTCTTGCCTTACTCTGGAATAGACACATGTATCTAGTGGAGTGCCTCAAGGGTCAGTATTGGGACCAGTATTATTTAATATATTCATCAATGATTTAGATGAGGGAATTGAGTGTACTGTCAGCAAGTTTGCTGATGACACTAAGCTGGGAGGAGTGGCTGACACGCCAGAAGGCTGTGCTGCCATCCAGCGGGACCTGGACAGGCTGGAGAGTTGGGCAGGGAGTAACTTGATGAAATATAACAAGGGAAAGTGTAGAGTCCTGCATCTGGGCAGGAACAACCCCAGGTTCCAGTATAGGTTGGGGAACGACCTGTTAGAGAGCAGTGCAGGGGAGAGGGACCTGGGGGTCCTAGTGGACGGCAGGATGACCATGAGCCAACACTGTGCCCTTGTGGCCAAGAAGGCCAATGGCATCCTGGGGTGTATTAGAAGGGGGGTGGTCAGTAGGTCGAGAGAGGTCCTCCTTCCCCTCTACTCTGCCCTGGTGAGACCGCATCTGGAATATTGTGTCCAGTTCTGGGCCCCTCAGTTCAAGAAGGACAGGGACCTGCTGGAGAGAGTCCAGCACAGGGCAACTAAGATGATGAAGGGAGTGGAGCATCTCCCTTATGAGGAAAGGCTGAGGGAGCTGGGTCTCTATAGTTTGGAGAAGAGGAGACTGCGGGGGGACCTTATTAGTGTATATAAATATATAAAGGGGGAGTGTCATGAGGGTGGAGCCAGGCTCTTCTCAGTGGCAAACAATGATAGGACAAGGGGTAATGGGTACAAACTGGAACACAAGAGGTTCCACTTAAACTTGAGAAGAAACTTCTTCTCAGTGAGGGTGACAGAACACTGGAACAGGCTGCCCAGGGAGGTTGTGGAGTCTCCTTCTCTGGAGACATTCAAAACCCGCCTGGACACATTCCTATGTAACCTTATCTAGGTGTTCCTGCTCTGGCAGGCGGATTGGACTAGATGATCTTTTGAGGTCCCTTCCAATCTCTAACATACTGTGATAGTGTGATACTGTGATACATACCTAATAAAAAATCTCATCTCACAATGTCAGAGGTAAGACTGTGACACAAAACCACACAGGGCTGGGGTGGTGGCAAGGAGGGTTCTTCCAGATGAGATTAAATGAGCCAGAGGGATTTCTGTCAAAAGGGGATGGCTCATTCCTCTTCTCATTCCCAGATGCACAGCCCGGCAGTGTACCCACACCAGCTTTCTTGCAAGTCACACCCTCCCACAGCCCATGTCTTCTTCCTGACCAGCCCATCCCAACCCTGCAGAAGGAAGCAGCTCATTCCATGCTTTGTCTGTGGGTTCAATGAGCCAACATAAAGATCCTGCAGACTCCAGAACTGTCCCTGAGGGCAGTGGGAGTGTGCTGCTGGAGACTTTCTGACTCAAGATGCTGGTCCATGGGAATTTAAACCTCCCTGAAGCAGTTGTGGTCCTGCCCCGTGCCTAACCCCAGTGCTGGTGTCTGCCTGACCCTGCAGTGTCCCAGCTCAGGAAGCCAAAGTAGGGGAAAATGATCCCTTTTTTGTTTCATTTTATTGGTTTTCTGATGGCTTCCCTCTCGGTTCACAGTAGGATCAGGTGAACCCTGGGGAGGGAGAGGAATGCGTGGACAAAAGCACAAGAGACGGTGGGGTCACGGCAGCACCAGCTTGGGCTCTTTTAAGCTGTCATGAAACTGAAGATTGCCTTGGCTTACTCTCACTTGGTTTAGTAAAAGATAAGTAGGTATAGAGTATCTGTGAGCCAGGAACAGGGTCTACAGGGTGGATGGACCATGCAGCAATGTGATGAACCAGAAAGGAATCACAGTTAAATAGGTACTTTCTTCATTTATTTTCCAAGTTTGTTAATAAATTTGAAACTAAATGCAAAAATACCAAAGGGCTTTACAAAACTCTACCTAATGGCAAAAGTATTCCTCTCCTTGGCTTTAGATCAGTTTCATAAATGATTTTAAACAATATTTTATTTTCTTTGGAGTAGAAAGTTTGAAATATTAAAACAAGTTTTGCTTTTAACAGCAGTAATGAACAGACTTCTTGTGGAAGTCATTCCTCTTGGGTTCGTTGGAACTTTGTGTACCTATTTCTTTCTGCCATTTGTCAACTATTGATACTGTGGGGGTTTTAAATCCACTGAATTGCTTATATTGTTCTGAGACAGTTATACTAGTGCCTGTGTTAACTGACAAATTCTGTGATTGCCAGAAACTCCTCCCTTACTCTGTATCTCTGTTTTCAGAGGGATTAGAAGCATTTCATTTGATGATTACCACAGGACATGTACCAGAATAGCTTTATCAAAAGCAAGAGGGCATTTTAAAGATCCATGTAAGATGACATTAGCAAAACTGAATATAGAATCCCAGCCTGGTTTGTGTTGGAAGGGACCTTAAAGCTCTTCCAGCTCCAACCCCTGCCACAGGCAGGGACACCTTCCACTGGAGCAGCTTGCTCCAAGCCCCTGTGTCCAGCCTGGCCTTGAACACTGCCAGGGATGGGGCAGCCACAGCTTCTCTGGGCACCCTGTGCCAGCGCCCCACAGTAAGAACTTCTTGATGCTGTCCACTTGTGTAAGACCAATGGAGAGAGCCCAAACTCTGTTGAAAGCACAGATCCTGCACAGCTTGATGAAGAACAGTTTTGGACCAAGGCAGCTGCCCTTTCTCTCATCCTCTGTTGCCTTCAGAAGTAGCAGAGATGCATTTACATGGAGCATTGCCTGACCTAAGGAAAGCTCCATCCAACTGAGAGCAAGCACAAGTGTCTCTGAACCTGTGGAATAGTTTTTTGCAATCCCCATAATCCATGGAACTACTATGACTGGAAGGCAAAACGTGGAAAGAACAGAAGGCTCGGATAAGGATACGTAGGTTTACAGTGGCAATATTCGAATACCATAGTATTTTCAGATTCTGGATGTCTGTCCCTGTGTGTCCTTGGGTTATAGCAGTTACCACCTTATCTTAATTTAAGGTGCATCTAAGGGGGGACAGGTTGGGAAGGGAAGGACACACAGAGGCAAGGGGGTACCTGTCCAAGCCAGGAGCTTCAATCCTCAGAAAGGAGGCTCACTCCACCAAATACAGCTCTTAACTTGCTGGAACAAATCCCTTGTTGTAACCACAAGGTTACACATGCTTAAGGTCAGCTGAAGATGAGATCAAGGTTCTTAAGGTTTTACTTTTGAATTCTCCCGTGGCTTAGTTAGTGGAAAAAGAATGAGGGAAGTTGCAAAGCCAGGATGCTGCCTTGTGTCTCAGCGGCGCCTGGAGTTTTCTTACTTCTTATTTCTTATGTAGTAACTCTGTAACAGTGTAAAAATAACCCTTTTCCCTTTGAATCCCATTTGCTTTCAACATCAATTAGAAAGGGAAGGATTGCTTCATCGAGTTTGAAGGACAGCAAGTCCTGAATTCAAATTAAGAGGATTTTTATGTCCTTTCACAGAACTCCTTTGTTTTGTATGGTTGATTATTGTTTCATTATGTGGTGGCACACCATCCTGAGAGACTAGGAAATGCCACAAATGTCCCCTTTTGTGCAGACAGCTCAGGCAACCTGGAGCTGGTTTAGGTGGTGTCTTCATCTTGTACGGGTCTCTTTTCTTCCCCCAATTAACTTCATGAGAACTAGAGAGGAAATTGCAAAGGTGAACGTTCTGATTTCGGAGGCCCATTGACGGTGATGGGGAACGGGGACATCTCGGTGCCACCTGGTGGCAGCAGAAAACGAGCTTCGAACAGAATTCTTGCCTTTGAACTGCTGGGTCTGAGAGATCAAAGCCAAGGCCAAGCGTTCAGCTGTAGGTTCAAACACAGGGTTGCCTCTCAGTTTGCAATTTCATTTTCCCCCTCCTCAGTTGCAAACAGCTCACAAAACATGCTTGGTTTTTAAAGCTTGCAGCCTGTTCTTAACTCCTGGCATGGGATTAGAGAGGAAAGAGGCCAAAAATGTGCTGACATAAGTGCAGCAGCAGCAATCTTAATTTCACTTATAAAATAAGGCGAATGCTCATACTTAAGTGAGTTTTCTTCCTAAAATTGGGTCTCTTTATTCAATTGCTCCTATAAAAGAGACTTGACATACAGCTTGTTTCTGTATAATACGCTGTTCATATCACTGGGAGCAGTTTACCCCTGTTGAGTTTTTACATGCTCACTAATTACAGTGGCACAGAGTCAATTTTTACATCATTAAGTCGGTGGAAGCCTTCAGGGATCAGTGATTTGTCCTGGTGTAATGAGCACTTCATTGCACATCATCCTTGGGAAGAACTGGATGTTGTTAAAGAAGTGATACTGAAACACAGGGAAAAGTGGTGCAAGGTGTAAAAAAGTGATTGTAATTTGTTGAGGTTTAAGAATCGTAGGACAAGAAGTAGAGTGGATCTTAAAGTAGCACTTAAGCTATTACAATAGAGACTGGAGGGGTTTTTGGTGGTGAAGGACAGAAGTGGTACTTATGGTGCAGGGAAAGAAGAATAAAAGCAAATTCAGGTTTTCAGAGAGCTGGTTGAACCAGTGGAGGGGACTAACAGGGGAACTGGTAGTGGGTATGTCTCTATTCCAATGACTGTAATTTGTGCCAGAGTTGTGTACAGCAGAGGAGGAACACCTTCAGAAATGTGGCTGTCATAACATGAGGTTGAAAACCCATCTGACAAGCTAGGTGAGTATTCAAGTGCCCGGCCATGCTATTCTGTAGGCATCTGAGGCAGTGCCACAAACCCGTTTCCAGCTAGCTGGAGCATTTCTGCAGCAGCTGTGCTTACAGTCATAGGTGTTCTAGTGATCAAGAAAAAGGAATGCAAGCAAAGCATCCTATTCCCAGCTAAGCATTCACACTGCAGGTCTATGTATTCCTTGGAGCTCTTCTTACTCATGACCACCTGTGAAATCCACAATATAAAACTGTGCATAGTAAAAATGTACTTAGATCTTTAAGATAATTTTCATTTTCCCTCTCCAGTACAGCAGACGTTCACAGCATGTGGATCAACAGCCCTGTGCTCCCTAAACCCACTGCTGCTAGGAAAAGGCTTAAAGACTATCCAGTTAGAATATGTGCATGTGTTTTGCTAAGCTCCTTAAAAACCAGAGGGGCTGTGATTTTATTGCATATTAAAAGCTAGTTTGCCATCTTGCGGCTGGAAAGAGAACACAGTGACCAGATGCTCTCTTTTAGGGACTCCTTGGTTTCACTTCGTGAGAGACGGATTAAACATCTGATTAACAGCAGCGTATTTAGGAACAGCATTCCTTCCACTACAAACATAAATGTTCCAGGAAGCATGAACATAAAATATCTCCTCTAAAAGCCAAGGCAGAGTGACAGGTACTAGATGAGTTGGCTCATATTTTAAAGGATATTATTCTCTGCATCTTTTCTTCTTTACTGTAGTTTCTTCCAAGTTCCAGTTATATTTTGACACAGCAGCAAAGAAATGAGAAGTCAAACTGAAGAGTAGCACTTGGCTGCAGGGTAAATAAAGTGCAGGACATGAGTGTTTTTAAGAATTTTATTTAATTCCTTTTTTGTATTATTTCATCCCTAATATACCACTGATTTTTAGAATTATTGGGCTTTTAAACCAAATCTAAAATAGAAAGCAGCAGAGAGGGATGCGGCAAGGCTAAGAACCACAGCATGTGATAGAACAAACTTGTGTGTACAAATGTTATTAGTATAATCTCTTTGAAAACAAAATGTTAGGATACAAGCAACATAGTTCATGTTTTGGTGTTTTCTCATGGTTGTCTTTTACATTTCTCATCTTTAAGAGAATTTAAGTTGTTTCGGTCCATTTTCATATGCTTCAGGGACTCAATACTGAAAGCGATCCAGTCATGAGCCAGAAAAGCTCTTACCACAGAATTGACAAGTTGGCCATTAACTCCAAGCTAACAACTTCCAAGTGCTGCATTGGTAGTGCTTGTACAGTTAGTTATGTGATTAGTGCTGTTCTCAGTATGGGTCAGATCTCTCACTGCCTTGCAGGATGAAGCCTCTCTAGCCTGGGTGGGTTTCAGCTCTTTTTATGCTGTAGCTGCTCAGTCAAGTGGCTTTTGCATCTTCCAGAGGTTTCTCATTTAAAATGTGTTCTTAGGAAGAGATCAGAGGAAAAGACCTGTACACATCCTATACTGCTGGCGTAGGACATAGGAAGTGATTCTAATTCTCTGCTTCAACTCAAGCATAAATTTGACTTTGAACTCTAAGACCAAAGAGTTGGGCACAGAAGGGGAAGGAAATCTTTCGCAGTTTATATAGATCAAGATATAGAGATGCCAACAAGGAATGGCATCCTGGTCAAAAAAATTGCATGTGTCTCTTCAAGTTTGGTTCATGAATAAAGAGCAAACCCCCAAATCAAGCACATATCATCAGAAAACTCCTGCTCACCTCTGCCTCCACATGTTTTTTACAAGCACTTGTTCAAAGTGAACAGCAGCTGAAGTAAGCATTGTGTCTATTTAGGTAAAATTGCCTTAAAGAAGTGTATGCTGGATTAATTTTATCCATCAAGTTATATTTCTGCTTACAGGTGCCATGCTACCATCTCTCTGCTCACCAGAAACAGCTACAAGATTGTTTGAAATGAGGAAAATAGAGACAGAAAACTACTCCTCTCCAGGTAAAGAGATATCACAGAAATTAATCTTTCCTATGAATAAGTATGACATGATTTTACCCTCTTTCTTTCACCACTGCAAATCTGCCACAACTCCATTTTGATTTAAAGCTACAGGGAGTCTTGAATCAAGCGTTTTAATGCTGTCACTTGTGGATTTCAAAGTGCTTCCACCGAGGGGAAAAAATCATGTTAGAAATTATGGACAAAACCAGATGCTATGGAAGAAAAATCAATGCCATGATAAATACATGTGCAGCATTAGTAACAGTCACAGGTTATTTTTTGACCTATTTAGAGTGTAAATGTTAATATATTACCATTTCTTCTGTGAGAATTGACTGGGAGCCTGCTCTTAAACCATTCAGCAGGTCATGTTTTGGCTGGAGTTTGTAGGTTTGATTTTCCCTGCTAACCAAAGGAAATTGGGATCAACTCAACTCAAATACATAGAAGCTTTACCAAAATAGAAGTGATATAAATGAAAGAAGAATTGGGTTCTACATAGCTAACATCAGGAGGTGGGTTACACACTTTTATTAACATAAGGTTTCATTTCCGCCCCCCCATATTTTTTCAGAAGAGAAGGAAGAACAGATGTAAAGTTGTTATGTGGAGATGCTCTTGGAATGCAGCTGTTACACATTGATTTTAAATAGTTATTTCTTTATGGGAGCACTCTTAATGGCTCTCCAAAGTTTATCTTTGTCTGCAGACAAGGGAATCTTCCCAGTATTTCTGATCTAGTTCACTTTGACCCAAACTAACACTTCCTAAGATTGCTAAAATAACCAGTCGTCAGAGGTATTGCATTGGATTCATTTGTCTCAATGACTTGATGTCTAAATTTGGGGGATTTAAAAAGAGAATGTTGGGACCAGATTTTCTGATCAAGAGTTTACACCTAGAGGAGAGCTGGAACCTCCTACAGTAACAGGAAAATCTTCCCTTCTCTTTGTCAGTAAGGGATGTTGGATATCTGTGATGCTGAGCAAGATCCGTACCCCAGTGGAGCTGAGATGTAATTGGGGTAACTGGAGGACTCCAAAAGCCACCACAGAACTGCTGACTCCACCTAATGCTCCACTTGCTTTAGCTTCAGAGAGCTGCCGCCAACTGTTGCATAATCTCCTGAGATGTCAGGGGTTTTGACCAGAGACTGAAAACTGTAAAGTCCTGCACAGCAAATCACTGCAGCTTGAACCTTTCATACTCAGTAAAAGAAACAGGACTTCAGGTTGGCAGTCCAGGAGAGAGCGGAAGCTCAGTTGTGGCTCTCAATAAAGAGCTTGATTAAACTGTTTTACCATTGCTTTATTCTTTATAATCCTGTCTTTGTACCAAGCTTGGGCTTGGAAAGAAATCAGGTGGCATAGAAAATGACATTACTGTCAGTACCTTAAAGAGAAAATGCTGTACACATTCTTCATTAGTGTATGGGCTGTTGTTTCATAACCTGAAACATTTTAGCCACATGTTTTGCATGTGAAAAATGTAAGTTTTCTAAGCTCTTTTTTCCCCCTTAGCATTATGTACAAAGCAAGAGTTCAGTGGTTTGGAGCATTGTGATTTTCCACCATTTAAAGTACATGACATCACTAACTGGCTGCAAATTAGTCAGAAAAAGATGTTTAAAAATAGCACCATTTTCTCAATAAATCTGCTCCTTGTTTGTATTAGAGGCATATGGGCTTATTTAACTGACAAAGCCAAATTATAATCCTGTTAACACAGCAGAGTCCTCCAGCTGTAAAAGAGCAAATGGGAATCCTGCTGACAGAATCGTTGGTATTGATAATGCTGGGAGTGGTGGAGAGGCTGTTTCACTCATTCAGAACACAACATCATCATGCAGAGCCTTGGAAAAAGCTTTATTCTTGACAGGTTAAAAAGCAATTGTCCAGAATAGTCTGGAAGAATCTATAAAGTCTGAGTTTTAATAGAATAGTGGCCAGATTTCAGGCAGAGCTGTTGGACAGATGAAAAATATAGTTTATTGCATTATTCTGCAAGCTGTTACACAAATACTTGTCTATTTATAGTGCCTGTGGAGCTGCATGTTCCCTGTGCATTTCCAGCAGATGCAGTTTCATGTATTGTGACAAATTTGGGCCTGCATTTTAAATGAAAAATGTGGTTTGGCTTGGTTTAGAAGTATCCTTTCTACTCTTTCCTGTTGTACTTAGGTTCCTTAAGTTGTTATTGATCTTGTTTCAAACCCTAGATGTGCCTGAGCTCCTGTCAGAAAAGCAAATAGCTGATGAAGATGGATGTGACAACTGAGAGGAATGCTGTGGGAAGGAAGTGGATGGTCTCGCAGCTTGGCTTCTTCCTCTAACAGAAGATTACAGAATTAAATCAGGAACGCTGCATATACAGGTAGGTACTTTATTACCTTTTGAACAGTCTAAGAGGTTTTGTACCATTCCTACCAGGCAAATCCTCAGTTCTAACTTATATTTGTTTGTTTTGCCAGCATGATGCTATCAGCTTCCGTTAGAGACTGAGTAGGAATGGAATAAGAATCTATTTTGTGCATGAAAGTTTTGCTTTTTACCAGGGTTTTTATCTTCCTTTGTGGTTTGGTGTTGTGTAAGTTTTTGGATTTTATTCTCTAAATAGCTTTGTATTTTTAGGCTTTCTAACCCCTGCTGGGCCTAGAGCAATGACAACTACCAAGAAGAAACATGTCATTTTGAATGACCAGGAGAGCATATCTATTGAGTGAGTAGATGCCATTGCTTATATTAAAATCAGACTATGGCTGAATTGAAATTGAATTGAAAACACACCAGTGCTAATTTTGCACTCCAAATTTCATGTGTTTTTCTGGTTTTTACGCTGAATATGGAATGTGTGGACATAGAGTATTGTAGTTTTCCTGCAGGAACTGTACATGTCTCTTCTCTCTTCCAGGTTTATCAGTTGTAGCCATCACTAAGTAATCCATGCAGCTGTGATGAGACCTACCATGATGTACAGGCAGCCAGGACAGTAAAGATTCATAGAGCTTGGATCCAGGCTTCGGTTTCAAGAGCTAGCCAGGTACAGTCATTAAGTAAACAAGAGCCACACTGTTACAGAGTCTGCAGAATGACATTCACAGCAGATTGCTGAGATTACAACAGAAATGTAGGGATTTTCCATCTTCAAGTCACTGGCCTCTTAACATGTCTGATACTGCTTAAACAGAGACATAAGTGTCTTTATACTTGCACAATGTCCTACAAAAAAACCCCAACACATAGGACTGGAGCACAACAGTGAGAGACATGAGCACTTTGGTGTAGGAATCCATTAGAAATGTCCATTGTGTAATGAAACTTCACAAGTATTTATTATCTGAATACCTAGAGATAAAATAGATGGGAATGTCCCACCTCTGAAACCTGTTCCCTAAATGACGGAGCAAACAGAGCTGCTATAAAGCAACTCAGCTCCATGGCTTGCTCTGTGTGTGTGTGAAATACCCACATGAGAAATTTCTTCTCATAACAGATATGTTGTGATTTTTATGTCTATAAGGAGGGTCCTGAAAGAATAAAAGCAATGGAGACATGCGTACAACTGTGCTTGCAGGCATCAGTCTGTAAGAAAAGAGCACAGCCAACTCTTCATGGTTGTGCCACTACAATGTGCCCATGGTCAAGTTATTTCACCCTTCTGAGACTTCCTTCTCCTATTTTGTCTCTTATCTATGAGGGCGGTAGAATCTGGAACATAAGTTGTTTCTGTGATGTACTTGCATGTTCACAGCTCTGGTCATGCTCTGGAAACACTGTACTATTTCTGAAGGAAGCAGGAGCCCTGGAATTTAGCAATAAACCTACCTTCCTAAGAAAAACCTCACATTAGCTTGCAATACAGGGGGAATTATCATGTCCTCTGTGTATTACAATCTTGGAGTTCTGACATTGCTTAAATTGGGCGAGGAGCATAATTAGTGCTTTGGTAAGCAAGGGACAATGCTGCATCCTGCATAGGAGGTATACCTGCAACTATGCATGCATTTATCTATAATATAGAGAGAGATATATAGCTGGAAAAACTCATATTCATAATCAGATTGTATAAAACATAAACTGGGTCTGCACATGCATTGACTCTGTAGGACAGGCATCTGAAAGGACACAAGGTACTGTGTCTTTGGTGGTACCCTTCTAGAAATGGTTCACAGCCAGGAATGCAAACGATATACAACAGAGTGAAGCCATAATTTAAACTTCGGTCTGGATGCAGATGATATCACTTTAATCCTATTGACCATGTGTGGAGAATTATCTCCAGGTACAAAAATGCCTTGTGTCTTTTCTATTGAAAAGCCAGCTCCAGCTTTTCCTGTATACAGGGCAATAGGGCACAGAACTGCAGTCCTTTAAATTTCACACTTCTTTATGAGCTCTTATCTGTGACCTTTGCTTCGTGTAACATATTATAGACAGAGTGTAGTTCAAACCCTGCGTGCCTGCTGTGAGAGAGAGCAGCGTGTGCCACATGGTGGTTTCATTAACGGAGAATGGTGTTCTCTCGCTTTATATCAAATACCTGTATTAAAACTAACCAGCTGCAGGCATCCCCGGAGCTGTTTCTGGTTTGGTCAGTGGAATTCCGCAGGTGTAAGCCCGATCCCTCTGAAGCTGCTGCAGATGTACGCCAAGGCTGCTAAAGGCTCGGCCTCCTCTAGATGGCCCCGTACCCCTGCCTGGGACACGCTGGTTGCTCCCGGTAGGAGAAAGATTTGCTGCCCCATTCCAGAAGCTCCTTGTTTGATTATCAGCTGCCACAGGTATAGTTCTGAGTGTAATAGTTAATGAAAGCTCAATAGGCAATGTGTAGTTACCTGAGAAGCAGAAGCCCTTTCAAAAGACTGTCTTTGAAATGCCTCAGCCAACGCCACCAGAATCTCCCCCATGCATGTTGCTGGGTTGTTCGGGTAACTTTGTACCACCACCAGCTCGTGGAGCACTGACAGAACAGTTATACTGAACACTACCATCCGTAGAGGTGTTAAATGTAAATATACTGTGCAGCCCTGCAGGAAGTGCCTGAGGAAACTGGGTACTGTGCTATAAAGGAGCAACAAGGGAAAATACCCAAGTGCTGGCAGCTGCACTGAAGGAAACACATAAGGGGCAGCGGGAAACATGGATATCTGACAGTGTTGTTGCTCAGCTTCAAAGATGTGTTTGTAAATAAGCACTGAAGGATTGCAATGACTGTATGCTGCCTTCAGCCTATAATATAGATCAGTGATGTGAACAGACATGCCGACATGGAGCTGAAGGTGCTTTGTCTCCTGCCTGCTGTACTTTCTAAGCACTAGCTCATGCTATTCTGAGTAAATATTATGAATAATAGTCTATAAATAATCCTAAGAAAACAAGCAGGGTTACATGCAGAGGAAGGTGCTACTTGCTGTGTACTACTGTATCACAATGACATTGCATATTAAGGACAGGTTAAAATAGTTCGGAAGGGGCTAGTAAAGTACAAAAGACCTTGTTTGTAATGAGACAAATCTTGGAGTCAAACAAGGCAATAAATGGTTTATTACCCCTGGTGTCAGCTTCCACTGATAGAGTAGGGAGGTTGGAACTAAATGATCTTAAGGTCTTTTCCAACCCTAACTATTCTGTGATTCTGATTTCTATCCATAAGTATTACTCTGCCTAGTTAGGTTCAGAAGATGTTTATAACAAATGAGTACTCCTTTTTAGCATTTTGCTTTTCTTAACAGTAAGAGTGACCTCTCTCAGAGCCTGGCCATAAGCTTAGGTGACTTCAAAGTGCTGCCTTAGCTCAGCAAAAAACTGGTGGCAAGGGATTGCTGAAAGGCTTCCTCCTGATTCCTTTCTCACTAGGGATGTCCTGTGGTTTAACATCCGACAAGCAGGTTGATCAAAGGTAGCCAGTGAGAAACAACATGACTGGCTCAACCAAGGGGTGAGAGAAGGAAAGTTGAAAGGTCTCTTTTATCTTGAGCACACTGTAAAATATGTTAATAATTTAGAGCATCCAAGGACAAGAAAAGATAGCACTTGAAAGGAGGTGAGAGAATGGCAGAAGTTTATAAGGGTTGTTTGCAAAGCACCTAAATCAAACAAATCTTTTGTTTGACTCTAAGCATAAGAAAGAGGTGTGAACAAATTCCTAATTAGATTGATGCCAAAGGCAAAGTGCTTTATGCCGAAGTTGGGCCACCTGATTCTTTTGTGGGTTAGTTGTTTGGAGCTTTTTTTGAATAGAAAATAAAGTAAGGAATGATCTTACAATCTTGAGGCCAGTTTCCCTGTTTTGCTGGTGTGAATAGCCCTAAAGGTTGCAACATTTGCCTTGAAGTGAAGCCCAGGCTATGGGGAATCTCTGCCAGCAGCACAGTCACTCCCTTGCCCCTCTCTCCCAGCTGCTCTGAACAGCAGCCAGGAGAGGAGCAGGCAGACAGGGATCTCCTGCTTTTAAGGTGGAGCAGCCAAACTTTGGTGTTCTACATCATTGAATAAAGGGGTTTGGAAGCTTAGTATGGCTCTGAGATAGCCAGAAATGTCCTTGGACACATAGAAGCCATGTTGCCTTATAGAACCCTGTATTTTGAGATGTTCCTTGGCGGTGTTCAAGGCCAGGTTGGATGAGGCC
This sequence comes from Psittacula echo, assembly GCF_963264785.1. Taxonomy (NCBI): domain Eukaryota; kingdom Metazoa; phylum Chordata; class Aves; order Psittaciformes; family Psittacidae; genus Psittacula; species Psittacula echo. The sequence continues at coordinate 2,872,253 of NC_137740.1, read as the reverse complement.
TTGGGTGGCATGGTTTAGTGTGGGGTGTCCCTGCCCATGGCAGGGGGGTTGGAACTGGATGATCTTAAGATCCTTTCCAACCCTAACTATTCTATGATTCTATGTGACTAGGGATGCAGTCATTCTGTTTTACTTTGGTTTTCTGAGAATAGCATTCCCATTCTCCTGATAGCAACACCCTTGTAATATCCCACATACCATCCTGAATTTGGTTTTTAGTCCCCCTCTCCTCCCAATAGCTTCTACAGGTGTATCACTTCTGCAAGAGATGGTTCTGAACCTTTTAATCGGACCAGTTCATCAAAGACTGATCAGATTAAAAGACAAGAAACTGGTCAGATTAAATGAGCAGAAACTGGTCAGATTTAATGAGCAGAAACTGGTCAGATTAAATATAGGGAGTGCAAAAAGCTTTCCCCTGAGTGCTTGCTTTTCATCATGGGTGAGTTAAGAAAATTTTACTTCTCTAGCTTTTGCTTGTATTTAATCATCCCTTGGGTATAGCTAATGCTGCTTCTTCCCTGTGTTTGAGTAGAGTCATTTAAACAACCCAAATTCATACACTTCTTGTGGTTAATAAAAATGTAGTTGGTATCAGCAAATATGTGGTCATCTTCCTTGGGTGCAGGCAATGCTGTTCTCCCCTGAAGGCAGCAAGAGTCCTAAGTAGATTGGGGAGAGGCTGAGGGACAAAAACAAAGCACTCAGAGCTGGGCAGATGAGCCTCCCAAACCCTAAGTCTTTGAAAACTTTCCAACTATTATCCCATCTCTATTGGATGTTGCAGCTCTGATGATTTCCGTGTGTCTGCAGAGTCAGGACAGCTGTGATAGAAACTGATGGCACAGTAATTGTTAAATTACATCGGTGAGCCCAGGCAATGCATGTTAGTGCCACATTAAAGCCACATTAATATACCATAATTAATTGCAGAAGGAATATCAAATGAATTATTGATTGGTCTCTTCTTACCACAACAGCTGTCTGTCATTACTGCTTGTGGTGGGTTGTGATAACTATTACCCTTGTCATTTGCTGGGCTAAAACTCTGTGATGAATCATAATCTACATTCCCACAATGAGCAGATGCCAATTTTCCTGCTTTCAGTTGTCAAATGAGTAGGTATTAAAGTTCAGTGTAGACATAGAATAGATAGTTTAGTAGCATTTAATATGTTATTGAGAATTGAAGAATTAAACTGTCCTGGAAATACAACTGAGAAGGTACGAGAACACCTCTAAATGTACTTGTTATGGCAGCCTTAGGAGAAAACTGTTACATCCTGCATGTTAAGGTCAGCTTTCATTTTGGCTGTACTTGCCTTGAGTTCAATATTATGTGGTGTGGGTCAAGTCTCTGCAGTAAGGCATAGATGGGGATGTACTGATGTGAAATTTGTGCTTTCTCTCCAACTGGAATGAGGTGCAAGGGCTGTCTACTTGTTGACAAGTCACACCTCGTGTCCAGCTCAGAGCACGCAGAGGAAGGTTTATCCTCTCCTCAAGAGGCACAGTTCTGCATTCACAACAGACCCCTCCTTCATTCTTAACTGTAGGTCAATATTAGATCAAATTGTCTATTCCTGGTGCTTCTCACCAAGCAGTGTCTGGCAGTCACTTCCTCTGGATGCTTCTCTTCTGTTATGTTCGTGAGAGAGCTTTGTTCCTAACACTATAGGAACGACTTGGTGAGATGTGAGGATTATAATGCACTGAGAGGGTATGACTAATTGCACTGACAGGGCAGAGCTGGTGGATTCATTGCAGAGAAATTAAATAGCACATTCCACACCACTGTCTGATCAGCTGTCGGCAAGAGAGGAAGGCACATACAATGGTAAAGAAAGGCCAGGCTCCAGAGATAACACCCCGGTCCCCTACTCAGCCAATCAGCCATCCATACTGGGAATTATACCAGTGTATGTATGTCAGAAGAAGCCAAGCTGACATAATGGCCATTGGTGATTGATTAGTGAAATAAAAAGAGAAACGCAGCAGTGAAGACAAGTAAAAGCATCTCCTCGGGGCAGGTATTCTTTGTCCTATGCTGAATCCAGCATGGTTTTGTCCTTGCCCACTGTTCAAATTTGATTTTAAGTAAAACTATTACTTTGTGCAAGTCTCAAACTACAGTGAAAGCTGCAATTTCCAATGACAATACGTAGAAAACCATTGTACTAACATTTTACTGAGGAAAGCATCATCTCCAAAGCTGAAGCCATTAGAGGTGAATTAACTTCCAGTCACTGGAAAACAGAAATCCTTCCCTGCAGGAATGGGCTGCAGCATCCACCAACACTGGTGCTTCTAACACCATGATGGTATCATAGCCCCAACTGTGTCAGTGTAAAACCCAAAGGAACCTCTCAGAGTGACAGAATTACTTCAAGCTTTTGTGTAAAAGAATGTGGAGGGTAATAGCTGTCAGGCTGTGACCTGAAATATAAAACAAATAAGATGCTGGGTAAATCAAGAGTAGACACCCATTTAGCAGATGTCTTTCCTTTTCTCTAAGGAGTACGTGTCTGGCAGCTGAAAAGTGTTCTGTGTAGAGCTGCTGCTGAGCACCAGCAGCAAGGGGATCAGTGCTCGTGATTCTCACATAGGGTTTGAAAACATTTACAGACTGAATGCTATTGTAGAAGATGATATTTTTGAGCAGTGAAAAGAAAGGTGAATTAAGTTCAGTGAACGCAGTCAGTTTTCTGCTGTAACACTGAGGGTGTGCCAAACTCCAGTGAGTATTAAAATGCAGGTAAATTAAATAGCATCACCCTCTACAGAAACAGTCAGGTCCATGAGGGCTGTTGGCTGCAAATCAGCTCTATGCTCACTGGCTCCATGTCTCCTGACCATGTTCTGGCTCCTGGGATGTTCTGCTGGTCCTCACAGCACCAGGACTGAGCTGGCTCTAGAAACAATATGGCTTAGATTAACTGTAAAGAAAAGATTCACTAAGCAAAGAAACAGAAATCATATAATCCCAAAGCTCCTTAGATAAACCCTCCTGGCAATAGAAACACTACCTCCACATCAAGGAGTAACATGAGTGGGAAAAAGAGGGAATTTTTTCCCTTCTGCATAAGGAAAGGTTTCAGAGCTGGGACGTGGGGTTGGGAAGATGAAAGCCCCTCTCTTGCCTCTGCTGGAGGCCAGGAGTGTCATGCAATGTGCTCTGCTTCTCTGTGCTGCTTTTTCCCTGAATGTAAGAAGGACGATAATCATTTTGACATCTCAGAACTCTTTAAAAGCTATAGATGAAAGTTGCAGCTTGAGAGGTCTGGGTTGCTGTCCATACCTAAACATGTCTGACTTGATAACACTCATGAAATCGTTTGCAGTCTCCCTCTCCTTATCCATTAGTTTAGCTGGAGAAATGAAGCTGAGCAGGGTTAAAGGATGCCAGAAGGGAACTGCTAATAGTGCAGAAGACCATGGGAAGAGATCTCAGTGTGATGCACTGGCTGGAAGAATGGGGCCATAGACACAAAGCCGCTAGCAACGCTACGTTAGTTCTGCTGCTGATCACAGTACAACTTGTTTTTATTAGGCATTTTGGGTTAGATATCACGAAAACAGATTAGATACTAGGAAAAATTCTTCCCTGTGAGGGTGCTGAGGCGCTGGCACAGGGTGCCCAGAGAAGCTGTGGCTGCCCCATCCCTGGCAGTGTTCAAGGCCAGGTTGGACACAGGGGCTTGGAGCAAGCTGCTCTAGAGGAAGGTGTCCCTGCCCGTGGCAGGGGTTGGAACTGGATGAGCTTTAAGCTCCCTTCCAACACAAACAAGTCTATGATTCTATGATTTTACTCAAAGTCTTTGGAAATAACTAAATGAACTAGTTAAAGTTTAAAAGTTGATATACATGGTTTTGATTTACCATGACAGCTTAATTTATGAAAGAAGAAAACCTCAGTCTCACAGTGCCTTTTCTCTTCTTGCATAAGACTAAAAAAAGAGGGCAATTAAATATTTAAACCTGTCCATTTTCTCTGTGCAATGGCACTAACACATGCAAACCTAGACTCTGCCTAATGGTATGATAGTTTCAAAGTGCATTGATGTATAGTATTGCAGTAACCGGATCCTAATTGGTGTAAATGGATGCATCTGCATTAGCTGGATGGAGCATTGCCAGTTCTGGCTCTCTGTTCCCAAAGATGCACCTCTGTCTCTTAAGGAGAACAGGATGTCTTCCTGTGCTCAAAAGTGAATGACAAAGCACAGACCTTTTTCTTTCTGAAATCAGCAGCTGAAGTCTGATCGAGTTCAATGAGAGCCACATTGTGCCCAGATGTACACTGAGAGCTGGGCTTTCAATGCCATTACTGCAGAGCAGGGAGAAGGAATGTCCTGTAAATCAAATACCAGAGCTTTCTGCGGCAGAGCCCTCACTCTTTAGGTGGGGTGTGTTGTACTTCTTGCCCATCTACAGCAGAATTCAGCAGGCAGCCCTTAGCCCTGGGTCCTATGCTCAGCAGCAGCAGGATGCTTGCTGAGTACACCCTTGGCTTCCACAGCTGGATTCTGCTTCCCTCCTGTTCCCACCAGCTAGAAGAGGCTCTTATTTTACTACATTTGATTCAAAGTCATTTGTGCTGATAGAGCTTTTGATCCAGATGATCTGTAAACACCTAGGTGGCTGTAATTGCCACTATCAGAGCAGCATTAAAGCAAGAGGCAGACGGGAGAACTACACAACTTGGAGAAGAGTGAAGCCACATAAAGACATTTCTGCACCACTTTCTGAAAGTAAGATTTAAGAAGTGATGAGGCCCAGGTGCTTTATTTATAGCACCACAGCAGGAGCAGGCTGGTGTGAAGCTCAGGTGAAGCCTGCCAGGGCTGTTGTTAAATGATTGACTTCGCCCAGGGGGAGGATGGGTGTCTGTAGCAGCTCAAGTGCTGCAGGGCACACAGGGCCAGGCTGCAGTGAGCAGCAGAGGAGCTGACATGGAGCTGGGGTGGGGAGAGCAGAGCTGGCCACAAGAGCTTTAGATTTGTAGAAGCTGTTTCATTAAGATTAAACCTCACATCAGTCATTGATTCAAAGGACCTGGGGATGTGGTGCCCTGATTGTTTGCAGGTGGCTATGGGGCAGCTAGTTGCTTGTCCACATGGGAACCCATAGGATCTACCCATACCTGATGCACATGAAGGATCACATAAAAATGCCACCAGCATCCTTGTCTCTAAAGGCTTGCTGCAAAGTCAGTGGATCTAGTTCTGCATTAGAATCATGTTATGCTAATGTAAGCTGACTGGATTTTGGGTAAAGATTTGAGGAATCAAAGCAGGGTCACTCAGCTGCATGTGATACCTGCCTGACAGGCTGGTAGCAAGCTCTGCTTCCAGGAGCCCACATGCTCTTCTCTGCGTTTGAGGGATGATTTTGAATGTCTTCATCTCTGCTTGCAGGTATGTCCTGCTTTTGGCTGGGATACAGTGACTTTTCTTCTTAGAAGCTGGTGCAGTGCTGTGTTTTGGCTTTTGTATGATAATAATGCTGATAATGTACTGATTTTTAGTTGTTGTTAAGTAATGCTTACCCTAAATCAAGGACTTTTTCAGTCTTTCATATCTGCCAGTGAGGAGGGGCATAGGAAGCTAAGAGGGACCAGAGACACAACACGTGACCCAAACTAGTCAAAGGGGTATTCCATACCACAGCATGTCGTGCCCAGTGTGGAAACTGGGGGGCCCAATTGCTGCTAGGATCAGGTTGGGTATCGGTCAGTGGGTGGTGAGCAATTGTATTGTGCATCACTTGTGTTTATTGGGTTTTATTTATCTCTCTCTTTTTCCTTTTATTGTTATTATTATAGTATTTTGCTTACTATTTGAACTATTTTACTTATTACTTGAACCCACAAGTTCTACCTCTTTCAAATTCTTCTCCTCATCTGACCAAAGGTGTGGGGGGGAGTGGCTGCATGGTACTTAGTTGTTGGCTGGGGTTAAACCATGACAAGGTGTAAGCAGACACAGGAACAAAATCTTCAGGAAAAAGAAGTGGGAAAAATATACTCATGAAGCAGAAAGCCTATTTCTGTTTTTTTTGGGCAACTGGCCCCTTAATGTGGTTGGTATGTATTTAAGAGGCATCATGTAGACCTGAGTGTACGTTTCTGGTCCTCCTGTGGGATTGTGAAGGATGTTATCCAAGTCAGTGTTTTGGCTCTTGTTCCTTATATAGAACACCTTTTTTGGATTCACCAAGGTCTGTGGTGTCTGCACAGTGTGAGTTTGGGGTTTTTTTTGGTGTGAAAAACCTTACCTTCCAACGTGTTTGGTGGAACTATCAGGGTGAGCTGCTATTTCAAAGCACATCATGTGTAATGAAACAAGTTACTAAGTGTTTGCAGCAGAGGTTATAGGATTGTTAAAGAGCATTTACCAAAACAAATCCCAATCAGTCACACCCTCAGCCACAAAGTAGAGGAAATACCCAAAATCCCTACCAAGGACCTCTCTCTTCCTGAATAAGAAGGTAGTTGGCTACAGAGACTTTGACTTCCTGGAATCGTCTTTCAGGAGCCTGGTTTATAACACAATAAGGAGGGAGAAGGGAATTGAAGTTGTTAGCATATTAGTGTGGCTGCAATTCACTGCAATTCCTGTTGTAAACTGGGGGATATTCCCAGGTCAGGACAGATTTTAGCCTGAGTTAGTCATTCCTCCACCAAACTCTTTCTCTCCCATTCAAAACTTTTTCCAAATGCCAATTCCTCCAACAGCAGTTCCTCTCCCTTTTCCTTTCTGTTCATTTTTCCACACCTCTTATTTTAATGTTTTTTACTCTTTCCCCACTTTGTTTTACAATGCCCTGTGTTTATGGTCCCTGGTGGGTGATGAGAACTACAGGGAAGAAGTGCCCCGTCATATGTCTGTAAAGCACTGAGTGTGTGCCTGGAGCTGCCTTGAACACTGCCAGGGATGGGGCAGCCACAGCTTCTCTGGGCACCCTGTGCCAGCGCCTCAGCACCCTCACAGGGAAGAGCTTCTCCCTAAGAGCTCATCTCAGTCTCCCCTCTGGCAGGTTAAAGCCATTCCCCTTGGCCTGTCCCTACAGGCCCTTGTCCCAAGCCCCTCTCCAGCTTTCCTGCAGCCCCTTTAGGCACTGGAGCTGCTCTCAGGTCTCCCCTTCAGGAGCCTTCTCTTCTCCAGACTGACCCAGCCTAGCTCTCTCAGCCTGACTCCATAGGGAGAAGAAGCTGGAGGAGTGCTCTGAGGCACTAAATTGGAGGGGTCAGTTCCTCTGTCAAGATGTGGATCCAACTCTTGCAACAAAAACATCTCATGACCAACTTTCAGAAGCATCAAGCGTTTTGTTAGCATTTTAAATATGATCTAATTTAATCCTGTTGCTTGCATTCCTTCTGGAATGAAGATAGGCTTGTCAGTAGAAATCTTTAATACACTTACATTAGTCATTTTGCTTCAAGTGCTTTTTGCACCTCTGTGGTGCATTCAAAGGACATCAGCATAAACAGCTTGTACTCCTTTGCCTGGGAATGAGAGCAGCGACATAAAAATACACTTCTGTCACTTACAGAAGTTCACACTTTTCTGAAAAGTAGACAACGTGCTGCATTACTAGCAGAAATGGCTTTAGTAAGAGCTTGCAAGAACTGCAGCAAGGCAGGAAAATAAGTAATTATCAGGATATTTCTGTTGCAGATTACACTGTGGCCATGGGACACCCTTCTTAAACCAGCCTATTCATAGCACAACACTGCTGAGAGCATCTGCCTCTGCTAAAACCATCTTTTGCCACTGCTGTGATTCCCACAGTTTTGCCATATGTTTTATAACTCACTTTGAGGTGGAGAATGGAAGGGAAATTCATGGGTTTAGTACAGCAGAACTCCCTCGGTACTGGCCTGGAAATGCTGCTCGCCAGATTCTCCATGTCTGCTGTGCCTGAGCTTTCATTGCCAACACAAAGTAGGTTCAGGCAAGTTGAACGCTCACTTGTGAGGACACGCCATAACTGGTACGTACATTTGTAAACCTCAAACCCTGAGGTACTAATTGCAGACCCACGAGAGCAATTCTGAAACCAGTCAGAGGACAACAAGCTTCAAACCCACCAGCTTTTTAGAACCCAAACCACCTCCGTGAAGTCAAGTGTTATTTGGCAGCTGGAAACTTGCATCAGCAGAAACTGGGAGTGATTCTGCCGGAGCTGGTGTGGAGGTGGAGACACAAACCTGAAGCCTCTCGGTGCATTGCTGAGGTCTGTGTTCAATATCTCTGTTTTGATCAAGTTTGCTGTGGCCGCCTTACTGTCCTGATTAAAACCTCATGCTGTCAGCAGTCCTCCTCTATCCTGAAACAGGAATTTGCAGAGCAATCAGAAGAAGAATTTCCACTGGTTTCCATCTGTGGGACCTCCTTGCAGAGGAAACCCTTTGTCATGGTCTATCATCTGCCATTTCAAAGATCCCCTTGATTTATCTAGCTGTACCTTTCAGTCATAGATCTGAAAGCACTTCATATTTGGTGAAGAGATTTATAATCTACTGTGAAAACCAAGATGTGAGTTTCGTATTGTCATTAAGTGAAATGCATGGGAAGACAGGGAGCTGAGAAGTTCCCGTTCATCTTGTACTAGCTAATACTATTTAGAAATAGGTTTAAGTAGCTATTCAGGCTAATTATAAAGCTACATATAGAGAAATCTATATAGCATTTTATACGCTTTCATGTACGTTAACTTGTGGCTTAAAAAATCATCCTTATCAATTCTGGTAGCTTAATGCTCACGTAAATTTGTTAGTGCACTGTATATTTAGTGGAATCAACCTGCAAAGCAAACTGACTTCTGTAGGGTTTCTATCACTTGTAAATCAAACTTTGTTGTGATAAATAGTCAAGGATCCAAAAATAATTTGCCAGCAGCTAATCTAAAGGCACTCTAGGTCATGCCATAATAGCTGGACCAAGTCAGGTCTATCAATTGTATCTTATCATTTCTAGCATTTAACCAAGAACAGCTATTTGAACTTTCATTATCCTTATTTTAAGTTTCTATCTCTGATTCATTCTGAATATCTCTGTGTGACAGAAAATTGAAGAGTAATTTTGCTTTTCCAAAAGGAATACAGACAAACACCTTTGAATACAGACACTGCTTTTTACTTTGGGATCTGCTACTCTGCCCATTCCACTTCAAATACACAAATAGTGTGGCTTTAACAGCAGAAAAATCTTTATTAACAAGTATGAACTGCAAAACTTGATCTTGCATTTTATTTTTGTATGCTTTCTCCTTCCAAAAATTAGATAAGGAAGGGCAACTAATGAATACCAGTTTGCTTCTGTATTGCTTATCATGCCAGCAGCTTCCCGGCCCATCCCAGCTGTAACTGCATACCTACTGCATAAGTGATCCAGATACTCTTCATAAATAATTCACACTTTGTCAGCAGATTGTCCTGGCTCCACCAGGAAGTTTGGACTGAATACAGACCATATTGCAGTACTGCATGAAGACGGTCTCCCATGGAGAGAGGGGGGGACCACGACTAGTGGCATAGCCTGTTGTCATGGTGTTTCACAGCATCTGGAGTAACAGCTGCCCACTGAAGCCAGCTCAGACAAAGTGTGGTCCTTTAGCTTTCAGCAGTGGTGTGCTCCATGTGTGGAGAGGACAGGTGAGACCTAGCTGGACATGATGCCATTTTCTTTGCTCCTTAGCACAGAAATACCATACTCCAAAGGATTTACTGACTGTGGTAAGGGTCAATGGGAAATAACCCTGTTGGTTGTAACAAGAGTTTTCCTCTTGTGTAACAAACTAGCTGGTTTTGCAGCTGATCATCCAGTTAGTTGCCTCTCTCACGTCCTACTCTGTAGTTCATACTCCATATGTGCACAGATGTCATAACGTAATCTGGTGTATCTGAGGAAAGTTTGATACTGCAAGAGCTCAAGCATTGTACATGGATTACTGATGGCATGGTCTATTACTGACAGCCTTGTCTATGTAAATGATATTAGGCACTAACAGGAGAAAAATGTATGACATGACAAACTGTGATTATGCTCTTCATCTGTAGAGTAGTTTAAATAGTATCATTCTGGTCTGAATATGTAATTTGGCATTAAAATCTCATAACAGGATTAGCCCATCACTCATGGACCCTGCAAGAATAATTTTAAAGGAAGTTATTTATATGGAGAAGCCAAGACACTTGCTTTTTATGGGCGGATAATGGAGACTGGAGAATGATTTATGCCAAATGGAAATAATTTATCGTAATTGCATGAAGTACTTAATATTCCTTCTCCACCTCCGTGAACAGGAAGCTGTGTGGGTTTCAATTGATGGTTAATTTGTAATAATCATATATTAAATCTATCATGTGTTCAGCTGCACCCTGAAATACAATGAAGTCTTTTCCCCTGAAGGTTGTCTTCCAAATCCTCACTGTCAGTAGCACTACTTTCTTTCCTTGCATCTTGTGCCTCTAATCTGTCAGCCTGTAACCAGGAGTTACGCATTTGATTTGGCTAATACTTGGAAGCAAAATCTGTGCATTCCCATTTCAAGGCAGAACAAGAATTTCTCAATATACTACATTCATCCCAGGAGAGGAAAACACACTTTGTGTTACAAGCTGGGAAGCAGCAAAATGTATAGAGCAGGGCAGCGAGAGCTCTTGCTCACAATATCCTCTGCCGGCAGGATTTTGTTGTTATATCAGGGCAGGAGAGGTTGGACGTGGAGCAGAAAGTCCTTGTGTGTGTCTCTGGGCTGCTGTGCAGAGGGGTGCTCACCACTGAGCTCTTTAAATGCACAGCTTGGAGATCAATTGGGATCTATTCTGTATCCAGCATCAGTGTTGGAGGAATCTGCCTGGAACTTGGTTTACATTACAGTTGCATGTTCGTTTTCTGAAGCTTAGGGATCTTGGCTGGAGCTCTGGATAAGAATCCACAAACATTTAATTTAGTGGGATGACTTGAAATCAGGTCTCTGCCCTCCAGCAGACCTTGACATTAACCAGCTTCCCCAGCATCTCTTCTTACCAGTATAATTAAAGCCTGAACTGCTGCCAGAGTATGTGTGCCCAAGAGGGTAAGGAACTGATTCTGGAGGCTGTAGGAATGTAAATAGTCAGAAATATCAGAGCTGGAAATGCATGGGTTGGGTTCACCATTAGGAACAAAAGAAGCACAGCCTGGCAGTGAGGTCTATGAACTTCTCTTCCTGTTTTTCAGTAGAAGTGGAGGAAGAAAGCAGAAAGCAAAGATTCTTTCAGTTAGATCTGAAAATAAAGATTAATCAAATAAACCTGAATAAATCATCCACAGAGACTGAGGGATTTGTGTAAGTTTGGGAAGAAAAAGGGCAGTTCTACCTAAATGTGTATTTATGAATGTATCTTGTGGAACCCAGAGCAAACTGGCCCATGTTTCAACCCACTGCAAAGAGCAAATATGCCACATGTCTCCTATACCTTGATATTTTTAGGTCAAAGACATACAGGGCGAAATCTGAACATTCATAGGAAAAGCCAGATACAGAGAATGTGCTTGGTCACTGTCAAATAAGTGACTGGCTTTATCGGTGTATTCTGTGTGAGCCCAAAGACAGCAAAGATATCTGTCTTATTTATAATCCCTCTGTGGAATCTAAGGCTGAGAAATGTTTTTGTCTCTCTTCTTTCAATTCTTCCCCAGAAAGACTTTCCAGACATTTAAGCAGTGTTTCAGGATGACAGCTCGCTGCAATCCGGGAGTCTCTGCTAATTTGGAAGCACTGAAAATATCTGATGGAACTGGTTGTTTCAAACCCAGTAAATCTTGCTTTGTCCTGGCTTAATGAAATACGTGGAAAACAGCTTTGCAGACATCGTTGTGTGTGCAAGCACGCTCTGTCTGCACAGCACTCCCCTGCCCCTTGGCTTTCCAAGGCTTTCTCCAGGCTATTTTACCCGCACAAAGTCTCCTGCAGCCCAGCGGTGGAATGAGGGTTGGAGCAGGATGGGTGTTTTACATTGACCTTGCACAGCAAGAGCAAGTATGTCAGTAAGAGCCTTATGGAAGGAGCATGAGAGGTGCAGCTGAATTAAAGAGCTCCATTACTGAATACACGTTGCAGTTGTAATTGCCAGGAATCTGGGGGAATGCTTCCCTCCAAGCACAGAGATACTGGAAGGGAATGGCTTGCAGAGGAGTCTGAGCATCAGGAATGAAACACCCATTTTCTTGCAGGCAGGAATCTGGCATCTTTCTTTTATCCCTTCAAGCAACTCCTCTCCCACATCCTCAGAGATGGGCAAGCTGTGCATTTACAGTATTGATTATATGGGATATGGGGCATCATTTGTAATGCCTGAATCCAGTAGGAATCCATCATTATTAATAACAATGTGATTCAGCGCTACACCCATGGTCCTTTACTCATCTCTCCCTTTGCTCTTGCCCTGGTGACTTTTCCAGCCATGGTCAATCCGGGCTATGTCCATCTGTTAACACCATTTCCAAAGGCAGCCTCAGCTATGGTTGTTCCTGGGGAGGGAAAAGCTGAACATGAGTCAGAAATACAGCTGTTGTCAGCAGGCAGTAGTCATAATGAATGAAAACTTAACTTTTCCCACATGCTCTCCCATTCTTTCTCATTTCCCCATCTCCCATCCTTTGCATTCATCAACCCTTTCATCCTGCTGCTGTGTTGAAGGTGGTGCCTATGGTCAGAAGAGCGCCGGTCTCTCCAACTTTGCATAATGGATGTTGACAGTGCATTGAACACTAAAGGGAAAGATTCATCCCACAGCAATGGCCTGAGCTGGAAGTTTACTGGTTCAAAGACATCAAGACGGGCTCTGCACAAGGGGAGCATCTGGAAGAAATAATAATCAGAGGTTTAGGCAGCTGGTTAGCACAACAGTGCTGGTTGGCATGTTCTGAGCAGGTTGGACATTACACATGCAGTAATGTAATGTTAAAATTGCTCTCTAATTTTGGACTGGTCTTGCAGATGTTAAAGTAGAAGCTTCCTGACCAATGTGCCTCCTAAGCTGCTTGGAAACCTGCTGTTGGGCTTTAATTCCTCATGAGGATTTAATAGTAAAGCTGGGATTGGGAGCCAGTACTATATTTCAGTTATTTATGTTTTTTCAGAATGTATGTAGAAATAGTTGCTAGAACAAAAGGCAGTATTTATAAATTATGAAAATTGAATTCTATAGGCATGTGTGAGTAGCTAACCATGTAGTATATTACTTTTGCATCGTATGATATTGTAGACCAGGACATCTATACTTAGGTATAGCAAGTGTATGCATACACGCAAATACTTACATATGGTTTATATATACAAACCGTAACAGTGTCATGTATATTACCCCAGTGCTTGTAAGGCTGGTGCAGGCAGAGAGCAGATAGAGAAGGGACATAGGGAAATGAGGGCTCTGTGGAGCAATGGGTTCTTCAGCTCTGCATCAGCCCCCTTGAATGGGCTTGGAGCAACCTCGTCTAGTGGAAGGTGTTCCTACCTGTGGCAGGTGGATTGGAACTGGATGATCTTTAAGGCCTCTTCAACCCAAACCACTCTGGGATTCTATGATTCTATTATCTCTTGAGCTGAGGCCCTGCAAAATAGAACTCCTGGATTTTCCCACTGCCTCATACAGCCTCATCCTGCTTATGACCTCTGCCAGCAAAAGGGCTCTCTGGGGAGTTGAGAGGCTGTTCAGGTTCCCAGCACTCACCCAGATGAGACAGGAGGAACCCTTCCATCTGCACACTGGGTAGAATGATGCTAACTCTTAGACACATGGATTGTCCATGCCAATAAATCCTCTGCTGTTCTCTTTCCCCTAAGAATAGCGTCACCTCAGTGCAGCTTTCAGCTTATCTCCAAGATGAATTAGTATTTTTTCTCCTTTTCTCCAACCACTAAATTTTGAGTGATGATTGCCTTCACCTCCGACTGACCTGCAGCCTGGTGGAGAGCCTGATTTTGAAGTCTGCAGTTCAAATGCTTCCACAGGGGAGGTTTGGTGCATGTGGCGTTCCTGTCCCCACAACTGTGGGTCAACACTGGGATTGTGGTACCAGCTGTGAAGTGGGGCTTGAGGGCCACATCCTTATCTAGTGCCTGTTACTGAGTTCCCTTCATGATTACAAAGTGCTGCTATTTTACACCAGCAGAGTATCTGCATCATTAAATACCAGTGGAAGTGTTTGATTTGATCCCACAGGCATTGTCTTGCTGTTGATAGCTGTGATCATGGGCTGCACTTTGCCGCTATTCCCTTCTTGTGGGGAAATCATGTTTCCAATAAGGAAGCCTGATTGATCCTTGCTCTGACACACCACATCAGCGGGGCTGTATCCTGCCCAGTGGGCTGGCTCTCAGCCCCACTGCTTGAGCATAGGAGAACATCTGAGGGTGTTGCAGTGCATTTCTTTTCCCCAGCTTTTTTGCAGATGCACCCAACCCAAAATGTGATCTCAATTATTTTTGTCATCATCAGTGACAGTTGTGATCCATCATCTAGTTTTATTTTCTTGCACATAATAACTTCTATGGAGCAGAAATACACTTCAGCTGCACATCTGTCAGCAAACCGTGGTTCCTTACCCAAGTAAACAAAATAACTTCATTTATTCTAACAAAGCCATGTTATAAAACGTGCTGTAAATATTTAGAATGAATTAAGTTGCTGTGTGATCTTTATCCGCCTCCCAAATATTGCTCTCAGTATGATCTATACTAGAGAACTGGATTGAATTATAAGCCGCGTGTGCCATTAAAGGAACAAATAATAGCATCAAAGCCCGGTGTGGATGTATAGGGTAATCACTCTTAGCACAGTTTAGAAGTCAGACTATTGTAGCTTGACTGTAATTGTCATATACATACACTCAGTTAAATAACAACCACTTTAAGGCAGAAAAGAAACGATCTAGAAAAGCCCATTGTGTTGCCTGGGCTGTTTTCTATGAGCTGGAGGTCCTGAAGTCCTGGCTGGCCAAGTGTATCTGGTTTTTCAGCCCCTTCCCTTCATGTGCTGAGATCTCAGGACAGACAGAGCCAAGTCCAAGCAGCTTTTCCCTCCTTTACCACATCTTTGGGCAAATCCAACCAGGATTTAAACCTGATACTGTAGCAAGAAAGAATAAAGCAGAAATATTCAAACTAGATTAAATGCTGAGCTTAGGTACAAACACAAATGTCATTTAGCTTTGACCTCTACATCAACAGCAAACAGCATCTCTGCTGTTACACACCATGAAGCTCTTCAGCTGCAATAAAGTCCCTGGTTTGGATTCAGGCTTTTGCTGCATCCTTTGATCTATCTTCTGTTCACTGATGCCTGGCCTTTATTTGTGGTTGTTTGTATATTCTGGGACCACCAGCACCACATTGTAACAAGAAGTAATGGAACACAATTATTTTTCATTCCTTCTTTCTTTAGATTTGCCACTTGAAAACCATCATGGCACTCATCAGTTGTCCATTAGGTTCATTCAACATTCCTATAAAATACAGTCAATCATCAGGAGCTACATTCTTACTGTGCCCTTTCTTTTCCATATTACAGTAAAATACATTATATAAAAAGCTAACTTCCCTCCCTTGCATGGTTTAAACAACCCTCACAGCCCAGTGAATGTGAGATGAGCCTCACTTCAAAGGCTCCCATCAGCTGAACCAAAGCGTAAAATACCCCAAAGAGCAAAAACAATGACAAATAAACTGGAGATTACAAATTTATTCGCCATTAGTTGGCAGTTGCTTGAATAATGTGGAGTAAAGTCAATAATGAGGCACCAGCAAGTAAACGCTGGTTTGTGTTAGATGGTTGCTGTAGGGTCATGTGTGGGTTTCACTGGGGTGATGCCACTGGTACCACAGGGATTAATTTGACATTGTCCCAGTGAGTAGTGTGGAGCCAGGGGAGGGAAAACTGAGCTGTGGTACTGCATCCCATCCGTCTGCCATCAGGACAGGGTTTGCCCTGTGGCATGCTGTATGTTGTGTCCAATGTAAGGATGTTTTCACGTGCACAAGTGACTGCTAGTGTTGCCTGAGTTTAAATTTTGTCCTTATTGAACTTGGTTGTGGGGCTAGGCAGCAGAGAGTGACTTACTGGATGGGATTTACGCGATTTTGGTTTACTACAGTTGGCAAACTCAATTGACTCATGTATTTTCCAGTGGAAATTAAACTTTTGCTTGTGTAAGCAATTCAGCAAAACCTGTTTTCTACTCACTGGTGATTCTTAATTTTTAAAAGCAAAATCAAACTTAGTGTGGAATTTCAATCCAAATGGGAAGGATTTATATTGGAAACACTGCCCTGATCCATCCTGGGAGCTGGAGCTGCTGTCTTTCCTATGCCCAACCTTCTGGTTTGTTCTTCCCCCATCCCACACCAGTGGCTTTTCAGAGGGGAGGCACTGGGGTTCCTGGCAGCAGATGCAGCCTGAGCACAAAGCCTGGCACAAAATAAAGTGAGAGAAGGGGGGGAACGGTGAACATCAGCTTTTTGAAGGTGATTTTTCTGATCCTCTGGGCCTATAGAGGATGAATGAGGCTTTACAAATGGCAGTGGGGTACGGGGACCAGGTGGGTTTTGGACAGAGATGGAGCTGTCAGATGCTGCAAGTCTGAAGGAACAGGTAGAAGAGCTAATATCCAGTTTGAAGCATGCAGAGACGTTAGTGGCAGACACAACAAGAAAATCCATGGAGAAAACCTTTATTCTTACACTAGGAAAGTGCTGAGTTTGGGGCTCTAAGTGTGGACTGACAATAAGAATAAAATATTAAATGGCTTCCCATTAAGCGAGCACTAAACTGGGTCGTGAATGAGTCAATGGTATTTTGAGGGGAAAATATAGATTATAGTGTCACCTAAAGTAAGTGCCACAATGGGTACCTCTAGAAGGGCTCAGCTCAGATTGCACGTGGCTTCAGTTCTTATAAGGCATTGCCTTTCTTTTGAACTAAACTAGAACTTAAACTATGACTTTTTACACATTGGGATGTGTGCATGTTCATATCTGCACAGACACGAACTGTGTGTGGATTCATTAATGTATGGGTCAATTAGCTTGTTCATAGTGCTTATGTTCTAGAAACAGGCTCAGTTAATGACTTCTTCCAGGAGGAGAGTGAGTCACTGTGTCTGGCTGTTCTCCTCCTCCATGGTTTTCTCTTTTATTGAGTAGGAAAAAGATAGTGGTACACCTATTGATATCTATTGATCATCTTTACTAGATGGTCATCTCACCTGCTCTTAAATACCTGTGGTAAGGTTCACAAGCTCCATATTATTTACTGCCCTACTTCAGTTGAATTATATTTACTATGTTTTTCCTAACATAAATCCCCCTTGCTGTGAATTGAACTTACTTCTTCAATTTTCATTGTCCGTGGACATGGAAAACAGCTGATAATGGCCTTATGTAAAATAACCTATTGAGGATTGTTACTCTTTTATCTGTTTTCAGCAGCAAACTCAATACTTCCCAGCTTTCCTCATACGTCTTATTTTAGAAATCTAGTATCGTTTCTCTGAACCTTTGTCCAGTTGTCTGTTGGGTGGGTGCAGAACAATATCAATATTCCTCCTAATACTTGGCAGGCCAAGCTCTTCCATAAATATTCCAGCAATACTCTGCTCAAAAGCAGGACTAATGAGCAGTTGATCTCTGTTGTAAAGCTCCCTCCTCCTCTGCCAAGATACTCAGAGCTGCTTCTGGTCTCTTCATCTGGTGCTTGCTTTTGGGTAAGTCTTTGCATATCAGAAGCAGCCCAGCAGAGGGGGTGCAGATCTCCTTTTTAAAATGGCGTTAAGAGCTGATTTGCATTGAAATGTATTAATGGCTTTTTATTCTTCTACCACCAAAGTTTCGCTGTGTAAAATAACGCTGGAGCTGTGAACATGGCCAGCTGGTTGCTGCCGCCCAACATCACCCATGTGAACGTTGATGGGAATGTTTGCTTTGCTGATACTTGGAAACAGCGAGAGGAGCAGAGGTCCCTCATAGAATCATAGAACAGTTATCAGCGCTTAATGGGGGAATATTCTCTGTGACCTCTGATAGTGCTGCTTGAGCAAGAGTTGCAAAACTCAGGCCTTGGAGAGCAGCCTAGTGACAGGGCAGGTTCTTATTACACGTCAAAGACAGGCAATGTATAAAGCAAGCTGAGAGCAGAGGTGAGCCTGAGGGACACAAAGAGATTTTGAACTTCTTCCAGAGGCCAGGAAGTAATTTCAGGTTTTGAATACTTTCCTCCCAGAGAGGAGGAAACAATACTTGTTCAGGCTCTCAACTGAAACAAGTACCTACTAGAAAGAGTGCTTTGGGTTGCTTTGCCTACATCTATGCAGTGATGGTGAGCCTGGTACCGTATTAATTAGCAAGGGAAATACTCCCTGAACTGAAAAATACAGTGTTTGGTCGAGCCAAAGCAGATACTACTAGAATATAATGAAACATAAAGAGATCTGGATTGTCTTCTGAATATAGTGGCACACATCAGTGCAACTGTCTGCTGGTGCAAATGAAGAGACTTTGGCTCATCAGATAAAATAAGCCTGGTGTTTGCCTATGTTGACAGAGCCCCTTAACCCTTAAGATGCTTCCTGGTTAAGTGTGCAGGCCATAAGCTAGATAGCACTGGGATACATGTGGATTTATCCAGATCTCTTAGTGGAGAGTTAAGACAAGTGGCTTGGCTAGAGAGCTTCTCAAGCTGATGCTTTGGCAAAGACAAACGTGCTATAACATGCAACTCAGCTATAAACTATGGGAAGACCCATTTGTGCATAGCAGCTTGAGACTTTTCTTGTTATTGCTGTGTCTCCAGCAGCTGGAGGTTGGGAAGTTGCATCTGTCTCTTCCCTTCCACATGCAGTCAAGCATCAGGAAGCTGAGACCAAGTTAAACACAGGGAAACTCTTCATCAGGCAGTGAGTTTTCACCTCCTTGGTTTGGAAGCTCCATTCTTTTGAATGGAGGTGATTTAAAATAAACAACTTGTCCCACCTTTAGCACTGAACAAAAGAGGATTTAGTGTAAACCTAGAAGCGGGCCTTCAAGCCAAGCCAGAACCCAGTGCCAGCATCCCCATCCCAACCTGCCCCAAGAGAGCTCAACAGCAGCCAAGAAGCCAAATGCAGTTTGCAGCTTGGATACTTTATCTTGCCTTATAGCCAAATGATGGAAACACTAATGATGATCTCTAAATCTTGTTTCCATGGCAAGAACTGCTATTGGGCAAATGCAGTTCTCCACAGGCACCCTGCAGGATGATTCCCATGCCCTTCTCTCCTCTGAACTCACCACATTATTGTGCTCCATCTCACACAGAGAACCTCAACAATCCAACCAGTTTGATCTACTATTGTGGTACCATTGCTTTGCCCTGACACAGGCAGTCACAACAGGAGTTGCAGGGATGGTTTGCATCCTTGGCAGAGAAAGTAGGGGTGCATTTGCATTTGGTATTTGATAAAGTTGGGCTTTCTGCTCATTATTTCTAAGGTTGCTCCATGAGATGGGAATTGCACGCTTTCTGCCAGCCAGTAATCACATCTTGCACTTTTATGGCATCTCTGCTCTGGAGATCTTAGGGTATTTTTAAAACATTAGCTAATTACGTGTGACAACACAGCTGTCAGATAGGGAGATGAAGGGATAAAGCAGCAGCAAACTTCCCCCGCTGCTGGAATAAAGCCATGTGCTGGCTGCTGCCAGCCAGGAAAACAGCAGCTCTGGGAAGGGAATGGAGCAGGGAGGGAGTCCAACACAATGGGAAACGTAGATCCCTAAAAATGGAGTTTGAGAGCTGCATGGGGTTACCCCTGCTGAGATTTGTCGGGTGCTCTCTGGTATGGGCTCTGTGACATCTTTAAAGTCATATTTGCCATGCTATTATTTTTCTCTCTAGTAAGAGGAAGGCACTAAAACAGTGGCAGAGTGACATCTCCCAACCCCAGAGGAGGGCTCAGACCTTCAGCTTCCTTTCATAAGGAAACCTGTTACTTTTACAATGCTTTGCACAGAAGAGCTGACTCTGCTTATCCCACCATGTGTCTGAGATAGGTGAGCTTGAAGGATGGCTGGAGGGACTCTCTCCTCTGTGGCTGTGCTTTTGCTGAGGTCCAGTTTGGAAACCTCTGACAGACATTTCCTCGATGCATTGGGAGAATAGTCCTGAATGACTTGTTTGAGCAACTCCAGAGGAGGCCATGGAGATGCTGCGAGGGCTGGAGCAGCTCTGCTCTGGAGCCAGGCTGAGAGAGCTGGGCTGGGGCAGCCTGGAGAAGAGAAGGCTCCTGAAGGGGAGACCTGAGAGCAGCTCCAGTGCCTAAAGGGGCTGCAGGAAACCTGGAGAGGGGCTTGGGACAAGGGCCTGTAGGGACAGGCCAAGGGGAATGGCTTGAACCTGCCAGAGGGGAGACTGAGATGAGCTCTGAGGCAGAAGCTCTTCCCTGTGAGGGTGCTGAGGCGCTGGCACAGGGTGCCCAGAGAAGCTGTGGCTGCCCCATCGCTGGAAGAGCAGGTACTGTAAGTGCATTGAAAATACTCATCTCTAACCTACATGAGTCCAAAGATAAAAATAGGAAGAGCATCTGGAAGGTGACACCCAAGGAAGGGAGCAGGAGACAAGAGCTATTTGTGTATGGGAACAATGCTGGCACAAAGAACATATGGACAAAAATTGACCAAAGACATTTGGACAGGAGGTCAGACCATCTTCAGCCACCATCACATGGTATTTTGGAACATCTGCCCAAAAGGAAGAATACTGTACACAAAAGCAGCTGGATCTTGGCTTGCAAAACCAGAGGCTTGGCCACCCTGAACCAATGAGTCCCTCCTGGTCCCTGTTTCCTGCATTTCTATGGTCTTAGCAACCAACAGCAGGACAAATAAAACATTAACCACCACCACAAGGCAACCACAGGGCAGAGCTGGCACACATGTGGGGGTGTGGGGTGCTCTGGGGAAATCAGAGCCTGTGTGTGGAGGGAAACCGAATGCTGGGGCAGAGCAGTGGTTGGGGTGGGTTTTGGTGCAGTTTGTGATTACGGGTGAGGAGCATGGGGTTTATTTCTGTTTTGCTTTCGCTATGTTTGGTGTTCTGTATTTCAGACCATCTTATTACAGAGAGCTGCAAGCTGCTTATTTAGGGTTTTGTAAGCTGGGGCAACACCTTCCTTAAGAAGTGTCTCTGAAAGGCAACTTCGATCCATATTAGTGTACGGCAAAGGGCCTGAATCTGAATTGAGCACCATGAAGCCAGTACTGCTCCACAGTATTCATAGGTCATGGAATCACAGAGTGGTTTGGGTTGTAAGGAAAACCTTACGAGCTTAGAGCTCCTCCAGCTCCAACCCCTGCCACGGGCAGGGACCCCTTCCACTGGAGCAGCTTGCTCCAAGCCCCTGTGTCCAACCTGGCCTTGAACACTGCCAGGGATGGGGCAGCCACAGCTTCTCTGGGCACCCTGTGCCAGCGCCTCAGCACCCTCACAGGGAAGAGCTTCTGCCTAAGAGCTCATCTCAGTCTCCCCTCGGGCAGGTTCAAGCCATTCCCCTTGGCCTGGCCCTACAGGCCCTTGTCCCAAGCCCCTCTCCAGGTTTCTTGTAAGCCCCTTTTATTTATTGGATCCAGGACTGCCCAGAGCCTTCTTTCTCTTCTCCAGGCTGGTGAGTTTGCTTCAAGTACCAAGCCGCTTTAAAAAAGGTCAATTTATTCCAGTAGAGCAAAGGGTTAAAGCCTTCATTACAAGATCAGAAATTGGATTAGGAATAAATCATAGAAACTCAAAGACAATTAGGAGGTACTTTGTAATCATCCCTTGTTCTCACTGTCATGCAGGGTTTCCCTGCAGTCATCTGCAGAGAGGAGCAAGGCAGAGCACAGCCTCTCCTCTGGATTTCTTTGAAGCCTGGCTTAGCCCCTGGGCAGAGCTGCAGCTCAGCGCAACAACCCCTGCATGGTCCTGCAGGATGGCTCATCTCAGGTGCCCCAGGCTAGCACAACCCTTCTCCTCCTCTTCCTCCAGGCAAAATCACCTCTGCCAGCTCCCTGTAGCTTCCTGCCTCCTCCTTCCTGCCTAAGTTGTTATACTCCCAAGCTCTGCTTCATTGGCTCTTTGCACAGTGTGTAGCAGATGGGTAAGACGGAGAGGCCTGAGTCCATCCCTAATCCCTGCTCAGCTCGTGGCCTTTGGCTTGCTCAGTCCCACAGCTCTGCTCCAGGACTCAGAAATTTTCCCAGTCAACTCCAGTTAAACTGGATGAGCCAGAAATGTGTGGAAGCTGCTGGTACCTGCTGTGATGGAGGCCCAGCCAGCCTGACCGCATTGTGGCATTCGGCAGGATGCCCTGACACAGAGGAAGCTCCCAAAGGAGCTTTGCTCTCCACAATATAGTGGTGGTGGTGGAGCTTTGAAGCAGCCAGAGCTCAAAATGCAGTCTTCAATCTAATGAAATTATGTCATTTTCTGTGCTACCCACCTTCAAACGCTGTGTCTTTACTAATGTCTTTTACAATTCATTCTCCCACCTCTGCGGGAGCTGCTGACCTCCCCTACCATATTGCCTCCAGATGTCCAGGAGGGAGCAGGGTGAGTTATCCCCACACGCTCCTCACCCCCTGCTCAGCTGGCAAAGCTGCTGGCTCCTCTTGTTAATGTTGTATTTTCAATCAATTTGAGTAAGCATCACTCACGGCACCCATCAGAAAGGTGGTCCCATAGCTTCCATCCTGGGCTGCTCTTTCCTCTCCATCCCCTTAGAACCATCTTGGGAGAACCAGGGAGGGTTTAAATGAGTTGCTTTCCCCCACCCCCCAGTGATTTAAGTTTAACCCAGATGGGTTGTTTTAAGTTGGACTTGGATCACTGAGACGACCTCTGCAGACACAGCGCTTGTTGGGGTGGCTGTGGCAGGGACCTGCAGGGTGAGGAGGAAGGATGCAGATCAATGTCCTCCAGGGTGATAGCCTGTAGAACTGCATGTCGTGGTTTAAACCATGACTGCTATAGCTGAACCCTGGACACTGCATAAAGCAGGAGAAATGCCAGCTGCAGGGCAAAAAGCTTTTAAAAAGGGAAGTAACTGAAAACCAGCAGGTGAGAGCCCTGCACCCACTCCCACTCTGCATCGTAACTGCTCTTCTCGCTGCATCCCAGGTAGCAGAAGTTTGCCAACATGAGGCTTTTCCATGGAGTTTTTATCTGCGTCAGTATTCTAGGCTGCTTTTTTATTCACTCCAGATGGGCTACAATAGTTTCCTATCTTCGTTCTTTGGTCTTTTTATCTTTTATTTCAATCCAAACAATTCCTGCGCTTCTTGCCAAACTATATATTGTATCACATTCTTTCCTCCTTCAGACACAATATCCTCCTTGACCCAGGCTGGCATGCTTCCACCTGCCCTGTTGAGTCTATTCCTTCTGCTAACTCTTATTTCAGCATTGAAAGCAGAACCAGAAGGATGTGATATCCTGTTGTCTGTCATCCCAGTCACATAAAGTGTCTCTTTGACATTATAGGAACAAATTTACATTGCCTAAACCTCTGCAGCCACCCAGTAGGGCTGGACGGAGGCCATCACTTTAATAGAAACTTTGGTGCTTACTTTCATGAAATCCCAGACTGGTTTGGGTTGAAAGGGACCTTAAAGCTCACCCAGCTCCAACCCCTGCCACGGGCAGGGACACCTTCCACTAGAGCAGCTTGCTCCAAGCCCCTGTGTCCAACCTGGCCTTGAACACTGCCAGGGATGGGGCAGCCACAGCTTCTCTGGGCACCCTGTGCCAGCACCTCAGCACCCTCACCTCATCCTTAAACATCCCTTTTAAGGAAAGCTTCTGTTTGCATGTACACCTAACCTCTCCAGGTTAAATGCTGCAGTTGCACAGAGCTGCATGTGCCAAAAAGTACATTTTAAATCTCTAAATTGTTTCTGCTTAACAAGTCAGGGCAGTGTTGGATTGTGTTGATACACCTCTGGCTTCCAACACTGTCTACTTTTGAGCAAAAGGTATTTCTATTCTTTGTTCCAGTTTGTTATTTTTCATCTTCAATGGCGAGAAGAAAATTGTGAAGACCCTTTCTGAGTGTTTCTGTGCACATTTTCAATATTTCCAATGTCATCTCTTACTCTTTTGAGGTAAAGCTAAGGGTAGCCTGCATAGAGGAATAAATGAAAGCTACCCCTGCTGATGAAGAGTATTTAAGGTACTGAGGATGCTGTCTTATTGTCATTCCTCAGCAGATCTCAGTGCCAGGCTATGGTCCCATATAACCATGGTCACTTAATTTAACAGATTATGCTGGATTCTCTGTCAACACTTCTGTTTTCTGATATTTCTTACAATTAGTTTTACATGGACAATCCAACAGAGAAATGAAGAGTGAGCAAATTCTTCTTATAGCTAAAAAATCAAAAGAGAAACTGCTTTACTGATACGTTCAAATTAATCCGACTTAGAAATCAACACCAGTTCAAGCAAACCATAATACTGGAGTAATTTACTATCATGGCTAGTGAGTTAATCTGGTCCACAGGCTTGTGAGGGGTTTTTCGACGTTAATGATGTGCAAGGAAGAAGAACCTGGTTTGACTCTTGCTATGTAGGAATATTCAGGAGTTGTCACTGGCATCATTTGGACAACTTAAAATGCATTTCATATCACCATGGCAAATCCTTAATATGGAGCTAGTTACACTAGGGGAAGATGCATTTAAACTGCCCTTTTGGGGATTTGGGGATAGAATTATTAAATAGATATTTACTTTGCACAAGCGAACGTTTTCTTCCCTAGAAGTGCCTGTTTAACCTGGGAAAATTTGTGGCTGTTTGTAGTTAAGGAAAACATCTTAATGTTGTTCTCTGAGCAGCTTTGACTTGACGTTCTGTTTGAACAGATACACTTCCTATAAGAAAAATGCAATTTAGATGTGCCTAATTGCTAAAGAATACATGAGAGAAGTGACAGAATTAATGCATTTACAGACTCGGACCCAAACAAGTGCCAGCTAAAAGATGGACTGTTATCTGTGGCTTTGCTCTGATGTATCTGAAGCTGTTGTCTCCATGGCCCCATCCTAATTTGTCATTCACACTGGAAAGCAACTAAGGGTCTGCTGGGAGATCCTTTCATTGATGCAGTCGAAAAAGGCCATTTTCTTTGCAAGCCATTTGTCTCTGCCTTATCTATAGCAGCAGGAGGTATGGTTGCACATGTCTATCATATTTTAAAGGGCCATTGGAGATAAGATGATCAAAAGAATGCAGGCTCCCTGCAACCACTTGAGTCCAACAAGCTGTATATCCAGTACAATGAATGGATTATTCTACTTTTTTCTCATTTTAGATGTAGTCATTTCCAATAAGAGTGTTGGGTACAAACATATTCTGCAGAGTATGAATATACTATATATATATATGCACACACAATATATATACATATATATATGAATATACAGTGGCTGAGCAGTGTTGTTTTGTATACAATTAATCAATAAGGGTATCAGGAGCATTTTATAAATAATAAGTATTCCTCCATCTTTGATGAATCATTACCAATAACTTTGTAAGGGGCTTTATGGAAGGTCCCCACCAATTTTCACAATGCAGTAACACTAATTTCCTATTCACTTGTCAGTAGGTACAGGTAGGCGTCTGTAAACTGCCTACTCTAATGATTCATACTAAAGCAATCGCATGCATTAGACATTTCATTTTGATTAGGGTAAAGATCATCTCCATCAATGCATGGAGAACACTGTTATTTAGCATGCATCAAACATTCCCTGCATGAATTAAGGCAGTTTTTCAAGCAGGGATTGAGACAAGCCCACAGCTGATCCAGGCTTCACGGTTGCCATAAGGCAACTCAACATCCATGGTGCCAGCGCTCTACAAAATGTTCTTTCTGGGCTGTGAAATACAGTCTTGCCACTCACGTTAAAAAGGATGATCTGGACACACTGAGCCTATATATATATGTATATATATATACATACAGATTCCTTGCTGGGAAAGCTAATAGTGCCCGTACACACTAGCCAAATCACTGTAATGTTTCCTATGGAGCTGTGATCTCATTAGCTATCATTGTACCACATTCCTTTGAACTTCCTCCTGCTGCAATGAAGACATGGAAAAACTTCAGACAAGTTCAGTCACATATTAACAAAGGATTCATTACAAATGTTCATTTCTTCCCTTAACACCATGGAGGGACTTTGTATTTCTACTAGCTTTATGGTCTTTAATGGTGAACTCTCATCTTCTTCTTGAATAGGATGTCCTCCAGGACTGTCAAACACCTCCAGAGTGAACATGCTTTCTTGACCGCACTTTCAAACCTGCCAGTACAGGGAGAAATTATAAGCAAAGTCAAGCTACGATTACATTATGTATTGCATTTGCTGTCATCAGCCAATCTACTAAATGAACCTTTAAAAATGTTATTAATGTCCTTGTCTACCCTCTGACCCTAATTTTGTCTTCACTCCTGAGCAGGGCTGCAAGTAATGGCCAGTGACATTTAAAAGCAATCCCCTAACAAGAGCTGTTTCATATGTGTGAGATTCAACCTTCACAATTTAGAGCATGAATAACTGGAAAATAAAGGTCTGATTCTTTACCACATCTCAGCTGTTCATTAGGTGGTGGAGCTGAAGCCTGTGATAAGAATCTGAAGGCAGAGCCAAACTGATAACTATTGTAATCCTGTTGATGGAAGGAAAAGGAAACCAGCTGGGATTTTTCACTCTTTGTTTCTTTAATTAAGTCTAGACTGTAGGTGTTGTGCAGCTTGGAAATAGTCCCCAAATTGTATTCTAGTTATGATGTCAATAATCCAATTAAAAGAATGAGCAGAGAATGGATTTGGGAAAAGAAACACCTGATTTGCAGACCCATGTTGCTTATCAGAGCATCACTTCAAAGACAGAAATGTTCTTTCTCGCCAGTTTGTAACGTTTATTCTAGCCAATGCTTCTGGTTCCCAGGAAACTAGAATTTTCCATCGCTAACAGCAGAGAAATGATGTGGATGAGATCTCGCTTCTTGCCCTCTTGGCTTTCCATTTGAAAAATAGAATACTTGTTTCAGCCTTCAAAAGGATTTCTTCAGTGAATCTCCTTTAGTGTAAATATAAAGCAACCACAGAGTTTTATAATCTCTGGTGTGAGGTTTCAATCTTTACAGTTTGTACACAATTTCAATCTATTCCTAGGTATTTTCTTTTAAAAGCCTGTCTTTAATAACGTAACTAAGGCTTCAAGCCTATAATGACTTATGTATGTGTCTAACCAGGTTAGAAGAGAATTTCAGATGTGTATCTTCGTACTCTAAATATAGTAAAGTAGCGGCAGGATTGGAGTTTTCTATTGGTACTCGATGTAACAAAGAAGAAATAGCAATGGACAAAGAGTAAGCCAAAATAAAGCCTGTGGAGGCATGGTGACATATGTTAATTGGATAGTGTGAAGAGTCCCTGCCCATGACAGAGGGCTGGAACTGAATGATCTTCAGATTCTTTCCAACCCAAAGCATTCTATGATTCTGTGATATGCAGAGATCACTCCTTCTCTCTGCTTCCCTGTTAGCTGCAGTACTTAAAACAGCACCTCATCTAATCGCAAGTCACGTTTTGGAGGAGCATGTCTGTAGGTACGATCGGTCATCATCAAGTGATAGTGACGTTTACTGGTTTTTTATTCAAGAGAAGTCTTTTAAGAGCAGGTATGTGACTGGATCCTCTGGATTCATAACAGAGGTGCATGTTTTGACTGTTCTTTAACTAGCCTATAAATGAGCTGTTTAATTAGCAGGTAGACTGAGTAGCTTAGAACATACAGTTATATTCCAAATGCAGACTTAAAAAACACTCTTTACGTGGCTTTAAAGTATGTTAAGTCTAAAATGAGCATTCCATCAAACTGGAAAATTTCTCCCAAGACTTTTTTTCTCTTTGTTTTGATCTTGTAGCATTACAAACACTATAGATTCTGGTGCATTCCAACCTTTCTATTGCAGATGTGTATGTATGTCACTGTTACTGGCAGCAAAATTAATTACTATGCTTAAATGGGATCCTGACTCTGTAGTTTACAATCCTGTCCACAGGAAACCTGCCATTTGAAGTGATCAAGCAAGTCTAAGATTTTGCAGGAATAAATCCTACTAGGAAAAGTAAATGACATGTATAGCCACAGTGGTGAGATGAGATTGGGGGGGGTTAAAGAAAAAGGATAGATCACAACAATGTAGGAAATCTATAACCAAACAAAAGATGGCAATGTACTCTGCAAAAATACTGGCCAAAGAAAGACAGCTATACCAATTTTCTTACCTTTGGTACTTCTTTACAGTCTGACACTGATTCATTCTGTTGGCATTCCTCAGAAGAAAGCAAATTTTACCTTTACATTCATATCTGTCAAGATAGCAACATTCAAATCAGTATTTTTTGGCTATTAGAATACACATTTCCTTTACTTCCATAGGACCTAATGAGTGGCCAAATTCCAAACCACTGAGCTGGATACCCTGAAAACATAACTACCTGCAGATGGTGTCATTTAAGCATTTATTTAGGTGCACATTAGGTATTCCTGAAATGTAATAAAAGAAAATTCCACTTATTGACTGCCTAATTTCAGAGACTGTAACCAGCTCAAGGTGTTCCCAGAGCACAGGCTATGATGGGGATCCCGTTGCAGCCTGGCTGCTAAAGGCTAAAGAATTCCAGATGTGCTGGGGCAGAGGAGGAGGACAGGGAGTGTGTGACTCCAGGCACAGAGGAGGGTGTTCATTAGGCAGGAAAGAGCCCTGGATTTTGGCCTTAGTTCTTGGGATTATATTTTAATCAATGGTTGTTGAGTGTAAAATGCAGAAGAGAGGAGCGGAGCCCGGTGGCCAGGCTTGGAAACTTGGCTGCTGAGTGATGTATGCAGCGCAGTAGACAAGCTGTTGATCGAGGTGGACACCATTGGGCTGTCTCCTGAGAAGGTGGTGACACACCATGGAGATGACTATCACCCAGCATGGTGGGTGGAGATGCACCCTACCATAGCTTCAGAAAGGACTTCCCAGAACAGCAGGAGATGGAGAAAGAGGGACCTGGGTTCTGCTGAACGTGCAATCCCAAATCACTGATGTGCTCCTTAGGGACCTCCTCCATGACTGGCTGCATCCCTCACCCAGATGGGCTGGTGAAACCTGTTAGACAGCACGTTCTCCTTACCCCGCTGTCCTCCTGCTTGCTCACAACCCTTCTCAAGCCCTGTTTGTGTGCTGGAAGTGGGAGATTGAAATTCCATGTGCTTTGGAATGGCCGTGTCAGCAGGAGCACAGTGCATCTTTTGCCTGATTAGAGAGCATCTTCTTGGAGGCAAAGATCGTGTCAGCCTGTTTACCAAGTGATCCAGAAGCCATAGCAGGAGGTCTAAAAGTTATTACTTCACCCTGCAAGCCTTGCCTCACACACGGCTGGGCCCTAGGTGACAGTGATATTAATAGCAGTGCAATACTGTGTTTAAAGTGTCTGCTCAGCATTTAGAGGGAGATTCAGATCAGGGACCTCAAGGAATCCCCATGACAGGGACAGCTGAGATATATACTGTTTCCCAAGAAGCAGGAGAGAGAAGGGTGGGTGTCAACACTGCAAATACTTCCATCCAATCGATCTCACTGTGACAAAGTGACTCTCTTTTGCTTTGGGTGATCATCCTCTAATGCCCTTAAAAAGTGCTCGCTGCTATTTTTATGTTCAGTCCTGTGGCAAGACGTGGTCCCCCAGCCAAGATAACTGCCCCTTGTCACAAGATGGGAGTCCAGGAATGCATGGAAGGTACACGAGAACTTTTTCTGTTTTCAAATGCTAAAAATGAGGCTATTTTAATTTCAAGAATGAAGCCGAAGGAAAAAGGGCAACAAAACTATGGTGCCATGAATTCCATGGCATCGACATGAAGATAAAGGAAGAGATGCAGAAGGAAGATAAAGAGATTAGAGTATCAGAATTATTACAAGCAGTGCCTCTAGCAGTGCCTGTTCCCAAGGCTGCCTGCCATTTCTCAACGGTAAGATCCAGGTTTTCAGGTTGCTTTTCACCCTCTTCTCTTTGTGCTTGGAAGCTCCTAGCTGTTTTCTGCTTAAGACTCCAAGATATTCATGCTGAAGGGCTCAGCCATTTCTACAAACAGGGTTATAGGAAACTATAAACAAAGTTGTTTTGTTGAGGAAAGAGAAAAGCTGAGGTTGGTTGAGTTTCGCCACACTGGCCTAGAGTGTGCCCTTTGATACACCTAGGAAAATCCAGCCAAATTTAGCCAAATTATAAGTCTCTGAACAAACTGTGGCTTGCATATAATCAGTGAGTCTTTGCAAGGTTCTGGCAGCTCCAAGGGTGGAACATACTGTAAAAAGGCAGTGATTCTCATAACTGAGGTAGAGGTATGTGGTTTTTATGGGATCTGTAAAGTTTGATACTGAATGTAATGAGAGGTCAAAACATGGAGAGGGGCTTGGGACAAGGGCCTGTAGGGACAGGCCAAGGGGAATGGCTTTAACCTGCCAGAGGGGAGACTGAGATGAGCTCTTAGGCAGAAGCTCTTCCCTGTGAGGGTGCTGAGGCGCTGGCCCAGGGTGCCCAGAGAAGCTGTGGCTGCCCCATCCCTGGCAGTGTTCAAGGCCAGGTTGGACACAGGGGCTTGGAGCAAGCTGCTCCAGTGGAAGGGGTCCCTGCCCGTGGCAGGGGTTGGAGCTGGATGAGCTTTAAGGTCCCTTCCAACCCAAACCAGACTGGGATTCTATGGATCTGGTGGGCCTAATCTGTTATCTGCTGCTGAAGCAAATATGTGGACTCACTCCAATGCAGGGTACTGCTGATGAAAGATGATACTGAAATAGGAAACAAGTTTAACAAAAACGTAAAAGCAGGCATCTGATGCTATTTTTAGAAACATTTTTCAGATTACTCTAAAATTATAGGGAAAATGCAAGTAACATTCGCATTTTAGCAGTAATCTCACAAATAGTGTCTTCTAATCGTGTTTGCTCTTCGTATCCGCTGTGTGTATCTAACAAACAACACAGATGAGAAGAATCATGGAAGAATGAAGAGATCAAGAAATGTGAATTGGAATCCTTTGTTTCACAGCATGGACATGTCCTTTTATCCTTAAGTATGAAAAATGCTTAATAATCCATATGGCCTTGATTCAGGAGGGAGCCATGGGTATTCAAAGAATCCTTAAACATGTTTCAAATGTAGGTTGTGTCTCATTCATGATTTTCTTGGGTTACCATCTGAAGAACCAGGTCAGTCCTTAGTGGGGACCCCCCTGAAGTGGGTACCATACTGCTGAAAGAGATTATCCAAGGTATCACAGAGCTAAAGGAGACATCCTGAAGACATCAGGTTGCTGGAGCAAGGAAAGCCTAGAGCCAGGATGAGGTTGTGAGCCCATGGGACCACAGGTTTTAGAAAAGGCTCCAGCACACTTGTTTGATGCCCAGGATCAGTCAGTATGGGAAACCTTGGGAATGTTCAGGTGTGGTACAGTAAGGACAGGATGAACACTCTGATGTCTGCTGTGGCTGGTGAACTATTAACACCCTAACAGGCTGGTTCTCTCACAAGTATGTGATTCTGTAAAGGCCATGACTTATCAATTGCCGTGGACTGTTGGACAAGTATTAAAAAAAACCCCAAACATGCCATTTTCTTTTATGGTTATAGGAATCTCAAACTTTTTGACTGCAGCTTTCCTCCACTGTCTAATCCTCAGTCTCTTCTATATTGTGATAAGTTGTGTCTATCATTTTTCCCGTATCATGAACTCCTCTTGTAACATCACGCTCCCCCAGTGGTTTTGTTTCAGGAGAAAGAAGATGCTCTGAGGTGTCTTATACCCAGACCCCAATTAACTCTTCCTAGTGAAGGGTAAGAAACTGCTGGAGTCCCAGAAAGCTCTGCAGGGGGAATTTCTGGCTTTGTCTCCCATTTTCTGTCCTTGGGGCCCCTCCACCAGCTTGCAGTGCTCAACCCACCCCTTCCTATGGCTGTCCCTTCCAATGTCTGGGCCTCTCCTCCTATTTAGCAATGCAGTGATGACAGCTTGAAGCCTACGAGTTTGGTTTTTATCTCACATCATCTTTTATTTAGAATGTAGTATGGAATTAGCTGACCTGAAAGGAGACCACACCAACAGTGCTGTGATTTAGCTACGCTGCTAGCATCAGGCTTTTTCAAGGCCGAGCTGTACAGCTGGGCACAATGCTCACTTTGAAATCCCACACCACGCACGTGATGGCTTTCATTAAGAATATTGTCTGGTGATGATGGTGCTATGGAAAGAACGTTCTCATAGGCACACTTGGACCCGGGCTGGGGAGGGAGGAGAGCAAGGCTTTTTTTCTGTTTTCATTACTGATGGTAATCTATAGGGGAATGGCTGATTAAATGGGCAGATGTTGCACTGACTGTGAGATAGAGTTTGGAACTTTGAGTTGTACAGGCCTTCCGTGTGACACATGTCAAAATGGGCACATATAAGGAGTACAGACTTAAGGACAGGGTTATATAAATGCTCTCCCAATCAGGAATTAATGGAGAATGTTCAAAGAACATTCCGTGTTTCCAGTGTATGACATGATTTGTCACCTGCATACAAAGAAACAAGGGTTAGAGAAGCGGTTTCCAGATGCATTAATCAATTGCTACTTGAAATGTTCCATACCAAATTAAAGAATAAGAGATGTAACCTTTGGCTTAGTCCTAACTTGTCAGGATGTTCAACATGTAACTCTCAAGAGTGAGCAACCATGAAACTGATGGGGAAAGCAAGAACTGTAGCCAAAACTGAGACAAAGTTGTAACTTCCAGGGAAAACATATAAAAGTATAATGAGAGGGATGGGAAACTAAAGGTAAAAATCAACATGGGGAAAGGAAGCCCCTTAGATTTAGCCTGTGAACAGCTTACTGAGGATCACGGTCAAAACAAAGGCAAATGGAAAAGGAATCAGATGAGAAAGTGAAAACAAAGCACATAAACTGGGAGATGCAAGAAGGAGACTGCAGCAAAGCAAAAAGTAGCAGCCTTGTGCAAACTTTCATTTTCCCTATTTTAAATCTGGATTTATACCAAAAGAGCAAATTTAGGTTTTGCTTTGAGGTTAGAAACGAGAGCCACAAAGTTTCTCAGTTGCTTTCTTGATGAGCGACTCTCACTGTGCCTCTGTGGGGATCCTGGATGTACACTTTGCACACAACCAGTTAGCAACAGGGCTACAGACAGGCAGAGAGGATCAGGCAGAAAGTATGAGGCTGCCAAACAAGCATTCTGTCTACCCTATGTTTTTCAGAGCGTATATTGTGTTGCTTGCAGGTGTGATGATCAGTGTCATAAAACTAGTGCCACTTTCAAGGAGATTTTCCATAGGTCAGACCAGGTTTTTTCAGCATATGGTGTTCCTGGTTCGCTAGGAGAGTGCTACAAAGCTAAGCAAGCACAACAGCAATGGGTACACTAAAGGGACCCTTTTCATATGGATCTGTGCCTGTATGTACAGTTAGATCCCAGTTTTTAAAGTATAAGTTATTTATCTGTAAAGGAACTTTAGAAGATGTATCAATAACATCATGATCTCTACATGGTGTTATACATCCTGGGATGAATTGGATGACTTGGTGTAACCCGTGGTTAATAAACCACATTGAATCATGTGCTACAGAAATAAATAGTGCTTTTCTTCAACGTTGTCACATGAACCAGCTCTTCTGGAGACATCTCACTTGTTCTGTTTCCTAGCGTTGCCATATACTGACCTATTCGGCATCTGCGTGTGCTGCTGTCAAAAGCATGTTTACTCCCACCATGGGGCTGGGATTTATATCTGACATATGTTCCTTTTCTTCCCGTGCTCCAGCACTTAAACTCCAGATTGATTCTTTTCGTGCTCTTTAAAAAAGAAGGGACATATTTCTAGTATGGCCTCATTTTTTGCAAATCTGCTGCATTCTTGATGCCTGAAGGCTGTTAGCACAGCAGAGGCTCTTCTTTGCATCTTGCTGGTCCTCTCCCTCTCCAGCCTGCAGCACATATATACACTTCTGGGGATGCCACCACCCTACAGCACCAAGCAGGGGCAATCCACCTCCAAGGCTTATTCTAACACAAGAGGAGCCAGATTTAATCCACAGCTTGTCAGCCTGACTGTCAAGCCTAAGAAAGACCAGCCTGGTTTGAAAGGGCGATAAACATCAGGTTGTCTGAATTGGCAGGTTTGACTGGTGTCCTGTGACTCCAGACATCATACAATCTGAATTTTGGGGTTTTTTTTAGATACCCTATTCATTTTTCTCCTTTCATGGCATTTTGGAGGAGGTGTTTCCTATTTTTCTGTACATATTTTCACACATTAAAGCAAGCATGTGTACAACTGGTTTAGAAACGCCACCATTGGTGGTTAACTCAGTGGCAATTCTGCACCAGGTTCACTTTCTGCAGCCATGGACCAGCTCCACCACAAATAGAGGGGCACTGGGGCTGCAGGGTGCAAGGAAGGGTTGCTAATGGCTGCTGTGCTGGAGGGTGGAAGCACAAAGCGTATGGGAACTCCAGGAGGAGTCTGGATTTGCCTCCAGGGCTGTAAAGTAAATGAACTGAGATTGTACAGGAAAATGTTAAACCTGTTCAGTGGGTTCCCTCACCATGAGCAGGATCCCAGGGCTTTGGAACCAGAAGGACAATTGCTTCATTCATTTCCTGAAGTTAGCTTGTTAAGGAAGAAAGAAGACAGACTATTTGTAGCATTAACCTTGTGATTGCATGATCGGGTGCCTCAATTGCACGACTTGGATAGCTGGAAATGCAGTGGTGTTGCTAATGCAGCTGGCTACTGACTCAGCTCCAGCTGTGGCCTTGGTTTGATGGCATTTTATATGACAAAGTTTACAGATGTGGAGTTTTCTTGTCAAATATGCTGTTAAGGTCAGAAATAAAGCAAAAACCCCGAGCAGTGTAGCCAAGATATTTGAAAACCACTCAGCTTTTCACTATAATTTAAAACCTTTGCGTCCTCCACTGGTGACTCTAATAAGAAATACATACAATGTAATAGGAAAATGACTAGTGCTAAGAGCAAATTTGACTCAGTTTTGCTTCTCTCTCTCTTGGGCCCAGGGAAGATATTCCAACAGAAGTCCAAGGGCTTGAGCATGATGGAAAGAAAATTCCTCGCCTTTCAGGTAGCAAAGGCTGCTTCAGCAATGGAAATACAGGAAAGCAATCACGGCAGCTTTGGGAGGCACTGGGTTTGTTTTAGATTGCTTGTGCTAAACCTGCAAAGTTTAGTCCTGCTGAGGAAAAACTGAGAAAGTATATTATGTTAGAACCATAAATCACCTAAATGAACAAAAGCCAAGGATAGGCTGATACAGCTTTTACATAGGAAGAATTAAATTGCATTTATTAAAACCAAGTGAAATAGAGTTGGAAAGAATGTCCCTTACGAGAAGAGAGGTGGGTAAAGCCTGACCCTGAGCAGTGCCAGCAGATGCTGCCCGGCAGCAGCCCTCTCCAACTGCAGAAGGGATTTGGGTCTGACTCAGTTCCACTTCTTTGCAGAGAAGGATGGGGAATGGCTGCTGGCACCCAGCACTTGGGAGAAGTCAAGAAATCGGCCATTAAAGCACATAGAAACCACATTTCAAGCAAGTAGAATATTGCCGTACAATTATATGTGTTATGTTGTTGTTATGTTGTATTAGTTCTTGGATGAATCATTAACTCATGGAGTTAATGACACCAGTTAAGGACACCGGTGGCTCTGGTAGGGTGTAATTAACCAGTGAAGTGGGAATCCAAGCTATCTTTTGTCATTACAGGTCAGATTTCTTTAAGAATTATATACCCCTGCGGGGTTATGACATATCTTAAAGTGCCAATTAGTGAAAAGCAAATCTAGAGGGTATGTGTTTTGTATGGGCCAAGTGTTTGGCTTCTTGGGCTGGCTGATTGGTGGGCAGAGCCACTGCCAGGTGCAGCACAAAGGGACCCCTGCTTTCAGGCAGCAAATTTTATTCCCCTGGATGTGTTTTCCTAATACAACCCAGTGTTCATGCAAGGCTTTTGGTGTGTTCCTAATGAGATGCATGATGAGGAGGGAAGGTGTAAGGTGTGAGGAAGATGATGGGTTGAGGAAAATGGGTGGCACAGGGTGCCCAGAGAAGCTGTGGCTGCCCCATCCCTGGCAGTGTTCAAGGCCAGGTTGGACACAGGGGCTTGGAGCAAGCTGCTCCAGTGGAAGGTGTCCCTGCCCGTGGCAGGGGTTGGAGCTGGGTGAGCTTTAATGCCCCTTCCAACTCAAACCATTCTCTGGTTCTATGATGGTGCTACGTATCACTGAGTACAGGAGTTGGCATACGTTTGTCCCTACCCCAGGGCTCCGTCGCTCAAAGGGGATGTTTCTCCAGGGGTCTCAGTTTGTTCTATTACCCTGTTACACCATCATATTACCCTGCTGTTCCTGGGAGGACAGCTGTGGTTCGTGTGCCATCGAGCAGATTAGGCTTTGCGTCCCTTCTCTCCGTGTATCTATCTCCCACCTCTGTTGCACTGTAAACACTTCCTCAAGCTTTGTTGCTTGACTCCAGCCTGCACAAGGACCCTCAGGGCTGGGTGGCTTCGTTCATAATGGTTGGCCTCCACGATCTTAAAGGTCTTTTCCAACTTAGTTGATCCTACTATTCTATGCTCTGGGTTGAGGGAGGAGACAGGCATTTAAAAGAAAAGAAAAGAGGATTTAAAAAAAAAAATAATAAAAAGAGTAAAAAAAAAAAAGGGGGGTAAAAATAAGTCGAAAGTCACAATAAAAGGTTAAAATAAACCGAAAAGAGGCACATTTTAAGAACGTTTTGCTCACTTTTTAGGAGCACGCTTAGGGCCGATCGCACCCCGCTTGCGGCTCCCGCAGCCTCCGCTCCGTACCGGGGGCCGGTGCGGGCTTCCCGCCGGCAGCGGCCGGGGCGGGGCGGTGGCGGAGGGAGGGGGGTGAGTCCCGTCCCGTCCCGTCTCGGAGCTGCCCCCGCCCGTAGCGCGGCGGCACCAGACGCCTCCCTCTCCGCGCGGCGCCTCCGCTCCCGGCCCCGCCGCTCCCGCTCCTCCTCCGCTCCGCAGTTTGCGTCTCTCCAGTCGCCGCCGCTCTTCAGTGAGCGGCGGGGCCGCGGCGCGCAGTGTGCCCCGGAGCCGGGCTCCCAGCCCGCCGAGCCGCCGCCGTCCCCCTGCATGGCGGCCGCCCCGCAGCCCTAAGCCGGGGCCCGGGGGAAGGCGGTGCGGGAGTCGCCGGGGGCGGGTTGGAAGTGGCCCGGAGGCGGTGCCCGCGGCTCTCCCGCCGCGGCAGCATGGCGCGGGGCGGTGGGCGGCTGGAGGCCGCTGCCCGGGGCCGCCGCCCGCGGGGTCGGGGTGCGCTCGGCCTGCTCTCCCTGGCGCTGCTCTGCGCGCTGGGAGCCGCCGAGGCCGAGTTCTCCATCCTGGACGAGGCGCAAGTTCTGGCCGCGCAGATGAGGACGCTCGCCACCGAGGAGCTGGGGGTCGTCACCATGCAGGTACGGCCTCGCCTGGTTTTCGCTCCGTCCCTGCTCCCCTCCCTCCTCCACACGCTCTTCCCGGTTCCTGTTTTGCCCTTTCTTCCTTCATTCCTCTCTGTTTCCCCCTCACAACTCGCCCTCTCTCCCGGTTCTTTTCTTCTTTGCGAACTTTCCCTCCCCC
The DNA here is from genome assembly GCF_963264785.1 of Psittacula echo. Classification (NCBI taxonomy): domain Eukaryota; kingdom Metazoa; phylum Chordata; class Aves; order Psittaciformes; family Psittacidae; genus Psittacula; species Psittacula echo. The sequence goes on along the minus strand of NC_137740.1, from coordinate 2,834,469 downwards.
TGGTGAGGGGCCGCGGCTCCCCGGCCGCGCTCCCCTCAGCACCCTGCGGCTCCGCTGAGGAGAAGGAGCGGGCCGGGGGGGAAGCCGCCGGACTCCCGTTTTGTTTGTAACTTACACAATAGAAACGGGCAGAAAACGCCTCCCCCAGAAGTCCTGAAGGTTGGTTTTTAGCGCAGGGGTCCGATCCCGGCCTTGGGGGTGACTGCGGGGTCGTGGCTCGGTGCTAAACCTGCCCCCAGCCCCAGCATCCATCCCTGTGCCTGCTGGACAGGAGCCACGATGAGTCCAGTCTTGTCCCAAAACGCTCCGATCGGGATAAAGAAACGCTTCCCTGCCGGGGAGTGCGTTAGGACAAGTATAGTCAGATGCTGTAGTGCGTTTCGGTCTTGGGGTGAAGGTGGGAATGGGGAATTGTTTGCGTCTCAGCCTTAGAAGTGCACTTTAACGGGGTGTTTGTGTGGGGACTGGTGGTTCTTGCTGGGTGAGCTGGTACCTGCGTTACAACCATCGGCTCTCTGGGGAGGAAAAGTGAAATCAGATCCCAAGCGGCTTCCCGGGGAAGGTACGGTCAGTAGCAAATGCGGTTTTAAAAGCCGTCCCAACTGAAAAGGAGACACTTTCATAGGAGCAGCAGGGGTCTCTACCCAAATGGCCTTTTATCTTCTCTAAACTGGCTTCATTCTCTCACCTCTGAAGCATCATTGTGTTAGCCGACCTCCTAGGGCTGCGTTTTGTCCGGGGAAACACTGAGCTGTCTCTTGTCCCTCATGCTAAGAAGACGTGGATTTAAATGACTTCACTTAACAAGGTAGATTATTGATGTACTGAATTCAAGGAAGTCACTTTTTTCCCTGTCGCTGTGCATATGCATGTATGTATTTCCTTCAAAAGGTATGAGCATAATGCTGTAACTGGTGGAGTCTCTGGTTAATGCAAATTAAGTCAGTATAATTGCCTTGCTAAATCTGTTGCTGGTGTTAAAAAAGCCCTAATTCGAGCAGCTCTGCGCATACTGTCTTTAAAACAGCAACTCACAAATTCACGTTGTTACCTTGCTGTGTTACACTAGCCAACCATAGGATGAGCCAGGCTTTCTTCCCAAGAAGATGATACCAATGATAACAAACTCGTGAACAACCTGGGTGCCAATGCACAGCAATGCAGATAATGTTCAAACTGAGTTTACTATTAGTTGGATATATAAGGCCCCAAAGTAATTTCATGCGGTGAAACCGGTAGTTAAACTCTGAAAACCCTTTTCATAACTGAGCTCTATTTTTATATGCTTAATATTTTGGCTGTCTTAACTCCCATCAAGCTAATGCTCGGCCTGTCCTTTGCTCTCCCCTGTAACATTATTACAGCTGTTTAAGATTAAAACCCGGTGGGAACAAACCTCCCCTGATTTTAGAAGCTTCTTTGCCGACCTCCTACAGTAGAACAAAAAATGTTATGACATGTGTCACTGCAGCCCGTGCTTCTCATTTGATTTTAGGGTAGGAGTTCCCCGACCCTGCTCAGGCAGGGCTGGGTGTAGCTGGCACAGAATTAAATGCCCTTTTCTCTGTGCATGAGGCTGTTGGTGCTGGGTGGTGGCTTGCTTGTGCTACAGGACTATTGGTGCAGTGGGGGTATTTGGGGTGATGCAGGCAGATGCCATGGCAGGGCTGTGCCTGGGCAGAAAGGATGAGAAAGAAGAAGAACGAGAATGATTTTGGGTTTTAATTGGGTTTAAATCAAGGGGTGTTGTTGGGTTTACCATGGTGACAGGCCCCAAATCAGGACCTGGTGAGAGGAAGTTGTGGTAGCAAGAGGAAGGATTAATACCCGACTATTCGGGAGCTGCGGTTTTATTTAGCTTCATAAACTGTAGAGGAGGAAGAGGCAGGATTTAACACTTCCCTTGCATGCTCTCTTCATGCTTTGGTCCTTGCCAGTTGTCTGCACATCCTGGTAATAGGCAGGAGGAGGTGCCGCCAGCTGCTGGAGCGGGACGCGTCTGTGGGAGAGGGCTTTGGAGGAAGGGTAAGTCTGGGCTGGAGGAAGCATCCAATGAGTGAACGAGCAGGTGGAAAGACTTCAGTAGAGTGAAGGTGAGAGGTTGGTTTGGGTGTGTTTCCAGCCTGGAAAAAGAGGAAATTGTAGACACAGCCTCCATAAATGCAGGAAGGGAGGATGAGGTGGAGCCTCCAGAGCGGGCACTAGAGGAGCAAGTAGAAGAGGTAAGAGGAGAACCATGGTATTTGTGAGCCTTAAATGCTTGTGGAAAGGGGTAGACAGTAACATGTATGGAAGTTGGGAGATAGAAAAGGAATTAGATTTCTGCAGGAGCAGCCATCAGTGCTATCAATGAGATTTGTCTCCTCCACGCGGTATCTGCTTCCTGCGATACATTCTTCCACCAGTGTTTTATGTCATTAGTCCAACAGCAAGAAGGACTTTGTGGTTTTAATCAAATCATGTTGTTCCGCATTCTTGAGAGGAATGAAGTGCGTATTTATCCACTTCGGAACACGTAGGCTGAAGGTACAAGAAGAGCAAGGATGAGAGATTTGTGATGCCAGCATCAGCCTCACAGTTGTTTTTGGCACTCACACCACAGCTTTCTGTTTATAGGCACTTGCATGAGTGCATTATCTGACTATTACCTTAAGTAATGCTTTTTCTCGCCTGTCTGAGTGCTCTGATTTCATGCATAATTTTATTCCTTGAATGGTACTGCACAGAGCAGCTGAGGATAGTGTAATGTAGGTGACAACTTATGAGATGCATCATTTGCAGAAATTTGCAGTTTCTTATTGAAGTTTCAAATTAGAATATCCACATTTGTATCATAAGTAGTATTCACTCAGTGAGAACATATTTTAGGTGCTGCAGGTAGAAGGTTCCTGTGTGTTACTGTCCTCAGTGTCATTTTCTCCTGTGCATTACTGTTACTTGTGTGTCTGTGTGTTACTATCCTGGGTGTTACGTCTCCAGGAGTGGTGAAATATAGAAAGCTCGTTGATTGTTCAACTTCCTCTATTACACCAATCAATTATTGTTCCCACCTCCAAGGAGAAGCTGCTGGTTTGTGGTGGGTGTTGTTCCTGTAGTAGGACACAGGTACTGTATCTACAGGCACCCATCACCGTTACCTTCTCTTTTTGTTTGCTAGAGCATGTGTCGACAGCACTCGTATCATTACAGGGAGCAGCTTTTGGCAGCAGGCTGCATCCCTGGAAGAGGGAGTGCAATCACATCTCCACTTGCCAGTCTGAGCAACCGTAATACTTGTCATTACTCAGTAGACTGTATCTTAAATAGCCTGATATAATTTACAGAGGAGCTGGAGCTTGGTCAATGGGTAGCTTGCGTGACAGTCCTGCAATGTATTTTCCTGTGCAGAGCTGGCACTCAGCAGCAGTTAAAAGCTCAGCATCCCTTTATACTAAAATTAAAACTAAATTGGTGGTTGTGGCATGACCTATCTGCTGCTAGAGTTTCACCATCCCTCTTACCTGGCTCTGCTGATCCTGGCTTGTGACCTCGTTGAAATTACAGAGTAGGTTGTTGGTTCAAACCACTGAAATTCTTTGGTTGGGAGGCAAAGGCAGGAAAAGCATAAATCAGAACTTTTGTGAGGGTTTTGTTTGGTTTTGGCCAGGTTTAACCCTTTAAAGCTGCAGGGAGTGTCCAAGGTGAGCGCTATTTTTTGATAGTGTGGGGCAAGGCAACATTTCCACCTCCAAAACAGGGGATAACACTTGCATCGAGAGTTGAAAGGATTAAGCAATGCTTTGAAGATGAAAAGCATTAAGTGCTTCTATAACTTTCAAAATGCATGTTGACATTTCTAGCCAGATAGTAACAAAACTTACAGGCCCAGAGGGCCTTGGATGTTTTTGAAGGCAGCTCTGCCATCTTAATCCTTTACACTGACTCCGTGAAGGAAGCACAGTCCTTTGTCATTGTCTGCTACTGCTCTTGGAGCTTGGAAGCAAAAACTCAGGCATGTTGGATCTGAAAACAAGAGTTTGCTGGTTGTTTTTTTTCCTCTTTGGGTTGGTGGTTGTGTTTTTTAATCATATTGATACTTGCTCAGGTGATGTTGTGATGTGTAAAATAGCAAACAGCACAGTACAAGCTTCTCCAGGTTAATTGAAAAGCATATTATTTACTTGTTTGACTAATAACTTCTCTGGCCAGATGTTTCTGAAGAAGCACAGATTGTGCACAGACCACAGTGACACAGAGATGGGGAGGTGTCCAGGGAGGAATCTCTGCTGCCATTGTTCTGGGAAATCCACACTCTTTGAAGATTTTTGGGTGATGGCGGAGAGTTGCAGTCATCAGAACTGTTCGTTTATTTAATCCCTTTGAAAACAGACACTGATAGACTACAGTATTTTTTCCCTAATGGGATGGTCTTGTGGCTAATGGCTGGAATTATGTCTTAGAAGAGAGAAATCCCGTTTTGAGCTGCTCTGAGCACCATTTGAGATGCCAAAACTGGGAGCTTCCCACATTTCCCTGCTGCTTTCTGTGGGTATTTACAAATAAATCTGTTGGTGACTGCAAGGTGCTTCCTCGATGTACAGCACTGGGTCTGAAGCCTGGAGCTCTGTGGATCCTCAACTACACAGCAGCAGAGAAAACTGCTTCCTTTTTCTTGTTTTTCCTTTTGTTTTCAGGTTGTTGCCAGCTTGCGAAGCTGAAATACAATAGAAAAATGTAAGTAAGGAAGGCTGATAAATATTTGACTCTATCTTTTTTTCTTTTAATTATTATTTGGCAGTAGTGTGCACTTCAGTGATAATTACAGAGTAGAAACCAGTGGAGTAAGCCCTCATCTCTTTTACATGATTAAATCTTGGTTTGAATCCAGCTGCAGCAGCCTCGTTCAAGGAGCTCTGAAAGCCCAAGTGTGCAGCAATTTTTCATCCTGTTCCACATGGATTCTTAGGGCTTTTTTTCCTGACATAAAACAGTTCAGAAAGACAGGAGAGATCCTGGTGGAAGGGCAGGGAAATGGCTGCACGTAGGAGACAGAATGTGAATTTTTAATTAGGCTTTGAGTTGTTTCTTCAAAGCACGAGGACATTGTTAGGATGTAAGTCATGTTGCATTAGCACAGACTGACATTTCACTTCAAACAGGAGGAAGGCAGCTGTCCTGTGCAGATAAAAGTTGCCGAGCATAGTGCAGCAAGGTGGAATGGCAGATAATTACTTGTCCCCTGCACTGCTGTGACCAAGGACCCTGCCAGTCGTGGCAGGGACAGGAGGGGTTATTAGCAGCAAGAAATCCACGTACGCTGTGAAGTGATTGGGAATCTCTCGGCTGTGGCAGGGCTGATAACACATGTGTTAAGAAGGTGCAAAAGTAAATGTAGAATGTGTTAGCCCACCTTTCTCTTGGCTTAATTCAGCTGAGGAGGACTGGTTCAGTGCCTGACAGCTGAACGTAGCAGAGAGGCTGATCTGCTGCCGGCAGCTTGGCCAGGGAGCAGAGAGGGGGAAATGGAATGCTTGTTGCCAAATAACATCGAGTGCTTCGCCTTCCTTCAGACAGAAAGGCACAATGTGTTTGAGAATGGAAGGAAATGTGAAGTATTAAAAGGAACTGGATGATCTTAAGGTCCTTTCCAACTCTAACTATTCTATGGTTCTATGATTTGTGTGTGTGTGTGTTTACCAGGTATTCTTTTATGTGTGTGGATAAAAGGAAGGGTTAGCAGATTATTCTTTGTTTGTCAGACTGGTTTGGGTTGGGAGGGACCTTAAAGCTCATCCAGTTCCAACCCCCTGCCATGGGCAGGGGTGCCTTCTACTAGAGCAGGTTGCTCCAAGCCTCATCCAAACTTACTGTTAAACAGTAGTAGTATTGGTGCTTGTTTAACAATGACTGTTTTCAGTTCATCAATTATTGGTGAAAAACTGGCAAAGAAACTATTGGAGCCTTGTCAGCTCAGTACCCTCGTGTGGAAGTGCCCAGCAATGAGGAGGTACCCCAGACTGCTCCATGGTTTGGCTTGCTCATGGTTGAGATATAGGACTGCCCAAGTGTGAGTCTGGCTCCTGGTGAAGCCAAGCCTGGGAATGGCAATGCTTTGTGGATCAGAGCTTATGGGAGCTTTGCTGGGGACTTAAAGGATTGGCTAATGTCCCAGGAGTGATATTTTTTGTATGTAGTTGAATAAGAAAATACCTACTTCTGGTCTTTTTTCCTGTTTTCTTGTACATGGATAATTACTTACACTTAATTTTTTAAGCTGTACTTGTTTGATTATATCAGCCTTTGTTTTGTATATCAGAAATTCTGCTGAGGTTTTGGCTAACAGCTCCACTATCTCTTGTGTCACAGGCTTAATGCAGAATAAAGGGTAAAATGATCAAGTATGAGGGACTGCATTCTGCAGTCATTGTTTTCCTGTTGTATATTGTTGCTCAATAACATGCAGTGTTAATGAAATCTGGACGGATTTCCTTGTGCTCTCTTTCCCATGGAAAACAGAATTTAACACCATCGATGCTGACCCAGTGTCTGTTGTGAAGACATGCCTTTTCTGATATAAACCAGAGTGCACATGAAATCATGGCTTGAATCTTGCATTATGTGTATTCTTCCCCAGTACAGATTTCTGTATGATTCCATGTGTCTAATTTAGCAGAGTAAATCTGAGTTGAGTTTGAAATGATGATGGTGCCACAAGTCAATGATACCCGTTTCCAACCCCATGAAAAGTTTTAATGGACCCACTTTATCAACTGCCTGTAAAGCCTCTGTAGTCTCCCATGTGATGTGGCAAAAGTAGATTTGCACAACTACAATCATTAGTAAAACCAACCTGTTACATCTCCCTTTACCAGCTCCTCAGCCAGAAGCAGCTGATAAACCCAGCTTCTCACTAGTGCTGCTTCTCTTCGGGCACACGGTTTTACTCAACTTTGACAATGTGATTTGAAGCTGCAACCACTCTATTAGAGCAGAAAAGCCCTGACACCTCTGAGGAAAGCTGTAATTTCACTTCCAGCATTTCTGTGGAGCTGTCTGGCCAGTGCTCTCCGTCTGGTTTTGGCCATCTTTTGCACGTACTTCTGCGATGCAGAAGGAGTTTTTGGCTACACTTGTGATCATCGCAGGTGGGAATGAGGCCAAGGGAAAAGGCTTTAAAATAGACACATCTGGAAGTTGCCATAAAGTTTCTAGAAGCTGGGATGCCTTAAGCAGTAGTCCTTGTGTAGGGTTATGTGAGTAGTTTTATGCTGCTTTCTGTGCATTTCAGACCAGATTGCACGTGAAAGTAAGTTCTGCTTAATGGTGGTGATATGATGGTACCACACCAAAGGGATTAGGTACCCCCATGACTACGCTGTCTCTGGTTTAGTCCCTGCTTCTCTTGCTTTCAGCGCAGGAAGTATTAGAAGTATTTCCTCTTGGGCCGTACTTTCACCTCAGGAGTAATATCGAACAAAACCTGGGAGGTGTTTGTGGTGATGGGGTGGAGGGGAGAAGGGACAGACCCAAAAATAGCTATATTGGGAGCCTGTTTGCCTGGAGCAAGTCCAGGCTCTGAGCCAAGGCTGGAAAGAGCTTCCCAGCCCTTGGGAACTTGTTTGAAAATAAAGGACCCCCAAATTGTGCAGTTCAGGAGCGTAAGATTTTATCACAGCAAACCCTCCTTTGGTGTGAGGCTAGCATTTGGTACTGAAATGGATGGCAAGTTAGCAAAACATCTGGGTTTTAACCAAATAAGCAGCAACCTTCACCAGTTCTTCCCTAGAAGCCACATTAGCACAAGGAAGATCAGCTATAGGATCCCTACAGGCTTGCGATCATTTTCCCATACCACGTGAGAGTGGATGGGGATGAAAACTGGTGGAATAGTGCTACAGCTGCAGGGAGAGGTGTTCAGCAGCATCCAGATGACAGCGTGGCCAGTGCTGACAGCAGAGTTGTTCCTGGCCAGGGACCATTCTGTATCTGCTGTGTATCAGGTAGTGTGTGACAGGGTGGGATGGTTCAGTAAATTGGTGCATTCCAAACCTGGCTGCTGCTTCGGGAACGGGAGAAAGCCCAAGTCCTTGGCAGAGACCAGTCGTGTCTGACTTGCACTAGTACTATTTTGCCTCCAAGCACTAGAAGAGGAACAACAAATTGTGTGCTGCTTTTTGGGCTGCAGTAGATGCTGAGATGTTGTGTGTGTTGGCAAGCATCAGGTGAGGAATGATTTTTGGGAATCTTTTACAACAGGCTCCTTGGTTTGGCTACAGAGGTGTGCATGTGGGAGCAATATGAAGTTTGCCTGGAGTGTTTGCTTTCAGTGGTAGCCTAACCAGTGCAAATCAACCCATGGGCAAATGCTGATGGAAGATTCGTACAGAAGAAGGTAATTTTTCTTGTTTTGCTCATGGTCAGTGAACTGGCGGATTCTTTCCCCTTGCTTTTCCCAATATGGAATTTGGGGTTTCTGACTTGGATTTTGGAGATCTAAACACCATTTGTGGAGGAAAAGAAAGCAGCAGGGTCTCTCATCATTGCAAGGAGTGTAAAACGGAGGAGGAAGGGCCACCACAACTCAGGGATCCTAAATTGTGGCTCAGTGTTTTGTTAGGAAGTGGGTGCACTGGCTGCAGGTGCCACTTCAGCTGACAACAGCCGGCATCGTCAAGCGGGAGACACAAAGAATTGTGTGCAATGGGAATTCCTTCCTTATCTTTCGTTTCTTTTGCCAGTGGCTATTCAGGACTGCCAGGTGTGATGTGGGATTTATTCCCTTGGTCTGGCTCGGAGGAGGAAACGATTTACAGGGAAAACTGCACTTTGGTGCAGGTGGAAGGATGGGAATAAGGACTGGGGATGGCTCGGGTGTCACCCTATCCAGCAGTGCTCAGGAGGCTGTTTCAAACTATGTATTTCAGAGATCTTTGCTTGGTTAGATTAAAATTAGTAGCGTTATTCCTGGATACTCGGTCTCTGATATCTGCTTGTCATGATTTAAAAAAAGGCAGGTTAATATTCAAATACATTGCAGGAAAGTTTCATTGCATTGAAACTTCAAGCCTTTTTAGCTCTTGGTTTAGCATCCCTCCCCATGGCAGAGGGTTGGAACTGGATGATCTCAAGGTCCTTTCCAACTCAAACCATTCTATGATTCTATGCTTAGGTTGAAAATACAAAGCTAACATCACTTATGTAGCCTGCCTTATCCTGTGAGGTACTGCCCAGTAGCGTGATTTGGGGAAAAATGAGGTCTATTTTTCATTTTGGGTTGAAATGAAGCTATAATTTAAGATGATGCCATTCTGTCTGTTTAGAATCCTGCTGGTGTGTTTTCAGTAGCTGCTCTGAGGGAAGTGCTTGATAGGAATGACTGTTTATATCTGTTTGGTAGGAAACTGAATCTAATGAATTTCAAAGTCCTGATTCACCGTGATGTCACATAAAAGTGATTTTACCTCTCCCTTCATATTTATGCATTTATTCAGGAAGTTGTTGACTGTAAGGCTAGAAATACATTTAAAAAAGTATGTGCTGGGAACTATAAGCTCAGTCTTTGAAACGCTGCTTTTTCATAGGAATCCAAGAATAGAAAGCCTCCAAAAATAAATGAAACCCAACATACATTGCCATGGGTTTTGGTGCTTGGAATGGAGGATTTCTCTTTGAGAAGCAGAGGTGCAGTGGCTATTTTGAGAAGGAAAGACTTGGAGTCAGGATGAAAAGAGTGCAGACCTGCTATGTGAAGGCTCATTTGAAAAGCAAGTGAGTCGTCTGGATGATTTAATAGGGCCTGAAAATTCCTGCTAGAGAAGAAAAAGAAGCAGCTGGAAAAGGATAATGCATTTATAATTAAAAATGACTGTAGAAAATGACTGTAGAGAAATGCATTGTTTGGGGATTTTGAGCAACCTGCTCTAGTGAAAGGTGTCTCTGCCAGCGGCAGGGGGTTGGAATTGGATGAGCTTTAAGGTCCCTCCAACCCAAACCAGTCTGGGATTCTATGAGTCTTTTGAAAGCCAACCGTCTCCTGGGCTGCATCAAGAGCAACGTGACCAGCAGGTCGAAGGAGGTGATCCTGCCCCTCTGCTCTGCTCTCGTGAGACCTCACTTGGAGCATTGTGTGCAGTTCTGGTGTCCTCAACATAAAAAGGACATGGAACTGTTGGAACAAGTCCAGAGGAGGCCACGAGGATGATCAGGGGCTGGAACACCTCCTGTATGGAGACAGGCTGAGAAAGTTGGGGCTGTTCAGGCTGGGGAAGAGAAGGCTGCGTGGAGACCTCAGAGCAGCTTCCAGTATCTGAAGGGGGTCTACAAGGATGCTGGGGATGGACTCTTCATCAGGGCCTGCAGTGACAGGAGAAGGGGTAACGGGTTCAAACTGAAACAGGGGAAGTTTAGATTGGATCTAAGGAAGAAATTCTTTACTGTGAGGGTGGTGAGGCACTGGAATGGGTTGCCCAGGGAGGTTGTGAATGCTCCATCCTTGGCAGTGTTCAAGGCCAGGTTGGATGAGGCCTTGGGTGGCCTGGTTTAGTGTGAGGTGTCCCTGCCCATGGCAGGGGGGTTGGAACTGGATGATCTTAAGGTCCTTTCCAACCCTAACTGCTCTATGATTCTGTGAAAATGTAGTGAAGGCTGTTGTCCCCTTCAAGCCAAGTCAGATAAGAACTACTTTGCTAGATCATAGAACGTATATCCAGTGTAGGTCAGGATTATTCCAGGCTTTTACCTGTTTTTTATGAATCCACATCTTGGTGCAGCTTGCATACAAAATAAAATTATTGTGTGTTCAAGGCCTTTGACCCTGAACCTTGACTCACTGGGAAGTGCAGGGGATTCCCATGAAGTTGTACTTTGGACTCTCTTGTGCAGACCAAAGGTGGAGCAGAGCTGGCTTCCAGTGTCGCTCCACCACTTCCTGAGCTCTATTTTGCTTGTTCTGTGTTGGTTTTGCTGTTTTGTCTCATGCTTTCCAGTACTATCAATGTCAGCATCAGAAGAGCACTTTGCCCTCCTCTGCACGATGAGGTGGTTGGTTCTCAGCTCTGATGTGGCAGATGGACGCTTCCCTCCGATCAGCACAAGAAATAACGCAATTGTAACAGACTCCAGATATTTTGTGCTTGGTGGAAGGTATCCCTGTGGGACTGGCGGGGAGCTGGATGGATGCCTAAGGGCTGCTAATGCAGAGAGCTGATGTGCAGAGCACTGCCTGCATGACAAACCCAGCGGTGTTGCAAACACCCGCTCTTCCTCTGTGTCTGCATTGAGGAGCTGGATGAGGGTTTGCCACTGCCGCCAGCAGATGACATTTCATTTCCATACTGGAATCAGATTCACAGCCTTTTTGGGATTCTTGCTCTGAAAGAAGGTTAGAACTAATATTAGCATCAGGCTCTAAGTCTGATCATCTGCATGCCCAGAAATATGTTTAAACTATTAAAGCCTTAGTATGGAAGCTGGGCTGGCAGCATGGCTTGCTGCAGGTCCTGCAAATGATGGTATGTGAAGCTGGCTTTTAGCCATACCCACGCTGGTGAAGATTGTCAACTTGTGGCCTTGCTTTGATGCAGAAAGGAAAAAAGGTTCTTTTTTTCCCCCCTTACCTCTCAATGGACAGAAACTATCTTGCTTTCTCCCAAGGCTGTCAGGAATGTATATCTACCTGACTTAGTTATTCAAAATCTTGGGAGATGCTGAGCCCAATGGCAAAAGAAAGGGAAGAAAAAGATGTAGAAAAGGGTGCAATGGAGAAAGTGGATGAAGTGGCTGTTCACCGCTTTGGTTTTGATGAGAGCAGGAGCAAATGCTCAGGGATGGCAGCTCCCCAGTTCCTGCTGATGCCACGAGGAAAGAGCAGTTTCCAATCAAATTTTATCTTATTTATTCTTTTTAACTACCTGGTTGCCCTCTGAGCATCGTGTTTGTGCAGGTCAGGGCTTGGACCATCCTTTCTGGTTTACCCCTGAGCAGTACCAAAGGCAGAGCAGTCATAGTCTGAGGTCCCTCTGTGTCACTAAGTAGAGAAATGAAAGCATTGAAACATTAAATAGAGCTTTGGCTGGCATTGCGGGGACCAGACCTATTTGAGTGTTACTGCAGAGGAGCTGTGAACCATTCCTAGCTACTCATTTTAAACCCCACTTTTCTAGTAATAGACTTGAAAATCTTATTGTGCAGTCGAGTTAGTGACTGAGTCTTCACTTTATAATCTCTTTATAAAAATGTATGCACATTAACAGGACGTATTTAATAGACATACTGCCTAGATGAAAGGGCGCTTTGTGGAAGGAGGCTTTTGTGTCCTTTCTGGATCTCTCAGCAATTCCTGCCGAGCTTCCCAAGTCTGGCTGACACCGAGGGGCACAGGAAAAGACCTTCTCGCTTTCAGCTTGAATGGAGAATAATGGGGAGTGGGATGGGGTGGGGGAAGGAACCCCCTCCCTGGCGCTGGGGGATTGGTACAGGCACTCACCAGCCAAGCATTTAACACGTTCAGTTCTTCCTACCCCCAGCTGGGGTTTTGCATTTGCAATGAGCTCTGTGCTACCCTGGCAGCACAAGTGGGGCTGCGTCAAACAATAGCTGCTTCCCAGCCTGCTGACATTGAGACAACTTTTCTCAGCCCAGGTAGTCCCTTTAGTTCTGGTTTGGGCCACAGATCAGGTTTGTCTGTAATGGCCACTTACCACAACAGCATTGGATTACTTATTGATTTTTAAATTGAGATCTGATGTTAGTTTTCATTGTCTGTTCAACCTCTCAGCTGGATTTTGGGTATTACTTTTTTGTATGTGGTTCACCACAGATTCTTGGCGAGAAAGTGATTTTCTTTCTCAAAAGATAAGCTGCAGGGTCGTGTGTGTGTTTGGTTTGACCTGGCAGATGTCTTCATGTGAACAAGAATCTCATGAATCTTTATTCTGCCGCACATCTCATTCTTGTGGGCATCGAATTAAGTTTCCACTAGCAAAAAGAACTAAACTTTAACAAAACAGTTCTGAAGTTCTCTAATGAAGGTATCTCCTTTTGCAGTCACTGCTGATTCATGTGCTCTATAGGGGTACAAGGAGAGGTTGCGTCACCCTTAGGCCTATACAAGGACCGTAGAACGTGTGTTGCAGTTTGGAAACATCTGAGTGCGGATTCACAGAGAACATTAGTAACAAATAAAAGGGGGAGCGAAAAAAGCCACACACTTTTCATTAGGATGATAGAGCTGGAGAGATGCGATTGGTGTCCTTTGGAGTAAGGCTTCTAGTTTGCCTAGATGGGCTGTCCTTGGTGGGAAGGGTAGATGTATTCTGTGAGTTGAGTTAGCTCTTACTGGTTGCTGTGCAAATGCTGCTCATGTATTTCTAATATGAAGAGCTGGGACTGCTGGTGGCTGGGTGCCTCCAAACAGGTGTGTTGATAGCAGTAGCTCTTGCAGGGTACTTCACCTCTGCCTCTTGCCTTGGAGCCCAGTTGCCCATCTTCACCCTATTCCTTGATTTTGGTGTGGTCACAGTTCGAGACTCCATCACTTCATGAAAGAGCATAAGTTGGTCTGTGTCTGATTTGAGTTGAATGTCTGCAGGTTCCCCCAAAGGGTAAAGCACTGGCTTGTGTGGTGGCTGAGAGAGAAAGCTGAGGTTTACACCCAAGTACCTTTAAAGAGGATTGAAGGTATTAAACTGGAGGATGTCGCAATAGGAACATGCATTGCCAAAGTGAATCAGGGGTGAAAGGCAGTGAGCTGGGCTCTCCCTGTGTTCCTGCATGACTTGAAGACACTTCTTGCCTTAGGAGAAACCAAGCTATTATGCATTGATGGCTTTGTTCTAATTGAGAACTAAAAAGCTTTTAGAGACAAATCACTCAACACCTTTTTGACAGCTGCCCCAACAGGAACACGTCGGATTTCTCTGTATCAAACCAAATAAAGAGCCAACCTGCGTATTTTTTAATAAAGGCTTAATCCCTTTCTAGGTGTGCTTGTAAATGGGTGCATTCCGGGTACCGTGCACTTTGCTCAACCTCCTCTTGCCAAAGGAAAGCTCTCACATAAGCGATACCCCTGATTACTTCCTCCACTCAGAGGAGAACTGTCTTTCCCTGTTAGTCCACACATTTAACTCTGTTTAATGAAGTGCATTATGTGGGTGTATGTGCAACCTTATGGTATCTTTCTCTCTCCCTCTGGCAAAGGACTAAGTCATTCTTAAGTCTTTATCTATATTTACCACCCATCTTAAGGATAAAAGCTCCCCGGTTTGTGAGCTTTCCCTTAGTATTTCTTTTTAGCTTTGAGCACGACCTTTGCTTTCTGAGATAGAATGAACCTGGAATTTCTAAGAGCCTGTGGTTGTGGTGTGTTAATTTGAAGAAGAAACAGAGTTGTGTCCTGCAGGGTTCAGAAACTGGAGATGGCAGCGCTGGTTGCAGGAATCAGAAACTGGTAGTTTCCCCCATAATGTGGATATGCATATATTGACAGTTTTGTAACCCAGAGTGTCCCTGCTCCAAATTTCCCCTGATTAGAGTTCCTCAAAAACATGCCACTGTTAAAATGCTCACTTGGACTGTGACTCGTTTAGTAAATAACTGTGTGTTGTAAGGTGGAGCTGAGGTTTTACACTCAGAGCTTGTGGGAAAAATCCTTCCCTGTGAGGGTGCTGAGGCGCTGGCACAGGGTGCCCAGAGAAGCTGTGGCTGCCCCATCCCTGGCAGTGTTCAAGGCCAGGTTGGACACAGGGGCTTGGAGCAAGCTGCTCTAGTGGAAGGTGTCCCTGCCTGTGGCAGGGGTTGGAGCTGGATGAGCTCTAAGGTCCCTTCCAACCCAAACCAGGCTGGGATTCTACGAATTAAGTAATTTCAGGTTAAGATTAGCAGGAACTTCATCAGGAGCATGGAGCAGGGACTTCCCAGCAGTCACCCATGTAGCTACTTTATTGTAGCACCTTGCATGTGGCATCATGATAAATGTTCATGTTGTTAACATCATGCTAGTTTCAGATGAATATTATATGAACATCTCCCCTCGCACTGGCCCTTCCATGTGCGTGGGCTTCTTGCACAGATGTGATGTTCCCTGTAACCTGAAGCAGCTGGTTGAAATTCATCACATTTGTGAATTTGATGCCTTTTGTAAGGTTTTTTCACCAGTCAGGTGTGTCTCTTTTCTAATACTGATATTCAGCAAGCTTGAACTGCTTCTGCATAAGTTAGAGGTATTTGAGCTTATTAGTTTCTAAAAGGAGGTATTTGGAATAGATAAAGCACCTGAAACTTCTCTGGGTTGATTTCAGGCCCCTATGCAATTACCTAACACTTTTCTACCCTACTTGATAGTGAGATACGTGGAGAAACACAGTGTCTGCTGTACAGCAGTCCTGTGAACTATAAAAAGCCTCCATGTTCTGAAAGCTAGATGGATTCTCTTAAATTTTTCATTATTTCATTGCATATTTGCTGCAGGTTTTGTGTTCTTCACGTTTGATCTCCACTTTCTTTAGGGGAGAGGTGCACGTTGAATTGAAAATCAGGTTTCGGGTTTGTCAGATGAAGGTTTCTCGTGAAGAGCGGTATTTATTCCTTCTTTAATAGCCCCCGCGTGCTTTGCAGCCTGGGATAACAAGTCTTTTATTTTGTTTTCATCACAAACCCCCCACTATTATTGTTATTACTATTTTATTTTTGGTGACTAAAACCCGAAACAGGAAATGACCCGAGACACAGTTTCCATGACACCCTCTCGCTTGAATCCAGTTTTCCAGAAGATGAAAGGCCCCAGCAGCCTTTTGATAGTGAGCAGCTAATTGGGTGGCTGATAGAGGCAGGTTTTTCTATGTGGAAAAAAGAAAGGAGGAAAGAAGTGGAACAGCTGTGTTTTGGTACATATGGATAATCCCAGATAAAACTCTCCAAGGACAAGGCAATACAGCAATGCCTCAGTGAAAGGGAAATTAGGAATCTCTGAAAGCATAAATATGGCTTTTTTGGGGGGGAGCTTGTATTTAAAATCTAAATCTACTGGAATGAATGTGTTGCTAAACAATGGATTTGTAAAATCTGAACAGAACCTCTTGCTGTGTGTGAAATGGGGTGATGGGTTTTGTTTCCAGGCAAATCCCAAGGCAAAGGCAACGTGCTCAGGTTTCTTTGCCATTTCCTTTGCTCAGTATGTTAGAGAAATTTGTCTTTTTAGAATATACATTTAAATTGGAGAAGTCTCTCCTGCTGATACTGGGGATGCTGATGAGCGTGGTAACGTGTAATCTCTGCCTTCCAAAACGTAAATATTTGAAATAGAGTGAAATACTGAACACAAGGGCTCTTTTGATAAATGGTTTGCATCCTAGGTAGTATAACAGATTAAATGCTGGATATTCAGACAGTTTTAAATGAAGTTTATTTTACTTTCTGAGACTTGACATGATACAAAGTGCAGGTTCCCTATATGCATACAACTGGATAGAAAAAGAGAGGACAGAGCATGCAATTCTCCCTTGTTCATTTTACCCTTTGCCATCCCACTTAGTCTGGGATCTCCAGATGCCTGAACAAATTATTTCTCCTCCCAGAGTGGGTGTTTCAAGTTGATAAACCTGTGAGGCTGTTACTGATCGGTGTCTGGCATCTAGTTTTGATTTGGGAGACAAGTTCTGAAGGAATCCTAATGAGTTGGGTTGCTGAACAAGATGTGCTCGATGATGGTGCAGTTTCTATGTGATAGTGTTGGCTTCTCCTACAACATACAGTAGGTGTTTCAGTGCTGCTGTATTTTATATCTCATAAAACAATTGCTACAATTGATGGCTTTTTGCTCATTAACTGTTTGTAGCATTGTCCCATTCAGATACTGAACCTCTTCCCTGTGAGGGTGCTGAGGTGCTGGCACAGGGTGCCCAGAGAAGCTGTGGCTGCCCCATCCCTGGCAGTGTTCAAGGCCAGGTTGGACACAGGGGCTTGGAGCAAGCTGCTCTAGTGGAAGGGGTCCCTGCCCATGGCAGGGGTTGGAGCTGGATGGGGTTTAAGGTCCCTTCCAATCCAAGCCATTCCATCAAACTAGGTTTTAAAAGTTCTTGGCTTAATTTCCTGACAGCAGGAGGTATGGACAGATTCACTTGCAATCCTATTGAGCACAGTTTCAGATTTACTCCAGTGGAGTTGGAGGAAGTGGCTTTGAGTTGTGAATTCAGATTGTGGTTAGATGTGTTGGCAGATGATGGCACATCCAATGTTGCAGCTGGCTACTGCACACAGAGGAGGTCATTCTCTGAGCATATCTTCCTGCTCTATCAGACCTGGGGTTGCAGAGCAAGCTCATGAGAACCTGCTTTGTTTTCAGCCAGGATCTGTCAAACTGACTCATCCTACAGCCTCGTGGGTTAGCCCTGATAACAAACCAGGTCATGTATTCAGGAGGGTTACAAAAGTTGTCGTGCTGATCCTGCCTTCTAAGAGGGTCTTGCTTGCCTGTCCAGTGCCACCAGGCCTTTGATCCATGCCTTGGGCTCTCTGAGCTGGTTGCACCCACCTCTGCAATAAAACCTGACTCCTTTCCCCACCCTGAGATTACCCTGGGCTTTCAGGAATGGTTGGATGGATTTTCAGAGTTTCCTCCTTCAGTAGGTGTTTTTCTGTCCAGGTGGAGAAGATAATTGCCTCCTCCAATGTGTTTCTTGCCACTGTGCTGGGATCACTTGTTTTCCTGCGAAGTTTTGAATCCCTGGAAGGGAAAGCTGTTGTAGGAATGGTTTCAGGTCACTGTTGGCTTGGGACCTTGTGTGCTGTCCATGGCCATGTGGTACCCTGTTGCTCCTGGAAGCTTGTTTTCTACTTCTGAACTTTTAATGCAGAATATGCCATCTAGGTTGGCATAGTTCAAACTAAGTGAAATAGTTATGGTAATAGTAATGGTTTTATCTTCTGAATATCAAAGCAATCCTTTCTTTGAATGCAGATTAGTTTCTCCCCACTGAAAGCCATCTAAGCCAACAACTGGTAGTCATTCACAAAGACTTTAGTGGTTCCTGAACCTAAAAATCCACTGCAAGCAACCAACAGGAGATGGGTCTGGAGGAATTTCGCACAGCTCTAGCTGATTTATGCAAGACCTTTCCACACCATCATGCACTGGTAACTTTTGCAGTTGTAAGGAAGCAGCTCAGTGTCTGAAAGGGCTGCTTCAACGTGATTGAAGGAACCACTCTAAAACCAGCTTGAGTGCTTGTGTTGGGCAGCTCCTGCCTTCTCCAATGAAGATCTTGTTAGGCCACATCTGCAGTCCCACTGCCAGTTTCTCTCTGCAGCCCAAGCCTGGGGACTGCTCATTAGCTCCCTGCCTGCCTGGGAGAGAGGAGCATGTAAAATGAATCCAGAAGAAAGGGCCCTGGTGACACTGTGGGAATGCAGGTGGGCTGGAATGACACTAATGTGCTAATAGTGCTCCTCGCAGGAGGCTGGCTGCTCTCTGCAATTCCAGTGCTTGCTGCTGTCATAATCCCAGGGGGTTTTCCCCAACTCTTCCCAGCTCTCTCTAATAATAGAGCATCTAATACTGGGGTTTACCTGAGGATTTGGTGAGTGCTTTGTGAGGATTTTGAGAAATAGGTGCTCCCTGCTTCAGGAATTAGAAAGTACTTCTTTATGGATGAGCAAAGTGTGGGGTTTTTACATGGGAGGCAGAGGGTTGTGTGTGTCCATGCAGCTCTGACAGTCCTATGGGTCCTGCCACCCCAGGGATCATCCTTCTTTCCCTGTCCCTGTCTTGTAACAAATCTGCTCTGAGATTAAATAAAATCAACCTGCAAATAATTGCGAAATTCAGTGCTAAGAAACCAAGTATTTCATAGCGATGCTGGTGCCAGAGCGCTGCTAAAACAGATTTATTCTCAGGAGGACTTTATATGTTTAGCAGGCAGGAAATACGTACCTTTCTTAACATTTATCTTCAGAACAATAACTGCTTAATAAAGGTGTTTGTCTTAAATGCAGCTATACAGGGCCCTGTAGAACAAATAAATTGGAGACTAAGCAAAATGCAGTTTAGCTACAGGAGAGAGAAAGTTGAGGGGGAAAAATAGGAACTGAGGGCTCATTTTTCACTAGTACTGGTCTACATCACTGCAATGGTTTAAGTGCCTCGAGGGGATTGCAACTGTGATTTATTTACATTGGAAGGGTCTTGTATACTTCCAGCAAAGCACAACGCAATGAGTAAATGAGTGTTAGGCTTAAAAACTGCCTGATGGACTTTATATTTCATCAGCAGTACCACTTGGTGAGTATTGTTTTAGCAGTCATCTTTCTTGCAGCATTGCCGTGTGATGATTTCGGTGTCTCTGCATGTCCAGCTGCATTATGCTGGTTTCTGGAAGTCAGATTGCACTGTGCCACCCCTGTTGCATACCAGCTCATCTCTTTGTGTAATGAATTTGGGTAGAACCCACCACTTTCCACAGTGCTGGCAGCTCAGTGATAGTGACTTAGTGATTCCTACTGAATATTCAGTGGTCCATCAAACACTGGACATCCCTCAGGCACTAGCGATGTTGGTACATACAGTGTGGGCTTGGTGTTGCAGCTACAGAACTTCAGAGGTTCCTTCCTTGGCTTACTATTTGAGGTAAGGAATAACTGGGTTTAAACTTGCCAGTTTTAAAGGCAAGTGATGATTCTATGCCAGTCTCCAAGAACTTGTCCTTCAGAGGCTTGTTCTCAGTTGTTTTGGTATGAAAAGTGCATTGTGCTGGGTAGTGATGACCAAAGAAGAGGCAGGTTCCTTCAGAAGAGAGAGCTTCCACCCATCCAGTGTTTCTGGAGCTGAAAGCTGTGTTTCAAGCAGCTGGAAGATCCTCCTCAAACTTGTGTTTGTTGCGAAACCCTACCATGCCTGAGGTTAGTGCAGGCCTTCTCAGAGAGATGGAATAAAGCTCAGAACACTTTGGGCTTGTTTTTAACCAATACATATGCTTACATTAGGGCTTTGTCAGCAATTGAATCTTGCCTGGTGGGGTCTTTTGGTTGGTTGTTTGGTGGCTGGTTTGGTTTGAACCATACATGTTTCAGGTGTGTTTTGATTCTTGAACAGGAGATGCCAAACTCTTAAAGCAACCCTAAGTTTGCAAATTGTAAACTTAAGACAAGCAGTTTCTACAGTGTCAATGCCGTTTTACTTTGTGCACTCTTTCAACAAGGAACATGTCACAAACTAGTTCATGAACCTCCTTTCCCGCGGTTACTTCTACACTTTATGCATTTGATGGTTTTATTGTACCAGTCTCCTACTCTTCTTCGTTATCTGTTTTAATTGAGAGGAGCACTGATATTTCCCCTATAAAATAACAGATCAGACTAGGAGGTAAGTGTTACAGCTGAAATTATGTTTTAGTTACCCAGGTTAAAGATGCTGTGAGAGCTGGGGCAGCTCTGCTCTGGAGCCAGGCTGAGAGAGCTGGGCTGGGTCAGTCTGGAGAAGAGAAGGCTCCTGAAGGGGAGACCTGAGAGCAGCTCCAGTGCCTAAAGGGGCTGCAGGAAACCTGGAGAGGGGCTTGGGACAAGGGCCTGTAGGGACAGGCCAAGGGGAATGGCTTTAACCTGCCAGAGGGGAGACTGAGATGAGCTCTTAGGCAGAAGCTCTTCCCTGTGAGGGTGCTGAGGCGCTGGCCCAGGGTGCCCAGAGAAGCTGTGGCTGCCCCATCCCTGGCAGTGTTCAAGGCCAGGTTGGACACAGGGGCTTGGAGCAAGCTGCTCCAGTGGAAGGGGTCCCTGCTCGTGGCAGGGGTTGGAGCTAGATGAGCTTTAAGGTCCCTTCCAACACAAACCAGGCTGGGATTCAAGGATTGTTTGCAAATAAAACCCAAGGACACAATAGGTCACTTGTTTTATGGCTGCTTTTTCATTGTTTGCAGGGAGCTGTGTGTTGTACAAGCAAAACTAAACCAGAAACGTTCCTGATAACTTTTGGGGGGGCTGAGCAAGGAGGGGTGCTTAGAGTGACGTGGTACAAGGTCAGGGAGGGTATGAGGAAAGTACTTACTTAATTTTGGTTTGGAAAAGAGAGTTTCTGAATTGTCAGCGCTCCAGGATCAAGCAACTAAACCTTCCAAAACCCTGTAGAGCTGACACACCAAACCAACCCAAACAGGACACCATCTGCAAATGATTCCTGCTTCATTCTCTGTATGGGTCGTGTAATGAAATCAGAAAAATTCCAACTCCTTCTAATTGTAGATTTTATCATGCAAAAGTGTTCTGGGCTTTAAAGGACTGCAAAGGCTTTGCTGTGACTTTCATCCTTTGAAGAAAACTTTTGTGTCCTCCCTGCTTTGGTTGAACAGAGGAGCAGCTTGCAGCAAGACATCAAGCTTTTCTAACCACTTTTATGTGAATAGGTGGAAACTGGATGCAAATACATGAAGGAATCTTGGATTAACGTAAGCAGCTAGTGATTGCTGTATTTATCCCATGGAATGCCTTCCTAAACTGTTTTAAAGTTGTGTAATTCTTCATCTTGAGCTGATAGACTCGGATATTTCCTGGCTGGCTGCTGCATGCTCGGGGAGGATTGTGTTAGCATTCCACTTTCCTGTAGCTTGATGCAAAGGTCACCACCTCGTAATTCCTCCCATGTGGAACAGAGCACATACAGCACTGTGTATTCTGTCTGGATTATTTATGTTTTTATTAGATAATGCTCATACTGCAAACTTCCCTTTGTGGATGGGAGTGGAAGCACAGTGGAGAAAGGGAGCAGGTGGGAGCCAAGTGTGGCACGTGGGGAAGATGGACACTGTAAAGGCAGGGGTGTTGCCTGAAGATATGGAATACGCAGGTGTGAATTGGTGGCCTTTACTTCGTATTTAGTATGAAGTAAGTACACTTCAATACTGATATTGTTATAATTGTCACATCATGGTTTTTACTTATAAAATACATATATAGTATGAAAGTGTAAATCCTCCACCATAAGATACGGCTGCTGTATATTGCTACTTACTATTCCATCATTTGCAGTGTAGGGAGAAGCAGAAGCGCACCATAGAATCACAGAATGGTTTGGGCTGGGAGGAACCTTAAAGCTCCTCCAGCTCCAACCCCTGCCACAGGCAGGGACCCCTTCCACTGGAGCAGCTTGCTCCAAGCCCCTGTGTCCAACCTGGCCTTGAACACTGCCAGGGATGGGGCAGCCACAGCTTCTCTGGGCACCCTGTGCCAGTGCCTCAGCACCCTCACAGGGCAGAGCTTCTGCCTTATATAAGCACCATATTGTTTAAACCCCTGATTTAATGTGTCATGGGACACTAGAGGAAGTCCTTTGCCTTGCGTGCAGATGAGGCTTTCAGAATCTTGAGAAGATTTGATTTTTCTTTACATGAAATACATTATTCTCTGCCTTCTTCCTAACCCTGAAATTCGTGACATTACTGCATCTTTATTCTACCTATTTTAGGATGGACGTTCCCTTTTGGAATCTTTTGAATATTGCCTGAGGCTTTTGATTTTGTAACGTTAGTCTTCTGTTTGTATCCTTGTTGTATTTAAGAATGAGAAGACATAGAAAGAATTAAGGTCAAGCTGGGGAGGTGAGACAAGTGCTAAGGTGCTTTCAGCTTAAGTCTGTTGGTTCTCAGTGTCTTTGCATAGTAAAATCTCTGTTGTGAAAACACACATTTAAATTGTGCCATGGAGATCTGGAAATTCTGATACAGGTTCCATGCTGACACAGGGGGGCGAAGCTAATTTGTAGGTATGAGCAAATTATTAGTTTATTACAGTTAAAATTTATTCAGTAATTTAAGATAAACCATCATAGCAGCATAATGAAAAATCTCCTACCCAGTCACTTCCCTTTTTCCCCCCACTTTCTGACAGTGACATCAGTGTAGCATTAACTGTGTTTGACAACAGGAATATCTATTCCCAGAGCACCATTAATGTACTTCAATTCTGTCTACATCCAAAGGAGCCTTAATGCCTTTATTTCTCCTCAGTGTCTCAACTCGCTAATCCCAGTACCAAAGTGGATTACAGTGTCACTTCCACATGTTCAGACAGATGTGCAACACACAGATAATTGCACTTAAAAGCAAAGGAAAGGAGTTTATTTAGGTTGCTGAGCTGGAGGTGGTCTCTGTACAGCCTTAAATCCTTAATTCAGTTTCAGGTTTGCAGGCAGTCCTGTTGGGCTCGTGTGGCCTCGCTTCATGCACAGTTTTAACATTGGATGCTCTGCTTCCACCAGAGTAGTATTTTTCTGCCTATTCAGCACAAGTCATCATGGATTCATCAAGATAGTAACTATTATCCTTAAATACTTTAAAAGAATTCCAGGTTTTACTAAGTTACTGTTTGCTGTAATGCAGCAGCATGGAGCAAGTATCTGCTTTCCATTGACATCTCGTATTGCTGAACTTGATGAAATTCAACAAATGAAAGCTTGGCTGAGCTACTGAATATGAAATAAAAGCTATTTTGAAGAAGATGATATTAAACATTCTAATCTGAAACCCC
Organism: Psittacula echo; assembly: GCF_963264785.1. Classification (NCBI taxonomy): domain Eukaryota; kingdom Metazoa; phylum Chordata; class Aves; order Psittaciformes; family Psittacidae; genus Psittacula; species Psittacula echo. The sequence continues at coordinate 2,810,982 of NC_137740.1, read as the reverse complement.
CTTTGATACATATTATACGTGCACTAAGCATCCTCAAAAATGTAGTACGAGTGAACAGTAGGAAACCTGGCAGTACTATGAATCATTGAGATTTTATAATATCAAGTCCGAATGTCTGCCAAAGGATTCTTGGTTAATGAAGATGGCACTGTGCACACGATCAGCATGAGTGCATCTTAAAGAAGAGAGTTCATATAAGTAGTATCTTCTATAGAAAACCACAGCAGAGATGCGTTTTGAATGAAGGAGCAGCTTTTTCTCCAGAGGTTCCAAAATCTGTTATTTAGACAAAGTTAAACATGAATTGAAATTAAAGAAAAAGGTCCAATAGTTCTCTTCTGGTTTGAAACAATCTCTGTGTTGTTCTCTTCTGTTCTGTTTCACCTGGGTCGGAGCAATCCCAGGCACAGCTACAGGTTGGGCAGAGAAGAGATTCAGAGCAGCCCTGCAGAGAAGGACTTGGGGGTGTTGGTCAATGAGAAAATGAACATGAGCCGGCTGCAGTGTGCGCTCGCAGCCCAGAAAGCAACCGTATCCTGGGCTGCATCAAGAGGAGCGTGACCAGCAGGTCGAAGGAGATGATCCTGCCCCTCTGCTCTGCTCTCGGGAGACCTCATTGGAGCATTGTGTGCAGTTCTGGTGTCCTCAACATAAAAAGGACATGGAACTGTTGGAACAAGTCCAGAGGAGGCCACGAGGATGATCAGGGGCTGGAGCACCTCCTGTGTGAAGACAGGCTGAGAAAGTTGGGGCTGTTCAGCCTGGAGAAGAGAAGGCTGCGTGGAGACCTCAGAGCAGCTTCCAGTATCTGAAGGGGGCCTGCAAGGATGCTGGGGAGGGACTCTTCATCAGGGACTGCAGTGACAGGACAAGGGGTAACGGGTTCAAACTGAAACAGGGGAAGTTTAGATTGGATCTAAGGAGGAAATTCTTTACTGTGAGGGTGGTGAGGCACTGGAATGGGTTGCCCAGGGAGGTTGTGAATGCTCCATCCCTGGCGGTGTTCAAGGCCAGGTTGGACAGAGCTGTCATGGTTTAGTGTGAGGTGTCCCTGCCCATGGCAGGGGGGTTGGAACTGGATGATCTTAAGGTCTTTTCTAACCCTAACTATTCTATGATTCTCTGAAACAGAAATGGTTTTAATTGTGTTTATTTACCAGGAGCAGTGGCAATTGCTTCATACCTTGTAGACGTCTGATGAAAAAGCAGCTTGTAAGAATATTTAGAGAAGGAATGAAAAATAGCAGTTGCCTCTATCATTGTTTTAATGTTCACAATGTACGTGTGCACAAGTCCTTTTTGATCTTTTTAGTAGGTACAACCCAACTGGCAATGACATTACGTCAGGAAAGGAATTAATGCTCCCGTTATAAATTTCCTGGCTTGTTGTTCTCTGGAAAGCTGGCTCCCTCCAGTTCAAGTGCCTTTTTCCCAGTGCAAATCTGCTCCCAAATTCTGTTGTCTGCTTTGTTCCTCCTGTCCTCATGTGCTGCGTTGACTATAAATCACAAGGGTGTGTGTGGATGTGCAGGGTCCAGAAAGGTGCATGTAGGTGTGTAGCAGCTATCTTGTGTGGTTTAGGTGGCAAAACATGAATCTGATATCAGCCAATTGGAGATTTTCATTCTGTCCTCTGTAGCTGGGCTCAGTCATAGAACCCTAGAACAGTTTGGGTTGGAAGGGACCTTAAAGCTCATCCAGTTCCAAGCCCCTGCATGGGCAAGGACACCTTCCACTAGAGCAGCTTGCTCCAAGTCCCATGAAACCTGGCCTTACAAAGACTTCTCAAGCATGCGTCCCTGCCCATGGCAGGGGGGTTGAACTAGATAATCTTGAGGTCCTTTCTGACACTAACTATTCCATGATTCTATAGCAGCTTACAGAAGCCCGTGGTAATGCAGGTCTGATGGAGCTGGAGAAGTGTGTATTGAAAATTCCAGGGCAAACAGTGGCAGATCTGGGACAGCCCCAGCAGAAAACGCCTCCTGCTGTGACTCTGAGGATGTTGGGCTTTCATGTGAAACCACAGGAATCTGACCACATGGCCAAGAGTATCCCATACATTGAAATAGCTGCAGAAAGCCTTTCCAGTGACTAAGGAAAAGGTGCTTATGTGGGACTAACAAAATCCTGCCTTGTAATGTGATGTGTCATCTTCAGACAGGTGAAAACACCTTGAGAGATGGTTTTGGGGGGAATTCTTACAAACTTCAGCTTGTAATTCCTAGCATCCATTTTCAAACAGAGGAATCATTCAGGTTGTTCATCTCGGTACTGTTAATCAGCAGCTCATCAAAAGAGTGTCTACTCTGATTTTTAAGCCAAGGCTCAGCCTCATTTCTTGCTGCTTAGTGTTTGTAAGTTATGAGAATTTCAGCAAACCTAACTTTTAGAAGGCTGAAACCATTATTCTTAGTTAGGAAATACTCTAGGCTGTTCATTCAGCAATAGTAAATGACACTTGTTTGCATGGTATGTGTTTATAACATCTATTTAAGATGATAAATTCTGGTTTGCCAATATTCAAATAATTGGTCAAAATCTGATTTGGGTTCTGATTTCTTTTTTGCATCAGCTTTTTATGTTACTTTTTGCAATATGATTTATGTTAAAGCTGCTGTGGTGGCAAGGGAAGCAAGCAGAGCTGAGGCTGCTTTTATGTTATAAAGCCCTGGTTGAATGACTCCCTGAATGGTGACAGTATTTGTCAGGGAGCCTTGGAGACCAGTGTTGTCTCTGCAAAAATCTGCATTTAAACATCAAATCATCAAATCACAGAATCAACCAGGTTGGAAAAGCCCTTTCAGCTCATCCAGTCCAAGCACTGCCCAGTCCTGCCAAGGCCACCCCTAACCCATGGCACTGAGGCCTCGTCTCCACGGGGTGTGAACCCTTGCAGGGACGGTGCCTGCAGCCCTGCCCTGGGCAGCCTGTTCCAACGCCTGAGCACCCTTTGGGGCAGGAATTGTTCCTCAGCTCCATCTAAACCTGCCCTGGTGCAACTTGAGGCTGTTTCCTCTCGTTCTATCAAGACTTCTTGATACCTCTTGTCCTGTTTAGCTTAAACAGTTGTGCTTACCTGAATAGCCCCCACCTGAACACTGCTGATTTTAAGTGAATTTGAAGTGTGTGGTGTTCTTCAAATGGAGAAATTAACACAATAGTTGATCTGTAGGCTGGCTATGTTGGGGAGATCCAGTATAGACATGGAAAAGAGAGCTATGCCAAAGAGCCACCTCTCCCTTTTTGACTGGGATGACTTTCTTTGTAAAGACAAAGTGAGGGCACTAGAAAGTGAAATATGAAAAAGCTGTTTTGCTTGGTGTCCTGCACAGCTTGGTCTTCTGCAGCAGGTCCCTCTGGCCTGATCCTTCTCCATCTCAGCAGCTGCTTCCATGGAACCATCCCATCCTCTGGGACCCACAGGCAGCACCCTGGAGGCCCACCCTTGTCTTGCAGCCTCCTCAGTTTGTAGAACAATGAGGGGCAAAATAAAGGGCTCCTTGCAAAACAGCTGATAATTCTTTGCCCCCAAAGGCTGGATGCAGAAATCCTCATGGGATGGATGGATCGCTTGGCAGGAGCGCTAGGGAAAACTGAGGCGAGTTTTGCTCTTCCTCAGCACCCTCCCTCATTAAATCTGGAGCTTTCTTTCCGCTTTCTGGATTGGAATCCACTCTGCTCTTGATTAACACTGGAGGTTTTGTTTGAGTTTTAGTTGTTGGTTGGGCTTTGTTTTTTCTTTCCTCCCCTCTCTTTCATGTAAATGATGTCTTGCTATTTTGCTTGCTTTTTTCTTGTTTAATTAGAAGAATAAATGCTTGCATTCATGCACAAATTGCTTTGATGTGCTGCAGGAATTCAGTTCATGAGCTTCCCCTTAGTCTCAATCTTTAATTTACTCTTTTTTTGTGCACGATAACATCTAATGGCTCTGCTCTTTCCAGAAAATTCCATTGGTTTCCTGCAGATTGCTCTACCTCCTGTGTCCAGAGATAACAAGTTAAACATGAGGAAGAATGATCAGCCAGCTCCCATTGAGCCTTGCTGGAGGTTTTGTGTCACTAGGGGTGACTCGTGCTGGACCACAGCTCTCTGAAAGAGGAGGGAAAATAGTCCTTGGGACCAACTGACCTCCGCTGAGCAGGAGGTGGGATGCTGGATGCCATGGGCCAGGCCTGCTCCTCCGGCTGTTGTCCTGCAGAGCATGGGGGCTATCACTGACCCTGGATGAGCACTAACAGTGCACTTGGAAAAGTGGTTTAGCAGTTTCTCATAGATATTACCTTGTTTTCTTTACTGGCCTAGCAGTTATTTGCTACTTTGCATCTGTGCATTATTTTGGGGGGTTCAGGATGCAGTTTACTTCTGTTGTAGGCGTGTTTATGCTGGTTGGAAGTGTTAGGTGGTCTTTTGGCTCTTGAAACATGGTGGGGGAAAGTTGTCAGATAATTAGAATCATAGAATCCCAGCCTGGTTAGTGCTGAAGGGACCTTAAAGCTCACCCAGCTCCAACTCCTGCCACGGGCAGGGACCCCTTCCACTGGAGCAGCTTGCTCCAAGCCCCTGTGTCCAACCTGGCCTTGAACACTGCCAGGGATGGGGCAGCCACAGCTTCTCCGGGCACCCTGGGCCAGTGCCTCAGCACCCTCACAGGGAAGAGCTTCTGCCTAAGAGCTCATCTCAGCCTCCCCTTGGGCAGGTTAAAGCCATTCCCCTTGGCCTGTCCCTACAGGCCCTTGTCCCAAGCCCCTCTCCAACTTTCTTGTAGCCCCTATAGGCGCTGGGAGCTGCTCTACCTTCTAGAAGACTGGGTGCAGACTGAATGAGTTACTATTAGGAAGCGCTGCAGCAGCGCTGGTAGGGGAAGGCTGTGATGGTATTTATCATGTGTATGTTGATGGTTCCTGCTGAGAGGTCCTGAAAAATGATACTCATGGATGTTTAAAGAAAACAGTTCTGTAATTATGTTAGCATCAGCCCGTTCATTGAATGCACAGAAGTTTCATGTTGTGATTTATGATCTATAAATTCCTGTGTTTAAGCTTGTCATTCTTGGATATCTTTTGCTCTGATTCAAGTAGATCTCTTTAATAGTTCAGCTCCAGCTTCAGTGTTCTTTTGCTGCAGCATTTCTCCAAGCAAAACCCAACAGCTTCTGCCTTGACTGTTAAATGGTCAGGAAACAGCATTGTGTCCTCTCAGTGCGTGTGTGTCTATATGTCCCTTTGGCTTTTTGTGTTGTTTGCCTTTGGTCTAAAATTACGTGGGCCTAGCTGGAATATTACATAAATTGATCCATGTTTCTTCTGCATACTTGCTCTATATTAAATTCATGATCAAATTGGACAAGCATAGTAATTACACTAAAATGATACCAAGCTCTCCTGGCTATAGGATTGCATCTATTTACATGCATTGCTCTGCTGCTTAAATGCTTCCTCATTTATAGTAAGTCATTTTGACTTGAAATGAGCGTGAAAACGAATGGGAAAAGTGAAACCCCGGGTTGTCCCAATAGAATTAAATTGATTTTGCTCCTGATAAATGTTCAGATTTATTGTTGTTCATAAAGGGAAGAGGACCAGCAAAATGCAGCAAGTTGAAAAGTAATCAAAAAGTTCTCAACCTGAAAAAAACCCATGTAAATATTTGAAGTTTCACATCCTAGAGGCTGGAATGAGGAATAAATGTAGGAAGAAAAAATGCAATCCTCTCGGGAGGACCATCTGCTTTGTATTTTAAGGTTTAAGGGTAGCATGACTTTTCTCTTACTGAAAACCTGCCATCTACATTGTCATGAGTATAACCTTGGTCAAGTTACATTGGCCAAATGAATAATCTTCTTAGCATGTGGAACTAATTTTCTAAGGGTATTTTCCCCTCTCTTTTTTTCCTCCCTCTTCTCTGGTCCCTTGAAAAAGAAGACAAAAAATTCTGCCAGCCCTTGATTGCATTTTTGGCAGTTACTCAGTTTTCCATAGTTTTCTCTCCTTGCAAATGCCTGAAGTTTTCCAAGGAAACACAGTTATAAGAGTTGTGCTCTACTTTGACTCTTTCCAAGCAATGTCGTGCCTACTTCACCATCTCCCTTTCCCACTCTTGAAACGATCCCAAAGGCCTCCCACAGTCTAAGAATATAGTAGGTGAACTATAAAAACCTAACTGTGATGCTTTCTACCTTCAAAGTTAAGATCAGACTTGAATTCCAGTTCTTCTGTTGTCCACTGTGTTGCACAAAACGCTTTGCCTCAGTGCTGGCTACAGAGTGGGGAGCAGAGGTGTGATGAGCTACTCAACGCATGGCAAATGATGATGGTGGCTTGGTTTGTAAATAGTGAATTCATGAAGATAAAAATTGGGAAGAGAAGTGATGTTTTCCTGCATGAAACCCTCTCGATATTGAGGACTGCATGCACCCATGGAGGGCTGTGCATGAGCACATGGAGATCCACATCTCCAAACACACTCATACTTGTGTTGTGAGTGCCCGGAGGTTCACTGTTCACTTTGCTAATGGAAAAGCTGTATCTGACAGTCTCAGCTTTGTCTCACAATTGATTTGTGAGACAAAAATGCCTCCTAATTCCAAGTAATCAGATGTAAATTTTGTATGGAGAATAAGCAAAATGATTTAAATGAAGCTGCCGAAGGAGCCTTGCAAATGACGACGTGGTTTAACAGCACTCCAGCACAGAGCAGCTTTGCCCACTAGTGACAGAGAGCTTCTCTGAGCAAAATGCTGATGGTAGGAGCTGAGCTGGGGCCAGGACAGCAGAATCAGGAGCTGTATGAGTCTTGTCTTTAGCTCATTTCTTAATTGAAGATGCAGGTTTTGCTGCCTGCTCTCCAAGGAGAGGCTGCCTGGGCTCTGACCCCCATGAAAACACTGACCTGAGCTCAGTGTGTGAGCTCTGCATCATGTTTCTCTTTGTCTACCTGTCTGATAAAGATACCTCCTGCTGCTTGATGAATAATATAATGAAAAAAAAGCATTAATTAATTAAATCCTTGCTGAAAACTTGAAAACACTGAACAACAAAGGCATTTGCAGTGCGATGTTGGGATATTCCTTTTAGTCTATAGCTGCGGTATCTGTCCCTCAGCTGAGCAGGGTCTGTAACACCGAGCTGCTGTCATCATTCATCTCATCTGACCAAGTTTGCCTTGCACTGTGTGTTCTTCCAATTTCCCTTAGCTTCTTATATGTATATTGTAAGTTCTTAGAGGAAAAACACGAATCGTGTCCTTGATCTTATGGGAACCCACTATTTAATGTTTCATGGGTTTGGAAAATGGTAACAAAACATAACGTGATACGGCTTCAGACACTGCAAAAATAAACCCCAGACAGAAGGCACAGGTTTTCCTCCAAACAATCTCACTTGGGAAGTTTCATCCCCAAAAGGATTTGTTCTATATTTTTTGCTCACCACTCTTTAAAACATTAACCTTTAAAATAAGAAACAGACCCTGCTTGGTAGCTACTTGGAGTTTAAAAACTATTACAGCCCCGCTGAGCTAATGCTGCATATATTCGACACATGTACATTGTGCTACTGCTGTTTTGTATTCATCTTTAATAGCGTTGGGGTTTTTCCTCCTGTCATTACTCAGATATGATGGGTAACAGCGCTATGTACCCTGAATCCACTGAAAGATTATTTATTTGGGGTTTTGGAGGTTCCTAAGCCTGTATTTGGTTTTCCCTATTCTCTTTTGTCTCAGAAAATGTTATTTTTGTCAGTAGGGAGATAGATTTGTATCTCCTCTGGCAAACAAAGCGATGTGCAAATGGTTGAGTGCTCTGCAGAGCAGTTGGCGCTTGTGTTTGGCTGGGGACTTTGGAGGTTTGGGGGTGGTGGCTTTTTCTGTTTATCCTGATGCAGTGCTGACAGTCAGACCGGGGCTTTTGAAGTGTTTGCTCACTGCAGTGCATTGTTGCGGGGTTTCTTTCAATCCCAAGGAACTGAAGGAACAAGCCAGTTAATATCTCACTTCTTGTGCTGAGCTTGGTTTACAGTCAGTGCCCAGATTTAAAACTGAGTTGCCTTTGGCTTTGGATTATGAAGAAAAGTCTCCTAAGCTTTGTTTTGGCACATAACAGAGCTAAATCTGAGCTGCCCCTTATCTCTGGCTTGCTGGGAAACCTGACTCCATCCTACCCGGAGGTGCTGTGCACATCCATCACTGTCAGATCCCACCGGTGGGAGGCATTAGATGGTGATGGCCTCAGTCTTCCCCATCCCAGCCCCAAGGATCCTCTCATTGCTTCCTGATTTATCTCACACACCAAATATTTGTCCTGTTGCTCAAAGCTAAGAGTGAGGCAGGCTGGTGGCACTGGGAAGCACTTGGTTGTTAACCGAAGTCAGTAAAGGATATATCCAGATCCATGGAAGAATATTTTCTAGGAAGTGGCAAGTGCTTTGACCCAGACAGGTAATTAAAGAGCTTAGGAAAGCAAGAGTTTAATGTGTTGAAAAGGTTTGTCTGTAAAGGCAAACCCAGCTTTCTCAGGAATCCTTCCATGTGGTCATCCTCTGGAAGCTCCTAGGGACACATCACTGCTCTCCTGAAGCCTGTGTGGCTGACTCACAGGTCACCAGAAATCCTATCATGGTCCCTGCAAACACCATGGTTTTCTCGCTCTGGACTTCTGTTTGTGTAGCTAAATGCAAGCGCTGTGTTGGATAAGGGAAGGGGAAGATTAAGAATGCAAGTGATGTGCCAAGCAGAGCGCTGCAGGATTCAGGTGTTTCCAGAGGCTCAGGGACCCCAGGGACGGTGCAGGGTTTTGTGCTCAGCCCCTGCCTGCCCCACAGAGTTTAATGGGAATATGAAGCATCAGGTGATGGATACAGCCAGCCAGACAAGTGTTTGTTCTTTCTGAGCACCTCCAATGTTGGAGTGATTTGTAAGAAAATTACAGTTCCACACTGACTTTCCAAGTTAGACCTGCCTAAAACTGGAATTACTGAAGTTTGCTTTTGGAAGTGTGGAAATCAGACATGCTTCAAGACTCACGAGTTTTGATGAAGTCTTCCACTGTGCCTCTGTTTTGTGGTGGAAGTCACTGAACTGAACGAAGCAAAGTCCTCTTGCTGTGCTGGGTAAGCCATGGCAGCACAAAATGCTGTTTTCTACCCCAAATCTTGACATTTAATTCAGCGTTTGGGTTGAAAAACAGAAGTTGCTTTTATTCCAACAATTTTTTTAGGTCAGAAACCTTGGTAGAAGCCTGCTTGATGAAACCAAGCCATTGGAGTAGTTGTGCGCTCTGTGTGCCGGTGTGTTGGAACACAACTGGGAGCAACTGCTGTCAGCCCAGCACCTAAGATAAGTAGTGGATAGTGTAGAGGGTGGAGCTGTCCTCTGCCGTGTGCCACAGGAACAAAGATGTTGGCTTGGAAAGATATCAGGTTTAAAGGAATTAGAGAATTCCTGAGAAAATGAATCTTTTTTGCATAGCTGACTGATGTTCAGCAGGAGCCTGGATATTTATGAGCATTATTATGCACTTGAAAGAGGGTGGCCAAATGGAGAAAACCACAATAAAATGCTGGTTTAGGGCTTGAGGTGGTGTTGGGAGGGGTGATGGGGATGCAGATAGCTGTGTCTGCTACAGCACCAGCTCAGCAGGGAAAGGCTGGATGCTGAACCAGTGCAGCGGTTGCAGCCTTCATGCATTGTGGTGATGGGCTCTGGCAAATGATCCCAGGAGAGCATCTCATTAAGCACGTGTGTAATTGTTCCTGTTGGAGTGAACTTTGCCTGCTGCCATCTGCTCAGCAGCTTCAAATAAACATGAGGGATGGGAAGAATAAAGTACAGATGCTAATGTGCTGTGTAAACCAGGAGGGGCAAGTGCTCCTAAATGTTTGGGCTATTATTGTGAGCTTGAGGAGCTGACTTACTCTTGGGTCTGTGAAGTTCCCTGAGCTTCATTTCATAGAATCCCAGCCTGGTTTGGGTTGGAAGGGACCTTAAAGCTCATCCACTTGCAACCCCTGCCATGAGCAGGGACCCCTTCCACTGGAGCAGCTTGCTCCAAGCCCCTGTGTCCAACCTGGCCTTGAGCACTGCCAGGGATGGGGCAGCCACAGCTTCTCTGGGCACCCTGTGCCAGCGCCTCAGCACCCTCACAGGGAAGAGCTTCTGCCTAAGAGCTCAGCTCAGTCTCCCCTCGGGCAGGTTAAAGCCATTCCCCTTGGCCTGTCCCTACAGGCCCTTGTCCCAAGCCCCTCTCCAGGTTTCCTGCAGCCCCTTTAGGCACTGGAGCTGCTCTCAGGTCTCCCCTTCAGGAGCCTTCTCTTCTCCAGAATGACCCAGCCCAGCTCTCTCAGCCTGGCTCCAGAGCAGAGCTGCTCCAGCCCCCCTGATTTGGAAGTTGCCACTTAGCTCTGTTGTTATACTCAAAGTTAAATCACTTTTTCAGTTAATGAAATTAGCTTAAATACAACAGGGAGATGTTTATGTCTCCAGCGTAATTCCATATAGGAGTTCTTGAACAAGGAGCAGATCCCCTGAGTATCTCCTGCTGCCTCCTCACTGACATGCACAGTGCTTTTCATAGGATACCATAATGTTCTAGGGAGCTTGGTTAAGTTATCAATCGTTAAAAATAGGTTCAAAAGCTAGCCCAGTGCCAAAGAAATCCCTGCTGCACGGTGACTCTTCCATAGCCGTGTGTAATGTTCCCTGGCATCAGTTTGGTAGTCCATAAACACGGCTCCATGTTAAAGGGGGAGGAAGGGGTCAGCTTTGTGCTGAGGACAGAAAGCTCCAGTCTCGGTAGCTGACAGTTTGTTTCCTTCTTGTTCCTTTTGATGTCTGGAGCGTAAATGCTGCGTGGAGAGAAAAATTCAATTCATTTAAGACATTTTGCATCAAAATGACGTGCTTTAATGTAGGTTCTTCTGATGTTTAAATTATCTTTTCATCTCGTGGGGGTGGAAGGGAGAAGCCAACGTGTTTGTAGTTAGAGTGCCCAAGCAGAACTTTAAACAAAGGTCTGGAAGGAGAGGAAGTCTCAATGTAGGGGCGGCTTTTAAGAGTAGATGCTTTCCCTTCCCCCCTCTTCTTGTCTCTCTGAGACTTGTAAACTGAGGAGATTTATTGCTGCCCTTCCAAATGCTGCTTTAGAATTTAGAGTTCAAATTTTTGACATTCCTGAAGTCCTCAGGAGGGAGAGGGATAAGGGAAAGTGTTGATCCTAAATGGAGCAGAGCACACCAAAGGGGTTTCCAGGCTGGTTTGGCCAGTTGTAGCTGTGTGTAGCCTTACTAGGAGAAAATCAGCTAAACCTGCATCAAGAAAACTCTTGGAGCTGTGGATCGATGATTAAACTGGATTTGGATGAAATCTAAACCTATTTAATAATTGCCGTTGTTATAGTTAATAATTTGGAGAGCTGATTCCAGCTTGTCCTGTTGCTGTGTTCATGAGTCTTGGTAATTTCACAACTCTCACATCAAGGGGGGGACTCAACAAGGTCTTTATTAATCACTGCCCCTCACCAGATGTGGCTGTGCCTACAGCTGTGTTGTCATGTGTTTGGCTTAACACTGGTACAGAATCCACTCCATCAGTGACATTCCAGCTCCCCCTGAGGCTGGTAGAGAAAAATCTCATTGGCTTCTTATGTTTTATATCTCCTCCACAACCTCGGAAGGATTTCACCATCTGTGTTTTTCTGCTTATGTCACTTAATACTGTATTTTGGTACATTTGAGGTTGTAAGATGTATTTCCCAGTAGTGCAGTTGTTTTCCTGTGTCACCTCAGGTTTGGGCTGCGTGCAGGGTGCTGCAAACCCCCGTGTTTGCAAGGATCAGCATTTTAATGTGGATCTGTCTGGAAAATTATTTCAGCTTCTGTACTGGATATCTTGCTTATGGAGAAGGTGTTTGATATACAGATGGAGCTGTCTTATATATGGACCCTGCAAACACTCCCTTGCCCTTTGGTTACTCCAAAGCGTGTGCTTGAGCAGAAGGATGGGAGGAATTTAGGAGATCCTTCATAACATAATGGGCTTGCTTTCTTTGTTTTCTGTTTTTCAATGTATAACGACATAAATAACCTCAACATATTAATATTATGTTTCTTGATAATGAATAACCAGCACTATTCTTGTTTTGGCTGATACCATTGTCTCAAATCTCCATGTGCTATGCAGCCACTGCATGTTGCTGTCAAGACAGCAAAAGAATGGAAAGGAATTGAAAACCATTGTGTGATTCTATGAATATTTTGGGACGCGTGAGTATTTTCTAGTGGGGATGGCCCCACTGTCATGGAATCCCAGCCTGGTTTGGAAGGGACCCTAAAGCTCATCCACTTCCAACCCCTGCCACGGGCAGGGACACCTTCCACTAGAGCAGCTTGCTCCAAGCCCCTGTGTCCAACCTGGCCTTGAACACTGCCAGGGATGGGGCAGCCACAGCTTCTCTGTGCACCCTGGGCCAGCGCCTCAGCACCCTCACAGGGAAGAACTTCTGCCTAAGAGCTCATCTCAGTCTCCCCTCTGGCAGGTTAAAGCCATTCCCCTTGGCCTGTCCCTACAGACCCTTGTCCCAAGCCCCTCTCCAGGTTTCCTGCAGCCCCTTTAGGCACTGGAGCTGCTCTAAGGTCTCCCCTTCAGGAGCCTTCTCTTCTCCAGAATGACCCAGCCCAGCTCTCTCAGCCTGGCTCCAGAGCAGAGCTGCTCCAGCCCTCGCAGCAGCTCCGTGGCCTCCTCTGTCCCAGAGGGGAAAGCTGCCCTTGGAAATGAGAAATTGTGCAAGAGAAACTTTGGTGTAGCAAGCAAACTTTTCAGGAATGCCATCAGTGTAACCCCAAATCCTTCCAATCTTATCTTTCAGTCTGGAAGCAGAATATAACAAGTGTTGACTGTTTCTTTCCCTTCATGTAACCACTGTAAATAAGCAGTGCTGGCAGTGTGGCTGTCACCTGTGGAGTCACTCGTGTCCCTCTGGGAACAGATGGGAAGCTTTCGCAGGGGAGGACACAGCTTCTACTTCCATCTTTTGATACAGCCTTTTTCTGCCAGTAGTGAGCTCAGTATGGTTGTGTTCAAAAGTGGGTCTCATTTTCCTCTTTCCCAGGTACCAAATATATATGCATTTGGCTCACAGCCTCTCGTGCGTTGGTTGGAAACAAGTACTCTTAAAAATAGCGATGCTGGGTTTAGCACTAGAGCAGTCTCAGTTTGCACAGCAGTAGCTTTCTAATGTGAAACACTTCTCTTAGCACCTTATGTCAGTTTGGTAACTAACAGATGTTTTGAGAAAAACCCTTTTTATGTCTTTGCCTTCAAATCCCAAAGCAGCCTCTTCATGCACATCCAGAAACAGGTCGAGAGGGATGCGATTCCCCTGGGGTAACCCTGGCATTAGAGACTCCCAAGTGAAATGGTCCTTTCCTGACACTGATTTCCTCACCGCGGGGCCATTTGGAGTTGTTTTAATGGGACGTTTTCTGGCAAAACCTCTCTTACGCATCCTTTCTGGTTTGTCTTGCAGAGGATATTCAACTCCTTCGTGTACACGGAGAAGATATCGAATGGAGAAAGTGAAGTTCAACAGGTGAGTCCAAAAGCCCATTCCCATCTCCTGCTGCACACCAGCAATACAACAGTCAGCTTAGAAATGACAGTTCTGTCTGGATGTATTGTGTCCACTTTCCTCATGTCCAGCACATCAGAGAACAATAAATGGGATAGGATATAAATAGAGATGGCGTGTATGGGCTGATTCTATATCTGAGAGTTCTGCATTGCTGTGAAAAGGCTTTCCATCTGCTTTGCGTGGGTCTGTCCCTCAGAAACAAAAGAACAGAGGCAGAGCTGGGGCCCTCATGTAGTATCTCACATTAATTGCCTGGTTTTCATGTTGGAAGTGGCTCTTTTAAAATGGTTTTAATTCAAAGCAAACCCTCTAATACTGTTTATGAATGGGGAAATGGTATCAATTGCTTTGTGTAAATATGAGACAGGCTCATGCATAACAGTTGTGGTTGAGGGCTCTTTGTAATTTTGTGGGGGCTTTTCTTATGGCAACACATTTGAACATTTAACTCTTCAGTTTAACACTGAGATAATAGATCTCAATATGCGGGCTGTTTGCATTTAATACATGCATGCATTTGGAAAATCCATTCTGGATCAGTTTTAAAACAGATCAAATCAGTCATGTTTTCTTCTTTAAGATACTGCGGTACCAATCTGTATGCTCACAACTGCACCTTCATGCTATGAGCATGATGGGTTCTGAGTAGAAGAGTCAGCTGCTGCCCTGCATGGGCATCACAGGCGTCTGGACAAAGAACTGGCTTTTCCTTCCAGTTTAAGCCTGGGCTCATTTGGCACAACCTTCAGCGAGTAACCCGGCCTTCCTAGACCCCTATCAAACCAGGTTTAATGTGCACCAGAAACAAAAGTGCCTCAGAGCAGGGCTGTCCCTGGGGAAAAGGGAATTGCTCTTCAGCATTGCAGGTAGCCTGCTTTGTGCATGAGCTGTTGCTGCTGGTTTCCAAGAGGGTGTCAGTACACTGCATGCTCATGTGCATTAAAAACTGGTCATGTAATAGAAACAAATAATACCCTGAGTTGTGTTTACTGTAAATGCTTAAATTTCCCCAAGGAAAAAGTCAAAGCAGAGCTGGATCGAATGCAGTTGTGAATCATAGAGTCATGGAATCGTTTGGGTTGGAAAAGACCCTTAAGATCATGCAGTCCAACCATTCCCCCAGCACTGCCAAATCCACCACTAACCCATGTCTCAAAGTGCCACGTCTACATGCGTTTTGAATACCTTCAGGGATGGTGACTGCAGCTCTGCCCTGGGCAGCCTGTTCCAATGCCTGAGCACCCTCTGGGGCAGGAATTGTTCCTCAGCTCCATCTAAACCTGCCCTGGGGCAGCTTGAGGCCGGTTCCTCTTGTCCCATCCCTTGTTCCTTGGGAGCAGAGCCCAGCCCCTCCTGGCTCCATCCTCCTGTCAGGCACTTGTAGGGAGCCATCAGGTCCCCCCTGAGCCTTCTCTTCTCCAGACTGAACCCCCCAGGTCCCTCAGCCCTTCCCCATCACACTGTGCTCCAGGCCCTGCACCAGCTCCATTGCCCTTCTCTGGCCCCGCTCCAGCATCTCCATGTCTCTCTTGTAGTGGGGGGCCCAGAGCTGAATACAGGATTTGTGGTGCCCAGTACAGGGGGATTATCCCTGCCCTGGTCCTTCTGGAGAGTTTGCGTTGGAAAGCAGCACTCACCTCCTCTAATATTTCAGAAGAAAAATGGTGGCTTTTGATGGGATCATGGTCAATGTGAGAGCTAAATTAATTTGCAGAAAGTGGAATAGTTCAGGAAAAGTTCCACTAATGCTGGGTTTCTGTTAAACCAAAACCAAGTTTTTGGTGTAGAAACCTTGTCCCGTACTGGCATTAAATTGAAGTGTGTAACGTTAACAGAAGAGCATGTATTAATGATACAGGACTTAAATGAGACTCAGATTGACGTCACACATTTAACATTCACAATTTAACATTGACATGACTTTTTAAGGTGAATCTCTTGTGTGTGTTATCGTAAAAATGATAAGGTTGGTGTTTAGATAAAGCCAGCAAAGTTCACCTTTGTCTGTGCTAGGTGTCTGTTTGGTGAGGTACAGATGTGTGTGGGAAACATTAGAAGGAACTGGAGCAATGCATTAATCTTGATAAATTACCCTATTTTTGGTATTAACAATTGATCCTCTGGGTAATAATAGATGTAATAGATGTAATAGATGTTAGGCTTTACAGGAGGTTTTCTCTAACTCTGGTTCGTTGGAAGCTATCCGATGCAGGTTTTGGATGAAACTTGAATATTTTATGGATGTCTGTCCTACACACTCCGTTTGACTGTAGAAACATTTCTGATTTTCAGTCATCACAGTTGAGATCATCACCTATAATACAATAGTAAAGGAAATCTGAAGGGGGCCTACAAGGATGCTGGGGATGGACTCTTCATCAGGGACTGTAGTGACAGGACAAGGGGTAACGGGTTCAAACTGAAACAGGGGAAGTTTAGATTGGATCTAAGGAAGAAATTCTTTCCTGAGAGGGTGGTGAGGCACTGGAATGGGTTGCCCAGGGAGGTTGCGAATGCTCCATCCTTGGCGGTGTTCAAGGCCAGGTTGGATGAGGCCTTGGGTGCCATGGTTTAGTGTGAGGTGTCCCTGCCCATGGCAGGGGGGTTGGAACTGGATGATCTTAAGGTCCTTTCCAACCCTAACTATTCTATGATTCTATGATTCTATGAAATATGCAGAGGGCTAAATAAGGCAGGAGGACATTTCCTCTTCTGTTTTCAATCTCACTGCCTTTGTTATGCCACATTTCCCGCTTGGCTTCTCAAGTGAATTGTGCAGAAGCAGCTCTGCTCTGGAACCAGGCTGAGAGAGCTGGGCTCCAGGGAGACCTTAGAGCAGCTCCAGTGCCTAAAGGAGCTACAAGAAAGCTGGAGAGGGGCTTTGGCCAAGGGCTTGTAGGGACAGGCCAAGGGGAATGGCTTTAAGCTGCCCGAGGGGAGACTGAGATGAGCTCTTAGGCAGAAGCTGTTCCCTGTGAGGGTGCTGAGGCGCTGGCCCAGGGTGCCCAGAGAAGCTGTGGCTGCCCCATCCCTGGCAGTGTTCAAGGCCAGGTTGGACACAGGGCTTGGAGCAAGCTGCTCCAGTGGAAGGGGTCCCTGCCTGTGGCAGGGGTTGGAGCTGGATGAGCTTTAAGGTCCCTTCCAACCCAAACCAGGCTGGGATTCTAAGAAGACTTCCCATGCCTTTAATAATTATCCTTATAGTTTCCTGGGTTTGTTTGGCTTCTACTTTTTCCTATTTCTGTATCACCATTATGAATGTCATATAGGGACACCAGATGTGCTGTTAATGTTGCATTAGAACCCTTTCGTTGCTGTTTAAATCTCGTTTCTTCCAAAAGCAATCCCAAATTATTTTGTGTTTGGACAACCTCTAAATGGAGAGCACATAATGAAGCAGGGCTTATATGGAATTGAGTCTAATAGCATCCTGTTTTCTTCACTTAAGTGGTACATTTTTCCCCCGGAGGTCCACATACTATGGTTGTGTATTTGAGTAGTTCATTTATATCATTGTTACTGATTTGTACAAGTCTGATGTGTGTTCTGCTACTATTTGGGGTATATGTTGGGTTTTGAGGGTTTTTTTTGATGTATCAGTGAAATATTGTAAATAAAATAAAATGCCTAATATTGGATGCCCAAATTATGATTCCTTAGAAGAAATTTCCTGCTTGGAAAGGTATCATGCAATTGGTGATGCTGGGTGGTGGATTTATGTGGTGCCCAAGGTTGGATCTGCACGAGTGGAGGTGGAGGAGATGGGTGCTGGAGCCCACCATCCACCCTTGGGTGGCTTCTCCTTCCCTGTAAGCATGCACAGGTGGGTGCTGGCTTGCAAAGGGACCGTGAAAGGGTCGTTGTCACCCAGCTTCTAAAGGTTTAAATCTGAAACCATCCCAACATCTTAAAAACAGAGTTTGTTGGCTTTGACGTTGCACCAGGGTAGCGTTTTCCTCCAGTGTTTCTGGGTGGTCTGCACACCGTGAAAGGGCCATGTGGGCTGCATTATACGTATCAGATGGCCTTTGGGAAGGCAAACGTGTTTTGGGGAAACGAGAAACTGGATTAAAACTTCTTTGAAGTCTTAACTATTGATTCTCCACTTAGGAAAAGACTCTGCTTGTTCCCCAGATGTACCTATTCACCCTGAGCAGATCTAAATAACTGTCTAAACACTGTAGGTAGTGTGATGAATTCGGAGCTGTCAGAGGAGAAAAACGAGGCCCTGGTGAAGCATAATTGCTGTGGTTAAAAGCTCAACAGTGAAGTGGACAGAAGAATAATTGAGTACTTCTGTTTCATTAATAACCAGCTCTTTTAGCCCTAATGAATCACAAGCAATATAACCAGAGTTTTATGAGTAAGAGTAGTGCATCGAACGGCATCGTCGTGAGCAAATGCAAACAAATGTGAGCAAATTAAATCCCCTGTTGCTCATTCCTGGCTTTGTCATTCATTAACATTTTCTTAGCGACTGATACCCAAAGGCAGTTAATTCCCATTCTGTGTCAGCTGGGATTTTGTTCTGGCAGCCCACGGGCTTGTTGGAGGGGTGCTTTTTATATGTCCCAAACTGTGTAAATAGGGACTTTCAGTTTGTTGGGAAAGTGGAAAAACTACAGCTGTTGGCCTTCAGGCCCATTTAATAGGCTTGGCTCCCTTCGTGCCACACAAAGAGTGGTTTACCTTTTGATGTTAAACTGCTTACACTTTAAGGTCTCTAGTTATAGAATTGCTATTGTATGTAGCAGATAAAACCTTTTCTCGCACTGAATAGGTTATTAAAATAGGAAGGTGTTTGCCAAAAAGAACTTGGATTCCTTTCCTGGAAGTGATTTCAGTATCAGAGAGCTCACAATATGAAAATGCAGTGGTGTGAACTAGGGATGCAAATAAGGGGGAAGGTGCTTAGTTTTATTAGGGGGAAATCTAGATTAGCTGTTTTCAAGGAAGTCAGCGTGTGTTCAGCATCCTGCCAGACATCTGGTGTCTGCAGCACAGAGAATGTGAAACAGCTCCAAAGAGGAGACAGGACGGTGGTAAAGACTCGAACAGCAGCAGATTGACCAGAAGAGTTTTGATACACTGAATGCTGGCAGAGAAGCTGGAGCACAGCAGCCACAACATCTGTAAGCTAAGAGCTGGGCTTGTTCAGCCTGGAGAAGAGAAGGCTCCTTAAAGGGAGACCTTAGAGCAGCTCCAGTGCCTCAAGGGGCTGCAGGAAAGCTGGAGAGGGGCTTGGGACAAGGGCCTGTAGGGACAGGCCAAGGGGAATGGCTTTAACCTGCCAGAGGGGAGACTGAGATGAGCTCTTAGGCAGAAGCTCTTCCCTGTGAGGGTGCTGAGGCACTGGCACAGGGTGCCCAGAGAAGCTGTGGCTGCCCCATCCCTGGCAGTGTTCAAGGCCAGGTTGGACACAGGGGCTTGGAGCAAGCTGCTCCAGTGGAAGGGGTCCCTGCCCGTGGCAGGGGTTGGAACTGGATGAGCTTTAAGGTCCCTTCCAACCCAAACCTTTCTGTGATTCTACTAACTAAACTCTTCAATGTATAAGCCTGGCAGTGTTAAATCCCCGTCTGTGAGGCCGTTTATGACATCCATGCCTGTCGACCTTACTGATGCATAATTTATATCCAGTCTTGAAAGCATTAAAAGTATCTTGGCTTTCAAGCTGCAGCCAGAAAGAAAACCTAACCTTGGAGCTCTGCTTTCCCTCAGTGCTCCCTGGAAAGGGAAGACTTCAGAGCTGCGGAGCTTTGAGGGGAATGAAGCTTTATATGAAGAAAAAGCTCAAGGGAACTATGCAAATGAGGAAAAGCTCTGGGAAAATTAGAGCAAGTCACTGATGTTGTGATGAAAGGTTGTCAATGGAGATGGTGACAACTGAAGTGCATTACCCTTGGGTGCTGCTGTAATAGAAACAGGTGTTGCCGTCCAACCTGTCTGCAGACTGAAACGCTCTGGCTGCAATCCAGCTGCCGCAGAAGTACATTAGAAATGGAGCTCATGGCTGCATTGTTTGCTCCAAACTCTCATTTCTTGTTACTTGGGTCCTGAAAGTTAAGCAGAAAGCTGAAAAAAGACAAGAGGAATGCTGAGCAAGGCTTCCCTTCTCTCTTGGTTTTAAAATGGGGTGAAGAGCATTTTGAGAAGTGACCTGAGGAGAACAACATTTGATGTCAATCTCAAGCTATCCAGATGTATTTTAGTCTCCATTAAAATGGGTGAATTTCTGTGGGAGCAGGAGATGTCTGTCACGCTTGGTACCTGCCCAAGGGTATACCTGAGTGTGGGATGTTGGCTGCCTTTTATGTGCCCAGTTTGGAACACAGCTTTCCATTTTGCCTTAACAATGTTTTAAACAATGATATTGGGATGGTTTCATAGTCAATGCTCTGTCCTTTCATTATTTGTTCTCTTTCTTTTTGTACCTTTGAGGTTTTGTAACCACTGTGGTGCAGGTCTTATATCCATCTGCATGTAATGGCTGGTCAGCTCTGGCAGGTGAGAAAAAGCAGGGTAGATGTTGGGAACAAATAGGGATCTTTTGGGCAAAGGGTTTAGGTTTTAGTTTAGAAAGATGAGGAGCTGCTTTAAGCCTGCAGCTTTGAAAACTGAGTGCATCACTTTGCAAACTGAACAGTGTTTCTGAGCTAATGGTGTGAGTGTGCATGCATGCATGGGCACGCAGGCATTGAAGAGGAGCTAGGAAGCATGTAGTGTTTTCTGCCTGTTGTTTTAATCACTGAGAGCTGGAATGCTGCTCGCTGTCATGGATTTTTGTGCTCCAGTGAAGCCCAACTATGGAAGAAAAATTAAGTTAGGGGTTTTATTTAGGCTTCATCTGGATTCTACTTCTCAATTTGGTGAATTAGAACCAGTTGTTTTTATTAACTTTGAACTGGATGGTGTGTTACCCTTTGGTTCTTAACATGGTTTAGTCATTGTAATCAATTTTCAATGGAAAATGGCTTTTGAATCGTCTTGCCATCCAGCTTTTCTGAGTTAGCTGTTTTTAAAGTGGGTTTGATTGTTAGAAGTGTTCTGTTGCTATCAGAGGGCAGTATTTTGGGGTTCTTCAGATTGGGTACTTTCAACCATGGTAGGGAGTAGATGTCTGTGTGGCTTTGGGAGGCTTCAGGTCCCTTGTTGCTGGCATGCATTTGACTAACTGCCCCAACTGAAGTGTTGGATCCCATTTACTCAGAGTAATGTAATGACTTTGAGCAGTTCAGAGGTTTTTCAATGGGAGATGCAGTTTTGGTATTAAACATTTGCTTTTCATGGGTTTTGTCAGATCTTCAGGCTCTGCACAGTAGGATAAAATTCAAAGGCTGTGGGGTGCTTTTGTTGGTGAACCTGGAAGGTGAAAACTCTTTAACACCAAAACATCATCATTATCGAATCATGGAATGGTTTGAATTGGAAGGGAGCTTAAAACTCATCCAGCTCCAACCCCTGCCACGAGCAGGGACACCTTCCACTAGAGCAGCTTGCTCCAAGCCCCTGTGTCCAACCTGGCCTTGAACACTGCCAGGGATGGGGCAGCCACAGCTTCCTGTGCAGCATTCATTTATCAGGGAAAAGTGTGATTCCAAATGTGTGTCCTTTTGCTCTGATGCTCCCTGTTAGTTCTGTTACTGCTTATTTGATTGTGTAGTCCTTCTTTCAGCAAATTCAGGTTCCCGTTTTTGTGATTTCAGGTAGTGAAACCACAAAAGAAGCGAATAGACTCAAGTATCTGATTTACATAGCGCTTAAGCGCAGGTATTTCATTTGCCCTCAATGAAAGGGGAACTTGGTAACCATGCAACTGAAATGCTTTGATTTAGGAAATTTGGCTTGAAACCCTTCAGAAGAATCCGCTTCTCAAGGACACGTTTGACAAAGAGAAAGTTTACCAGAAAATAGAAAAGGAACAACCCAGCAGCTTATTATCTAACAACTAGGAGTAATTTAATTGTGTTGGATGCCTAACATGGAGGAGACCATTAGTAGTCCTCTGGTGCCTTGGCAATAAATCATTCTGCAAAACTAATTAGGTATAATTCTGCAAGTCATTTGAGCAAGGTCCTATTAAAACCTGTGCTCCTAGGAGACCTGTTGTTAAGCTGCAGCGTTTGCTGGGAACAATAGAGGCAAAGGCAGTGCTGTTATCAGCGTGGGCCTCGTTATTCGCATAACGAAGTAAATCATGATGAAATGTCCTGTTAATAATAGTTAGGAAAGACATTTGTCAGTGCAGGGGATCTGGAACAACCGACTGCGCTTCTCAGTGCACAAATGTAGCGGCACCGTTAAATCATCCCCATAGAGCCCGGGGTGTCCAGGGAGCAGGAGAGATGAGTGCTGTGAATTAATGAGCTGACTTCAGCCCTGAAGAAGGTCTGCAGAAATGCAAAATGCCTATTTCTGTGTATTCAACACCAGGCTATATTGTTTAGAGATGGTTCTGTTTCATTTAGGAGGCCTCTGGCCCGTGATAAATTATAACAAGTATGTTGGTGCGGACAGGGTACTACTGAACAGAGCAAATTTTGTGTGTGCCTGATTTGTTTCATTAATTTCCAACTTTGAATAAAAGACCAGGAGCAAAAGTCTTAGTAAATGGCTCTTGTAAAACCTGATGCTTCTACCCTTGTGTGCCTTCAGACTGCTTCCAATTTGCCTGGCACCGAGGAACAGTTAAAGGGCTGAAATGCCCAATTTCTAGTTATGCACTCTGAATTGTTTTCAAGGCCTGAGAACTGCTGGGGAGGGATGACAGTCCATTAGTTTTCACTTTCTGAAAGGAGAGAAATACGATCATCTGCTTTTAATAATGTGACTTGTAAACCTAGTCCTGATTTATAAGTGCCTGCCTTATCATAAAGTCATGGAATCCCAGACTGGTTTGTGTTTGAATGGGCCTTAAAGCTCATCCAGTTCCAAGCCCTGCCACGGGCAGGGACACCTTCCACTAGAGCAGCTTGCTCCAAGCCCCTGTGTCCAACCTGGCCTTGAACACTGCCAGGGATGGGGCAGCCACAGCTTCTCTGGGCAACCTATTCATCAGGCCTCTGGCAACAAAAGGCTTGTGAAAGAATTTCACCTGTGCAAGACAGTTGTCATTATTTCTTTCTGTTACTATGTAATGTCACTTACATGTTTTTCATATTGCTGTTGAAGTTTGTAATTAGAACTGCTGTAGCTTATGACTAGCCAAAGTTTGCTGCTAGGCTGGTGAAGAAAATCACTTGAAAGATGCTCAGTTAAGAGCCCGTAGTGACCCCAGGAAAGCTGCAGAGGATACACAGGAAAAAGCAAGAGCTGTGATACCTTTTTTGCCCAAATCACTCAACACTGTGCCCTTGTGGCCAAGAAGGCCAATGGCATCCTGGGGTGTATTAGAAGGGGGGTGGTCAGTAGGTCGAGAGAGGTCCTCCTTCCCCTCTACTCTGCCCTGGTGAGACCACATCTGGAATATTGTGTCCAGTTCTGGGCCCCTCAGTTCAAGAAGGACAGGGACCTGCTGGAGAGAGTCCAGCGCAGGGCGACAAAGATGATGAAGGGAGTGGAGCATCTCCCTTATGAGGAAAGGCTGAGGGAGCTGGGTCTCTATAGTTTGGAGAAGAGGAGACTGCGGGGGGACCTTATTAGTGTATATAAATATATAAAGGGGGAGTGTCATGAGGATGGAGCCAGGCTCTTCTCAGTGGCAAACAATGATAGGACAAGGGGTAATGGGTACAAACTGGAACACAAGAGGTTCCACTTAAACTTGAGAAGAAACTTCTTCTCAGTGAGGGTGACAGAACACTGGAACAGGCTGCCCAGGGAGGTTGTGGAGTCTCCTTCTCTGGAGACATTCAAAACCCGCCTGGACACATTCCTGTGTAACCTTATCTAGGTGTTCCTGCTCTGGCAGGGGGATTGGACTAGATGATCTTTTGAGGTCCCTTCCAATCTCTAACATACTGTGATACTGTGTGATGCTGTGTGAAAGGAGACATGAAATGCTTCTGCACAGATCTACCTGGCTGAGGAGCCTGCTGATGAACAGAGAAATATTCATGGTGGTGTTCGGGGTTTTCTGGATCCTGAACTTGTTCCCTTAATAGGTTCAGTGCACTCGGCAGATGTGCTGTTGGTTAATTGCTCCTGAAGCAGTGAAAGATTGCTTTCTAGGTGAGATCTTCTGCAG
The DNA here is from genome assembly GCF_963264785.1 of Psittacula echo. Classification (NCBI taxonomy): domain Eukaryota; kingdom Metazoa; phylum Chordata; class Aves; order Psittaciformes; family Psittacidae; genus Psittacula; species Psittacula echo. The sequence continues at coordinate 2,787,169 of NC_137740.1, read as the reverse complement.
TATCATTATTGGGGCTTTCCTGAAGTGTCCATTTATAAAGCTTCTTTAAATTGATTTGTGGCCTGCTTATTTTAGTCTCTGCCATGCCCTTGTCAGGCCTTGCAACCACATTGTATCACAGCGCTTCAGTGCTAGCCAGCGTGTAGACAAAAACGCATCCAGGTCTCAATTCTTAATTAAAGGGAAGTGTGTTGTAATGGAAATCTCACTTTTCATACATGCAAAACTCATGTTCAAGTATCCATTGCTAGATGGTAAACGTATTTTATCTGTTTGTACAGATTGCTTTTTGTGGCCAAATTATGAATTACTTAATCTCTCTGTTTAGCCACCAAAATAGAAGAACAATGAGCAAAGCAGACAACCGTTATCTTTAGCATATGCAGTTTTTACTTTCCATTTAAGTTGGTTAGTAAGGAATGGGGGATGCAGAGAAACTGCTTGATTTTAATTAATCTTCATATTTTTTTTTCAGTTGGCCAAAAAAATCCGGGAGAAATTTAACCGTTACTTGGATGTTGTGAATCGGAACAAGCAAGTGGTGGAAGCATCATACACTGCTCACCTCACGTCGCCCTTGACTGCAATCCAGGACTGCTGTACTATTCCCCCATCTATGATGGAGTAAGTATTGAATTCTGGAATTGTTAATATGTGAAGAAAACAGACTATTTCTTTGCAGAATGGCCTGTATTTCCTACCAATCTTGATAACTCTGAAAAGGGGTAAGACAGTAGTCCAATGATGCTTCTTATCTTGTCTTTGTGTTCTTTCCCAGTTTTACTATGTACTTGTTTAATGAGGAGCTCTAAACAAGAACAGGGTCTCTGCTGTGATGGGCTGTAAAATGAAACAAAAAGGATAAAAGTTTGTTCAACCCTTAATTGCGTGAAAGTCTTCTATACAAAATGACTGTCTCTGTCTAAGATACTGTCTTTGCACTGAGACACTGAATAACTGAACAACTCTTCTGAAGCTGGTCATGGGACTTCTTTTTTCCCTCTCCCTTTGAAGTGCATTAACCAAAATCACGAGCTGGTCAGTACATCACATGCTGAAACTATTGCATTGCAGTTTAATCAAGTTGACCTGGTGCCGTTTGATGCTGAGGTTAACCCAAACTGAGTACATTGCTTGGAAACAGAATTTGTCCATTTAAAGTTTGTTTTGTTTTAAATACAGTTTTCAATAGCCTAAATGTAGGCAGTTGGTTGTCTTTAATAATCGTTTATTATGCTGAATATTTGCAGAGACTTCTTTGGGCTTTCTAATGGTAGGAAGGTGTGATGGAAGGTCTGATTTTGCAGTAATTTCTTCTCAGTGCTCAATGTTTTGAACCTTTACTTCCATATGTGCTAGAAAAGTAACTTTCACTTGATGCAGACCTTGATTACAGAGTGTGTTTTCATTGTTCGTATCTGTCTGATTTGAAAGCATTTTGGGGAGAGGAAGGTAAATTGGGTAATAAATATTAAAAGCGCTTTCTGCAACATGGCTCTATGAGACAGCTCTTCTCTTAGTGACACTGTGCTTTCATCATTCCTGAAGTATGGCATTAACCTTTTCTTCTGTAAGGATTTAAAATATTCACTGCGTTCAAATATGTGGTGTGAATCTGTGCCTGGAGAGGAAGGCCACTTGCTTGTTTTGTGTGTGTTGACTGACACAGAGGCAAGGTATCTCAATAGGATTAAGCCTCAGGGGACTCCAAAGAAACGGGTACCTTGCTGTTGGGTTGTGTGTAGGTGTCGTGATCTTTGTGCAGTTCCTACTCACAAATTGCCTACCTAAAATGCTGGCACATCTGGTACTCAATGGCCAGATGTTTGCAGTGTTGGTGGAAAGGTCAAGAATTAGTTGAGGATGAAAACCTTGCTGCCCTCTGATCTCTGCATGCAGGAACAGCAAGCTTCCTGCATGGGCTTCCAAGCAAGGACTGAAGAGAAGGGAGAATGAGGAGATTTATCACCCCCCTGTCAGTATTGCATAATTTTTCATTAAACAGTAAAAAGAGAGGTTTGCTCTGGAAACATTCCTGAGGTTCCTTTTGCTTTGTCCTCCAAAATTACTTAAAGTCCTTTAGAACTTTCTTTCCTCAGGGTGGACTTGCATAAGGGTCCTTCACAGGAAGTGGTTTAAAAAACAAACTGGGGTCACAGCTGGAGAAGTAGAGGTGAATTTTCTATTTGCAGAGCTCCTCATTTGCAGGCTCTACAATATAGAATCATAGAATAGTTAGGGTTGGAAAGGACCTTAAGATCATCCAGTTCCAACCCCCCTGCCATGGGCAGGGACACCTCACACTAAACCATGGCACCCAAGGCTCTGTCCAGCCTGGCCTTGAACACTGCCAGGGATGGAGCATTCACAACCTCCCTGGGCAACCCATTCCAGTGCCTCACCACCCTCTCAGGAAAGAATTTCTTCCTTAGATCCAATCTAAACTTCCCCTGTTTCAGTTTGAACCCGTTACCCCTTGTCCTGTCACTACAGTCCCTGATGAAGAGAATATAAATAATATTAATATAACAATATATTATTGTATTATATATTATATGCAACAATATACTAATATCCTAATATATTAATATAATATAATAATGTATTAATATAATAATATGACTAATGAGAATATGATTCTCATTATTTAGTTGCTTGGACTGATAATACTATATCTGCTTAAGTGGTTACCAGACCAGTCTGTCAATCTGCAGGATCTTTTGGGCAGCACTTTGGCAAGGCCTGGTTGAGTACCTGTGGTTGAGAATGGTGGCTTATCTGCCCATTGGGAATATACCCACTCCTGTGTTCAGGAAATTGTCTGCAAGTCATACAAAGAATGTAAAACCATCTTTTCCTTTAGGAACTTCACTTCCAGGGTACTAGCACCGTGTTTCGTTAATTGTCTGATTTGTCTAAGTGCTTCTGCCATCATTTCAGTGGTTTCTCCCCCTCTTGCTGTTCTTCCTTTCATGTTCCTTCTCTATGGTATCTCCGTTGTGGGAGAATCTCCATTTTGGTTAAAATGTCAAGGGAAAAAAGCCAGTGTTGATACCCAAAGTGGTGTTGTTGGGTCTTACGTTTGACACAGGCCTGCTAAAGGGGAAAGTAAACTAAAACAGTTCACACAGGCAGAAAGTGGCTGTTCCTGAAAAGCCAGTTCCGCTGTTAGAGCTACCTCAAAACCTGTCCTTGTCTCCCTGTCTCTCCAGAAGAGGAATTAGTTTTTAATAGAAATCTCAAAATGAGATAACCTGCTCCTTAAGCAGAAGCTTTCCATCGAAATTCAAAGCTTACATGCTCCTCAGGATCCCCTTTGGGCACCGTGAGGCCTGGTTAAAAGAGAAAGATATGGCCAGCAGTCGGATTTTGGAGACTGGAATACACATGTGAGTGTTCAAACATGGATTGAGGAATCATTCTGGAAGCACAAGTATCTCCCACCTGCATATTTTGACCATATTTTGAAAGCTACTGATTTATTTGAACTCTTCCACCTTTAATTTTTGGGCTCACTCGGTCTGGCTTTGAGGAGGCCTGCACGGGTGAGAAGTGGAGTTAGATGTGCTACTGCTGGTGACAGCTTATCCTTGGTGCTTCAAAGATGTGTGTTAGTGCTGGGCAGGAGAGAGCAACGATAATTTTGATAGTTTGGTTTAGAGCATGTATTAGCTGCTGCTATAAAAGAGGTCACATTAAAAAGACATGGATTTGTCTGTGCTATCTGCCATCTCCAGGAGATACTTTAGATTGTACCTTAAAAATGCGTGTGTCCTTAGGGCTCTGGCTTTTCTTTCAGGAGGGTTGTGAAATATTTGTGTTACAGCTCCTTCATTCTGTGTATTCTCTTTCTTTGTGCTGGGAGGTGTTTCGTCATGTGGCCTCTTTACCTGAGTAAACATTTGGTGCAAGAACAGTATCAGAAGCATCTTATCTTCAGGGGATGTTTTTAACGTAGATACAAAGGCCAGTCCCACAATACTTGAGGCTGTTTATGGTGATCAGTGTCTAAATGCATGGTGATGTTTGAAAATCTGAGGGCTTTTCATAGTCGGAGGTGATTCTTTTATCAGCCTTCTACATTGTGCTGGGAATGCAGCAAGCTTGGATTGGCTTTGGAAAAATTACCTTGGAAGGAGATGATCAACTATTGTGTAGAGAAAGGTTTATTGAGGGTTGTTGTAGTGGGTTGGTATCTTTAGATCAGATTTGTTGTTACCATTAAAATTACCAATATGTTGCCTTGTGTTTGCATTTATCTTGGAAATCTGAGCATTGGCTTTGAAGGTACTTTGCCATGTTGCTTGAGATAAACCACACCTGGGGACTATAAATCAATAATACAAACTAGAACTAACAAAGCACAGACTGGGATATAAAATAGACCTGGCACTTCAATTGCTCATTTAGTTGAGTAGTGAGACATGACAGGGAAAGCAGTGTTCATTGCATTGCCATTATGTGGTGAAGAGCCCAAATGAGTGAGATTCCATGTGACTGGAAAAAATTCTTCCCTGTGAGAGAAGCTGTGGCTGCCCCATCCCTGGCAGTGTTCAAGGCCAGGTTGGACACAAGGGCTTGGAGCAAGCTGCTCTAGTGGAAGGGGTCCCTGCCCGTGGCAGGGGTTGGAGCTGGAGGAGCTTTAACGTCCCTTCCAATGCAAACCACTCTAGGATTCTATGACTGTGGTTCCAGTCTCTAGTGACTAGTTCTGGATTAAAATTAACAGCCTGTGCTTTTAGTTCTTTGTTGTACCTAACATATAGCGACCTAAACTGGTTTAAGTACTAACAATCATGTGTTTGTTCTCCCCACCAAGGTAGGTTTGTGCAACGGAACTGCCTTGTTTTGGAAAGTGGTGAAAATAACTAAATCAGAGCATGCAAACACAACTTGAGGAGGCAGTGCAGTCGGTGACTCTTGAGTGGTTTTGGCAAAGGACTTTTCCATAGGCCTTAATTCAACAAACGTTTCCTCATATGCTTCTGCTCATCTGGTTTACCAAAGCACTCAAATATGTGCTCGTGTGCATGGAAATTAATCATATGCATAAATATACATGCAAGTACTGCTAAGTAGAGGTGGACTGCTAAATTGGAGCAGTGAAGCAGGGGCTATGTGGTTTTCTTAAGTTTTTTCTGTTCCTTTCTTCATATACAGTGTTCTGCATTTTCAGTTCTGCTTAACCAAGGGTTGGGAATGGAAAAACCATGATGGTAATGGAGATGCAGCAGTTGATAAAAGTCACCAAAGAGGATAGATCTCAGGCAAGCTCAGAAGTGGATGGTATGAGGATCCTGTATCTGCCCTACCATCCAGGCTTTATTTGTGTCCATGAGGTCAGAGCCTGAAGACTTGCACCTTTGCCCAGGGCTGTGTGCTGCATTGAGGAAGTGCCCACAGCAGTTGAGAAGATGGATTGCTCCAACGAGACAGAGTTAATATGGATAAAGTGCTCCAGGCTCTTAGCAAAATGGATGGGTAAACTGATGGGAGATAAGAAAAATGGATGTCAAGTGATTCTAATCCTTAAAGAAATCCCTGCTGGAAAAATAAGGCTTTGTGTTTTTGTCACTAATAATGGCTGATGAAGAAGCCATGAGAAACAGATCTCGTGCTGTCTCCAGACATTCCCTATCATGAGTGAATTGTGTGGTTATTTACAAGACAATGTTTTAATTAATGTATCTTCCTTCTTAGGAGGATAAGTACGTTTGTGCACAAACCTCCTGTTTGTCATGCCTGAGGTACTTCATTCCCAGGAAAGCCCGCAGTAGGTCTTTAGGAAGTCTTGGAACTGAAATGGCCTGATGTGTGTGGGGTGGAGATGGGGCTATAGGAGAGTGTAAGCAAGAGGGTAGGGAAAGCATAATCAGTGTTGAGTTATCAGAAGTACTGAGCACCTGCAGCTTCCCTGCATCTCCAGCAGGAATTTATGGAATACCTGTTAGCTGTGAAAAGTGTCTAGAGACTAAGGGGATGAGTTTTGGAACAGATGTGGAAGCATTAGCTTTGGTGGGGTTGTAACTGTGCAGGCCTGTGTGGTCTGACTTGTGAATGACAGCTGAGATCGCTTTCTTGGTAAAGATGATGTTGAACTAGATGGCAACATGTAGATCAAATGGATGTTTTATACTGAGTATTTGCAGATGAAAGAAAATCACAAAAATCAAACTCTGCACAAAGAAGAGTTTATAACCTCTAACTCAGGTGTATTTGTGAGGAAACACACAGCTGCCTGTGCAGCTTTTCCAACAAAAAAACCCAGAGATGAAGCTTTTAAAGGGAGACAAAAGATTCTTCCCTAACCCATTCTTGATTCTCTTCCATTTCTGTCCAGTTTTAAAATCCACCATGCTCTGATGTGCTACAGCATTTCACGTCCTTGGCTGTCTCTAAAAGAAGGTAGGAAATGGTTTCCTTGAGTTTCCTGCTACTGGGACGTAGGCAGGGAGAGAAGGGCAGAGCTGGAGGCTGCCCTGTGTGCCTTGCTGCTGCAAGGAGTAGCATGGTGTGACCAGCCATGGTCCTCTGATAATGCTGCACCTGCAGTTGGGGCATGAATACATGTGTGTACTGGTGGAAACATCCCCTTCTCTTTGCCTTGACCCTGGAGGATGGGAATGAATTTCACTGCTGGTTTTCATTGGCACTCATCAGTGCTATTGCTTCTGCTGCTGACACAGATGTTTGAGAGGAAAATCATAACATTTCCAGAATGCTGAAAATCATAGAATCCTAGAATTGGATGGGACCTTAAAGCTCATCCAGCTCCAACCCTGCCACGGGCAGGGACACCTTCCACTGGAGCAGCTTGCTCCAAGCCCCTGTGTCCAACCTGGCCTTGAACACTGCCAGCGATGGGGCAGCCACAGCTTCTCTGGGCACCCTGGGCCAGCGCCTCAGCACCCTCACAGGGAAGAGCTTCTGCCTAAGAGCTCATCTCAGTCTCCCCTCGGGCAGGTTCAAGCCATTCCCCTTGGCCTGTCCCTACAGGCCCTTGTCCCAAGCCCCTCTCCAGGTTTTCTGCAGCCCCTTTAGGCACTGGAGCTGCTCTAAGGTCTCCCCTTTAGGAGCCTTCTCTTCTCCAGACTGAAATCTATTCTTGGTCTTTATTTGACAGTGCTGATAAGAGCTTAGGGAATGCGTTTATCTAAATTTGTGAAAGGAGATGGAATGGAGAACTATTTGTTGGTAAAACATACTTCTTGGCAGTGTTGTGTTACAAACATTAATAGAGCTGTTTGCCTAAGTGAGTTTACAAACCTATATTTGAAAATCATTTACTCCCTGCCTGCAATATCGCCTTCAGAAGTGCTCTGCTTTTCTTCTTCTTTAAACAGATGGTTAAATATTTGCTACTGCAGTTCAGTTTTATCGCTGCTCTTTCTGTGTTTATCTTTCCTCTCCGGAGCAGTTAAGTGGGAGATAACGGGAATCCCATTCCGTCCCTTCAGTTGCCGCAATATCTGAAGAGCTGCACTTCCAAAGGAGAAGTGGGTGGGCCGCACTAGGTGAAATTTAAGATGTATTTGCTGTTCTTGCAGAGTATCAGGCTACAGTAATGCATTGCTAGAAAATGGGGGGAGTGTGTAAGTGCTGGTCTTGGCATGGCCTTCTTCTGTCCATAAACTGCAGCAGGTATTTAGGAAATTGCTCTCTTGGACTGTTGGTTTTACATCGTAAATGTGTCCAAATTCCTCGTGAAATAGTGGGCTTTGGAATAGTTTGTGTTACCGCGTTGCAGCCCTCCTTCCAATAACACATTTTCTTTATGCCTAAGTATGCTTGGAGTGTTTCAAGCAGTAGTTGAAATAATTGAAGCAACTCCTATGCCTTGCCAGAAGAAACCGGTGGGCTGAATCACCAGCAGCTTTTTGATTGTTAAATCTTTTCCTAAAAGCATTGTTTTCCCACATTCTGTTTAGATGCAGCGGGAATATTTCAGCGTTTATGTAAAATAGGAGTGGAAGTCTTGAATTTCAAAGGAAATCCTTAATTTCCAATGAACTTACATAATTTCATTTGCATACTAAAATCAGCTTTAAATTTGTATGGACAGAGAGGGAGTGAAAGGAATGAACGTTAAAACAATGAGAACCCCTCAGTAGCTGCTCGAGTTGTCATTTTTATATGCAACTCCTTCATTTTTTTCCCCTAAACTAAAACTGTGCAAAAGAGGTTGATTTACGCTGTAAATTCAGGCCGAACAAAATCCAATTGGAGCTCACTTGAGCCCTGTTTTGATGTCAGATTCAAAGCTGCTGCAAATGTATTTTATCTTCTACGCTCGCTGATCTCCTGCTTGTAAATCGGGTTGAAGGAGAATAAAAATGAGTGCAGCCTGATGGGAATTTAATGTCTGAAGTTCAAAGCAGTTTGCACATCAGAGCAAACGTCAATCAAGTGAACATCTTGCAAGCTAGGCAGGGAGCGTGTTTCTCCATGGGGAAGAGATCAAAGTGGGAGTCGCAGCTCTGTTTGCTCCCTCGGGATGCAGTTTCGATTGGTTCTTCATTAAAGTGAATCCAGAAGGAAGGGCTTTTTAGAGAGAGGCAGGGAAATGGGGATGGAGCAAGAGGGCCTGTCTTGAGACTGAATTTCAGCCAATGTTGGTTTTTTCCCCCCACTTAAGTAAGTACCAAACCTAATTAATATCAAAATACAGGGTTTGGTGTGGTTTTGTGGTCAGGATTCTGGAGGACTTCCTAAGTGTTGGCTGTGGTGTTACCACATAGAACATTTTGGGCCTAATCCCAGTGGAGAGCTCGATCAGCCATTGCTGTTATCATCTGCCTCGTAGTCTTGCTGCTGGCGAAAGTGGGAGCTCTAGTAAAAAATACATCTCCTTTGTGCAGGGGAAGGGTGGTGATCAATGGCTGTCTGCTAAATCTTTATATATTGAAGTTTTGGGCTTTTTAACTTCTTCCAACAAAAGCCATGGGGACATCTGTGTGGGTAAAACTTGTGTGGAAAGCATGAAAGGTATAAATGCATCATAGGGAAGGTAAAACCTGTAGTCACAGCCAGGAATGTGAGCATTGACTGGTAACGCCACACGGCACCGTTGCAACTTTAGTTCCAGTTGGTGTTTTAATGGGGAAGATTGCCAAACAGGTTATTAGCACATTCTTAACTGAAACAACTTAGAGGCACCCAAAAGAAGCACCTGGAAAATTCTACGGTGTGATTAAAAGGATGCCAATATTGCAGCGTTAGTTTGCCACAGTGCTGCTTTTGCCCTGTTTCTGGTCTTGGTTTTCTAAGGACATACAGTTGCAATGGGAGCTGGTCTCTTCCCAAAGTCCTTGTGCCGTGGAACCAGTCACACTTTAAAAATACACCCCACTGCAAGGTGTAAAAGTCAGTTTTAAGGCAAACTGCACCCAAAAAGAGATTTGCTGTAGACATCCCACGCAGCTCAGTCTGGAGCAGTCCTTGCTCTAGGCTGACAGGTCTGTCGCAGGGATGTTCTTTAACTGATGAGGGTTAGAAGAATTCTTCTTCTGCGTATTTTATGTAGATCATTTTCCCTTTCACTGTATTCTCCTCTTGCTACTTGGGTGCTGTAGGAAGAGAAAGGAAGGATGGGCTGGGCTGCTGTAAATTTTTGCTTTCCTTCTCCAGCTCTGCTGCAGATTATTTGGGCATCAGTGTCTTCATTTACCTGCTGGGTAACATAATACTTGCTTAGTGAGAAAGACTGGAGGACTTTGTTGGGTTTTGCGTTAAAGTACTTTGATATGCTCCAGTAAAACCTGCCTTGTAAAATAGGGAGTTTGTAGCTGGAACACAGATGCCCTTGGCCTGAGGCAATCTGTTTGGGACTGCACGAGCACCCATAGTGCGGCAGTTGAGGGTGTCAGCTTTATTTTTGCCTTTCTAGAAGGCATGCTGGAGTTGAGCCTGGTGTTCATCTGCTTGAAACCCCAGGTTAATGCTGGTCATGGTTGAGAGACCTGAAATCCCATTTGGCAGCTTTGTGTGTAGGAAGAAGCGGTGTAGCAATGCACTCATCGTTTTAAATCAGGATAGATATAACTCCTCTGCCAGGTAAGGGGAAGCAAGTAGTTTTGGTGGCGTGGGAACTGCCTGTCAGGATGTGCATGTCACTGAGTGAGTGTGAGCAGCGACTTCTGGCACAAAATAAAATCAAAGCAGAGGAAGATTCCAGATGATTTTGAATTAAACCTCATCATTTGCTGCCTGTGTTCTGAGACACGAATAATGTTAGTTGCTAGCAAGGTATGTTGTTGCCATCACTAATAGCTTTGGATGGGAGTACTAACATCTTGAAAAGTCATTATTTTTCTGTAAGAGTCAGTTCTTTAGCATTGCTTGGAATCTTTCTTTAGCATGGAGATGTTTAATTTGCAGACTATAGCTCTTCTCCATCTGGTTTTGCCCAGAGATAAACATGTTTTTGGTGAAACCCATCCTTTATCAATCAGTCTTAGTCTGGAGATTCTTTAGCCAACAAAAACTCAACAATGTTTTTGCTTGCTTGGTAGGAGCTGTAAGTTTTTGAAGTGGTTGTGTTTTAATGGGGATAGGAAGAGCCATAGCCTTGATCTGAGAACTGTGTGCCAGTGAAATGTCAAGGCTTTTCCTCCATGGAGATGACTTTGGGGAGTAGGTTGCCAATGATTTCAACAAGCAGCTCCTGACAGACTGGATGAGCCCACAACACCAAGGTTTGGCTGCTTTTGGTGTCTGACATATCATCCCTTCCTCATCTTACAACCTGATGGTGGTAGGGTCTGATCAAGAGGACAGGAGACCTTTATAGCTGTCTGTCCACCCATTTTCTCTCTTTTCCTTGCCATGAAGAGTGAGGATAATGCACAGGTTGCCCAGAGAAGCTGTGGCTGCCCCATCCCTGGCAGTGTTCAAGGCCAGGTTGGACACAGGGGCTTGGAGCAAGCTGCTCTAGAGGAAGGTGTCCCTGCCCGTGGCAGGGGATTGGAACTGGGTGAGCTTTAAGGTCCCTTCTAAACCATTCTATGATTCTATGAAATGACTTCTATCCTTAAAGGGCATATTCCTAAACCTGTGAGCAGGCTGTGCTGTATTCTTCACTTTATAGTAGAAGTTAAACCTCTGCTTTCAGCAGAAATAACATCAGCCCAACCTAGAATATGGTTGTATTGACAGGAATCGTGAACAAAAGGCAAACTTGTGGCCTGTGGATGTAACGGCAGTGTTGCTCACAGTGAACTCCAGCGTTCCTCTCGGGAGCATGTGTGGTATCAGAATGCTAGTAGTGAGTGCAGTCCCTTACAGACGTGGTGATCTTCAGCCTACTTAACAAAGATTTTTCTTGTTCTTAGTTTTCGCTTCTAAGTCATAAAAGGTTTTCTTATATCCCGTGTGAGGGGACCCCATGAACCAAGAGATGGAGGCTCTCAGCAAATCCTGCATCTGGACTGGGGCTGGTGCAGCTATGTCCCTATAGAAGGGAATTATTTTGTATTTGGCTTAGGAAAATGTATTGGATTAGGAGCACTTCAGTTTGCTTAGAAAGGCTTGCTTCCTGTGGTCGTAACTTGAAATTTCCTTGTGTAACCGATTCCATCTGTCTGTGGTTTTTGTTTCTGCTAATTGTTGTTATAAGGGGATGATTTAGAAGTGCTTTGCTTTATTGTCTGTTCATGTCTACAAACGCTAGCCCTTACAGCAAGCACTCTGTAAGGAAAAAGCCAAACTAATCAGTGTTTTTCCATCCTTACTGGGCACCATATTTGCAGTAATTGCAACTTACTGGTTTCTGTTTCTTAATCAAAATCTTCATCCAGAAGAATGGTTCTTGGCTTTCATACTGCTTCTGCTTGCAATATTTTGGGGCTCCGCTATGTGATAGCCTATCTATATGGGTGAGGGTCAATTTAGATCAGATCTGAGGCAGAAGCTCTTCCCTGTGAGGGTGCTGAGGCGCTGGCCCAGGGTGCCCAGAGAAGCTGTGGCTGCCCCATCCCTGGCAGTGTTCAAGGCCAGGTTGGACACAGGGGCTTGGAGCAAGCTGCTCTAGTGGAAGGTGTCCCTGCCCGTGGCAGGGGTTGGAGCTGGAGGAGCTTTAAGGTCCCTTCCAACACAAACCAGGCTGGGATTCTATGATTCTATGAAATAAAGAACCTTAGGCACAAATACAATGTACGTAGAGCAAAATAGCATTACAATGGTACTGGCTGAGTGGTATATGTAAGCTTGTGATGGATGTGCTGTCATTTTGAAGTAATTTGGTCGATATCTTTTGATGCAGCTGGGGTTTTTTTTGTGTAATTTACTTTTTTAGTGCTGACAGTATTAAACAAACCCCTACTCTGCTCAGTTTCTTTCCAAGACTCGTTTCCTATCAGCTTTCATGCCAGAAAGGCTCTTCATCCAGAATGGGATGTTATGCAGACCTTGCTTGTGGTTTGTTGTCATTGCTGAGGACTAGGTTGATAGTAGAAAGTTTCTTTGACAGGAAGTCAGTAGGTTTTTTAAGTACTGGAATACTCATGCCGAAAGTCAAATATCAAAATGTTCAAGGTCACAAAAATATTAACAAGTAAAATTGGCCTAAATGATACGAAACTGCATTTGAGTCCTTGAAAGCTTCAGAAGTGTTTCCAGTTATTTATAACTCTTTAAACCTCTTTTTATTTCTGTTCTGGTAAAGCATTGGTTTAATTATATTTTATTGTCAGCAGAACTATTGCGCTGTAATAATTTTTTCATTGGAGTTATGAAAGCATTTGCATTATTTAACCAAACCAAAATGTAACAAAACTTCAGGCTGTCAAGTTCCTTCTGCTGTTTGGAATGTAAATCCTCAAGTTTTGGGCTAGAAAATGGGTTTACAATTGCTCTGTTAGATCTTTGTTGTAAAGACACAAAGAGGAAATCCTCTTCGTGCAAGACACTGGGAATAAAGCTTTTAAAAGTGGAAGATGAAATGATGGTGCTTGCGAGAGAGTCTCTAGCAAGAAGCAGTTTGGTTTAACAGCAGGAGGAAACACTCCTTCATGGCAGGCCTGGATGCTGTGCACATTTCCCACGCTGGAACCTAAATCCAGATGAAAGACCACCACTTCCTTATGATCCTGTCTTTCAGGGAATATGGTGAAGGAAAATGCGACATACTATTGTATAGAGTAAATACAACCACGATGAGCTTATCCCCCATGGTTTTCACAGTTTTTCCTGGACCCTTTAAATATATATGATGTTGGAGTTTCCAAAGTAATTATTTGTCATTGAAATCCCAGATGATGCATTGCCATTGTAACCGCTCTGTCGGTTGAATAGATACTGTTAGATTGCTAATCCTGGTGTTGTCATTTCAGATTTGATGGGAATTTTAACACCAACGTTTCTCGAACTATCAGCTGTGATAGACTGTCTACCACTGTCAACAGCAGGGCCTTCAATCCTGGACGGGACTTAAATTCTGGTAAGTTGTAGAGTTCTGCTTTTTTCTCTGCTGTAGGGGTCTTTTATTTCCAGCGCACTTGAACATTTCCTTGGCAGAGGGAATCAGCATTGATTGCCATAGCAACAAGCGTTTCTTTCTCCTTCAAACTGTCACACTGCTCTTAATTTGAGATTTCATGATGGAAAGATGATACCTAAAGTAATGCCCTTAGTCTAAGTACTTTATGAAAACGGCATGAAGATTTTATTGCAGCCTACCATGGATAATTTTGTTGTGGTTTATGTACTTTTTATTTCTTCTCCTTTCTTTTATTCCAAGGCACTTTCTTTCCTCGGCCTGTCTGCTTTGGCATCCGTAGTGTCAGCTGCTGAAGGGGCTGTGCAGAGAAGTTGCTCTGATCTTCTTAGCTCAGTTCAGCTAATGTGAGGCTGCGTTTGCAGCGATATGCAAAAGCTACAAAATATAAGGACATCCTGAAATACTTCCTTTCTTTGTCTTGTCAGGGCATTTCCATCTCAACACTTCATGCATTTGCGTAACATGCTTAAAGAGCTAGAAATGTGGACCAAAATACATGACTTATCCCTGAAAAATTCAGCTTTTGGTCCTTTGGTGCAGCAAGGTTTTCTTTTTGTTTGAATTAATACATGGATTTCAGTCTTGAGAGAATTTAGATTCATGGAATGGTTTATTTTGGAAGGGACCTTAAAGTTCACACAGTTCCAACCCCTGCCATGGGCAGGGACACCTTCCACTAGAGCAGCTTGCTCAATTATTTTAATTATTATTTTAATTTTGATGCGTCTTTTGGAATAAAATCATAGAATCACAGAATGGCTTGGGTTGGAAAGGACCTTAAGATCATCCAGTTCCAACCCCCCTGCCATGGGCAGGGACACCTCACACTAAACCATGTCCAACTCACACTCAACTCTGTCCAACCTGGCCTTGAACACTGCCAAGGATGGAGCATTCACAACCTCCCTGGGCAACCCATTCCAGTGCCTCACCACCCTCTCAGTAAAGAATTTCTTCCTTAGATCCAATCTAAACTTCCCCTGTTTCAGTTTGAACCCGTTACCCCATGTCCTGTCACTACAGTCCCTGATGAAGAGTCCATCCCCAGCATCCTTGTAGGCCCCCTTCAGATACTGGAAGCTGCTCTGAGGTCTCCACGCAGCTTCTCTTCTCCAGGCTGAACAGCCCCAACTTTCTCACCCTGTCTTCATACAGGAGGTGCTCCAGTCCCTGATCATCCTCGTGGCCTCCTCTGGACTTGTTCCAACAGTTCCATGTCCTTTTTATGTTGAGGACACCAGAACTGCACACAATGCTCCAAGTGAGGTCTCACAAGAGCAGAGCAGAGGGGCAGGATCACCTCCTTCGACCTGCTGGTCACGCTGCTCTTGATGCAGCCCAGGATACGGTTGCTTTCTGGGCTGCGAGCGCACACTGCAGCCGGCTCATGTTCATTTTCTCATCGACCAACACCCCCAAGTCCTTCTCTGCAGGGCTGCTCTGAATCTCTTCTCTGCCCAACCTGTAGCTGTGCCTGGGATTGCTCCAACCCAGGTGTAGGCCCTTGCACTTGGCATGGTTAAACTTCATCAGGTTGGCATCAGCCCACCTCACAAGCATGTCGAGGTCCCTCTGGATGGCATCCCTTCCCTCCGGCATATCAACCGAACCACACAGCTTGGTGTCATCGGCAAACTTGCTGAGGGCGCACTCAATCCCACTGTCCATGTCACCGACAAAGATGTTGAACAAGACCGGTCCCAACACCGATCCCTGAGGGACACCACTCGTTACCGGTCTCCAGCCGGACATCGAGCCATTGACCACAACTCTTTGCGTGCGGCCATCCAGCCAGTTCTTTATCCACCAAGTGGTTCACCCATCAAATTGATGTCTCTCCAGTTTAGAGACAAGGATGTCGTGTGGGACAGTGTCAAAGGCTTTGCACAAGTCCAGGTAGATGACGTCAACTGCTCTGTCCCTGGCCATCAGTTTCGTAGCCCCATCATAGAAGGCCACCAAATTGGTCAGGCAGGATTTCCCCTTAGTGTAGCTTGTAGCCCTTTCTGCGCTACAAGTGCACACTGAAGGCGGCTCATGTTCCTAGTTTATTGTTTTTAACCTGCCTGATGTAGAGGCAGACCTGCCATTCTACCCTCACCCTGCACACAGCGTTTGCGTATCTTGCAACAGATAGGATGAAAGAAGCCCAGATTCCTCTCAAGCCTCCGTTTCTGTTCCCCTTCTTGCAGCTTTGCTTTCTGGATGTTTACTGAAATCTAAAAAAGGAACAGTCCTTGTAGGTTCCTTTCCATCCCATCCACTGTATGCCACATCTTGAATGCAGGTGCTGGCCAGACAAGCTGATTTCCTGACATACATCTCATCACTGTAAATTGTGTAGTTTTCCATCCTAAAGCTAGGCAGTCTTTGTTCACTTCCTAGGGTTTGCTGGGGTTTGTTTTACTCATAAGCTATATTTCTACTAAAAAACCTCAAGAAAACAACTTCTTTTTGTTAAAATAATGTTTAAAATCACATACAGCTGTTGCTTAATCAGAATAATTTTTGAAAGCAAGTTTTCAGGCACTAACAAATCAAAGCATTGAATGAATCAATGGGTTTTATTTCATTAAACCCCATTATTTTTCTACTGCAGAAGATGGATGTAAAAAAGGATTACAGAAATAATCCTTCTTGAGTGGTGGGAAACAAATAAACTGCAGTTTCCTCTAAACATTTCATACATTTCTGGTTTGAATTCTCACAGAGGCATGTTTAAGCTTCGTGTTGTCCTGGCTCCACAGTGAGACCTGAGTCGCCTCCTCTTCCCTTGCCTCCGGCTTGAAAGCTTCCTGATGAAAGGAGTGTCTTCAGCAAATGGCATTGGCAGAACAGAGCAGCAGAGGAGAGCAGGGAATTGGACTGATAGCAGGAACAGGGAAGTGCTTCAGGATATATTGACAGCAGAGTCTCCTCCAGCTTTCCTGTTAGCAGCTCTCAGAAACACAGCCTTTGGGGGAGGTTTTTTTGTTAGCAAGGAAACGCCTGTATCAGAGAAATGCAATAGAAGGAGTGGATTGTTGCAGAAAAAGGAGGTGGAAGCAGGTTTATTTGAGAAACAAAAGTTGATATTTGGTACTCATCTAGTGAAATGAGTTTTCTACAAGGAATAACATTACTTCTGGGGGTGCTGGGTGAGAAGTTCCCCATGACCCAGCTTCAGTGTGCGCTTGAGCCCAGAACCCCCCCATGTGCTGGGCTGCACCCCCAGAGCGTGAGCAGCAGCTCAGGGAGGGGATCCTGCCCCTCTGCTGCGCTCTGTGAGGCCCCCCCTGCAGCCCTGATCCAGCTCTGGGGCAGCAGCACAAGAGGGACGTGGAGCTGTTGGAGCGAGGGCAGAGGAGGCCATGGAGATGCTGCGAGGGCTGGAGCAGCTCTGCTCTGGAGCCAGGCTGAGAGAGCTGGGCTGGGGCAGCCTGGAGAAGAGAGGGCTCCTGAAGGGGAGACCTCAGAGCAGCTCCAGTGCCTAAAGGGGCTACAGGAAAGCTGGAGAGGGGCTTGGGACAAGGGCCTGTAGGGACAGGCCAAGGGGAATGGCTTGAACCTGCCAGAGGGGAGGCTGAGATGAGCTCTTAGGCAGAAGCTCTTCCCTGTGAGGGTGCTGAGACTGTTCTATGATTCCTTTCATCCTTGTGTGAAGGTGCTTGAAAGTCTGCAAGATGACAGTTCTGTGGTCCTCAGCTGAGAGCATCTAAGCTACATGATCTTCACCGCTCCAGCCACAGAAACAGGAGACTGGTGTGGCTTCAGGAAAGGCTGCTGTGGGAAGGGTCAAGCAGAATAATGCTGGTGTGGAGCTGGCCATTGCCCATGTCCAAAGCAGTGTCCCTGTATCACTGCAGAAGTATTTGGGTTTTGGAATAAACTGGTTAGGGGCAGAGGCCAGGTGTTCGTTTTGTGGGTGGAGGTATTGTGCTGGTGGTATCTGTAGTGGTTGCTTATGTAGTCATGGGCCATGACCTGTTGTGCCAGAACAGCAGTCTGTGCCCTAAGGACTTCATGGGCTGAGACAATAGCTGGCTTGGGACAGATTGATCTGTTTGTAGATTGGGAAGCAGTTTTGGTTAGAAGGACAAAGTGCTGTCAGTGCAGCAGCATCCTTACAGCTGTGAAGATAGCTGTCAGGTTAGAAATGGTTTTAAAGAGCACTTAATGTCATCTGTCTCTCCAAACTCTTTATGTTTTCTTAGTTCTGCAGTGACCTGGTTTTGTGAATCGTTCTCCTATGAGGATACACTTAGGACAGAGCACTCTCTGCACAGAACCTGTTTCTCAATGACTTCACGTGTGTGTATTCATTGCTCCTTTGAAAGAGGATAAAGATCAAACGGAAGAAATTTCCTCTAATCTCATCTATTTCTTACTTCTCTTATAAGTACCCTCACATAGAGCTAGTGAGAAATACCTGTTGCACGTTGGATTCAGACTCTACCTCAGCCTGAATTTTCTGCTTTAAAAAGCCTGAGAGTTCTTGGTAAATCTGAGTATTTTGATGGTGTTTTTTCTCTCCTGCCTTGCTTTCCTTGTTTAGACTTAGAGGCAGGATGGGAAGCCACAGCTTCCCCAAAACTGTGTTATGCTGTTTTTCCCATTGGATGCAGAGTGTTGGGGAGGAGCCAACAGAGAGTTTTGAAAGGCCTCTGCTCCTCCAGCCCAGAAACAGGAGCTCCCCTAGTTTTTCCGGTTTCGTAAAACAGCCTTGGCTGTCCATAGAATCCCAGAATCCCAGCCTGGTTTGGGTTGAAGGGACCTTAAAGCTCATCCAGCTGCAACCCCTGCCACGGGCAGGGACCCCTTCCACTGGAGCAGCTTGCTCCAAGCCCCTGTGTCCAACCTGGCCTTGAACACTGCCAGGGATGGGGCGGCAGCAGCTTCTCTGGGCAACCAGGTTATCTTTCCAAATGAGTTGATCATTTCATTCTTGATGTTAAGAAAACCCCTAATTCCCATGAGTATCTCTTTTCCCACATGAGTTTTGCAGTTTACATAATCCGGCCTATAAAAAGCTCTCAGCAAAACACAAATTTAAACTCTGCTCTGTTTGCCCTCGCTCTCAATTCTTTCAATGTTAATCTTGGCCCAGCGTAAGAAAGTGGGATCAGAGTGGGGAGCTTGGAGGTGTTGAAAGGGAATGGAATTTGCACCGCAGACTCCAGGCAAGCCACAGGAGCAGGGCTGGGGAGAGCCCTTGGTGCAAACACCAACCTCAGCTTCTGGGCTGAACAATGTGTTAGGAAGGGTAAGTGTAGCTCATGAAACTTTCCATAATAAAGAATTTGAGGGTTTTTTTGCAGTTTTCCAGTGGATTTTTTATAATATAAAAGGAAAATAAACATTAATCTTGAGGAAGGGAGGAGGAAGAAAAATAGATGCACGTGTCTCTTCTCTCAACCCTTAAAAAGTGATGCTTTGCACTTTCTTTTCTTGATATCAGGTGACTTTTTTAATGTCTTAAGAAGGTTTTGCTTCATCTTGGCTTGAGTTTTCCATTTGGGTTCCTTTTAGCCATTACTACAAACTAGTTAAGGAGAGTCTTTATTGGTCAGATGGAATCACAGGCCTTGGTTAGTTAGACTAAGAGATCTGTCCTCACTAGGATGAATAGTCCTTTATTTATTAGATGACAAAATCTTACCTAGAGCCAGTGCATTATGTTATCAGATTCCTTCAAGTTTTTTTCCTTTTAAATAAATAAGGAACCAATAAATCTTTCTCCTTCTCATCCTTCAAAGTGCTGAAATGCCTGGTTCAAGCCAGGCAGCTTTAGCAGATGCCCTTCCTCAGTGATACACAGAGATTCTACCAAGTTGCTCAATAAATTTTCTCTGTGCCTTATTTGAGGTGCTGATCGCTTTGGTCATGTTCCTTATAGTGCTGTATTTTATACTGCTAGTTTGAGTGTGTTACAATAGTTGGGAGGGATTTGAGCAGAGGAGTTAATGCCCCCCTTCCAAATCCTTTTAATCAAGAAAGCTGGGCTCATTCCTTAAATTGAAAGGGTGTTTTACTTCTTTCACCTTCAGAGTCAGAAGAACCCCGAAGGAGGGAGCCGGGCTCCATCCTGGCTCGTGCCATCAGCAGAATTTTAATTGGGTTTGAGCTCCAAACCCTTTTATTCCTGGTGAAAATGTGCGAGCCAGTTTGACTCAGAAAAGCCTGGACCGCGTTTGAAGGTCTGGAGAGTTAGAGAATGTATTTACTTGTTGAATGAACACATTTGCTTTCTGCTGTTGTTTCTGGGGAGCACTAAAGTACCTCCATGATGATTATCTTTAATGGAGATACTTCTCAGAGAAGAGCTGCAGTATGTGCATGGCACAGGAAATGACACTTCTCCGTTTTTGCAGGCTCAGACATGGGGTCTGCAGCTCAGTGAATGTAATGCGAAAGGAGAGAACTGTAAGAAACACTTTTATAATGAGCAATTATGTTCAGTAGTTCCCTTTTTTATTCCCACTGACTGTGCTGTTCTTTGAAGATCAATTAGTTAATGATTTGAATATGCTTTGAAGATGGAAAGTGGTATCTAGAAGTGCTAAGTGTTATCATATCGCATTCCCTTTGAAGTTTATAAACTCTATCACATAGGGCTTTCTTTCTAAAGGTCCTTTTTGCCTTGTGAGATATTTATAATGAGATAGAATGATCATTTCACATGCTCTCATGTTAATACTTTCCAACAACTTCTGTCTGCAGCAGAATCTGGGGTCAGATGGTGCTGCATTGTAAGAGGGGATGGAGGTTTCAGAGTGACTTGGCAGCAGCTCATGGGCAGCTCCCATTTGGCCATTTATATCCCCAGTTTGCGTCTGGAATTAAGGGATTCCACTAAGATGTATGAGTTTATAGGGCTTGGGCTCTTGGCTTCCTCCAAGTAGTGTGATATCAAGGCTGGGTCTTTATTTAGTGGTGATGCTTGCTTAGAAATGCAAAGCCATTGCACGTACTCAGTAATACAAAATACTTTGTCATTTGTATTAGAAGAGGCAGATGGGAACCACCTTGTACTGGCAAAATCACTGAACCTGATCATTCCTTTTGGGGTTAAAATGTGAATCACGGGTCAAGTATATGAAGTTGACAAGAAACCTGGAGAGGGGCTTTGGCCAGGGGCCTGTAGGGACAGGCCAAGGGGAATGGCTTTAACCCGCCAGAGGGGAGACTGAGATGAGCTCTTAGGCAGAAGCTCTTCCCTGTGAGGGTGCTGAGGCGCTGGCACAGGGTGCCCAGAGAAGCTGTGGCTGCCCCATCCCTGACAGTGTTCAAGGCCAGGTTGGACACAGGGGCTTGGAGCAAGCTGCTCCAGTGGAAGGGGTCCCTGCCCGTGGCAGGGGTTGGAGCTGGATGAGCTTTAAGGTCCCTTCCAACACAAACCAGGCTGGGATTCTGTGATTCTATATGGATACTGAAAGTGAGTGCAGTGAGATGCCCTGCACACGTTTCTGCTGGTGCTGCCAAGGGTCCAATTGACAGATTTAGCCCTTAGCTATAGGCGAGGCAGGCAACTCATCTTGCAGTATGGTTTTTTGGGTGTCTTTTGATTGCGTAACCTTTCCAGAGGCTGGCTTTGCTGGAAGGAGGAGGTGGGAATCAAGCACAGACCAGCGACTGAGGGAGTGGAAAGTCTGGGCTAAGGGAGGTTAGGCTAAAAAAAAGCGTCTGCTGGGTGTCCTGGCAGGAAATATCTGCAGGACATTCTTACAGCTTTAGCGATGGAAAATAAGAGCGCGCTTAGAGAAGAAGTATGTATTCCGTAGCCATGGCTTATCTGCTGGGAGATTGTCTGCTGTGCTCATAGGAAAGGGAAAGAAGAGAAGAAGAAAGCCAAGAGTTATGATAAAACTGGTAGTCTCTGGGGAGGGCATTAGTGAACTGGCTGAAGGAAAACATGAGCAGAACTCTTTAAGAAGGAGGAAAAGCAGAGAGAGGCACCGAGGCTGTAAGGAGGGAGTTTGAAGTTCGAAACCTGTTGTTTTATGGGGAAAATGAGCACTTTTAAAATCCAAATGCTCTCCTGGGAAAATAAATACAAGCTGTGTCCTTGTGGGAATGAGAAGTTTATCTGTAATTTCAGCAACAGCATTAAAATAAAGGAGTTTATAGTTAAAAGTTGTGGGGGTTTAATCATTACTATATGAAACTGGACAAGTTTTTTCATCCAGGCTTTAACTGAGTGTTCATGTGTCTGATTAGAAAATACATTTTTCAAGTTCTGTAACCAATAAAAACCCCTTAAATAGCAGAAATTCAACCTCTTTATACAAAACAACTGCCACGCTTCACCCCCAGCACTATGAAATCCTGGTGGCTACACATAAAAAGCAGGATCTAAATGTTCGATGGAATCATAGAATAATAGTACCATAGAATGGTTTGAGTTGGCAAGGACCTTAGGATCATTCCAACGCCCCTGCCATGGGCAGGGACGCCTCACACTAGACCGTGTCACCCAAGGCTCTGTGGTATTGCCTAATTGGCAGCGTCAAGCAGCAGAGATGTAAAGGCATCTGAAAGGGGTCTCTCTCAGCTGTGTCTCTAGACCTCCTGCATCAGCATGGTATCAAAGGAGACATCTAATCCCAGACTGCTTTATGTTAGAAGGGACCTTAAAACTCGTCCAGTCCCAGCCCTGGCCATGGGCAGGGACATCTTCCACTAGAACAGCTTGCTCCAAGCCCCATCTGATGTCTCAATGTCTTCCTGAAAAATCCAGTGTCCAGAAGAAGCACTCAGGGCCCATGCTGGACTGTCCCTCAGTGCTCCATGCCTGCACCTAAATGAATAGCCAAAACACTTGAGTGATTTGCTCACTCACTTCATTGTGCCCTTCGCATGGTAGAGCTGTGTGGCTCTCCTGTGACATCTGGACCAGAAATAACATCCACATCCCAAGTGCTTTGCATTAGCTTTTGTCAGTTATTGGTATTGTAGTAGAATGGTTAATGTTGATTGTCACACGCTGCTGAAACACAGTGTTTAAAAAAGCATTTGTAAATAGTTATGATTTTCCTTTTTTGATTGTTTCCAAGATTTTGATACTATTAAAGGATTTTTTCCCCCAGGTTTCTCTTTCCAGCTTGAAATGTTATCAGGTGCTTTCCTGGATTCCCACAGCTATAGCTGTGCCATGTGCTCCCATGCAGGAGAGCTTGCGTGGGCTGTGAGCACCAGTGCTGCACGTTCTCCAAAGGCTTGGGCTGCCAAACCCTCAGTGAGTTCAGAAATCAATCAGGGTTTTCCCAAGCAAGATTTCAGAAAGGAAAAGTGGATGGGTGCTCTGGAGAGAGGCATTTCTGGCAGTCCCGGACGGAAAAGCTGGAAACTCTGGATTAGTTTGGGTTTGGTTTTAATTAAAACTGATTTTTGGTGAAGTTTTTCATGATACCTAAATTTGGCAATGTTCAGATCTGAGATTTTGTGCCCCTGCTACACAGAAACCATTGTCTGTGACCAGAGAAACCTGCTCTTTGTACAATCACAAATGGTGCCGCTGAGCTGGTATCACGTCAGGTGTGAAAACACAAGGAAGAGAGAAATATAGGGGGAATTTGAGTGAAACAAACAATAGTCACAAGCTGTGGCTGCCCCATCCCTGGCAGTGTTCAAGGCCAGGTTGGACACAGGGGCTTGGAGCAAGCTGCTCCAGTGGAAGGTGTCCCTGCCCGTGGCAGGGGTTGGAACTGGGTGAGCTTTAGGGGCCCTTCCAACCCGAACCATTCCATGGTTCTGTGAAATTTGTTTGACATTTTGTTACGGGATCATGTGTGCTTTCTTTGAAGGTGTCAAAATTGATGAGACAAAAGATTCTTGCTCCCAAGAGCATCTCCAAGCTGGTTTTACGTGTGCACAGGAAAGAGGGAGATGCAAGCTTTGGCATCGCTGTTGGAGTTGAATTGGTATTTTTGAGAGAAGGATGAGAAAGTGAGAGGTGTGAGCAGAGTGTGGTTCTGATTCCCAACTGAGTCATCAATGCACTGGGAAAACCTTCATCAACCATTTCAGTATCATGTTCTTCTTTCTTCTTCAGTCCGTTGAGGCACCAAGTTCTTCAAAGCCACAACTGTGCAAAGCTGCGTCTTTGTACAAAATCAACAGGGATCAACCAGGACTTCCAGTGGGACTTCGAGGCATTATGGAAATACAAAAAACTGTGGCAAAAAGCAAGGGAAAACCCCCAAAATAGTGGTTTTTGCAGGGTAATTACGCTGAACTGAATGTGGAGAAAACTTCGTGGCCACAGCCAGACAGGGAAACTTGAGTAAGTGCTAAACTGTTGAGGATGTTGAACTTAGACTATGCTCCATGTGGATGGTTTGTTGTAAATGTCTGGCTGTGGTTTGAAATGTGCCCTGTGGAGATTTCCAACCCAAATATTGGCGTATTTGATAATGAATGAGATCCAGGAGATGAAATTCTTGGGCCTATTTTCAGGGTCAGTCCTAAGGGAAGTGCCTGCAGTTAATGCTCAGCTAAAGGTGAAGTACTGTAAATCAGTAAATCAGAGTTCCCCTTGGTTCTGGCTACTTTTGTAATCGAACCTGAAAGGAGAAATGGCAAGGAAATGCCTTTTACTTAATGCATTTTAGGCTGATATGATCCATCTTAGGTGATGCTAAAGAATTCAAGTTTTATTTTCAGTTTGTTGCAAGCAGAGATGATGATTGGCCCCAAATAGGATATAAACCTATTACTGCTGTCCCCATGCTAGTGTCTTTCTGTTCCCTCTCTCCTGGGAGCAATCTTCCTCTTGCTTTAAGAGCCTCAGCAGGCCTATGGCTGCCTTTAGTCACTGGCATGGCAAAGCTGGTGTTTGTGTGGGATGAATTCTGATCCCTTCATCTCTCCAGCTTGCAGGGAGAGCAGTCGAGGTGCATGCCCCAGTGGCAGTGAGGACATTTCATTTAAGGAAGCTCTTCCCTGTGAGGGTGCTGAGGCGCTGGCACAGGGTGCCCAGAGAAGCTGTGGCTGCCCCATCCCTGGCAGTGTTCAAGGCCAGGTTGGACACAGGGGCTTGGAGCAAGCTGCTCTAGTGGAAGGTGTCCCTGCCCGTGGCAGGGGTTGGAAAGTGGGGGGGAAAGTGGCAGGGGTCCAAACCAGGCTGGGATTCTATGAGGCAGAAATCCCAATACCACCTCTACCTCGGGTGGTTCCAGCATCATCTTTGTCCTCACTTGGGCTCAGAGTGCTTGAGATATCCACAATATCTGTACCCTCTGTTGGCTGGGTGTATTAAATATCTTTATAAGTTATTAGTGCAGATGGTCTCGGCCCTGGGGTAGCTGCTTTATTTTGGTTGTTGGTTTTGGTGGTATTTCGTGGCTTTACTAATGTAATCAGTTGTGTTCATATCACTAAGCTGTAGCTTTTGAATTGCTTTTATTGTTTGCATTAAGAAGTCCTTAGAGATTACAAGCACATTTTAAAGGGAATGAATGTAGCCTATAAATGACAGAAAGGTTTGAGGCTGGTACCCTACGGTTATGTTCTGAGCTCTGTACCTGCTTGTCTGCCCCACTTGGGAACGTGTCATTTCTCTTCTTTGTTCTTCACTTTTTGTCCATGCAATGACTAACTGATAATCACCTGCTGCAGAGTCCGAGAGGCCTGGAGGGAAGTTGCAATGTAGCTGCTGAGAACCGTTGTTATCATGCTCTCTGTATTTTATGGTCTTGAAATGGGAATGTAGTGGAGATGCTCATGGTGAGGATGGGTGGAAGCAGCACAGAGCCACCACCCACCAGCTGGCACGTGGAGAGTGTGGCCATTGCGTAACTCTTTGAGGGAAGATGCTGTGTTTTCCCTGAAGAGTGCCTGTTTCCCCTAACAAGAAAGCCTTGGGGGGTCCACAGCCTCGTTAAATTAATCATGGCACAGGGATAATGAGAAACTTGAAGAAATTCTGGAGTCCCAAGAGTGGGAGCTGTGCCTCTCTCCCCCGCACTAATAGGAGAGCACGAGGGACAAAGAGGAAAGAGTCTCCCTTTTGTTTTTATTAACCTTTTCAACTGTTTCTGTACGGTGAGGTCTTCCTTGACCCACATTTGCACGTAAAACTATCTGTGCTAAATGCTCATGTGGACATTTCATACAGATGTCAGAATAGGGGAGGTTAACAGGTTTGGTTACTGAGCTGTAAGCAGCAAACATAGTGAATATTTTGGTGTTATTTCACTATAAAGAACACATGATTATTATTTTTTTAATATTATGGGGTTTTTCTTTATGAAAACTATGTGGACAATATGTTTATCATTACATGTAATATTTGTATATATGCGTATTATATATAATTGCCTTAACCTCTTCCTTTCTTGCTCCTGTTTTGGCTTCCTGGGATCCAGTTATACTTCAGAGATTCAGGAACTGTCATCATATATTAAACAAAACCTGTCAAATGCAGTGTTAAGTTTCCAAAAGACTTTAACTTTGTGAAGCTCTATCAGTCCTCAGATAGAACTACTTGTATTTTGTGTTGGGACCCTGGTTTTTCTTCTCCAAGCATATATGAGAGAGGCCTTGAATACACGTATCTCCAGTTTGACCTCCCTTTGTAACTCTACTTCATCTTTCGTTTTACTTCTCCAACCTCCAGTTCTTGCTGATAACCTGAAGTCTAACCCAGGAATTAAGTGGCAGTATTTCAGCTCAGAAGAAGGCATTTTCACTGTCTTCCCAGCCCACAAGTTCCGGTGCAAAGGCAGCTATGAACATCGCAGCAGGTAGGATTTGTCTCCTTACAATTCACTGGATTCCTTAAGCACTGATTTGATTTCAGCGTTATGCTTTGCCAGGATGACAACATCCATGAGTAACTTTTAGTGGAGTCCCTTGGGTTTTCTCAGGTTTGGTTTTTAAAGCACTGGTATTCACTCGTAAGAATCTTTGAAGTGAAATAAAGTTACATACAGGTTTCTCACTTCTCCCAAATTGAATAAGTTGCAAATAGGAGCAACTTGTGAATTGTAGGTCAGCCCATAGGCAAAATTCAACTTATATTTGACTCATACTTGACCTCTGTTAATAAAGTAGTGAACATGATTTCTACTGGTTTGGCAGGTCCATTGCTCTGGGGAGAGGGGTAGAAGGATGAGAGACTGGAAAGGGCATTGGTAGGAGCATTTTCCCAGTCTCCACCCCTGGTTCAAGTGGCACATCATGGATAGAAGGGAAGCAGCAATAGCAGAAACTTTCTAGTAAAAAAGAACTGCAGAAAAAAGGATCAAATGGTGACAGGGTTTTCCTGCACAAGGGAATGTTTCTATTTGGTGGGCATGAAGCAAAGTACTTCTTTCCCTGCCTTTTGCTGTCAGTACTGTGGGACTGATCAAAGACTCAAGGGTGGAATCGTCTAAGAAAGTGCAGTGGCTTTAGTATCTCTAGTCACACAACAGCTAATTGTACCAGTTAATCAATGTGTGTGGAGGAGGTATCAGCACATCAGGTGCATTTCCATGTAGCTGAGTGCCCAGAGCGTAAGCAGCTCTTTGGTTACCCATCGGTGTTGAGCAATCAGATGTTTACAGATATTATCTTCTCTGTGTCATCAAAGCATGAAGTGTCTGGGCTTGATTAAGTTTTCTGTGGTCGTGGAAAGGTGTGGTCTGAAGACGTGAGAACTGGGGGTACCCCAGTCTTGATCGGAGTTTTGACACTAAAACCATGGGTGATTTCATCCAAAGCATTTACTCTGGGTCACAGTTTCTCCATGGCTACATAAGGGATATCTTCTTGCTAATATTTACTTCAGCGGGTAGTTTGCGTGGATTAATTAGTTGATACTTGAGTGCTTTGAAGATCAAAGGACCTATATAAGTTCTAGGTACTAATACCAGTATAGAGCTGCAGGCTGTTTTACAATTAAGAACTTATTTGTGCCAGTTGTTTATTGCTGTGCCTTGTCTAAAGTCTTCTGCATTTCCTTTACACTTAAAAAAGATTTCTGTGGCTGCCTTTGATATAATAAAACTTAGATCCCCAAACTCACACTTGACTCTTAACTAGTTTTTGCTCTGGACTAAAGAGGGAAGAGTCTTGTCTTCTTTTTAATCCTTCCTCCTCGCTGAGGCTCTTCCTAATTTGTTCCAGGTTGAAACCTTGGCACAAGAGCTTGTGAAATCTCTCACACATCTCTCACAGTATTGAACTGGATCTGAGCACTGCTTCGCTGGAAATACGGGGTTTGATGTTAGCACAGACAGACACATGGCAGCACTGAGGACCTTCACCAGGCTTAACTCAGATGGGCCATGCAGTTTAAAACTGTGCAGACCTAAGGGATTGTGGAGCATGACCCATGTGAAATGCATTCCAGGGCTCCAAGAGAAAACCCGTTCTTGGCCAGAAGCTTTCCCTTCTTACAATAAACCAAACAGGCTATGCTAATGCAACCCTGCACACACAGGTTTTTACTTGTCATGTAACCAGCAAATACCCACTGTTGCACTTACTTTGCATGTAAACAAGGTTCCCGGCACCCAACATCTACCATGAGGCATTTCTTGCTTGTCAACTCTTAATCCAAAACTTGATGTGAGCTGATGCAAACAGTAATCCCAAACACTGCTGCTCCATCAGCAAAATTGCTTATTCCTGGCTTAAAGTGATAGATGTGACAGAGGGAGAAGGATTCAGCACCTGATTTGAGTTAAAATGTCAGAGATTGAAAACAAAGGCCCTTTCTCTATGTTCAGCTTCTCAGTTGGTGTTTCCTAGTGGAAGTTTTCCTAAAGGCAAAAATCCCTCCTATGATTGATGGATTGTCTCTTTATGGGGTGTGCTTTTTGCTTTTCAATTCTTGACTTCTTTCACTTGTAAAGGTTTTGGTGGAAATGACAAGATGACTCATGATGGGGGTTTGGGTTTTGTTCCTCTTCAGGCCTGTCTATGTTTCCACTGTTCGACCTCAGTCCAAGCACATTGTTGTCATTGTGGACCATGGGGCTTCGGTCACGGAGACGCAGCTTCAGATTGCCAAAGATGCCGCTCAGGTTATCCTGAGCTCTATAGATGAACACGACAAGGTATGATTTCTCCAAGCATTGAGCAGATTTTCATTGGTCTCAACCATGCTCAGTGTTTTCAGTTCTCATCCAAAGCTGTGTTTTTAACTTGTGGTCCATGGACCCACAGGGATCTGTGGTCTACCTCTAATGGGTGATGAAGACTTGAACTCACTTTTGGAAGTCTGTGTTACAGCAGAGGAAACATCTGAGGATCCACAGACTTTAAAAAAAGTGAAAGCCACTGATCTAAGGCAAAATCTTGTTTCTGAGTAGTCTTTAAAGGCTTCTTCATCTTGGCATAGACTTTAAGCATTGTGCTACAGTGTGCAGTTAGGAGAACCATGCTTCAAGCCTCACGACTTCAGAAGTATTGGATTGGTTTGAGCAACTCATTGTAGCTCTTTTTTTGCTTGTGAAAATGGAAATGATTTGTTCTGCTGCTATGTTATATTCTGCTGCTACACTATATTCTGTTGAAACATAATTAGTGTTTGGAAGATTCCCAGACACCTGTGATACCGGTAAGGAAAGGATAAAGCAAAGGACCAAGAAACGTGGATTTTATTTCTTGCTCTGCCACAGACCATTAGGAACTCACTTAACCTGTAATTTTAGGTATGGATTACACCCAGGGGCCCATATGGTGCTTCTGTAGAACCACAAACAGTCTCCAGTTTGGTCTTTACTTTTAGTAATTCACTGCTAGTGGGACCTTGATCAGTGTTTCTGCTTGGTTTTCCCTTTTCTTTGAGTAGGAATGGAGTTTCATTCAAATCAAATCGAAGAACAACTGTTTGTATCCTTTGCGTTAAGTCTTCTCCATAATAGCACAGGAAAAACCTTCTAACTTCTGTGCTTCTGGAGTGTTTTGATACTGTAAAATAATACTTATAGTTTAGCAGAATTAATAGTACTTTAAGTGTCAAAAGTGTCTGTCTTAATAGAGCTCTAATGAAGAAAAGACATTTAAGACATTTATTACTTGGTCAGTAGCTCAGTGATTATGAAACCTGTTATACGGGTGTATAATTACTGCTTCGTTCTGACGCTGTCTTGCATCAGTCCTAATTCCTAATAAAGTATGCCACTCATTTAATAAGGCTGGTATGTTATGTGTATATTAATGCAAGTGTTACCACTACATGCCTTAACTCATTTATAGGCTAAAAACTGATGGCAGATTTGGCTTGCCTTGTCTGAGACATTAAAGCAACGGAATGTTTTGCCTGTGAAAAGCTCTCAGAGCTTATTTCCTTATTTGATTTGGTTTTCTGTAGCACTCCACTGCTCTATAGGCACTCAAGGCTTTCCTGCAAATGCTCTCTGCTGATTTCGTTCCCAGTTATCTCTAGTTCACTCAGGCTTCTGCCCGGAACAGTGTATTAACCATTATGTACGAGCAGAGCGAAGCTGACTTCATCTGAGAAACAAAGCCTGAAGTCTCTCTTCCTTGAATTCACCAGGAGTCTAATCCTTTTCAAATTCGATGGATTTATGCCTCCAGCATTTAGTTTTTAACAATTGAATTTTAAACCCACAGAATCTCTTCAGTTGGCTTAGCATTGTGTTTTCTGTATTGGTGCATAAAGAACTCTAAATAGGAAGGTAATCCAATATAGTTTCTTCTCTTTCAAGATCTCCGTGTTAACCGTGGCAGACACAGTAAGAACCTGCTCGCTGGATCAGTGCTATAAGACGTTCCTGTCTCCTGCCACTAGCGAGACAAAAAGGAAGATGTCCACCTTCGTTAGCAGTATAAAGTCATCTGACAGCTCCACGCAGCATGCGGTGGGATTTCAGAAGGCTTTCCAGTTGATACGCAATACAAACAATGGCACAAAACTCCAAGGAAGTAAGTCTCTTGTTGGGCAATCCTCAGCATTTCTCAGGCTTCCAAATGTATTTTTAGTTGGGATTTTCACTTGGGCAGAGGCCAAAGGAATGCAGTGTCTTGAATATTAAAGGGGAAGGGGGGTGGGAAGCACATGCTTCTATTAAGTAGCATTTACTTGACCTGGAATCTGCATGAGCGACTTGACTGTGGCCATTCCCTTTTAACTCATATCACTTGCTGCCCTATCTTTCCATTGATCTGTAATACAACACTGGAGGATTCGATTGCCTGATAGCTGATTTATTTCCCAAAGGTGTGACAGGGTGTGGGGTCCTTTCAATGAAAACTGCAGATCCCACAGGTTCATTAGTGCTAATATATATATGGGTAATGTGCCTAACTGGAATCCTGCCTATAGAAGTGGCCCTTGCTTCTCAGGGAAAAGGGGTTTTTAAGAGTACCAATTATGGGTGATATTTTATGGAACGTGGGGCTGGCCTGGCTAAATTTTCCTTCGTCTAAGAATATCCTCCTGAATTTTGGTGCATATATTATGGGCTTTCTCCTTTCCCATTGCCAAGACTGGGGTTTTCTGTAATGAGGATGTGGTGAAAGATGTGGAAAAGATGGATGTGAAACTGAGTGGCACGTCTGCTTGCCAGGAAGCTGTGGAAGGCAAATTCTTGAACCTGTGCTCTGAGTGCTTGTTGAGCAACATTGCTAAAGCTGTGACAGGGTGGAGAAAGCAGATTGATCTCTATCGGTTTAGTCATTTTATGTAAGAGATCCTATAGCTTGGTCATGTGTCTGCTCCAATGAATGCAGATCCTTTAGTGTCCTGAAGAGCACCAGTGTTGTACAGAACAGAAGAAAGTGAAAAAGAAAAGTCGAGGAATGCTTTGGAAAGACTGAGGAAATGTGCTCCTACTTCATGTGGCTTTCCTTCAGTTTATAAAATGCTGCTTCATGGAATCGGTTTGGGTTGAAGGGACCTTAAAGCTCATCCAGCTCCAACCCCTGCCACGGGCAGGGACACCTTCCACTAGAGCAGCTTGCTCCAAGCCCCTGTGTCCAACCTGGCCTTGAACACTGCCAGGGATGGGGCAGCCACAGCTTCTCTGGGCACCCTGGGCCAGCGCCTCAGCACCCTCACAGGGAAGAGCTTCTGCCTAAGAGCTCATCTCAGTCTCCCCTCTGGCAGGTTCAAGCCATTCCCCTTGGCCTGTCCCTACAGGCTCTTGGCCAAAGCCCCTCTCCAGGTTTCCTGCAGCCCCTTTAGGCACTGGAGCTGCTCTAAGGTCTCCCCTTCAGGAGCCTTCTCTTCTTCAGGCTGCCCCAGCCCAGCTCTCTCAGCCTGGCTCCAGAGCAGAGCTGCTCCAGCCCTCGCAGCATCTCTGTGGCCTCCTCTGGACTCACTTGAGCAGGTCCGTATCTCTCAAGGTGTTATGTACAGCAGCCAGGCATGATTCGGCAGTCTAAGAGCTTTGCTAGCAGGAGTAACACAAGACAGTCCTAAATCTGCATTGGAGGCCAGTCTAAACATGGCATTTATAATTCAGTAACAGATCATCCTGTGCTATCTGATACACTACCTTTCTGATAGCTAGAAAAGGCCCTTATGTTTAGATTATACTGCATTTATCTATAGCATACGTGCTTATATATAAACCTACATTGCAATTTTATGTGTGTGTATAGATATAAACACACACAGACACACACCCCCACTACCTATTTACCTGCAGCTTTCAGGGAGTGTTGGCACTCAGTGGCAGTGTTTTCTTGCACTTTGGATGAGGTCCTGCTCAGCAAGGCTACAAAAGGCACCAGCACAAGGCAGGAAATTCAGACGTGGTGAACAGCACAATTCTTCCACCTCATACCAACAGTCCCCTTCTCACTTTTCCACTGTGCATTCAGGAGTGCGGCTGTATCTCAGCAGCTTCCCCAGCACACCCACACATTGTGCCCTGGGAACAGGATGTTGGAAAATTAACAGTGAAATGAATGATTTCTTTTTTTTCTGGGTTTATTTTCCTTTATTTTTCTTTTTAAAGATGAAAAGATTATTTACAAAAAGTGCGGCACTTCATAAACATCCTCGACCCTATTGTGTTTCACCCCATGAATTCTGGTCTTTGCTTTGTACACATTAGGTCTTCCAAATCTTTCATTCTTAGAGAAATCCTAAATCCGAAGCATTTGCCTTTCCTTTTACTTTTCATACTCGTGCCCCAACATAGCTGTTTGCTATGAAACCTGGTAAAAGTCTGTGATTTCATATTAATGAAAGTGTGCCAAAACCTCCTAATCCTAATACACAAACAGTGCCAAACAAAAAAGCTATGTAGGAGGATTCTGCAAGACTCTACAGCTGATGTTCTTGGAGTAACTCCTGATGACTCATGCATCTCCTCCCAGCCAGCATCAGCAGCACTGCAGGATTTTTGTTCTTATTTTCTTATTTTAGAGAAAGTTGCCCCCCTTTCATCTTATTGCACGAGGATGGTAAAAACCTCCTCTTGACAGCCCTATCTAGCAACTGAGCAGGGTACAGTCAGATGAATGTGTTGTACCTATGGCCTGAAGTTCAGAAGTTGCCTGGAACTTGAATAGTAGATGCTGTTTGCCCCCAAGACAAGAGGGACGTGGAGCTGTTGGAGTGATTCCAGAGGAGGCCATGGAGATGCTGTGAGGGCTGGAGCAGCTCTGCTCTGGAGCCAGGCTGAGAGAGCTGGGCTGGGGCAGCCTGGAGAAGAGAAGGCTCCTGAAGGGGAGACCTGAGAGCAGCTCCAGTGCCTAAAGGGGCTGCAGGAAAGCTGGAGAGGGGCTTGGGACAAGGGCCTGTAGGGACAGGCCAAGGGGAATGGCTTGAACCTGCCAGAGGGGAGACTGAGATGAGCTCTTAGGCAGAAGCTCTTCCCTGTGAGGGTGCTGAGGCGCTGGCACAGGGTGCCCAGAGAAGCTGTGGCTGCCCCATCCCTGGCAGTGCTCAAGGCCAGGTTGGACACAGGGGCTTGGAGCAAGCTGCTCCAGTGGAAGGTGTCCCTGCCCGTGGCAGGGGTTGGAGCTGGATGAGCTTTAAGGTCCCTTCCAACCCAAACCAGCCTGGGATTCTATGCCATGGCCTAGGAAACATACACAATTTTCCTAAAGCTGCAGCCAAAGCTTTATTAATGCCTGGCTTTGCTTTTTTCCTTATTTTAGCCTCTAAACCAAGGAGAGAGTGGGAGGAGGGAAAGGCAAAAAATCCCTCCCCACATTAACGGCTTTTACTTCATTCTAGCTGAAATCCTTTTCAAGCCATGATGACAAAATGTGCAAGTCAAAGCCTTCGTACCTATTAAAAAGAAACCCACAAAAAATAAGCCAGATGAGACAACAAAGTCAGTATATAACCAACTAACCTCGTGTGCTTCAGATCATCTGGTGATGTATGATCCCTACAAGTGCCTTAATTACATGCATAAACCACTGAGATAGAATACGATGAAACAGGTTGGTGTGTAAGGATATGAATGTACGTGTTCTGAGGCTCTGAGGCAGGCCTTTGGCCAAGAAGATACTCAGCTTGAAAAGCATGTTCATCTTCATGCCCAGCAAGGCCTGTGATGATGGACGGCGGTGTGCCGTGTCGTGTTTCTCAAGCCTTACACTCTACAGCATCATTAGGGTTGGAAGGGACCTCTGGAGCTCATCCAGTCCAACCCCTGCCAAGGCAGGGCCACCCAGAGCACGTTGCACAGGAACACATCCAGGTTGGTTTTGAATGTCTCTTTTGAGACTCCACAACGCCCTGGGCAGCCTGTGCCAGGGCTCTGCCACCCTCACGGTAAAGAAGCTCTTCCTCACGTTGAGGTGAAACTTGTTGTGGGTTAGTTTATGGCCATTGCTCCTCGTCCTGTCACTGGGCATCACTGAAAAGAGTCTGGCACCGTCCTGCTGGCACCTGCCTTTGAGCTGTTGATCTGCATTGATGAGATCCATTCTCAGTCTGCTCTTCTCCGGACTAAACAGCCCCAGCTCCTGCAATCTCTCCTCATAAAGGAGATGCTCCAGACCCCTGAGCATCCCTGTAGCCTCTGCTGGACCCTGCAGTTCCTTGTCGCTTGTGCTGAGGAGCCCAGAACTGAACACAGCACTCCAGATGTGGTCTCACCAGGTTCAGTAGAGAGGCGGCAGCATCTCTCTCGACCTGCGGGCCACACTGCTCCCTGTGCACCCCAAGTTACTGTTGGCCCTCCTGGCTGCAAGGGCACACTGCCAGGTTCATAGTCAACTTATCATCCGACTTGTCATCAACTTGTCTATCCTACACCATGGGAAAGTGCCAGGTGCCTTTCATCCTGTGGTGTCCTCCAGCTACCACACTGCAAGGCATGGGCTAAGTTGCACCAGTGCTAATGTGAGCGTGAAAGAGGAGTAGTGTATGAAAAGGTCTTTTACAGGGATTTGGGGTTTCTCATGTACAACTCTTGGGTGCCCTGGCACCAGGGGCTGATGAACTTTACCAGAGTTCATCATGGCTAAAGTTTACCAAAGGAAGGATGAGGAGGGCCCCATGATCAGCAGCAACAGTGATGCTGAACCCCCTGCACAGGTCTTGCAGCAGCAACACTGGGAAAGTACCATTCACTTTCCATGTGAGAAATACAGTTGGATGCTCCCCTGCGATGCAGCACAGCTCAACTCTGTAGAATTGGAGGATGGGAGAAGAACAGTGGGTCAGGAGATGAAACTTGCAGGTTTTTGGCTTTTGTTAAGTTCTCTCTGTAGAACTAGAGCAGTTTCTGCAGCATGATGCATGCTGGTCTCACATGCTCCTGCCTGCTTGCAGCCAGGCCAGTGATGTCTGCTCAGGAGAAACAAGCCACAGTGCTTCTGGGTGGCTGGTAGGCACCAAATCAAACCATGCTTGTTAAATGCTATCAATGGAGTTTAATAACAAATCGTGTAATTCATAAGCCTGCAATATGTTTATCTACTGTCACTCTCACAAATGAACCTATTGGCAATACACAGTTGCAAGCAGAGGTAAGGGCTGTGCATGACTTCCCTGAGTTTAAGTTCTAATGCACTTTCTGCACTCTCCATATAACTCTTCTCAGATACTGATATGGTCATAATTTATCTCTCGGCTGGGATTACATCAAAAGATTCCTCAGAAGATGATAAAAAAGCTACTCTCCGGGTCATCAATGAAGAGAACAGTTTTCTCAACAACTCAGTTATGATTCTTACTTACGCACTTATGAATGGTGAGAAATGATTTTGTGTTTCCAGTGGATGAAAATTCCCTTTCATTGTACAACTAGTTTATTAAGCTGTTTCAAATGTAATTCCATGCCTTACTGGGAGCAGTTTGTTAGTGGATTTTGGCCTTAGTTATCCAGAGGCTGCATCCAGATGTTTAATACTTTGGTATAAAACCCTCAGTGCCACTCTATGCTTCTATAACACAGTGCAGCTGCTCAGGATACAAAGTTTTGTTGCTGGAATTGTCTAGTGGCAACCAGACTGAATTAAATGTGATAACCATTGCAACTGTAAACCTTCCTGACACTGCCCACGTTTCCTGGTGCAGCAAAATGAGAGTATACTTGACTTCTGTATCAGTCATCAGCCAGGAGCATGAATGTAACATCAATTGTAATCCGAAATGCTTTGATAACTTAAGACCCAACTTAAGAGTGAAGTTAAATAGGAAGATCATGGATGTAGTAGTTTGGCATCCTGTTCTTTTTCCAGCATAGCATTTTCAGTAAGCAGCCTCTATGATGTATTACTAAGAACTGCACACTGACTCTAGCCAAGGAAACCAGTGCTTAAGCTAATGTATTGTTTGTAAATGTAAATGCTCAATGCAGACCTAATATATACAAAAGTCTTTGATTTGTCTGCAGGAATTGAGCCTGGCACTTGTGTAAAATATGAAACTGTGATGTTTAAGCTAAAGAACAAAGCCTCTTATCTCCAAGAATGTGTAATGTGCTCCTGGTCGTTTCTGTGGACTAGAACACACAGAGCTGTCCTGTGGATTTATAGGTCACATAAGTCTTTGGTGAAAGATCTTTGTTTAAAGTGGTGATATGAACAGCATGTTCATTTTTTGTGCTGTGCAGCAGTATGTGAGAGGCAATCCCACTGAATTTTGTCCTAGCTAATTACTTTTTCTACACCCCTACCAGTTTTTCAGCACTTTACCTTATTGCTTAAATAAGCCTATAGTATGTGCAGTCCTACACTTTAGTGTATGTATCATTTTGCTTTTATTTCATAGAATCCTAGAATGGTTTGGGTTGGAAGGTACCTTAAAACTCATCCAATTCGAACCGCCTGCCACAGGCAGGGACAGCTTCCACTAGAGCAGGTTGCTCCAAGCCCTGTCGTTCCTGGCCTGGAATTTATAGTGCTTTGGGGTAAGGTACGGAAGTCTTGATGGAAATTAAGCTGCTTTCATCTCCTTCCTTCTACTTCTTGCCTCCCTGTTTCAGAGGGAGTGACAGGTTTGAAGGAACTGGCCTTTCTGCGGGACCTGGCAGAGCAGAACTCGGTGAAGTACGGGGTGCCCGACCGAACGGTCCTGCCTGTGATCAAGGGGAGCATGATGGTCCTCAACCAGCTGAGTAACCTGGAAACAACAGTTGGCCGATTCTATACGAACCTCCCCAACCGAATGATCGATGAGGCAGTCTTCAGTCTGCCTTTCTCAGATGAAATGGGAGATGGTGAGTGCTTACATTGAATTTAGCTATAAAAGTGTAAGAGATTAGCTTCTGTTTGCTTGCATATTCCCAAATACACTGTAGTCTTATCAGATGATGGTTTTAGGTTTGTTCCCAAGGCAAGTATTAAATTAGCCTTTCATGCCAGTAGGTTGTTTTATCTGCAGGAGGTCTAGTTATGAAAAAAGTGGTAATAAGACATGGAATAGACAGATTTAGGTTGGATTCTTATGGATGAGATTTGTTCTTGTGTACTTGTACATACAGCATCCATCATTTCATTTGTGGAGAGAAATTCTTTGTACTTGGGGGAAGCAGTCTTGTCACATTGAGATGACAGCCAACACCGTGCTGCACTGTTGCAGGGTTCATCATTTCAGTACTTCTGTATGTCTTGAGGCCTTACAGGTAAACTCAGTGGATTACAAGTGGAGGAAAGCAACCACCTTAGCAAACAGCAGAAAGAGATTATTAGTTACTGTACAAAATTCACTATCCTTAGCTCTTCTTTTAGCTTCAGCACACTTGGTCTGCCTCAAGCACTGGGCAGAAGAGGAAGCCTGAGCTGGCTGGTGACTGCCTGGCCAATCTGGAGTGAGTGAAATGCTGAATTTAGTGGAAGCCTAGTGACAGTTTTTCCACAGATTGTTCTCAATCTTCTTCTAAGATATTATTACTGTTATTCTTCTATCCTGAAGAATGTCTAAATGCAGCAGGCGTCTGCAGTCTGATTCTCCTATCAGTATGTAATTTATGCTGACATGATGAAAAGGTACATGGATCTTCCCTTTTCCCTTAAAATTAGATACCGTGTTAACAAAAACTCTGAATTCAACTAGATCTGATCTCACACTGCATCCAGTAATGGAGAGGCTGAAGGTGTAGAGATCCATAGAGATTTTTGGGAGCATAGCATCGTGCCTGTGAGATGACGTGTCAGAAATGCAGAAACCAGTTTCATTTGTGCTCAGGATAGGCATACACTGTGGGGTGATCCTTTTTGGGTTCTTGCTGGGGGCAGGTTAAAGAGTTAGGGAGTGGTCTTGGGCAGCTCCCATGGTCCTGACAGAGCTCCCCCTGGCTGGACACACACGAGCCTTTGGTCATAGCATCACAGAAACACAGGATGGTTTGTGTTGGAAGGGACCTTAAAGCTTATCCAGCTCCAACTCCCTGCCATGGGCAGGGACACCTTCAGCTAGACCAGGTTGCTCCAAGCCCCATCCAACCTGAGCTAATACTTGTTCAAGCATCAGCAGCTTAAGTGCTGCTGTTCTTCTTACCTTTGGGTTCTGGTGCCCTTCCTAAAGCTCAGTGTACATATTTGGAAGGTTGGAGTTGTTGGCTTTACCCCTTGTAGTTCGTGGGCAGCTCATGTAGCATTTCTCTAGCACTGCCATCTGTAAAGAGATGTGACCATCACAGTGCTGTTAGGAAACACATTTAATATTATTTTGTATTGCTTTAGCAATTGAGCAAGTTCTGTATTTCTTCATTCAGGACTTTGCCCATTCTCAGTCTTGGCTAGTTCAGAGGAGTACTTGAGAGTTATGCTGAATAGATTTCAAGGGCTGCTGAGTTTAGGTCTCACATTTACTGCCTGTGTTGAGTCCCAAAACAAACTTAAGACTGTTTCTGAGCACATCTCTGAGTCAGAATGCTGCTTTCTGTGTTTCATAACCCTGGTAATTAAGCTGTATTATTACTCTCTCACAAAGCCATATCCAAGCACAATGGAAACTTTGAGCAACAGAAGGATTAGAAATGGTGCAATTGAGAACATTGGTCTTACCTAAGTTTCAAAGTGTACTTAAAAGCTTATACAGGCAAATGAATTTTATATGGGTTTGAAGTAGAAGAGTCGTTGAGTTTCCAAGTAGCAGTGATGTAGAAAGGAAAGAAACAAGACATTACTGAGAGTTCTTACGTCAGGCACAAGGCGCACCCCAAACTGTTGTGTAATTATGGGTATGATTCCCAGTACAGTGGCCATGCTGGGATTTAGTGAAGCAGAGGTTTAATATTCTGAATATGAAATTAGATGAGCAAGAATTCATCCTGATTGTTGCTTTACAAGTTCAAATTCTCTTCCTCCCTCCTCCTCCTATTTTTCAATTGCCTTAAAGGAGGTTAAAAGAGCAAAATACTACCTTGGCTTTTGAGGCAAATGCATTGCTGATCCGTAAGGCATCACTTGGAGAATCCTAGAACGGTTTGGGTTGGAAAGGACCTTAAGATCATCCAACCCCCTGCCATGGGCAGGGATGTCTCACGCTAGACCGTGTCGCCCAAGGCCGTGTCCAGCCTGGCCTTGAACACTGCCAGGGATGGGGCAGCCACAGCTTCTCTGGGCACCCTGGGCCAGCGCCTCAGCACCCTCACAGGGAAGAGCTTCTGCCTTGTAGACTGACAACAGCCTTAAAACATCAGTTGTGGTGTGTTTTAATAGATGGATCAAATGTACCTCAGGTCGCTATCAGAAACATAGACATTAACTAACTTGGGCGAGTAGCTAACAGCAGCCAGACATGACAGATGACCAGCTCAGACATGACAAGTAACCTGCTCAGCTTCCCTGTAGACATGCCAATTTTTGTCCATATTCCTTCAGGGAATGCTCTATAAAAATGTAACTGCATAACACGTTGAAATGATGAAGCACATGCTCTGTTTCCTCTAAAAAGAATTAACTAGATGTTATTGTTGATGATTTTATGTTATTTCTCTCTTTCTAAGGCCTGATAATGACTGTGAGTAAACCGTGTTACTTTGGCAACCTGCTGCTGGGAATTGTTGGAGTAGATGTTAATCTCGCTTATATCTTGGAAGATGTCACCTACTACCAAGACTCCTTGGGTTCCTACACTTTCCTCATTGATAATAAAGGTAACTTTTGGCTCAGATAATCTCTTCTACTCCCACTGAGCTCAGTAACCATCAAAAGGAAACTCGGTTCTCATGTCTTTCAATAGTTGATAAGTAATGAAAGATAACATCCATTAAAAGATGGTTTTGGGTTAGTTTTGCCTGAGAGTTGCTGAAGACTGTAGTGGATTCATGGCTTAAAATTCCTGAAGGAAAGACTTACTCACTGTGGAGATTTCCTACATGTGTAATTGCTGAGGTTTTCTGTATGTGTTGGGACAAAAGGCAAAACTGGTGTACATGTGTGTGCAGCAATTCTGATCCCAACCTTGCTTTGTTGCTTGGTTCTTCAAGCTGTCTTTCATTTATACCTTACCTAGTTCTTCATTTGCAACTTCTTTGATGATAATATTTGCTTGTTCACTGTTAAACCTTTGCACAACCTGCATGCAGTCACTGTATTCTTTTCCCCTATAAATACTCATTCTGGGCTCAGTTGTTACACTGCACTCAATGTATGGGTTTGTGTCTTTCTTTTTCAGGATACACGCTTATGCACCCATCCCTTACCAGGCCTTACCTGCTGTCTGAACCACCACTCCACACAGATATCATCCATTATGAGAACATTCCTAAATTCGAGCTGGTGCGCCAGAACATCCTTAGGTAAGGAACTGGGCTGCAAGGCCAAACATTAGCAGTCCTTAGGGCACTACAGGTATTTCCAGAGGAGTTTTAAGAGGATATAAAGTTCCTTTTCCTACAGTATCTGGAGACTTTGATGGAATCTTCCCCCTCCCAACAGTTCTGGTTTGTTTTTATCTCCAACTTTCTTCATTTTATCGTTTGGTGTGCTAACCAGGGGTTTCCCTAACTGATCCAGAAGATACTCCTTCTAGTCTCTCTTCCATGTCAGGAAGATTTCCCACTGTTTGGCCTAGGTTTTTCTTTATCCTTTGCCTAATCCAAGTACTTGTTTTAACTTAAATGTGGTGGTACATGAGTGTGTTTTCAGCATACATGCACCTTTTCTTCACCCAAGACAGGTAACAATTAATCTCACCATATCTTTGGATACTTTTATAAATGCACAATACATGGATATTTCTTAAGCAGTTACTCAGTGTTTAATACAATGTTGGATGTTTTATCTGCCAATGTAGCATTCCCTTGGGCAGCCAGATCATTACAGTTCCTGTGAACTCCTCACTCTCTTGGCATGTGAACAAACTGAGGGAAATTGGAAAAGAAGCCTACAATGTCAGCTATGCCTGGAAAATGGTAAGGAATAAAAGCAACCCCGTTACAGGATGGCATAGACTAAGTTCATATATTGAAGTACATCAAAATACTGAATATAGTGAAGTAGCATGATCCATACATTAATACAGTTGGGTAAATGTCAGCTCATTCTGACACTATCTTGTTGCAGAACTCTATCAGTAGCCAGTGATGCTGCTTGCTGTAATTTAACACTTTTCTTACAAGCATTAATGATATTGAAGCTTTCATTGGAACTGAGCATGATGTGTATGCAGCAGGCTGTATCATCAATTGTAAGAGGTTTAGGAGAGCTTCTAGCAGCTGCCTTCCTTTCTTCAGTTTTGAATATATCTGAACACTAGTCTTGACCCAGACAATAAAATGGAATCTAAGGTTGAATATAATGCCAGATATAATTGGCTACTTCTTTGTGCCAACAAACTCAGGAGGGTACTTGTGGGTCATTTCACAGTATTAAGTTAAATCTAACCTGAACCATTAAGCTGAGCAGTTTTGAGAGATTACATCTGTTGTTGTGTAACAGAAATTCATATAGGAGGGTGTCTGGAGCTAGTTTTCTAATGTTGTAACACTACATGAAATATCAAACACCCTTGCAGAGCAGCTGGGCAACTCCAAGTATTACTAGCCTGATGTACTATACAGGATATTTAACATATGCAGACCAGTAAAGCATGTGACACATGCAGTACACGATTAAGAGTGGTGATGATAAAATCTCATTTTGGAGAGTTCATTTGTCTGTATTCTTCATAAAGGGAATGCCAGTGTGTTTTTGTGAAGTGTGAACCTGAAGCCTCTCCTCCGTTAATGACACTTCAGAAAGTACCCACAGGACACTATTAGAAGTTATTGTTAATTGAACAACAAAATGAAGGTCTCAGTGTAATATTTTTTCCCAAAGACTAAATGTTTTCTCCATGGACTATGGAGAAGATTGGGATTTTTTTGCAGTTTAGTGGCTCTGATCCGTACCAGATGATTACAGACTGGAAGGTGTGTATGGGACTGAGTTGCGGTCATCAGATCACTGGAGACAAGTGTCCCCATTGTGCATGTTGACCTGTGTGGCTTGAGCACAGGCTTTCTCACTGTTTTCTATAGGATTAAGTCCATATTAGCTTCTTTGAAAGGAGTTGTCTGTTTTCAGAGAGTGGGAACTGTGATCCTTGAGAGTGTGGCCAAGTGTGGTGCTGCCTTCCAGAGCTGGACAAGATGAGCAATTAAAGAGAAGAGTGAATGTTAAACACAATATAAGTTCTGTAACTCCTCCGCCTTTTTGTTTCTGTTTGATGACTTGCCCAATGTTTTTCAGGTCCAGGACACATCCTTTATTCTCTGTGTGGTGGTAATACAGCCAGAAATACCTGTTAAGCAGCTGAAGAATCTCAACACAGTCCCCAGCAGCAAGCTCCTGTATCATCGACTGGATCTGCTGGGCCAGCCAAACGCCTGCCTGCACTTCAAGCAGCTGGCTACCTTAGGTAAAGCCTCCTCACAATTTATCTGGACCACCTCGTGTGTGTTTCTGTAGAGTGTGGCAGTAGAGAGCTTCTCACAAAACCCTGGAAATACTCTTCTCTTGAGAGGCTTTTATTTCCAAGGCTGATCCTTTAATCAGCTGTTACCTTTCATTGATCATAGCTCCCCTGCTCAATGGCCAGCACTAGCACGGATGAACGCAGTGGGGCTGCTCATCAGAGTACAAGATAAATGCACCATGAGTGCATTTACCTAACTTGATCTGGGAACTCCATCAAGTTCTCAGAAAGTGGAGTGCTGAGAGTGAGAGATGCCTCACCAAGCTTAAAACTCAGTTCCCTGCTCTCAGCTGTAAAGCAGCTTATTGACAAATAACCTAAAGTAAGATGAAGTCCCAGCCAGTCGTGCAGGACTCCTATTCTTTTAACTTTGGATTTGTGCAGGTTTTTCATTGCCATAATCATTTAATACCATCAATCCATGTGAAGGCAGAAGTTAAGCCTGTTGGGGGAAACTGAACTTCAGTGGTGTGATGGTTTCCAGCCTCTCTTTACCTGCTTAAATTGTTGGGTTACTGACATATTCCTGCTTTTAAGCTTAACCAATTCTGCTCTACCTGACTAAGTTCAGTAGTTGCTCAAACGTAACTGGAAAGAGGTAGAGTCTCCATGGCAGTATAAGTTCTAGTGTCTGGAAAGAATAGAGAGCTTAAAATATATCCTAAGAACATAGAAGGCTTTTATATAATCACAGTAAGTTGCAAATTTTCATATCTAAATATTACCCTTTGAGGATTTGCTAAAATCTGTGCTATATTATGAGAAGTTCTCAAGTGCTTTTGTTTGTAGCAAGGTTTGAAGGTCTCGTGGTGAATTTTCTTAGCTATATTGCAGTGCCACAAATAACTAAGTGAGGTTAGGCTGGAGGAGTTATGGAGGAACTTAACAAACCTATGGAAATTGCTTTGCCAATTGTTTAAAATACAGGGGTTTTTCTTTCTTTAATGTGCTGCCGAGGCTTGATTATTTTCTATCCAGAAAGACAAGATATAAATGGAGATATCCAAAAACCCAGTACGAAGCTGACAAGTGGAAAAACTTCATGCAAAGCAAAAATGCAATCACATCAGAGTATTTGGTCTGGGAAGCAGATGAAGGACTGTAATAGAAGTTTGTAAGTGATGACTGCAGTACATCTGGTTGCTGGCTGTATGGTGATGTGTTTTAGAGGAATGTGAATAAAAGCAGAACACTGCACATAACTCCAGTGAAATTTTTCCTCTGGAGACCATTACACATGGGGAAATTGGGTTCCATGGGTCAAATGCTCAGAAAAGGAGTTCTCAGACTTCAGCACTGCATCATCACCATCATTTTTCTTTTAAAAAGAAAAAGCCGTCTGGTACTGCAGTTTCTGCACAATGAAAGTTCACTTTCTAGTCTGTTCTGGAAATCACCCAGACAGCTACGCTGCTATTGGTAACCTCCCTCTTCTGGACTTGTAATTCTCCATTTGGTCATTATCTGTAACTGAAATACCAACTGAAATGAATTTATTTGTTACCTGTAACTTTGAACGAGGGCCTGTAGGGACAGGCCAAGGGGAATGGCTTTAACCTGCCAGAGGGGAGACTGAGATGAGCTCTTAGGCAGAAGCTCTTCCCTGTGAGGGTGCTGAGGCGCTGGCACAGGGTGCCCAGAGAAGCTGTGGCTGCCCCATCCCTGGCAGTGTTCAAGGCCAGGTTGGACACAGGGACTTGGAGCAAGCTGCTCCAGTGGAAGGTGTCCCTGCCCGTGGCAGGGGTTGGAGCTGGATGAGCTTTAAGGTCCCTTCCAACACAAACCAGGCTGGGATTCCATGGTTCTAAGTGGACTGACTTTGTGACTCCTGTATTTTGAAGCAAGGAAGGTTGTTCACGGGCTTTGTCCGTGCCTGGGGAGCCAGGTGGTGCTGATGAATGCACTGGTTTGGGTGGAAAACCTCAAGTTTCCTTCCTGTGCTCACAGCTCACCCATGACCTGACAGAGCTGTGTGCTTTGCGTGCCAAAGCATGGGAGAGTGGAGGAGCAGACAGAGGAGTGAACAGTGCATCAGTGTAATTCCTTCCGCGTGTCCCCAGCCAGGACATCCCATCAGATACCCTTCACGGTGCA
Organism: Psittacula echo; assembly: GCF_963264785.1. NCBI lineage: Eukaryota > Metazoa > Chordata > Aves > Psittaciformes > Psittacidae > Psittacula > Psittacula echo. The sequence goes on along the minus strand of NC_137740.1, from coordinate 2,742,326 downwards.
GATGTGTTTGCTGTGCACTGTGTGCAATTCATCGTCCTTTCTCGCATTTTGCTCTTTTCAGAAAGCCCCACAGTAATGCTCTCTGCGGGCAGCTTCTCTTCTCCTTACGAGCACCTCAGCCAGCCCGAGACCAAGCGGATGGTGGAGCATTACACGGCGTACCTCAGTGACAACACGCGCCTCATTGCTAATCCTGGCCTGAAGGTATGCCCTGGTGATGGAGGACATGGTTCCTTCATGTCCCACACCTTCATCTGGGAGGAACACTCATCTCCTGATGCTCTAAGGGTTACGGAGAAGTGGTTTGGGATGCTGTTCCCATGCCTGGGGAGATGGCTGTGGGCTTCAAGGCCTGGAAGAGTGGAAAGAAGAGGGAGAGGGCTTCCTCCCCAAGACAGGGGGAAGGAAGCTGATAAGCAGCTATTGAAATAAATACTAGAAAAACTAAAGTTGCAGTAAATTCTTAGCAGAAAAACCTTTGTTTTCTTCAGCACACAAATGAGAAATGTCTCTTTTGCGTGCAAGCCAAGCAATGTTTATATTTACATGAAGTAAAAAGGCAAACCTTAAAAGCCTCAGAGATAATGACAACATTATTTCATTATAATAAGCTTTCCCTTTGCTTGGAATGTGCCAGATCCGTCTGGTGTGAGAGGACTTGAGACAAGTAATTGAGTTTAGATGATCTCCGATCGCTCTTTAGGAAACCCCACGAGCAGCTCATTATCTTTTCCTGCAAGCCTTAGAGGAACCCTGCCAGGTCTGCCTTTGTTTTGCAGTTCTCTGTCAGAAATGAAGTAATGGCTACCAGTCACGTCACAGATGAATGGATGACACAAATGGAAATCAGCATCCTCAACAGTTACATTGTGCGCCGTTACATAGCAACCCCCAATGGGGTGCTCCGAATTTACCCCGGTTCCCTCATGGACAAAGCATTTGATCCCACCAGGAGACAATGGTGAGTTTTTAGGGTCCCGTTATCAAAGCTTTGGATAATCCCAAAGGGCAATAAGGGAAGTAGTTGGTATCCATTTCATAGCCTGGGTTTGTTCATGGCCAGCTCATAAACTACTTAACTAGAAATGTTTTCATCCTTGGTGCTTAAATACAGCTTGTTAAAACCTTCCTTGGTTCTAATTTCAATCCTTCTTATTTCAAGTGATAGCTTCTGTTTCACATCCCTGCCATGGCAGATGGGACTATAAATATTCAGGAAATGAGCATCCCCTTCAGGATTAGCCAATTCAGGAGCGTTTTCAGGTCCTTGTGCCAGTTTTGGTTGTGAATATTTTAGCCTTTCTGTTTGCTTACAGCGGGTTTCCTTGCTCATTTACAGCAGAAATTTGCTGGCTCGATGCTCTAGTAATTATGCAGTAGCATGGGATTTGGGAAAATATTTGTAGACATTACAAATGAGAACTGGAGACATGAGGGTGCTCTGGAGCGTGTGCGGATGTGTGCTTTGTTGAAAGGAGCCAGCCAGGTACTTCCACACCATGATGCTGGGAAAGGCATGAGCCAGCGGCTCCGGCTGCAGAGGGAAGGCTCTGAAATGCTCCTGGCATTGGCCATGCTGTAGTTCTTTAACACATGTTTTCCCTGACAATACCATTACCATGGCTACTGGTTAGGTTTTCCTCAGGTTTTTGTTCTTTTTGTGATGGGATTTTGCTCTTATTTTGGTATTAAGATAGATGGGGTGCATTCATATATATCATATACATATATATATATTTTAATATGTATCATACATATCATAGTGAAAAACTTCTTCCCTGTGAGGGTGCTGAGGCGCTGGCACAGGGTGCGCAGAGAAGCTGTGGCTGCCCCATCCCTGGCAGTGCTCAAGGCCAGGCTGGACACAGGGGCTTGGAGCAAGCTGCTCCAGTGGAAGGGGTCCCCCCTGCCCATGGCAGGGGCTGAAACTGGATGAGTTTTAAGGTCCTTTCCAAACCAAACCATTCTGTGGTTCTATGGATCTGTGATATTGCAAATGAGCTGAGTGTGCCTTTACAATCCCGTGTCTTCATTTTAGAAGCTCCCATATTATTTTCGTTATTGTTTTGGGGGTTGGTTTGGGGTGGGATTTTTTTCTTATCTTTCACATTTCCCTGATTCTCTCAAGCCATGATTTTGGGAAAGCCTCCATGTGCAGCATGCGATAGTGCCCTGGTCTTTATGTAAAGCCAAGTGGTAGTGTTGGGGAAAGAAGATGCAAGTAAAACACTAGAAATAAAGTAGAAGTCAGTTGAGCTCCTTGCACAGCCTGGTGCAGACTCATAGGTTAATGCACTGTGGTAGAGAAAAGCAACGCTTTTTCATACGGAAAAGTGTTTCCAACACCTGGAATGCTTTATAAACTTTCTTACTACGGTAAGAAGATAAATGACATGATTGTGGCTTATTTTGTGTTGAAACTAAGTTTATAAAGAGATTGTAATCACTTTCTGGCATATTTCTGAATTCTCTTGCCTGAATTCTGTGTACAGGATGTCATTTCTTCTCCATTTGCAACATACCAATTTTGACAGCATTTACTTTGTGTTTGGGACTGCTGGCACTAAGTCATATGATGTTCTAGGGGGAAATGTCTAAAATTACATTAAATATATTCTGTGTAGAATAAGCTTTTAATGCAGTTGGATGCAACAAGGAACATTTATTGCTCTAGTCTGGTGTAGGTCTGGGTCCTAATTGTGCTTAAGTGTCTGTTTACTATTAAGAAACATCAATTTGGTAGCACATTGTTCACATTGTGCAGAATTCAGTGTCTGTCTCTATTCCTGCAAGGGCAAGAATTAAAGGTTAAAGTAACCATTTGTCAGTAATTCTGATCTTTTCCTTTGTCTTCCCTTAGGTACTTGCATGCAGTGGCTAACCCAGGACTCATTACCTTTACTGGTCCCTATTTAGATGTTGGAGGGGCTGGCTACGTTGTTACAATCAGTCACACAGTCCATTCGTCCAGGTAAATGGTGTTCTGAGGTTTGTGCCAAGCAAGAATACTCTCAATGATCAAGATTTGCTTTGGGTGGGAGAGAAAAATACAGGGTGACTCCTATGTGTTCAAGAACTGAAAACCAGACCTGGTTTTAAAGTGTTTTGAGTGAGATGTAATATAACCTTATAACCTTGGAGCAGCTGCAAGAGCCTGGAGAGGGGCTTTGGGCAGGGGCCTGTAGGGACAGGCCAAGGGGAATGGCTTTAACCTGCCAGAGGGGAGACTGAGATGAGCTCTTAGGCAGAAGCTCTTCCCTGTGAGGGTGCTGAGGCGCTGGCCCAGGGTGCCCAGAGAAGCTGTGGCTGCCCCATCCCTGGCAGTGTTCAAGGCCAGGTTGGACACAGGGGCTTGGAGCAAGCTGCTCTAGTGGAAGGTGTCCCTGCCCGTGGCAGGGGTTGGAAGTGGATGAGCTTTAAGGTCCCTTCCAACCCAAACCAGGCTGGGATTCTATGTTTAAAGAAGGTCAGTTTATAGGGTATGTGCTAAACCTTTCTGTCACAAGTTTCAGAAATAGTTGTTACTCATTTTGGTTTTTACACAGTCTCTTCCGGTACTGTAACTCAGCACATGGCTTCTGCCCTAGTGGCTTCTACTCATACAAGGGTAACTTCTAACGTGCTGGTGAATACGGATCACAAAGCCAGCAGAGCCCAGGTCACTGCTTTTGTATTCTGCTCAGAGACATCTCAGCTCTGCTTGGCATTTCCCACCACGGGACATCTGCCTGTCTCTTTTCGCAGGAACATTGTGAGGCCGAACGCCTGATGGTGCTTCTCACAGAGGAATTTACTTAAAGGAAAGGAGCACTTTTGTAAGAAGAGAAGTGCAATTAATCAGAAATGTGATTTTTATCTAGTGCGAGATGGTTTACTTAGCTTTAAGAACTTAAAGCTCATGTGGGTTATTAGAACATGATTAAAGAACGGTTAAACAAAGTTTGGCAGATGTGAGTGTGATCCCTGGGTAAATATGACCCCTAAAGCTTATAGTCACATGTGGTTATAATCCCCAAAGAGGTCTTAGTTTAAAAAGAAGAGGGCTGGGGGAGGAATCAGGGCAGTTATGAGGCATAGTTGCATTAGAAACTGCTCTCTGGGTTTAAATAATACTATTAGCTTCTCTGGAACTGAAGCTTACCTCTCATTCCCAGTTTATGTACATCTTACTTCTCTTTTGGAGGCAGGGAATAGAAGGTTTATGCAAGACGTTATTTAATAAAGCTTGCATCAGCAAAGCAGAAGGATTTAATGCTTAAAAATGAAGCTAGAACATATTTACAGCATTCCTAATGGCTTTTTGCCTGTGAGGACAGAGCAGTAACTTCGTAGCTTGATGCCTTGTCATATACAGTTAAATGTATCCATGCTGCTTTGCTGTCATCCTGTTCCCATTCCTTCTCCCTGAAATGGGTAATGTGAAAAATAAGTTAAATGCAGGGTTCTAGGATCTGTATTTATAAATCTACAAATCAGATTTGTTTGCATCTTCGCTGCAACTCCTTAAAAGCCAACAAGCTTCAGCCCAGTAAACAGAGTTGGTTTTATATGACAAGGGCTTGCCAACAGCCTCTGCTTTGTGCAGTCCAGCTGTGCCATTCGCTATCTTCTTTTTCTCAGCATTTTTCTTCCCAGCTTCAGAGGTAAAATTATTTAGAAAAGCATTTTAAGAAGCAGCAAGTCAAAGGTGTCTCCTCTGCCATAAACATAAGGCTCACATAGGTGCACAATAGCACACCCGGCGATTTGAGGATGAGCTGATCATTATGCATCCTTCAGGGATGAGAGGTAGCTTGGTCTGGCCATGCCATCCCAGTGCTGCAGGAAGCAAATGTTGAGAGTTTGGATGTTAGAAGCCTAGTGACAGAGATTCCCTCATCATTTGGTCTAGCCTCAGGCTCCTGCACACCACATAACAGAACCACATCATAAACTGCTCTAATAAATATTGTTGTCCTCTATTTTGGGGCTGAAATCCATAATCACTCCCACACTTTGGGATTTGAGGGATTTAGCAAGAGGTCTATGGCAGCTTCATTCTCAGGTACTAATGCTGGGGACTGAGCAAAGAGGAGCAGTGCAGAACACAACCACAGGTGTGTGGGGATTCGGGTGCTAGAAATGCAGAAGCCGCATCCTACATTCATTGTGAGCGTGGGCAGTTTTAACCCTAATGGCTGTTGCTAAATATCAAATGCCTGTAGGTGGTAGGGTGTATGTAAGAGTGGAGGGAGAACAGCCCATGGGGAGAGTGGTCAGCTCCTGGGCCTGTGGCAGGGGTTGGAACTGGATGAGCTTTAAGGTCCCTTCCAGTCCAAACCATTCTAGGATTCAGTGATTTAAACACAAACTGAACTGAGCTTCAGCATGGAGGTGTGGGCTCGAGCTGGTCCTTTATACACCAAGAAAGCCAGTCCCAGGTCAAGTAGGGAACTGAGTAATTAAAATATCAATTATTAATAGAGCCATGAAAGCCTTTTTCCTTTTTCCCTCCTCTCTCTGCAGTGCTCAGATGTCTTCAGGACATTCAGTGGCAGTGATGGGCATTGACTTCACCCTGCGATACTTCTACAAAGTCCTCATGGACCTGCTACCAGTTTGTAACCAAGACGGAGGAAACAAAATCAGGTAAGCGAAGCAACTGCTGCCAGGCAGGAAATACCTAAACCCTTTTTCTTTTCTTCTCTTTTTCTTTAACCAGATGACCCACAGCTACTTCCCAACCTTTCTTATGCTAGGATTCTGTTCCTTTTAGTGTGTGTTCTCTGATGACCACTAAAAGTTGTGACTGTTCTTCTCATAAAGATTATGTGGACTTTATTCAAGATGAAGCTGTCATCAGCCAAGCAGTCAGGCTGCAGGATTACAAAACCAGAAGATAACTTCATTTAGACATCACTGAAATCCTGGGCAACCCCCCCCCAATTCTTTATTAAATGAACACACTTCCCATTCTCTTGTTTTCATTCTGCTATCTAGTTACTATGAGCATGTAATGATGATGTATTATCTCTAATTATTACAACTATGATTATTAAAATACACTTTTGATCTGTTTTTCCCAGAAGTACATAGCACAGCACTAGGCAGAAGTAGCCTGAGTTTATTTAGCACAATGTGGAACTTAACTGTTCCTCTCTAAGCATGGAATGGCAGGGGTAGACTCTGGTTTGGATCTGGAGTAACTTGATAACAGGATTTGGGCATTGTTGTTTCTTTGTTTGCTTTCAAACCTTAAATTTGGGAAGGGAAGTGGTTTTGTGTCGTCCTCCAGTTCTTTTCTGGTTTGGTTTGGGTATTTTTTAATCTATTTTTATGGCGTACCAAAAAAAAAAGAAGGTTTCTGGTTTGGCATTCCTTCCCACTCCCAGTTAAAAACTGCTAACAATCAACAGGGTCAGATGCTTTATTCTGTTTCCTCGTTCCCCAAATGAGGAATTTCAAGCATATTGTTAAATGCTTTGTTAGACCGTTCTAACGTAGCTGGACCCGATGCTTACAGCCTCTGTGTAAATGCACACAGGTACTAAGAGCCAACTCTTCTAACTGTCTGGCAAGCATTGGGGGGGTTTAATGTATTTCTATTAAGCTTTTTCTCTCTGGAGTCACTCTGTTTTCCACCTACAAGTTTTCATGACTCCTTTGCAGACCTGAAGTGTACAGTCCCATCTAGAGAAGCTGATTGCTTTAAGTTATACCTGCTCCCTCCCTCCATGAGCCAATGGCAGGGGGTTGGAACTAAATGATCTTTGAGGTCCCTTCCAACCCAACCCATTGCATGTTTCTGTGGAGGCAGAGCTTTACACAGCAGACTGCCATGGGAATCACAGACTTGAAAGTGTTGCCCGGCCCCAGGCAGGAGGCTGCCACCCTGCTGGGCTCTTTGGGAGCATTGAGTGGTCACATTAACCTCCTCCATCCCCCTTCTGCAGCCACTGATTCTCTTGATCTCGCCTTCCCCAGCGTGGCTGTCTGCAGCTATGGAAACGGGAGATGCCCAGAACAGCACGGATTAAATCCTTGCAGCACACTGGTTTCGGGATAGGAGCACAGATCTGACATGGTTTCCTTGAGATCAGATGGGAAACTCAAGGGATGAGCTTCCTCTCAAGGGAGAGGAAGGGATGGGAAGGCTGCGGGTGAAACAGGAGTGATTTATCTCCCTGTTAAAATGGCATTCTAAAGCAGGAGGTTATTAAAGGCGAGTGTGAAATCTCTGTGTAATTAGTTAAGATAGTAGACTAATAAACTGTCAGAGCTTTCCAAGTTCATTATGCTGCATTTAGCATAGAATCCTAGAATGGGTCTGGGATGGAAGGGACCTTAAAGCTCATCCAGTTCCAACCCCCTGCCATGGGCAGGGACACCTTCCACTAGAGCAGCTTGCTCCAAGCCCCTGTGTCCAACCTGGCCTTGGTTATATCTGGATCTTTCCTGATCAGACAAGAAGATGCACTGAGCAGTTTTCCTTTCTCTTTGTAATCCATTCTCTTTTCAAGTCCTAGATGGTCCAGGCTTGCTGTAACAGTTAGAGATTTAAAAGCTGCAGGGAAATCATAGAATCATAGAATAGTTAGGGTTGGAAAGGAACCAACCAACCATGCCATGGGCAGGGACACCTCACACTAAACCATACCCAATATATTCTTTAAAGCCATTTTCCAGTGAATTTGTTTAATGGCGCTGTTCGTTCAATAAATGGAAGCCTTTAAAAATTGTCCTCTGGCTGTAACTTTAAGATCATGTTTTATCTCATTGAGGTCTAATGGGAAGCTCTGCTTTGTTTGTTGTGGACAGGTGCTTTATCATGGAGGACAGAGGGTACCTTGTGGCTCACCCAACCCTCATAGATCCCAAGGGACATGCACCGGTGGAGCAACAGCACATCACACACAAGGTCTGCCTCCTTTTTCTCTTGGTTTAATCCTACCTTTCTGAGGTGCTAAGGGCTGTAGAGAAGCCACTGTCTGTGTCTGATTTCAAAGGCATGAAGTCCTGTTTTTCACTTAGGAGCCTCTGGTAGCGAATGACATTCTGAACCACCCCAACTTTGTCAAGAAAAACCTCTGCAACAGCTTCAGTGACAGAACAGTTCAGCGGTTTTATAAATTCAATACCAGCTTAGTGGTGAGTGTGTTTTTCTGTCTCAGTTTGCTTTTGAATGTACTTTGGTTGGGTTGGGTTTCTTTTGGAAAGCCTTGCCAGGATGGGCAGATGAGGCTGGAAGCCAGCCTGCCATGTGGGTTGGCCTCCATTCGCCCTCCCCAAACACAACATCAGCGATCTGGACTGCACAGGCTGTGTTTGCGCGAGGAGTCAGTTGACATACAAGGGATTATGGATGTGAGCATTGGCCAAGTGCGGTTGGTGCCTGCAAAGCCTCATCCAGCATCATGAAAAAGGAGCAGTTCTGTGGCTTTAGGTGAGGAATTTCCAGCAGTAGTTGGGATTTTTTGCTTTGGATCCTCTGACCTGACCTCTCGCTTCCAACCCTGACCAGTGTCACGTCCTCCTGTGATATGGGTAGTAAAGGTCTCTGATAACTTCAACTTCTAGTTTGGTGTCCAGACAAATGCATTTGCTGATGCAATGTACATGAGGAATCCCAGCCTGGTTTTTGTTGGAAAGGACCTTAAAGCTCAACCAGCTCCAACCCCTGCCATGGGCAGGGACACCTTCCACTAGAGCAGCTTGCTCCAAGCCCCTGTGTCCAACCTGGCCTTGAGCACTGCCAGGGATGGAGGGATGGAGCATTTACAACTTCCTTGGGCAGCCTGGTCCATTGCCTCACCACTGTCACAGGGAAGAACTTCTTCCTTATATCCAACCGAAATCTCCCCTGTTTAAACCCATTCCTCTTTGTCCTGTCCCTACATTCCCTAATGAAGAGTCACTCTTCAGCATCCTTATAGGCCCCCTTCAGACACTGGAGGCTGCTCTGAGGTCTCCACACAGCTTCTCTTCTCCAGGCTGAGCAGCCCTAATTTTCTCACCCTGTCTTCATATAGGAGATGCTTCAGCCCCTGATCATCCTCATGGTCCTTCAACAATTTCATGTCCTTCTCCTGTTGAGGATGTCCTTCTTGTGTTGGGGTCCTTGTAAGGTTTACAAGCCAAGAGTATTTTTTTCTACCTTCAACAGTTGTAGCAGCTTGGAAGCAAAACTCAACAGGTTGATGAACAAGTTCATGTGAAGGCAATTTCACTTGTGAAGGCCGCGCTCCCGTGCATTTGTGTTCCTCAGCTCTGTGGGTTTCCTTGGAAGGGGTCAAGTCTCTAAAACAATGAGCTTGTTGCTATGCTGTTGACGCTACTTGTGTTGTGTTCCTTAGGGTGACCTGACAAACCTGGTCCATGGCAGTCACTGCTCCAAGTACAGGCTGACACGAATTCCGGGCACCAACGCCTTCGTGGGAATCGTCAATGAGACCTGCGATTCACTTGCCTTCTGTGCCTGCAGTATGGTAGACAGGCTCTGCCTCAACTGCCACAGGTGAGCAGGAGGTGGGAAATGAGGCTCCAGGCATTTACTATTTCCCTCTTTCCTGATTCGAGATTTATAAAAAGCACATTTATTTTGTAAGCCAAATGAAAACATGCAGGGCAAAACTGAAGTGAAAACAAAACGGTTACTTTACCTACATTGATGGTAAGAGACACAGTGACTTGGCATACTGCTAATCCTTTGCCATGTTGTCAGTGTATTATTCTTGATACGTGAGGAAGAAATTCTTCACAATAAGGGTGGTAAAACACTGGCACAGATTGCCCAGGGAGTGGTGGATGCACCATCCCTGGAGACATTCAAGGCCAGGCTGGATGTGGTTCTGGGCAACCTGATGTGATTGAAGATGTCCCTGCTCATTGCAGGAGGTTGGAACTGGATGAGCTTTGAAGTTCCCTTCCAACCCAAACCATTCTATGATTTTATGTTAAAATGCCACAACAGATTTAGTTTCGCAGAGCAGTTATTTGTGAATCAGGCTCTTTGTTGAGCATATTAATACCCACAATTTTATGTGGCTTGATGTGGTTTTCCCATTGAGGGCATCTTGGTGCTTGCAGGAGGTTTTGACTACACCAGCATCATTGCATGTTTGTTGCACTGGCAAGAGCATCATAGAATAGTTTAGGTTGGAAAAGACTAAGATTGAGTCCACCCATTAACCCAGCACTGCCAGGCCACCTCGCTACCTTGCTGTAGCTTCTCCTCCTCCTGGGCTGGATGTGGGGAGTAAGGACAGATTCGAGACTTGTCCAGGGCTGAAATGTCAAGGGGCGGATAACAACAGACCAGGGAGGCTCTGCCACTGCATTATCCTCAGTCCCAGCGCAGAACAGAGCAATCCCTGTGTTCCTGTGAGAGGGAGAAAGGTGCTGAGCAGCCTTCCCCGCGGTGAGCTGCTGTTAGAGCTGCAGCGCGGGGTTCACATCATGGTGCGATGCCTGATGCGTTTTCTGTTTTCTTCCTGCAGAATGGAGCAGAACGAATGTGAGTGCCCGTGCGAGTGCCCTCTCGAGGTGAATGAGTGCACCGGCAACCTCACCAACGCCGAGAGCAGGTGAGGCCCAACCTCCCCTAATACACAGCTTGTGAGAAAGGCCATTAACAAAGTTACCTGTTTACTCACACTAACTTACAGGTGATACAGGCTATAGATATGATATATAAATGAGAGTAAAAGTGATGGTTTTCATTGTACTTTGACTACTTCTATAATACAAGGCTCTGCTTTTTGCCCTGGCATAGGAATCCGAGTTGTGAAGTTCATCAGGAGCCAATGACTTTCACAGCAATTGATCCCAGCCTGCAGGATGCTCTGCCACAGTGCATTAACACTCAGTGCAACCAGAAAACAGAGAGCGGGTAAAGTGCCCTTCTCCGTCCCTCGAAATACACTGTGTACTTCAAATAATTGAGTGAAAATAGCTCTTCCTTATGGTTTTGAATGGAAAAAAAAGGTCTGATGGCAGAATGAGATCTTACAGCACACACCAGTGGTGACTTTATGCTCCAGTGCAGAAACAGAAGACCCCAGGATTCCCATTTGAGTTGCATAACACCATTAACAGCAACCAAATGGCTTTCCTGTCACACTTTGTGGCTCTGAGAACCGAGGGTTGTGCAAATGGAAGATTTGCTGTTGAAAGGACAACAAATTCTTCCTTTTTAGCAAAATGGATAGCGCTGTGATGTTTGTCTGCCTGCTGGAGATGTGTGTGGGCTAAAGTGTTCATGGAATGTAGACTGTACTTTGGCAGTGGTGACTTTGGAACACTTTAGAGATGGTAGCTCCCTGTCCATTTCTAGCTTCTTCTCTGTTCCACTCCAGCATTACATAGAGAAGCTTGAGGGCTGGTTTTTGGTTTTGCTAGCTGAAAGAGGTCTCCAGGGAGCTGAGATTGCTGGAACATCTCGTGCTCTGAGCAGCCTTTCCAAATCCTTTCTTCTGTCTTCCAAAGGACTGCAGAGAAAGGATGGAACCATAGTCAGACCTCACCACACTGACGAATGTCTTGCTGGAGGGGTTACAAGTAGGATTTGCTCAGGCTGAGTGATGGAGGAAAAAAAAGAGCAAACAGGCTTGAGGGATGCATGCTGAAGATGCAGCTTCCCTGTATAACTTCCCTGGTGGTACTTGAGCAGTTTAATGACAAGGTTTTGGTGGCAAAACATTATGTATGTGACGGCTCATGGATGATTTTGGCCTCCCTCTGTCTCACGACTCTAAAACAGACTGAGCTGTGCCAAACAAGAAGTGTTAACATTTAAAGTACATAAGGTCTTGTCCTGGTTCTCATTTTCAGGGATTGCTTTGGTGTGTTGGACTGTGAGTGGTGTATGGTAGACAGCGATGGGAAGACCCATCTGGATAAGTCCTACTGTGCCCCTCAAAAGGAATGCTTCGGTGGCATTGTGGGAGCCAAGAGCCCCTACGTGGATGACTTGGGAGCAATAGGTAACTCTGCCTTTCTGAATAGGTGCTGCATTTAACAGTGCTCAATAACATGTGCTTTCAGTGTCAGAGCATGCTTCTCATAATGTGTCTGTATATATTTTTTATATATATAAATATGTTTTTTATATATATGTATATATATGGGATATAAATATAATGGGAGAAGGGCTTTGGACGAGGTGAATGGCTTGAACCTGCCAGAGGGGAGACTGAGATGAGCTCTTAGGCAGAAGCTCCTCCCTGTGAGGGTGCTGAGGCGCTGGCCCAGGGTGCCCAGAGAAGCTGTGGCTGCCCCATCCCTGGCAGTGTTCAAGGCCAGGTTGGACACAGGGGCTTGGAGCAAGCTGCTCCAGTGGAAGGTGTCCCTGCCCGTGGCAGGGGTTGGAGCTGGAGGAGCTTTAAGGTCCCTTCCACCCAAACCAGGCTGGGATTCTGTGAGTGGATAATTTTCAAGGATATTCATTTAAATATTTCCACAGAGCATTTATGGCTTCTTTTCCCCTCTGTTTTGTCCCTTTCGATGTAGGAGATGAGGTGATCACTCTGAACATGATCAAGAGTGCACCAGTCGGCCCGGTGGCTGGAGGCATTATGGGCTGCATTATGGTGCTTGTCCTAGCAGTGTATGCGTATCGCCACCAGATACATCGGAGGAGTCACCAGCACATGTCACCTTTGGCTGCTCAGGGTGAGCTGATAACTCTGGAGAGAGAAATGGGAGGGTTTGGAATTAAACCAACTACAAAAGAAAACCCAAACCCAACCAAACACAAACCAACAAAACCCAACACAAAATTAACTAAAAAGATCCCAAACATCTTTCCATGGCTTTGTTTCAGTGCTTCACCCCTTTTTATTTCCCTTTTGCTAACCCTTACGTCAGCCTGGTCACATCCAGGTCACTGTGTATTGCTGCCCTCTTCTGGGTGCTGCCAGGCCTGCTGCCACCCGAAATCTTTAACGTGCAGCTCTTGTCCGGAAGCTGAACGCTGGCTTTGCTAGAGCTAACACAAGAAACCGGCCTCACAGCCTCCTGGCCCTTGTCATAGCACACCCATGACTTATATTTATTTCTGCACAAGAGTGGAGCTTGTGGGAGAGTTACAGTTTTCACACCCTTTCTGCTTGGGATGTGGTTTCTTTACTGTGTGTTTCTGCCTCTGGTCCATGTGATGCTGATGGACTATTTACACACAGAGAGATAAACCCACTGGAGCCTGAGAGACAAAAGTGTGCTTGGGAGAAAGGATAGTGGTAGCTGCCAAGGTGAGAAGTGTGATCAATGCTGATGACCTCCCTATCTGGTTATAGCACAGCTCTACTTCGTATCAGTTTGCTTTCCTCAGGCATTTTAAAGCCTGTTCCTTTCAAGGGAACTTCATCTCCTTACGCAGCCATGCCAAGTGCTTCCACTGTCCTACCAGGGTGACAGCCCTTAGTAAGATGATCCCCAATTTTTCTCTTTAACAGTTGCATTTTTCTGTGTTTAATGGTGTGTAGAAATGTCAGTGCGTATGTCCAACCTGGAAAATGATAGGGACGAGAGGGACGATGACAGCCACGAAGACAGAGGCATCAGTAAGTACCAAATCTCTTTTAGCAGTAGAAAATGACAGAACAATGTTCTAACTTTAACTTCCAGTGCACCCTGCGCGTCGTGCTGAGAAATTACTGCTTTTTAACTTTGCAAAGCCTGATTTGCTGATGTGCAAAGGAGGTTTGCCCCGTGTGCCCTTCATCAGGACCACCTCCAGAAATAGCTCTGATCAGCTGAACAATTAGAATTGTGACAGAACAGGGTATGGAAAACTCCCACCTTTGTTCTGCCTTGGAAAGCAGAGGCCAAGCCTGGCATGCGTGTTCAACAAAGGGGGCAGTAAATCTTAACTTGCACTGACTTGGGATGCTTGTACTCCTTTACCAGTCAGTAAAACCGGCACTTTGAATGTGGTACTGATGTGCTGTAAGATGAGCTGGTGTATCTAAACTGGGAGAGCTCCAGAGACAGAGCAGATCCTTGTCTCTGGGCCCTCACTGGGAGATGAAGTGATACCCACGATTTGAGACTGTGTCAACACTCAGATGAACTATAAGTGTATCTGAGTTTCATGGCTTCAGTCTCTGCTTCTCCAATTCCTTAGTTTCATTCTGAGCAGGCTTTCAGTGCCACCGCAGGTTCTTTAGTGTTGACACAGTAATGCTGTAACTTCTATTAATCCAAGCAGATGAGGTGAATGGGTTTGACTGGATCTTGATCTATTCCACACTTAAACACCTTCTGTTTATTCCTCCTCCTCTGTCTCTTGACAATCTTCTTATATGAGCTGGTGTTTGAGAAGAATGAGTTTGCAGAAAGCCTCTCCCCTGTGCTGATTATCCCACTGACACAAGCCAGTGCCAGCCCTCCCTTCACAACCAAGTTATGTTTGTTCCTCTCTCCCAGTCAGCAACACCCGGTTCATAGCAGCGGTGATCGAGCGGCATGCCCACAGCCCGGAACGCAGGCGCCGGTACTGGGGGCGGTCAGGGACGGAGAGCGACCACGGTAAGAGCTGAACCGCTGCCCTGGCCCCAGGTTAATGATTGTGCTCACTGGGTTTCCTTCAGGTGTCTGGCACGTTGCAGATGAGGCTGCCAAAACCAAACCAAAACCCTTTGCTCCTTATTGCTTCACAGTTGAACAGTCCTGACAGCCTCCAGCAGATGATACAGTCTGCTGAGGGTGCTGGGTTTGCACAGCAGCAGCTCAGTGCCCTGCTCCCCATGTGTGATTTTGGGTTCAGGCAGCTTCACTGGGTGACCAGAATTCAGACCCACAGAGAGGGTCTGCAGCTGCCACGTTCATTTTCCATCACCAGCCCTGGCAATCTAAACGTTCAGTTGGGATAATGGACCTCTCCTACTTAAAGAGGGAAAGCAAATCCCTTGCAGGCACATCAGCATCTCTGCTGCTCTTCTGTCTGACGTGACATGTGCATCTTCCATAAAACTCCAGCAACATGTGCTGGACACTGGAATTTCTGAGTGAGATCGGGGTGGATTTAGAGACTAATTGTGTCAGGTGCCTCCTTAGCCTTTCTATTACACATTATAGCAGTCCATATATATTGCCCGTATATTGCAGTCCATGCCATCACCACAGAGGACATCTTACATCACCTTTAAGCAAACAATGATCCACATGAACTGTGTACATGCATAGCAATGAAGGGTGTTCAGCCATGCGTGTTTGCCACACACACACACTTCAACCCTGCTTAGGTTCAGAGTGTGTTGCTGTGTCTCTTGTGCCCTGAGACTAAGTCTCCTTAAACCCTGAGAGCTGGTAGAAGGGTGTAATGCTGTTGAGTCAGGAGGCTTAATATAAATTAAGAGGAGGGTTGGACAAGGCGGTCTGCGACAGATGTCAGCTCTTAGCTGCGTGTTGTGGCTGGGTATGTTACAGCAGAGCTCTTCAATTATTAAGACTGTGGTTGCATTAATGGAATTGCTGAGGTACAGGAAATCTAAAGGCCAAAGCTTTGGAATGGGGATGAACAGATGTCTGAGAGACAGTCTTGCTCTAGGAGGAATCAGCCCGGATTTGGGGCCAGATGACCTGTGTGGAGGCAGATTTGTTAGGCTCATGCTCCTTTTGCTCCGTTTCTTATAGTCCTAGCAAATCCTTCCCACCTCTGGAGTCAACACGTCAGGGTCAGCAGGGGAACTGCCCACCTATTCCTGAAATGTGCCCTTCTAATTTTAGTTCCTGTAATTCCATCTTCTTCAAAGGGCTGCCGAGTCGTCTTCCTCAGTTCCTCTCTGCCAGCTTGAAACCCTGACTCAGAGCATGGGAAATGAGAACCAGCTTTGGGTCCTCAGCATGATATTTATAACACGCTTCTTTTAGGCGTCTCAAGCTGGAAACCCGACCGAGATGCTCAGGAGCACTGGTGGGGTTTCAGCTATAGCCAGAGTTTCCCAAGCAGGATTATTCTGTGAATTAAACCAAGGTCTTTTTCATTTCTCGCTTGTGGGTTTGCATTCAGAAACACTGAGGTGGGTTGGTTTGTGCTGCCAGCTGGATTTGAGTGGTAACAGGTGGTTTCAGTGGTAAATCCACATCTTGTAGTCATCTCATAGTAACTCCTAGCACCTGCTTCAAAAAAAGGGGACAGAAAATCTCTAGGGGACCTGCTAGGAGATGGCTTCCTGGCTGAGAGAGCAGGATCCTGTCTTGTGAGGGTTGGCTGTTAGCTGGCTGCTGACATCATTCCCTGAGGATATTCCACTGAGTGCAGCCTCTCATTACCCCTACAGGCAGCTCATCTTGGGGGTTTTAACTTCTCAGACTCCAGTAGCAGCTACGTTAGCCAAGGGACAGCCTCGTGTTAACTGCACCATGCACACGTGCTCAGCTGGAAGCGTCAGTGCTGCTTGGCTGCGTGAAACATTCCCGTGTGGATTCAGGAGATTTCTTTAAGTGGATGGAAAGCTCATTAAAACCATGGGCTTGGGGTTTGCAAACAGACCCTCACGGGTGAAAAGTGCTCTCTTCCTTTTAAAGGTGTAATACTGTGATTATGCAGCAAGATGATGGAAGAAGTTTTGTTGTTTCCAGATAGAAGAGCTGGGGCTCCTTCCTAGGAAAGACATTGTTTGATAGGAACAGGGGTACCAGAGGTGGATCCCACCGATTTCTTGTCTGTCTGTAAAGCTCTGAGTAGTATCTTAAAAGATACCATCCCCCAATAGAGCCTTGTGTGGTTTTAGAATCAGTGCCAGCAATTGCGCTGTAACAAACTGTTGAACGTGTGATGGTTTGTTACTGTTTGGGGTGGTACAGACCATAGGTCCCCAAAGTTGATAATGGTGCCAGGGAAAGGGATCCTTTGGGAACTTAGAGGAGAGGATGGGTTTGTTTGTTTCTTTTTCTGTTAATTAAAAACATTGGTTTCTTCTCTATAAAGCACTGATTGTGCCTGATGCCCTGAGGGGTGCTGCAGCCAGCACTGTGGAAATATCACAGGATCCAAGAATGGTTTGGGTTGGAAGGGACCTTAAAGCTCATCCAGCTCCAACCCCTGCCACGGGCAGGGACCCCTTCCACTAGAGCAGCTTGCTCCAAGCCCCTGTGTCCAACCTGGCCTTGAACACTGCCAGGGATGGGGCAGCCACAGCTTCTCTGGGTGAAACATTGACCTCTTATTCTTGCTTTAAATTCTTAGTCCTGCTGGTTTCTTTCCTAGGCTACAGCACGATGAGCCCTCAGGAGGACAGTGAAAACCCTCCGTGCAATAATGACCCGCTGTCAGCTGGGGTTGATGTTGGAAACCACGAGGAAGACTTGGACCTGGACACCCCACCTCAAACAGCTGCCCTGCTGAGTCACAAGTTTCACCACTACCGGTTGCACCACCCAACTCTCCACCACAGCCACCACTTACAGGCTGCAGTCACGGTACACACTGTGGATGCGGAATGCTGATGGACACCGAGGAGAGGAGCGTTAACTCCTGAACCATGATCCATGCAGCCACGGGCAGCTCCGTTTCTGTGCTTTTCCCCAGGAATGATTTAACTGACTTCCCAAGTAAACTGTTAGGAATAAGAGCTTTACATTTGTATAAATGTAAGGTTGGCTCTGGAACGGGAGGGACATGGGTTTGATGGATGGACCTGCCATAACATTGACTAAAATGGAGCAGGAGGAACGTCAGACCTGCAGAAACAGGAACGTGAGTTTATACAGCAGCTGAAGCTTTGGAAGCCCTGTCCTGCTGAGCCAAGAGGAGAGAGTGTGGAAGAGCCAGAGATGATTTGGTTTCCTTAACTGGAAGAGCAGGAATCTGTGCAGCTGAAGACTAAAAGAAGTGCCAGAGAGAGGCGCGGGGCGGGGGGAAGGCTGTTGGTTTCACTGCCGTTCATTCCGCACGTCGCAAGGTCCCTGCTCCGGTTGCTGCATGGAACCTGGGACAATGCAGCTCAAGATTTTTAAGTAAAGGATTATTTTTCTACTATTTATTGAACTGGAAACTCGGGGGGGGAGGGGAGGGAGAAAACATGTTAGCAATTCTCAATGACTGCCACATATATTCTGTGATGGTGAAGTGGTTCTTCTGAGGAAGACATCTGGTTCTTATTAGCTGATATTCATCCACTGCCCCGCTCTGCAAAGGGGAAAATGAAGAAGTCATTTCTGACGTGTTTACATGATGAATGCTTGTTTTTCCACCATTGTTTTCTGTAAATATCACAGCCTGATTTATCAGTATTTTCTGCCTGTTTGCAGAGGAGAAATCCTCTACTCCATTACTGAAATCCTGCCCATAAACCTCTCCATCTTGACCTCTTCGAGCATCCTTAAAGGTTGTGTGGGAGTAACCATGATTTTCCTTAGCATTAGTTAGCAGATAATTCCAAATGAAATCTGGGCCACTATTCTGTTTCCTTAGGACACTGTCGTGATCAGAAGTAGGGATAAACCAGTGGGGTTTAAAACTTGGGTTACTGTGGAAGATCTCCTTTTAAAATCCTAATGATAAGCTGCTGCTCTTTGTCTGGAATTCTAACACTGCTTGGTGGTTCAAACCAAGATTGATTTGTCTGCAACACAGGGCATCATGGCTATGAATTAGTTTTAAATCACAGTGTTGTATTTTAGACTCACGTGTTGTGATTACAATGCTCTAAAACCCATTCTTGCACTGTGCATAGGATAAACATCCATTTATGCGTAGGTTTCTTTTAAAGATCACTTGTTTTCATTAATATGGTACTTAATACTGTATTCTGTACAAACAATTGGTTCTTGAACAGTACAGTAAAATAACTATATGTGTGATATCAGGATACCCCTTTATACTATGTATAAAATTAAAAGCTCTAGTGAAATAAACTGTATATAAAGTATAGTTCTGAGGAGAGGTGGCTAGAGTGAAATATTCTCAGTTTCCTTTCATTTTCTGCCTGAATGTGTGCTATAAAATGAAACATTTGGTCAGATTCCTATAGTTTGTATCCGCAGATCTGAACTTGAAATGACAGTATTGAGATGCTCTGAAGTTATTTCTTTAGCATATGGTCATTATATGGGAAATGATTGTTGCTGGAAGCGCTCAGCCACCACCTGGACTCCCCAAAGCCAATAATTTGTGGGTTTTTCCTTATGTGTAACTGGATTTGCCATTCTGCTGTGTTTGTGTAGGATTGGGATGTGGGTTTTGCTGAGCAGACAGCTGGAGAAATCTATTAAGCACTGCTTTGTGCTCTCAAAGGTCTGAGCCTGATGCCCTGTAACAGTTTCTGTGTCAATCCGTAGACCCGACTCGCTGGAATTTCTGACATTGGATCCAGAATCCTGCTGGTGGTTGGGCACTGGACAAAGGGGCTGTTTTGTCAGGTTTGCCTTCAGAAGAAAATGCATGATTTTCATAGCACTGCTTGCCCAAAGAACAACGGATACAGCCAAGAAGCAGAACTTTAAAGCATGAAGGGAAAACAGCTTTCAGAGTGGAAACTGTTCAGTTCTGTGGAAGTCCTCGTAGCAATGTGTGCGAAACATGGAATGAGAGGCTTTGCTGTTTCTGTTTCCTAGCCCTATAGCAGTTGCATTCGTGCTCTCACTAACATTCAGAGGTAAATCACATTGAAATTCTAGCCAGGCCTTTCTTTGCTCTCTGTGAATGCAATGGGGAAGCTGGAATTCAGCCAGAAGCTGTTACCACATGACAAAAGTGTCTCTGGAAGTTACTGACTTGTGAAGTGGAATTTGAGTTGTGTTTTCCCCATCTCGATGTCTGTATGAAGGAATCTCGCTCTGCAGCAGCACTTCTTTGCTCCTTGGTTGAAGTTGCTGTCAAGCAATATCAGATTAGTTCCCTTGCATATACAATAATGTAAACAGGGGTAAAGAGAAGCACAACTTTGGCTTGATCTGCACTTGACCGTGCAGATCTGTGCTGCTTCTGGCATTCACTTAAACCAGATAAGGCTGTGGAGCATATTCGTAGTGAGAGGCAGGTCTGGGGCTCCCAACACAAAAGGGACCTGGACCTGCTCGAGTGAGTCCAGAGAAGGCCATGGAGACAGATAGACCTGTGCTCTGGAGCCAGGCTGAGAGAGCTGGGCTGGTTCAGGCTGGAGAAGAGAAGGCTCCTTAAGGGGAGACCTGAGAGCAGCTCCAGTGCCTCAAGGGGCTGCAGGAAAGCTGGAGAGGGGCTTGGGACAAGGGCCTGTAGGGACAGGCCAAGGGGAATGGCTTTAACCTGCCCGAGGGGAGACTGAGATGAGCTCTTAGGCAGAAGCTCTTCCCTGTGAGGGTGCTGAGGCGCTGGCACAGGGTGCCCAGAGAAGCTGTGCATTCAAGGATTTGTGGGTTCTGGACAATCTTGCTTATACTTGAAGTAGTGAGAAAAGCCAAAGCTCTTGCTATAAGGAATAATTAGGTGGAAAACACAGATCTATAGGTGTACCAAACCATCATTCCGGGTGCTGACAGCTTGTCCTAGCAGGAAGAATTGTAATGGTGGTAAAGATACTGTTGTTCGATTAAAACAAAACCTGGTAATGGATGTAATCCAAGTTTCCAAGAAGCTGCTTGACAACTCTTCCATTATTATTGTCCATGGTGCTGCCAGGGCCTTCCCTCCCTCATTGTTTCACTGTGGTGACAGAGGAGCAAGATGAGCAGCCAGCTGCCTGCCTTGGACTTGTACCCTGTATCCTTCTTCCCTGTATCTGTTTGGATTCGTGGCCATTCATTTCCCAGTTATTTCATTCAACCTGAAGGTTTTCTTTCATTCTTCCAGAAGGAGTTGTTTTGAAGGTAAAACAAGTGTATCCTTTGCTTCCTGTTTGCTGATGTTATATTGACCCGACGCTGCCAGTCTTTGAGCACTGTGAAGTGTATGGGTTTCTCCTCTATGCAGGTAACCCCTGTGGCCTGCCCGGGGCTAGAAGCTGTTTCCACATTCACAAGATATTGCTTGAAAATGAATGGAGATGATTTTTCATTTGTTTATGCTATTGCTGGGGTAAAAAATGTGATCTGGAAAGAAGAAGTTACAGTTTGCCCATGAATGTTTTATAAGGGCACTTAAGCCATGCAATATTATCTTTACCCTTGCCCTTGGCAACGGTGGGGAAGACAGACGAGAATTCATGAGGTGAATGTGCAGCGCTAGTTGGGACTATAAGCGGTCAGAATGAGCTCTCTGGCTCTCGAAGGCTTTGTTCTGTGAAGTGACCCAGAAATGGGGACGAGGAGAGAAAGTGTTTGTCAGGGTACAAATTATGGGAGTGAGCTGGCAGCAAACATGGGAAAAGGGGTAAAAAACCAGCATGGAGAATGGAGAATTCCATGGAGAATTCCAGATGGAGTGAAGAGAGTGCAGGTAACCTAGAAGGCTGCATGCGAGCGCAGGGATTCGTTTGCAGTGCTCATAGCTCTTGCTGCCCATTCCATTTGTTGTCATTTAAAGGCGAAGCCCAGCTATGGCTGGGATTTTCAATGGAGCCTGCACTGGGCTTTCAGCAATGTTTGGAACATTAATTCCTACAGCAGTTAATGCGGTCACTGTTGGGTTGCTTTGCTGTACAGTCCCCCCTTGCCATGGAGCTTAACTATGGAAAAGCAATGCAAGTGCCATAGAGGATTTCATATTTGCAGCGCTCGTGCGTGATGAGAGGTAAGTATTGTCCCTGCTTTCTGTGCTCTGCACTGAGTCACGGAAGGACCTTGGCCCACAAGGACTTGCAGTTCTGAAGCCAAGGCTCCAATGGAATTTAGACACTCAAGTCCAGGAGTGAAGTCCTCCAACCCCTGCCTTGTTAGTGAGGTGCCAACCATAACTGGTGTCTTTGCCAGGGCATGCGCGGGAACGCTGCTGGTTTGAGCTGTGGAAAGGCCGGATGCTTCCCTGCTTCTGCACCACTGATAGACAGCTCCTGCTTTGGATGGTGCTCTTTTAGGCTGGAGTAATGCAGAGCCTCTGCCTGGGAACCCAGAAGAGCTTGAACTGGCAGAAATTCCAATCTAACCCTGTGTGAACAGGAGCTTACAAAGAGGCACACGGGCTTTGCACATCTGCCTTATCCTCCAGTGAGAGCTGCAGTAAACAGCTGATCTAAGAACATCTCAAAGGAAAAGAAATGTCTGAAGTACAAACATTGCCTTCAAATCATCAGCTCCGCTCCATTTAACCAAGGCTTTCGTTGCAATGCAGCACCATTCCATGCCCATCTGAAAGAGACAGTCCATAGCAATGCACTGAGCAGAAGAGAAGGACGGATGTGATGGCAGAGGTGGAACATGTATTAGATCTGGAAGCTTCACCTTCAGCTCCAAGATGAGTCCTAGTGGCCTTGTCTGAATGCTGTGGAAGAGCTCCACTTGTTACAGCAGCAGGAGATGCTCTCAGAAGCCAGCAGGAACAATTGAGTTCTGTTCTCATTTATTCTACACTTTATAGCTGACCCTGGCAAACCCACCGGCTTCTTGGAGCACTGCCCAAGCAAGTGCCACCAATGGAACAAAACCAGTGATAGCGAGGAAGGGAAAGGGTTGGCCCAAAAACACCATGCAGGAAACTTTCCGCCCCAGCCCTGGCAGTGCAACGTGAGGGAGCAGCTGCTGCATGGGTAAAGGGAATAACCTCGGCCTCCAAGTGTGCCAGGTCAGCACTTTTCACAGCAGTGTCAGTGTATGTGCGGGAAGAGCTGGTGCCACACCAGAGCTGTGATGCAGCTGGCACTGTCTGCTCTTCAAACCTACTCACTGTCCCACCACTGAGCAATGGGCCGGCCTTGGGTTAGATAGCCAAATACTTAGGGATCTGGAGCACCTCCCTGGTGAGGAGAGATTGCAGGAGCTGGGGCTGTTTAGTCCGGAGAAGAGCAGACTGAGAGAGGATCTCATCAATGCAGTTCAACAGCTCAAAGGCAGGTGCCAGCAGGACGGTGCCAGACTCTTTTCAGTGGTGCCCAGTGACAGGACGAGGAGCAATGGCCATAAACTAACCCACAACAAGTTTCACCTCAACGTGAGGAAGAGCTTCTTTAACCGTGAGGGTGGCAGAGCCCTGGCACAGGCTGCCCAGGGCGTTATGGAGTCTCCCTCTCTGGAGACCTCCCAAACCCACCGTGGACACGTTCCTGTGTGCCCTGCTCTGGGTGGCCCTGCCTTGGCAGGGGTTGGACTGGATGAGCTCCAGAGGTCCCTTCCAGCACAAACCGTTCTGTGACGCTGTGAAATAGCTCCAGTTGGGTCAGTGCTGTTGGATTGTGCCAGGTTTAAAACTCCTCCACTGCTCCTAGAGGTAATGCAGGCAGACACTGAGCTAGGTTGGCACCGAGACTGCAGGAAACCGGGCGCTTGCTCAAATCGTTTCCACTTGCTGATTTTCAGTCTCCCAATTTCCTGAAGCTTCAGCAATTCATTTGCTCCCCATATCAATTCCCTTGGCACATGGTGTGCAAATCATGTGCAGTTGGGAGAGATTAAAGGTTGAGTAATTAAACTACAAGGTGTAATTCCTGCAACATAATAACAAGCTCTTCCTATGTGCTTATTTCCATTGCAGCTTAACCAAGGAAATCTCTGCAAACAAGTCACAAGGTGTCACTGCTGGAGCCTCAGCCAGAGAACCTGGAAAACAGGAAGGGAATGGGGGTTTTTGTGCTCTCCATGAAAAGAGAATGAACGGGTAGAAGTTAAGACACTTCATTGAGTGTGTTTATAGCAAAAAGTCATGTTGCATGAGAGTTTCTATGGAAACCTTTTCGTAACTGAATGGCGGAACATTTTCAAGTCTCATAAATGTCTTTTTAAGAACCCATTGGGGAAGTTTAGCTTGCGTTGCATCCTTTATGCCAGTTTTCCATATTTAACAAATTCCAGTGGTTTTAAGGACAAAATATGAGGGTGTTTCAAATTCCATCTCTGCTGGCAGGGATAAATCACTGATGGGTTGATCAGAGCAAAACAAAGTGCTGCTAAGATGCCTGTTCACTCATTGTACCAGTGATGCAGTTAATCACAGCAAAGATTTTCTTATAGATCATCAGCAGCCAGAGATAGGGCTGTAAATGAGAGAGCAACAGAGATCATAGAATCACAGAACAGTTTAGGTTGGAAAGGACCTTAAGATCATCCAATTCCAACCCCTTGCCATGGGCAGGGACACCTCACACTACACCAGGTCACCCAAGGCTCTGTCCAACCTGGCCTTGAACACCACCAAGGATGGGGCATTTACGACTTCTCTGGGCACCCTGTGCCAGCGCCTCAGCACCCTCACGGCGAAGAACTTCTTCCTTAGATCTGACCTGAACTTCCCCTGTTTCAGTTTGAACCCATCACCCCTTGTCCTGTCGCTACAGTTCCTGATGAAGAGTCCCTCTCCAGCATCCTTGTAGGCCCCCTTCAGATACTGGAAGCTGTTTGATTTCCCCTAGTGAATGCTTTAATTCCATGCTGTGATTTCACTGTTTTTTGATGTGAAGTTATGTCACCATTTCCTGTGAACTATCACCCTCAGTTTCCCGTTCCTAGAAAACAGGGCCCTTACAGAGAATCTGAGACAGAATGATTTGAAATTGTGATTTTGCAGTGCATTAACACAATACAAACACTGTGGAGGAGTGTGGGGTTGTACCTGCTTTTGCTAGAGATTCAAGGAACAAAAGACACAGAAGACTGGTGATTCAAAGCAGGGAAGGCGTTGATGTACAGGAGAAAGCATTGCTGAGGCTCCCCTGTGAATATCTTGTCCTTTAGGGCTATGGCTGTACTGACAATACTTGTTTGATCTCATTTTCTTTTGTTCTCAGTTATTATTCCAGAAGCTGGATTGGGTTTGTGGTGGTTTATTTGGAGGTTTTCTCTCTTGTGTGCTGTCTTTACATACAACCGTCACCCAGATCTGCTAATGATATTTATTAGCTAACAAAGGTTGTAAATTCTGCTGCAAAGAGCACAACTCCCAAAATAGACCATTACATTCCGTTTCAATGTAAGGATTTCCTCAACATAGTTACTCACTTTGTAAGCTCCAGCTCTTGCCTCTTTTATCTTTTCCCTGTTTATTTGCAGACCCCTGTGTTACAGCCTGGAAACTGAGCAGAAGCTGCTAAGCAGTCTCTTACCGAGGTAATCCATCACTGCTGAGGCACTCCGGAGCAGTGTTACACCACATTTAATAGCTGCCGGATTCCACTTGAAGTGTTCAGCTGTGGGCAAAGTCACTTGAAGTGGTTTTGTGTCTGTGTGGAAGAATGTTTCGGGAGTAAAGAAACATCCCAATTTTGGGCATAGGCAGCAGTACCTGACATATTCCAGGGGCTGTACATGGTACGTAAAGGCTCCCTTAAAGGGGCATGAGCACAGTGAAAAATATAACTGTTTATTGGCAACACAGCTCCAAGTGAAGCGTGTGCCTGTTGTGCTCTCTGAAGCAATCTGGTGCCCATCTGGCACCTCTTTGCCAAGGCGGGCACTGCTGGGATGCAGCCTGATGGACCTGCAGTCTGATCCTCTATTTACTGCAATTCCTAAGTGCTTAGAGACTGAAGCATTAATCAACATACCTGTGGTATTAAAAGGAGCTTAGCAGTTCATTGGGAGGACTTAGCATGGCACAATACCTGTCTCAATAAAAACTGCAGCCTACACCTGCCAAGTTAGTTATTCTAATGGTTAATTAGTGAATTGCAACCTTGCAGAGCAACTCTGTGCTACCTGCAGAGAGGGGTTACAAGGTTCTTACTTCATCAGAATGCTGATGGTATCAGTTGCTCACTGTGCTGTCCTAGCTTGGTAATTTGATATGAAATTCCCTTTGTTTAACCATCCCCACTGTTCCTGCACTGCGGGATGATACACTGAGAACACCAAACGTATTTAAAGTCATTGGGAAAATGGTGGAAGGAACTTCTTTTGGCACCTCCGGTCTATTTTGGAGGCAATTGCATTTGTGAGATGTGTGATTGAGCATTAGATGATCATCACTGGACTAATGGCTGGTGCTGACAAGGGAGTCTTCATCTCTTGGTTTCAAAGTCTCACTTTCCTAATGAAACAAAAGGAGCAGCTAGAGCTGGAACCAGTGGGCACAATGCAGGCTCAAGAGGATGGTACTGGTTGCACTGTGTTCACCTGAAGTGGGGTTAGCAATCAAGGGAGTTTATGTAAGCTTCAGATTCACAGCAGCTGATGGATTCCACACCCTCTCATTGCAGGAAACACAAATCACACGGTTTCAGGTGCTAGGAAATTGTTCAGATTTCTCTTTTCTATAAGAAATCCCTTATGTAAGGAGCTCACACATGCTTCTCTGGTATTTTGTATACCTGTGAATACGAGATGGGCCTTTGAGATCCAGCAGATGTTCTAATCTTGGCTTTTCTTGGCTCCCACGGCTCTATTTTAACACTCTCATATCCCATAAAAATGAAAAGATACACGTGGCTTATGTGACTTCAGAGCTGCAGCAGCATGGGTAAATTAATCTTCAGCTTAGAAGAGCTACAGGAGCAACTGCTGTGGATGGGTGCATTACTCTTAATTAACAAGGAATTTAATGAACTGAATTAAATTACTGCAAAGTGCCTTATCTGCACAACAGCATCGAGTCAGCAGTGCAGCCGAAGCTGCAGATCACTGTGCTTTTCTGCGGGTTTTTAAGTAGAGCTTTTTGCTTTCGTGGCAATTTTGAAACATAATGAAAGCACATTAGAAACCTGAAGACTGTTTAGAGGACAAAGCTTAACAGGTAGGGCTTTGTTTTGAAAGCAGCACAAAGTAACAGTATCCTTATACAAGCATATCCACCCAGTGTCTGCACAGAGGAGGAGGGTCTATAATCAACAGGACAAACTTCTTTGAGGAAAAAGATGGCATTCTTCAAGGACAACACATCCATGGAGCGCTCTCGCTGTCCTCTTCCTCTCCTGGGTACAGCGGATGGAGACTGTTACCGCTTGAATTTATCCTGAGCTGCAGCATCTAAAAGTGAACTAGAAACAGGGGTAGTAATGGTCCTTCTGAAGACTCTTCCCTACTCCCGTGGCAGGGGTTAGCAAGGACTCTTGAAGTTTGACCAATGTATTTTCACTGTCACAAAGATTAACTTGTTGGATGAGAGAACTGCATGTCTGCAGTTGATGGGCATTGAGGTTGATACGTCTGTGGCGGTTCAGACACATCAAACTGCATGGATATGTTTGTGGAAGTTCAAAGGAGGCTGGATTGTTGGCTTGCGCAACCTCCCTGCTGTATTAATGTGCCCACTGATGCTCTGGGGGCAGCTCTAATGGGCTGGAGTGGTTTACTTTACTGGTGCCTAATCTTGATTGTTCTTTTCATCCACCAGGTCCCTGCTTGAGGGAGCTCAAAGCATTGACATTTGGGTTGAAGAGGGGTTATTCCCTCAGGACAGATCAGTTATTGGTGCTGATGCCTGCTTGGCTGATTTTGGTTGTATATGAGGAGGTGCATGGCCTACCTCCCCGTTTACATGGACACCTCCACGGACATCAGCAATATCTCTGCTATTTCCTGCTCTCTTCCCACAGCACTTTGTAGTTGCTTTTTAGTGCAGGCAATTCCTTAATCTACCTGTGCAACATCAGCTACCTGTGTACAGCATGAAATGGGAACACCGGGAGGGAAAGACGAGAGGAATACTTTCACCTACAAAAGACAACCTTTAAAATGAGTATCCCTAAAGCAAGAAAACCACATTTCTCTGGAACTCTTTACAACCAATACTGCAGCCGTTCTGCCATTAATATCAAACTACTCATTCCTGAACTACTTCTTTCAGCAATGTGCTTGAACTCCTCATGAATTGCACTCAGATACAGCTGCAGCCTGGTGTAAAAGCCTAAACCAACAGGCAGGCAGCTTTTGAGAAGGAAATTGCTATAGGTAAGATTAATTATCAGGAGCATACAGGGTGTACGTGTGTCCACCTTCAAGCTGGCTACATTAATGTTGTAATTAATTACTCTGCTTTCACTCCTTCCTTAGCTTCACTGAACCGTGTGATGTTTGAGCAGATCCATAACTTAACTGTAACAGCTTCACCTGGCAGTTACTGCTGAGGAGGTGGTTGGGTGTTGCAGTATTCCAGCTGGAACACATGTTCCTCGCAGAGCCATCTTTTTCATGGTCCCAGAATAATTTACACCACACAAGCTATGGTTGATAGGCTTGAAACGGGTTTTGACGGGACAGCATTCAGCATCCCTGCTTCAACTGTACAGCTTCACCTGAAAACCAGTTTGTAAATGGGCACCAGAAGAGCTTTCACTTGAAGTTTTTGTCTTTTCCAGGGATAATTTTATAGGTAGCGTGATTAATACTTTGTAAATCCTTGGAATTTAAGAAGCCTGCACCTCCCAGCTTGTGCTGGGATAGGAATTTGACAGTTTTAAAATGCAAATCATCTGGAATTTCATAAAATAGGAGGTATATACTCATTATTCAGTTACATTTCTCAAAGAATGGTGAGCTATGGAAGTCGTTTTCTAATAATATTACCTTTTCCTTAGCTCAGATCTCACACTAACAATTTGTTCTGTCAGCTTTTCCTGTTTCTTGGTTTAAGTATGAAGGCTAAGCCAATACTGTTCAGGACAGGCTGAATGCGGCAGTTCAGAGAATGGTGAGGGTTGGACAGGACAGTAAGATCATCAAATTCTCCTTTGTCACATACGGACCATTTACAAATGCCCTTCACACCTCTGATTTCCAAACCTTCACTGAACAAAATGCAGATCCTGAAGGAGGAACATTACCTGTTTAAAAAGATGATAGGAAAAGGAAGCCCTGTCACTCCTGACACAGTTTATAGTACTCCACCAAAAGGAACTTTCTTGTTTGCTTAGCAGGTTTTCAGTTAATTCTAGAAGTCATGAGGGTCCAAGATTCTTTGTAGCCTTCACTTGCTGGCTTTGCTTTGGACTAAAGCAGTTTCTTTAAAATTGCACCTAGTCAAGAATTATCATCCAGAATTAATTGTCCTGATGAGAACTTCGTCACATATACCCCATGTGAGACCTCACTTGGAGCATTGTGTGCAGTTCTGGTGTCCTCAACATAAAAAGAACATGGAACTGTTGGAACAAGTCCAGAGGAGGCCACGAGGATGCTCAGGGGCTGGAGCACCTCCCATATGGAGACAGGCTGAGAAAGTTGGGGCTGTTGAGCCTGGAGAAGAGAAGGCTGCGTGGAGACCTCAGAGCAGCTTCCAGTATCTGAAGGGGGCCTACAAGGATGCTGGGGATGGACTCTTCATCAGGGACTGTAGTGACAGGACAAGGGGTAACGGGTTCAAACTGAAGCAGGGGAAGTTTAGATTGGATCTAAGGAAGAAATTCTTTACTGAGAGGGTGGTGAGGCACTGGAATGGGTTGCCCAGGGAGGTTGTGAGTGCTCCATCCTTGGCAGTGTTCAAGGCCAGGTTGGACAGAGCCTTGGGTGGCATGGTTTAGTGTGAGGTGTCCCTGCCCATGGCAGGGGGGTTGGAACTGGATGATCTTAAGGTCCTTTCCAACCCTGACTATTCTATGATTCTATGTACCCAATTTAACTCAAAGTGAGTTTCCAGTTTCCTTTTCAAGACTATTATTTTCCAGGTCTGGATTCTCTTTTGCCTGTTCTTTGTGGTCAGCTTCATAACTAAAAATGGGTACAAATATTTGAATGAGTCTTCATTCATTTATAGCAATGATGACAACGTTAAGAGCTAAATGTACTGTGTTGTAAATGAGGTTGCAAGTAACCATGTGAAGGAGGAATGAATTTTCCAAGAGAACAACATATTTCTGTCACAGTAAGTGCTGACGAACAGAGTGAAACATTATTACAGATGGAGGCTTCACAGAAGAGGCAATTTCTTTTGTAGTGACTCGCAGAAACACTTTCCTTCTGGGGAGGTGCTGTGCTCTTCTCCTTTGCATCTCCTTTCCAAGCTCTGTGCTTGCACATCCACCATTACCGGGTGCTTTGCCACAACAGGGTGGCTTTTGCTGCAAGCACAGCACCCAGGCGTTGGTTTACCCAGTTGGGTGCTTTGCAATTTGTTTGGTATGTTTCTGATGAAGAATGAGACTAGAATGAGATGATCTTGGGCCTTTGCGCCTGCTGGCCCCAGGCAGAGCACGGGGGTTCACTTGAGAGCTTCTTTACTTTGTTGTCAGCCTTGCATTTCAGTCTCTCTGGGTGGACTTGATCGACAGAGCTGAACATGAGCAGTTTGTGCCCAGGCAGCCAAGAAGCCCCCAGCATCCTGGCCTGGATCAGCACCAGTGCAGCAGCAGGGCCAGGGCAGGGATTGTGCCCCTGTGCTGGGCACTGGTGAGGCCGCACCTTGAATCCTGTGTTCAGCTCTGGGCCCCTCACTGCAAGAGAGACATTGAGGGGCTGGAGCGGGGCCAGAGAAGGGCACTGGAGCTGGTGCAGGGCCTGGAGCACAGTGTGATGGGGAAGGGCTGAGGGACCTGGGGGGTTCAGTGTGGAGAAGAGAAGGCTCAGGGGGGACCTGATGGCTCCCTACAAGTGCCTGAGAGGAGGATGGAGCCAGGAGGGGCTGGGCTCTGCTGCCAAGGAACAAGGGATGGGACAAGAGGAACCGGCCTCAAGCTGCACCAGGGCAGGTTTAGATGGAGCTGAGGAACAATTCCTGCCCCAGAGGGTGCTCAGGCATTGGAACAGGCTGCCCAGGGCAGGGCTGCAGGCACCGTCCCTGCAAGGGTTCACACCCCGTGGAGACGAGGCCTCAGTGCCATGGGTTAGGGGTGGATTTGGCAGTGCTGGGAACGGTTGGACTGGATGAGCTGAAGGGGCTTTTCCAACCTGGCTGAGTCCATCATTCCATGACTTGTACCCAAGGGAGGTATTGACAGCAGGACTTGAGGGCAGCGATGCCCTCCGGGTGAGGTGAGCCGAGCCGCATCGTGCCTCACTGAGGGGGAACGGCAGTGTCCAGGCCTTGGCTTCCATTACAACGGCTTCTGGGGATATTTGGGAACCCCAAACTCTCCTCCTAAAACCTGAACTCAAGATCCACAACTGCGGGGAAGAAATTCCCCCCCTGGCCCCTGTTATCCCCACACATGTGGGGCACCGTTCGAGTTCACTCCTCACGCACCGCCCCTCGGGTCCAGCCGCCGCCGCTGCAGGGGCTCTGCCGCCCTCAGCCTCCCCCGAGCGGGCGTGGCGGGAGCGCGGCGGGGCTTGGCGTGCCTCCCGGCTCCCCGCGCCCCGCCGGCGGGGCCGTGCCTCGCCGTGCCCCGCGGCTTCCCCCGCCGCCCGCCCGCCCACCGTGGCTCCCGCCCCGCTCGCTCTGCAAGATGGCGGCAGCAGCCGAGCGCGGCGCGGAGCTGCCCGCGGAGCCACCGCGGGGGGTTCGGCCGCCGCTGGCGCCCGAGGAGGTGGCGAAGCGCTTGGAGAGCACCCGGCGGGAGCTGAGCAACAGGCGCAAGATCCTGCTGAGGAACCTGCCGGCCGAGAGCAGCAGCCAGGTACGGCCGCCGCCGCCTCCCTTCCGCCCGTGCTCCCGCCGCCTCAGGCGGGGCCGTGCCCCGGGGAGCGGGGCCGGGAGCCGCGGGGGAGCCGCTCCCCGGGGCCCGGTGTGGGTGAGGTGAGCGGTGGCTGCTCTCCTCGTCCCCGGGGAGTTGTGGGGCTGCAGCTCCGCTTCCTCCCGCCGCGGGTCCGCTCGGGCTCCTGCTCCCGACGCCTTCTTTGTTAGTGCCGGTAGCAGCGGTGCCTGCGGAGAGCGGCTCCAGCTCGTCCTCCCCGCGGCGGGAACCGTCGCCCTCCCCCGCGGGGGGTGACGCCGGGCCGGGCTCGGCTCCCTCCTCCCCGCCTGTGGGTGCTGGGGTCGGGCCCCAGGCCCTGAGGGAGCAGCCCCAGCCCGTGGTAAAGGGGGGTGAGAGGCTCCGCGCTTTTCTGCCCAAGGTGTGCAAATTAGCAAGGCTAATTAGTGCGGTAATTAATTACACGTGTGTGGCTGCTGCTGAGGGAAGCAGCGGCTGGTGGGGCCGTTAGCGGTAGTGGTGAGGTGACACCTGTGTGCTCGCCATCTCCAGATAGGCAGGGCGACTTTAAGGTCCTGCGGCACATCCAGTATCTGTGTAAAATCAGAGGTAAAAAGCTTCGAACCCGGCTGGTTTTGCCTCTGAGGTGAGCAGTGCGCAGTCAGGAAAGTGTTTTCCTGCTATCTCTTAATGGTTTAGGAAAATTCTGCTCAAATTACTGCTATTTGGAGAAGATCACTGAACTCTTTAATGCGTGTGAGTCAGGTTTGGAGGTGATTTGGTTGCGCAGTCGCTTCACCAGCTCCAAACATTCAACTTGATGCACAAGTATAAAAGTATAATTACAGCTTTTATTCTAAATGGCTCCCTGTTTCCCTTTCTTTCTCCTTCTAAAGCACAAGAGATATTACTACCTATGGGTGAGTGCAGCACATATACACTATCGTTTTCTCTGCATCTCCACTAGAAGGGGGCCCTTCATGTTAGGATCTTTCAGCCATCAATGTAATTGGAGCCAGACTACCCAGTTTGCCACTGCACTTGATGTTTTGTTCTCGTGTGTGTGGTGCCTGTAGTTCTGTTTGGCCGCGTTGTAGTGTGATTGTAGGCACTTAGAGCTGTAGATTATGACAGTTTTGCTATGATCCTCCACGATGTTTACATGCAGAGCCTCACGTCTATTTCTAGCAGCCTCAGGGCCTAATCAATGAGCAGACTCACCGCTTGGGAAACCCTGCTAATCTTCATCGTCACTTCAAGAAGCCATCCCAGTGGCTGTGTTGACAGAGTGAGCTTACTGCCCTATCACAGGATGCTTGCTGTGGATAGCCAGAACAGGATCACTTTGTCTGACACTCCAACGGTTGTGTTCCTTGCTCCTGTTGCACACAAGCAGGTACTTTGTGAATTCACATGGTTAAAAGCACATCAAGCTGTCAAGTTTGGCATCACGTGGTCAGACAAAGAATGCTATAGAGAAATACTAGCGTGAAGGTCTGATTTGGCAGCCTCACAGTGTTCTGGAAGTTTGCCATCTTGTTTTGATGACTTTAAAAGTAGCACTGGGATGCCTTTTTCTCTGCTTGTAAGATGCTGATGTTCCCCTGTTGTAGGCTAGAACAGTACCGCCATGTACAGATCCTGAAACACAGTTACAGAAGATGTCATTTTAGTTGTTAACATCATTGAGCTGTTGGTGTTGGTGTGTAAAAGCAGAATGGTTGTGCTGTAGGGGTGAAGTTTCTGTCCTGGAGCAGTTTTGGAAAGGAGAAGCCTGTCTGTGGTCAGGTATGTTAAGCATACCTGTGTATTTGGCTGTCATTAAATTACCATGAAACTTACCATTTCTTATGTGAAATTAGCACCCTTGGTAAACAGTGCAGACGTGTTTTGTCTGCTGGTTTCTTCTGGAAATGGTTGGTTAGCCAAGTAAACTCAGATAACTATTGATAACCTGGCCAGTTTGTTCACCCTTGAGAAAGAGATGCATCGTCAAAGTACAGCAGAGGCTTCCAGAATAGGGTTTCATAAATGGAATTACCAATCTCTGATCATTGGAGTGTTGGGTTTGCTGTCATTCGTTATTATTACATGAACAGTGAAATCAGGTAACAAACATTTTCCTGAGCCAGTTGTAGCTACATATTAACTTTATTTATTATTGTACTTGTAATCTTCTCTTACCTTTGGAGTTCCACCTGTGCTAAACTCAATTAAAACCAAATTACTCTTCAGGCCACGGAAGAAGTGTACCTTAGCCATGAAGTTTCTGAACCAGAAGCAGAGTGCCACAAGTTTGTAGTCTTAGAAACCAAACAAACAGACCTTTAAGTGTCGGAAGCATTCAGCACTTTGGGTGCTGGGTGGCTATTGTTATGGGGCAAAGGTTGCCCACGTTTGAACCTTGGCAAGTGAGATTTCTCTCTCAATGCATTTGGCAACATCCGTGTTCCTAACGAAGTCCAGAGCCTGTGTTCAGGAGGAAGGGTGGCCTGAAGAAAGCACTTTGCAGTCTGTCACACCATGGAAGTCAGCGTTCCCATGTGAGCTTTCTTCATGGAGTGTCAGTTTGAAACAAGTCCAGAGGGGGAACAAGCTAAGTTAAAGTTATGTCAAGAAGATTCTTTCTGTGTTGGGCTTTACAGCTCAACCTGCAAATATGTCCTCACAGGACTGGTATTTATTCAAGCAGTTCTCTCACTACAGCCATGGGGAAAGATATTTTTGTGACAGATGTGCAGTAAACATTTCTGTTAGCACCTTCGCTGTTCTTTGAAGGCAAAGGCTGCATTTACTGTTTAGCTGGCAAGTCAGTTGAGTCTCTACTGCCCTGTCATGGTGAAATCTTCCAGAGTTGCCAGTTAGTTGCCTGTATTCATCCTTGTCTGATTCTGCCAGCACAGTACCTGAACTGTGCATGTTCTCAAACATGTGATGTGATGTGATAGTGGCCTAAAAATGGACATCTACTGTTGCTGTAACCTCTCTAGACCTTGAGATGAGGTACCATTGACACTTTTGTGTTACTTTTTAGATTGCTGAACCTATGAAGTGAGACAGAAATGCACTTGTTGCTGCTGTAATTCCTGTTAGCAGGGTCAGGGTTGTGAGTAAAACAGCTTACCAGATCAATTCCTGTCGTGTTTTCCCTCCCTCAATCTGATGTTTTTCTATCCTGTAGCTGTATACAAACCATATGCAAAACCTGCTCAGTATTTTGTTCTACTTAGGGGACACTCCTCAATCTGAAGCTCTTTGTCCAAAGCTCAGGGAGATGTGTGATGTGGTAACACACCATGTACAAAGAATGTGGGACCCCTAAATGTTGTTCTGAATGTGCTTCAGGTTTTGAGGTAGTACTGTAGCAGTGACTTCTGCCTTACAGAGAATTCAGTACTGAGTATGGAGCAGGCTGCATGAAGGGTCACAACAGGCCCTCCTGTTTCATCAAGAACATTACACTGCATTCCAGCCTTCACAGCCTTTGGGAAGCCTTTGCAGAACATAAAAACTTTGAATTCGTCTTGCAACAGTGGGGAAGTGTTACATGCTCTTTCCAGAGTAATCATTTTATGGCTTCATTAAAATGAAAGACTGTTTGCAAGATCTAAGGAATCCTAGCAGGGCAGTGCTGCGTGGTGTTTGACGGTGAGGCAGGCAATCAGGTAAGATTGGCCTGTTGGTGTCTTGTCGGCATGAATAGCCTCTGATGCAGTGTTGTGGTATTGTGATGTTTGTATCAAGACTCTTTGCCAAGAGAATTAAAGGTACGCTTGGTTGTAGTGATTCATTTTGTTCTGGTCAGTGCTTGGCAATGAACTGGCAGTCTCTTGGTTGGATGTCTCTTGTGATTGCCTTGTTGTGTTTGCATCTCCCTGAACCTTCATCTCTGATGAACCAGCTAATCCGTGTCAATGGCAAGGAACGCAATGACATGTGATGTTCAAAGGCACGTATCACAAATTAAAGGTCCCTGGAGCTGTCCTAAAACTGCTCTCAGTGCTCTGGGAGGCAGGAGGACTGCTCTGAGCAGAGGGAGGGCGGGAAACAGTAACTTCCTTTCTCCTTTACTGGTAAGGAGATGCCAGGAACTTCAGGATGACCAGAGTGTAAGTGAAGCTGTACCTTACTAAATGTGAAGTTTTATTTTGCTGGAGTATTGTATGGCAAAGCAGTTCCTGTTTGTTTTTGTAATTACCCCAATGGATTAGAAGAATTGTTTTTGATTTCCCCCAAGTCGTTTTTTCCCTGTTACTGATT
Organism: Psittacula echo; assembly: GCF_963264785.1. Taxonomy (NCBI): domain Eukaryota; kingdom Metazoa; phylum Chordata; class Aves; order Psittaciformes; family Psittacidae; genus Psittacula; species Psittacula echo. Next base: position 2,706,585 of record NC_137740.1, on the reverse strand, counting down.
CCTTATTTAAGTGTGATAACTCCCATAGGAGCCATGGCTGTCTCAGCTGAAGAGCCAGTGCTGTGGAAGATGCACTTGCTTCCAACCAGTTTTCTCTGTGTTTGATTATCTTTAAATGACACCATATTACATGCACATTTCTGCTTTTCTTCTTGAACATTTGAGGCTAGGAAATAAATCTTCTAGAGGGGATGTTCTACTTTAATGTAGGCCATAAAGTAAAATAGGGCTGATTAATTATTTTAATACCCTGTAGTTCTTCTTTGGTATGACAGAACCTAAAGAAAGACAAAACATTGAGGTGTTGATAAGAAACTGGTTCAGTCCACCCGGGGCAGGGATTTATTGTGTGTTTTGGGACTTGATGTAACCGTCCAGGTTTGGGTTTTTTCCCCTGTGGTCTGTTCCTGATCAAAAGACAAATCACTTCTTAGCAGGATGCTATTTCTGGTGGGGTTGTGGGTTTTCTTTTTTGCCTTGTGGATTAACCACAATTTTTCCTTGGTCCTTTTTGATGGAAAGCCTTTAATGAAGTGTGCTGATTTGAGGAAGTGCTCTCTCCCAATCTGTTGGATGCCAGACGTTTAAGGAGAAGGGGCCTTTGTGTTTCAGTTAGTCCTTCGTCACACTGCCTGAACATGAGAGGCATATTTGCTGGATAGTGAATAGCTTTCATGCCTTAGGATGTACATGCTTTTTGATTTTCTTTATTGCTTGTCTTCTGCTTTGTGCTCTCTCATGTTACCTCTTCTATGTCTTTCTCATCTTTCATTTCGCTTGCATACTGCCCAATATACCCAGGCTGATGGAATTGATTTCCAGTTCATAGTGTTCCTTTTATCAACACTAATATATCTCTGGAAGATCAGAGAAATACATTTTTAATTCCATGTCCATCCTCAGTTTACTGAGAAACTGTTATTCTTCCGTCTTAATGTTTTCTTGTGTTACTTTCGTAAAGATCTTCGGAGGGCAGGATCTTACAAAAGCGAGTCAGTTCTTAAACAGAGAGATTTGCCCCAAGGGCAGTTTATGGCCTAGAATCACAGCCTTGATTTTATTTCAGGTGTCACAGTTTGTGACTGTTCATGGATGTGAAGAGGGCACGTGCTGAGCTTTAGGTCACTCCTGAGAGCTTACCATTCCTGGGTGCCTGGGCAGGTAGACATCTGCTACACATCTTGGACTTGATCCTGCAGTCGTTGCTCACCTGAGAACTGTCTTTAATACAGCATTGAAAAAACCCTTGAAAGTCTGTCAAACAAGAGAACATACTGTATGGTGCAGTGAGCATAATCTTTGCCATTGTGCTTGTTAGGAGCAAGGGGGGATTTATCTGGCAGTTAGAATCATAGCATCATAGAATAGTTAGGGTTGGAAAGGACCTTGAGATCATCCAGTTCCAACCCCCCTGCCATGGGCAGGGTCACCTCACACTAAACCATGGCACCCAAGGCCTCATCCAACCTGGCCTTGAACACTGCCAAGGATGGAGCATTCACAACCTCCCTGGGCAACCCATTCCAGTGCCCAGTTGGTAAAAATTCAAGGACCTCCAACCTCTGTGGTCATTAGTAGACAGGACATGTTTAGAATTGCACTTTGCATCAGTCCTTGTGCTTTGTTACCTGACCTTCTTGTCGATGCTGTGGACTCCGCTTCTTACTCTCCAACAGAGCCTCTGTGATTTCCCCTCAGATTGTTACTTTAAACTGTGTTGATGTTCTATTGCTTATTACCTTTTTTTTCCTCCTCTTTTTGTTTCTAGTTTTATGTTTGCAGTGGAATCCATACATTGTATCATGGACTCAGGCATTTAGTGGTCTAAAATTAAGTAACCACCCCATTATATCATTTATAAATACAAAGCGTTTTCCTCAGAAGTCTTCCACTTCCCTGTGCTTCCTGCACAACTGAAAACAAAGTCTCTTTTAGTTACGAGATGATTTCAAAGTCCTTTCTTAGCCAAACATATTATTTAGTTCAGCTACTTGAAAGATAATTGATTCCTGTTTCAAGAACACGCATGTGAAGTTTAGGCCTTCAGCTACTTCATGAGAGCCAAGTTACAGACCAGGCTTGTGGATTGTTTTTATTGGAAGCACCACCAAAGTGAACTGTAGAAATCTGGCCAGGCACCATTAGAATTGTTAACTAGTTTTGTTGCCAGAAGAGCACAATCCAGTATTATATCTAGAGAGAGTTTCAGGTGCTGTAGGCTTTATATACAGGGTGTGTTGTTCCAGATGATGAGTATTTCTTGCATGTTTCTTCTCTTGCACTGAGAGATCCTGGGATTGAAAAGCTGATTTTAGTAGAAATGATGCATTGAGCTTTATTAATTCGATAAATAGGGCAAATGTGCCCGTTAAGGACTCCCTTTCTTTGCGTTTAAAGCAGTGCAGAAAATGCACCACAGGGACGGATCCTCTCAGAGACAGGAATTCTGTGTGCTTGAGAGGCAAATTTCAAACTGACAGTACATGATAAAAACTCCTGTTGACGTTTTTCTACCCAAGACAAGACAGGACAGGCCAAGAACTGAAGTATTTCAAGACCGCTTTTCTGACAGTAATAAATAATACATTTTAAAGCATATTCGGCCTGTATTTCCTGGTGGTTTCTCTTGAACTCCCTTGAATGTAGTAGGCTTTGCTTTTTCTGCTGATTTTGAAGTATGAGCTGATTATTTTCTAGTTAGGATTTTAATATTTACTGATGCTAAGATTAACCACCTTTCAAAGTCTGCTTACAAGAACTTTGAAGGTTTAAGGAGCTGTATAATAGCTAAGTATTATAGGTGACATTTCTGTTCCAAGATGTTTAGTTAGAGTTGCTGGCATGGCCCACGTGTTTATGCAAGTGCTGTTACTCTGAGCAAACCCTCTTCTCTTTCTTTCCTCCTCTCCCTTCCTGCAGTACGGATTGTCCTTGCTTTGCCCAGGGACACATGGCCTGGGATCTGGCTGTCAGGAACTGCTTGGGCACAAACACACCTCTGTGCCCAAGCATTGGTGCCGATTTCTACATCAGGTTCAGGAGCCAACTACAAATCGCTCCTTGGAGGCCCGATAGGCACCTGTATAAACTGTTTGTGTTAGAAGCTTCACAGGATCCATGGCTGCGGTCTACCACACGACTTCATAGCTGCTTACAAGTTTTGGTGTCAAAATATTATCATCTAGCCTAACATTCAATGTGTGACTGTCAGGGCAGCTCGACCCGCACCATGCTGCTGATGTTGCCGTTTTGTTTAGACTTAATATGGTGCAGTTAAACCAGTTAAATCCTGATTATTAGCGATAAAAGATAGAGGATACTTTCCAGGGGGTATTCTAGACACACTTACCTGGTGGTTGCAAGAATATTCATTGAAAGAATGAAAATCAGTTGAACTTGAGCAGTATAGAAACTTTCAGGGTTTTAGGCTAATAAATTGATTCCTTTATAGAAGAGGAAAAAATCCTTTAGGAGAAGAAGTATCGTAAATGTTATGTGTAAAAAATACTAATAGTGATCAGCAAGTGGTTTGGATGTGGATGTTGTGACCATGGGCAAAGTGGTGGCACTTGGGGATAGCAGCCACTGCTTGCATGTGGTACCACCACCAAGTCTATTACTAGAGCTTTACTAAACCTCAGGGGAGAGGAAGTGGTGAGCGCTTGTGTTATCGCCCAGCACAAGGCAGTACCATGGTAAGGATAACCTGGGAGGGTGAAAAGTTGTGTTACAGCAGAGCATGGGTCGGCGGGATGGCTTCTCCATGGTGGTGGTAGGTCCTGGCGTGGGCACAAGGTTGGTGTAGCTGGGCCAGGGGTGTGGAGGCCGGGTGCTCCGGGTGCATGAGGCAGCAGGAGGAGGTCGGGAATGGGAACGGGAATGAGCGGCGGCTGTTTGTTTGTGCTGTGCTCAGGGAAACAGCCCTCTGCTTACATTCCGTACAAGTTAACAGGGTCGTACCAGGGAATATACCTGACTTGGATGACCCGTTTCTCCTCCAGGAGTAGACACTCCTTCCTGGCCCAAATACTGGGTAGCTGCGTACACCAAAGGGCCCAACTACATTCGGTGCTGTTGGCACACACTGTTTGGTGGCACACAGCAGAACCTGGATAGGAACAGCGAGTAAAGTGTTCTTGTTGCTTTCCCTGGTGGTTCTGTCTCTGAGCTGTGTGGTAGCGTTCATTCTTTTCCAGCAGACCCAAGTGTTGGGAGAGGTTGAAGGTAAAGTTTAGAGAAGTGCCCGAGTTCAAAAGCTGGCTTAGTCATTATGAAACTGTTATGAAGAATGTCAGTCTAATGCACACTGGTATTTACGTATCTGTTTGATTTGAAGGAATATACATTTGCTCCAGAGCTGGCACAGTGTGATTTGGTTTTGTGAATTGTCACAAACACTTCATGTGAAAAATGCTTTCAGTGAAGTACAACAAAACCCAGTTCCAGAGGCAGAGGTCTGCACCCTGCCATGGGGGGCATGAGAGCACAAGACCGGTCGCCTTCCTGCAAGCCTTGAATTAGGTTTTCATTTTAAATCTTCTTTATGTTCTCATCATTTTTTACGTGAGACCTCAGAATTATCCACAGAGATGTGTTCAGTGCAGGCTGTTTTCCCTCTCAATTCAAGTTTCAAACAGTTGCTGGGAAATCATGTAGAGTCATCTGATCCACAGAGGACTTTCAGAAGAGTGAAAGAATATTTTGTGCTACTTAATCCTATGAAACTTTCAGAGTTGCACTTGTAATATAATATAGGAAATATAAAAGGTCAGTGTGTCCCCTTTTTGTGAAGTGGGACAGAAATAACTTCTTTGAAGTGTTCAGTGCCACAATACAGCTGAGCTGTACAAAACTGTGCAGAAAGTGTCTCCTCAGCCTCTCGTGACTGAGATGAACTACCCTCTAATTCGTGTTAGAGAGATGGCCGCAGTCAAATCTCCTGCAGGCCTTGAATATTTGAATTGTGCCTGGCCTATTTTGCTCTTCAGAAGCCACATCCTCATCACATCCCATGGGAGGATGTCTGGGAGCTGGAGAAATGCTCCCATATTTTATTAATGCAGTATTTGACAGCTGTTAAGTACTGAAACTAGAGATTGGTGCCCGCTTGACTAAAAGGTATATACCTGATACCGGTCACGGAGAACCCAATTAACCTTTAGGCTATATATATTGTATTAGCAAACTGACGTGTAGGCTGGGCAAGTGGAAATGGGCTGCAGTTAAACTTTCACACAAAGCTGGTTGACTATTTTGCTTACACAAATGGCCTTTTGCTATTGTGTGTGGGATTTATCCAGCTAAACCAATCCAGGTTACTACTTGTGGTTCCTTCCTGGGGAGGATTAATGTTCACCTCTGCGTTCTCACCAGCTGAACTGAATTGTAGACATGTGCATACACCTTGCTCTTGGTGAGGAGTAGCTATAGCAAACCGGTGCACACTTCTTACAATGGCTCCTATACCGCCCCTCCCACACTCCTACTCTCTTCCCATTAATTAGTAGGAGTAAATAATGCTCTTGGGATGGATTCCTCATTGAGCATCTGTGCAGTAACTGATAGAAGATACTTTCCAGGGGGCATTCGAGACACAGTTATCTATCTGCTAGTTGAAAGAATATTCATTGAAAGAGCAAAATCTGTCAAAGTGAACTTGAGCACTTAAAGGAAACTAGAGCAACTGTTGTATTTCATGACAGCATTGCCTGCCCGCAGTAAACTGCATGATGTGATGGTGCCGGTATTTCTTGTCTGTACTGTGGTTTAGCTATACTTCAGAGACATTGGGGGGGGTTGCTATTGAATGAGCTGTGATGTTATTTATCTTTATCAAAAGACACTCAACAGGAGACCCTGTTGTGCTTCTGTGACTTTATATAAAGAAAAGTAAATTAATCAAACTCAGTAAGCCAGCTTTTCATGTGATTGCTGCAATAGTATAACCAGCTCTAAAAACAAATGTTTGATAGGGTTTCTATGGTGAAATCTTTTGTTTATTGTGAAAGTTTTTTGTTTGGTTTGGGTTTTTTTAATGAAGATGGATTTATACCCTTATGTGGTCTATTGAGTTTGTTATCTGATGTTACTTGTACTTTTCTCTTTCAGGAGATCCATGACTTATTTAAAGATTATGAAATCAAGTATTGTTACGTGGACAGAAATAAAAGAACAGGTAAGAATTTACAGTCTTCCAGTGTCACACGTTTCAGTTCTGTGGTGAAACTAGTTCTGTGGTGAAACTAGTGAGGAACATCATCTGCCATGTATGAAATCATTGACTTCTCTGCCATCACATAGCTTGATTGTCCCTCAGTGCCTTTTTTGGCTGCATAGTTTGTCACCTTCTACAGAAACCTGTGGAAACTTGGAAACTCCACTGATGTCAGCCATAAGTAGGTAGGGCCACTATGGTGTATCTCAGAGTATTCCCTTAGTGAGCATCTCTCTGGGACAAAGCTAACCTCAGCTGTCTGATTTCGTTGATGTACTGGTCCTGGGCCTCTCTTAGGGCAGAGCACATGTGCCTGTGACTTGATCAGAGGAAAATGTGCCTAGCTCCTGATGCATTTGTGCCAGGTAATACAAGCCACAAACCGTTATTTCCTTCTTTGAAGGAAATGTCCTCCGTTAATTCCTGAATTATTGAAGTCTGAGCCTCCATTTACAAATGAAGTCTCTAAATAGGGGATTCGTAGAGTTTTAGTGCTTGTGAGGTACAGAAATGCACGAATATTTCTCTGCATGTTCCTGTCCTTCCAGATCACAAGAGGTCCCACAGCCTGGGCTATCTGCTGATCCAACCTTCGTTTTCAGGACAAAATCTTAATGCAGTAGCTGTCATAGATTGATACCAGGATTCTGTGAGGATAAGGGTGTTTCTTGACACCTACCTCTAAGGAGCAAAAAATCTGTGCTTTACTGTCCCATTATCTTGCAAATTTGCTTTCTGACTCTGGAACAAGGCCAGTTTGTGTGGGGGGTACTCTAGTCTATAACAATAAAGTGAACATCTGGGTTCAGCAGGAAAGGAAACACTTGGAAAGAGTGAGAGCAGGATGAAGTCATTTACTGTAGATGCTCACATATATAACTAGGTTTTTACTGTGTATGTATTTGGGTTGGTTTTCAAGTGTATACATTTGTGTGTCTGTGTATATGTGTAGTACCTTGCCTATTCAAATGATTTTTTGTATGTTCTGCTGCATGACTGTGACAGGAATACACTGCAGGTGCTTCATTTTTCCTTGGCTTCTTACTTGGGTAATTAAATTACTTCATCTCTGAGTTCATGAAGGCCATAAAACTATCTTCAGAGGCCCTATTGACTCAGAATCAACATGGCTGTCCAATCAAGAAAGTTCTCAAGCCTCTCAGCTCTTCCTACTCATGTTCTTTATCTTACAGACTATTTTTGGTGTTAGTTTTGCTGTGCAAGAAGCAAAGGTCCTGCTCATGGTTTTGACCGTGTCTGGGGGTGTTCTGTTTGTATTCACTCTGTCTTGGCCAACAGACACAATGGAGCAGTCATCCACCCAAAGATGGACATACAGATTGTAGTGTGGACTGTTGGTGTAAGGAATTCCATTTGTGTTGAGGTTTATATTTGTGGGGTTTGGGGTTTTTTTGTTTTGTTTGGGTTTGGGGTTCTTTTAGCTAGGTTTAGTGCCTTTTTAGTTTAATAGGAGTATTTGGAACTTTGGAGACACTGTAGAATTCAGGGTTCCAATTAGAACTTCTAAATTCTAAAGGGTTAGTGTCAGGATGATGGAGCTAGGTTTTTCTCAGTGATGTCCAGTGATAGGACAAGGGGTAATGGGTGTAAACTGGAGCAGAAGAGGTTCCATGTGAACATCAGGAAAAACTTCTTTACTGTGAGAGTGACAGAGCACTGGAACAGGTTGCCCAGGGGGATTGTGGAGTCTCCTACGTTGGAGATATTCAAGGCCTGCCTGGACAAGTTCCTGTGTGATGTACTCTAGGTTACCCTGCTCTTGCAGGGGAGTTGGACTAGATGATCTTCTGAAGTCCCTTCCAACCCTTGGGATTCTGTGATTCTCTGGAGGTTTCACTTGATTCCACAAACTAATTTCAGATAACTGATAAACTTGGGGAAGTAGCTCTGAATGACCTCAAACACTGGGGAAAAGACCCAATGAAGACTTTGTCTTCTATCCATATCTTTTATGTAACTATACTTAGAATACCAAATAGTATCCTGTTAGAGACATACGTGATGCTGTGTCAAGATACTGGAGAGCAAAATAATGTTAATCAGAAGTGCCATTTTATTGTATTTGAGAAGCCTGTTGCCAGTTTCCACACCGTGCCTTCTTGATCCGAGCACTGATACACGTCTTTGGTTAGGAGAAATTGTAAAATGCTCTATGAAGGCATTGACCATGCTGCAGGAATCATCTGGCTGCCTGCAGGACCTGCATGGGGGAGAGACACAGTGAGGTTTGGGGCTCTCCTTTGCCCATGAGTGTGGGCAACTTTTGTCTCTCTATAGGATGAGAACAGGGTACAGATATTATGAGGTTTGTGGAAGTCCCTTTACCCACAGCTGTCTGTTCCTTCCAGCTGCTTGTGGGATCATAGCATGTTCTAGACGTGATGACTCTTGGGTGCTCCCAATGTCCATCGATCCAGTCACCTGCCTCTGGTACACTTGTATTGCATGGTGTAACTCTGCCTACAACTGTGAGCAACTTCTTGAAGGTCTATGGTCATGCACAGGGTACAGACATGGTGAGTGGCACGGAGGTCCCTTTCTCCATGGCTGTGGCTAACTCTGAGCTTCCTGCTGGACCTGGATGAGACATGTACAAGGGGTGCATTGATACTCCATTGCGTGTGAGCATGGGCATCGTACGCCTGTAGGCTGAGGACGACGTTACAGAGTGGGTGTTAAAGAGGTCCCTTTCTCCGTGGGTACAGGCACCATCTGGCTGCATAAGAGCCTTGGCTGTGGAAGACTTACATCAATGGCTGTAGCTCTCGCTTTACTGTGGACACCTTCTCCTAGACTGTTGTAGGAGGACGTGTGAGAGATGCTGTGGATGCTGCGGAGCTCCCATTGTCCATGGCTACGGGCACCTTCTGTCTGCCAGTGTTGCCTGGATAGGGAACAGATACCATAGGTGGTAGGAATCTGCTTTGGCCGTGAGCATTGGCACATTTCCTGTCTGTAGGATGGGGAAGGGTCAGAGATAGGTGGGTGTTTTGGAGCCTCTGTTTCTTTGCTCTCTCGTCTCCTCCTGTGCCAGTGTGGGCTGCTGCAGGTTTTCAAAGGGGTCCGTTGCGGAGGTTGTGGCTATGTCCTCTGTGCAGTGGTGTAGGTGTGTTGCAGCTGCCATTGCCATGCCATCACGACTGCTGCAGTCAGGATCCGTTTGGGGAGGTCTAATGGGAGAGGAATTTAAGTTTTCCCTTGTACATCCTTTTGTGAAGTTCCTTGCAAACCCAGGTTGGGGTAGATGCTAGGACTCCTTACCTGAGCTACAGAGCCCTGAGAGCTGCCTTGGAGACTGTTGAGTTGGGAGCATCCAGGAGCCGTGGTCTTGTTGCATCCCTATCCTGGAGCCTGTGTGGAATTGTCCGTCACAGCTGCAAGGTACAAGTGAGGCTACATTGCTGTGGGCAGCTGAGGCATTGCTGTGGCCTTCCTGTGCCTGACCTCTGCTCTGAGCCTTCCCTCTGGTGCCTCCATTGGTGGCAGTCTGGGCTGGTGCAGCCCTTTTTGTAGTTGTCTGGGGCCTACGATGAGCATTGTGTTGCCTGTTGCATGGTCATGAGAAGAGCAGGAGTGGTGCTGGAGGTCCTTTTGTCCGTGGCTGTGGGAACCTTTGTGCTGTCTGTTGGACTTGGATGATGGACAGGTCCAATGGGTGCTTTGTTTCTCCAATGCCTAGGAGCATATTCTGTCTGTAGAATGAGGATGAGCTTACAGCAGGAGTGGGTGTTGCAGAAGTCCCTTTCTCCATGGGTGCAGGTGCCGTGTGGCTGCATGAGAACCCTGGATATGGAAGAGGTACATCAGTGGCTGTAGCTCTCCCTTTGCTTAGGGCTGAGAGTGAGGATGTGTTAGAGATCCTGTGGATACTGAGAAGCTGCCATTGTCCTTGCTTACGAGCACCGTGTGGCTTCCCTATCTTATGTGGTCCGTGTGGGTTACATATACTTTGGGAGGTGGGACATTCCTTTGGCCATGAATGTGGGCACCTTCTGGCTGTCTTTGGGATGAGGAGCATATTGCTGAAAGGTTGGGTGTTACAGAAGTTCCTTCCTCCTTGGGTGCAGGTGCCGTGTGGCTGCATGAGAGCCCTGACTGTGGAAGACTTACATCAATGGCTGTAGGTCTCGCTTAGCTGTGGCCACCTTCTCCTAGACTGTTGTAGGAGAACGTGTGAGAGATGCTGTGGATGCTGCGGAGCTCCCACTGTCCATGGCTACGGGTACCTTCTGTCTGCCAGTGTTGCCTGGATGGGGAACAGATACCATAGGTGGTAGGAATCTTCTTTGGCCATGAGCACTGGCACCTCTTCTTGTCTGTGTGCTGAGGATGGGGCACAGGTGCTGTGGGTTTGTGGGAGCCTCTGAGTCTTTGCTCTCTCGTCTCCTCCTCTGCCAGTGTGCGCTGGTGCATCTTTTTTATAGGGCCTGGGGCTGACAGCGTCAGGAACCCCATTGTGACATGGGGTATTATGAGCTGTGGGTTGGCTGTGACGGTGCCATGACATCATGAGTGCTGGTGCCAGGATCTGTTCTGGGGACTTCCAATGGGAGAGGATTTTATAGTTTCCCTTTGCACTTTCCTTTGTGATGCTAATTGGAAACCCAGGATGTTGTAGAGACCAGGAGTGTTTTACCTGTGCTACAGAGCCCTGAGAGCTGCGTGGCAGACTGTTGGGTTGGGAGCATCCAGGAGCCGTGGTCTGGTTGTATCCCTATCCCGGAGCCTGTGTGGAATTGTCCGTCACAGCTGCAAAGGACAAATGAGGCTGCATTGCTGTGGGCAGCTGAGGCATTGCTGTGGCCTTCCTGTGCCTGGCCTCTGCTCTGAGCCCTCCCTCTGGTGCCTCCATTGGTGGCAGTCTGGGCTGGTGCAGCTCTTTTTGTAGTTGTCTGGGGCCTACGATGAGCATTGTGTTGCCTGTTGCATGGTCATGAGAAGAGCAGGAGTGGTGCTGGAGGTCCTTTTGTCCGTGGCTGTGGGAACCTTTGTGCTGTCTGTTGGACTTGGGTGATGGACAGGTCCAATGGGTGCTTTGTTTCTCCAATGCCTAGGAGCATATTCTGTCTGTAGGATGAGGATGAGCTTACAGCAGGAGTGGGTGTTGCAGAAGTCCCTTTCTCCATGGGTGCAGGTGCCGTGTGGTTGCATGAGAGCCCTGACTGTGGAAGACTTACATCAATGGCTGTAGCTCTCGCTTAGCTGTGGGCACCTTCTCCTAGACTGTTGTAGGACGTGTGAGAGATGCTGTGGATGCTGCGGAGCTCCCATTGTCCATGGCTACGGGCACCTTCTGTCTGCCAGTGTTGCCTGGATAGGGAACAGATACCATAGGTGGTAGGAATCTACTTTGGCCGTGAGCATTGGCACATTTCCTGTCTGTAGGATGGGGAAGGGTCAGAGATAGGTGGGTGTTTTGGAGCCTCTGAGTCTTTGCTCTCTCGTCTCGTCCTGTGCCAGTCTGCGCTGGTGCATCTTTTCAAAGGGGTCCATTGCGGAGGTTGTGGCTATGTCCTTTGTGCAGTGGTGTAGGTGTGTTGCAGCTGCCATTGCCATGCCATCACGACTGGTGCAGTCAGGATCCGTTTGGGGAGGTCTAATGGGAGAGGAATTTAAGTTTTCCCTTGTACATCCTTTTGTGAAGTTCCTTGCAAACCCAGGTTGGGGTAGATGCTAGGACTCCTTACCTGAGCTACAGAGCCCTGAGAGCTGCCTTGGAGACTGTTGAGTTGGGAGCATCCAGGAGCCGTGGTCTTGTTGCATCCCTATCCTGGAGCCTCTATGGAATTGTCCGTCACAGCTGCAAGGTACAAGTGAGGCTGCATTGCTGTGGGCAGCGGCGCCGTTGCTGTGGCCTTCCTGTGCCTGGCCTCTGCTCTGAGCCCTCCCTCTGGTGCCTCCATTGGTGGCAGTCTGGGCTGGTGCAGCCCTTTTTGTAGTTGTCTGGGGCCTACGATGAGCATTGTGTTGCCTGTTGCATGGTCATGAGAAGAGCAGGAGTGGTGCTGGAGGTCCTTTTGTCCGTGGCTGTGGGAACCTTTGTGCTGTCTGTTGGACTTGGGTGATGGACAGGTCCAATGGGTGCTTTGTTTCTCCAATGCCTAGGATCATATTCTGTCTGTAGGATGAGGATGAGCTTACAGCAGGAGTGGGTGTTGCAGAAGTCCCTTTCTCCATGGGTGCAGGTGCCGTGTGGCTGCATGAGAACCCTGGATGTGGAAGAGGTACATCAGTGGCTGTAGCTCTCCCTTTGCTTAGGGCTGAGAGTGAGGATGTGTTAGAGATCCTGTGGATACTGAGAAGCTCCCATTGTCCTTGCTTACGAGCACCGTGTGGCTTCCCTACCTTATGTGGTCCGTGTGGGTTACATATACTTTGGGAGGTGGGACATTCCTTTGGCCATGAATGTGGGCACCTTCTGGCTGTCTTTGGGATGAGGAGCATATTGCTGAAAGGTTGGGTGTTACAGAAGTCCCTTTTTCCTTGGGTGCAGGTGCCGTGTGGCTGCATGAGAGCCCTGGCTGTGGAAGACTTACATCAATGGCTGTAGCTCTCGCTTAGCTGTGGGCACCTTCTCCTAGACTGTTGTAGGAGGACGTGTGAGAGATGCTGTGGATGCTGCGGAGCTCCCATTGTCCATGGCTACGGGCACCTTCTGTCTGCCAGTGTTGCCTGGATAGGGAACAGATTCCATGGGTGGTAGGAATCTACTTTGGCCGTGAGCATTGGCACATTTCCTGTCTGTAGGATGGGGAAGGGTCAGAGATAGGTGGGTGTTTTGGAGCCTCTGTTTCTTTGCTCTCTCGTCTCGTCCTGTGCCAGTCTGCGCTGGTGCATCTTTTCAAAGGGGTCCGTTGCGGAGGTTGTGGCTATGTCCTTTGTGCAGTGGTGTAGGTGTGTTGCAGCTGCCATTGCCATGCCATCACGACTGGTGCAGTCAGGATCCATTTGGGGAGGTCTAATGGGAGAGGAATATAAGTTTTCCCTTGTACATCCTTTTGTGAAGTTCCTTGCAAACCCAGGTTGGGGTAGATGCTAGGACTCCTTACCTGAGCTACAGAGCCCTGAGAGCTGCCTTGGAGACTGTTGAGTTGGGAGCATCCAGGAGCCGTGGTCTTGTTGCATCCCTATCCTGGAGCCTGTGTGGAATTGTCCGTCACAGCTGCAAGGTACAAGTGAGGCTGCATTGCTGTGGGCAGTGGCGCCGTTGCTGTGGCCTTCCTGTGCCTGGCCTCTGCTCTGAGCCCTCCCTCTGGTGCCTCCATTGGTGGCAGTCTGGGCTGGTGCAGCCCTTTTTGTAGTTGTCTGGGGCCTACGATGAGCATTGTGTTGCCTGTTGCATGGTCATGAGAAGAGCAGGAGTGGTGCTGGAGGTCCTTTTGTCCGTGGCTGTGGGAACCTTTGTGCTGTCTGTTGGACTTGGGTGATGGACAGGTCCAATGGGTGCTTTGTTTCTCCAATGCCTAGGAGCATATTCTGTCTGTAGGATGAGGATGAGCTTACAGCAGGAGTGGGTGTTGCAGAAGTCCCTTTCTCCATGGGTGCAGGTGCCGTGTGGCTGCATGAGAACCCTGGATGTGGAAGAGGTACATCAGTGGCTGTAGCTCTCCCTTTGCTTAGGGCTGAGAGTGAGGATGTGTTAGAGATCCTGTGGATACTGAGAAGCTCCCATTGTCCTTGCTTACGAGCACCGTGTGGCTTCCCTATCTTATGTGGTCTGTGTGGGTTACATATACTTTGGGAGGTGGGACATTCCTTTGGCCATGAATGTGGGCACCTTCTGGCTGTCTTTGGGATGAGGAGCATATTGCTGAAAGGTTGGGTGTTACAGGAGTTCCTTCCTCCTTGGGTGCAGGTGCCATGTGGCTGCATGAGAGCCCTGACTGTGGAAGACTTACATCAATGGCTGTAGCTCTCGCTTAGCTGTGGGCACCTTCTCCTAGACTGTTGTAGGAGAACGTGTGAGAGATGCTGTGGATGCTGCGGAGCTCCCATTGTCCATGGCTACGGGCACCTTCTGTCTGCCAGTGTTGCCTGGATGGGGAACAGATTCCATGGGTGGTAGGAATCTACTTTGGCCGTGAGCATTGGCACATTTCCTGTCTGTAGGATGGGGAAGGGTCAGAGATAGGTGGGTGTTTTGGAGCCTCTGAGTCTTTGCTCTCTCGTCTCGTCCTGTGCCAGTCTGCGCTGGTGCATCTTTTCAAAGGGGTCCATTGCGGAGGTTGTGGCTATGTCCTTTGTGCAGTGGTGTAGGTGTGTTGCAGCTGCCATTGCCATGCCATCACGACTGGTGCAGTCAGGATCCGTTTGGGGAGGTCTAATGGGAGAGGAATTTAAGTTTTCCCTTGTACATCCTTTTGTGAAGTTCCTTGCAAACCCAGGTTGGGGTAGATGCTAGGACTCCTTACCTGAGCTACAGAGCCCTGAGAGCTGCCTTGGAGACTGTTGAGTTGGGAGCATCCAGGAGCCGTGGTCTTGTTGCATCCCTATCCTGGAGCCTCTATGGAATTGTCCGTCACAGCTGCAAGGTACAAGTGAGGCTGCATTGCTGTGGGTAGCGGCGCCGTTGCTGTGGCCTTCCTGTGCCTGGCCTCTGCTCTGAGCCCTCCCTCTGTTGCCTGCATTGGTGGCAGTCTGGGCTGGTGCAGCCCTTTTTGTAGTTGTCTGGGGCCTACGATGAGCATTGTGTTGCCTGTTGCATGGTCATGAGAAGAGCAGGAGTGGTGCTGGAGGTCCTTTTGTCCGTGGCTGTGGGAACCTTTGTGCTGTCTGTTGGACTTGGGTGATGGACAGGTCCAATGGGTGCTTTGTTTCTCCAATGCCTAGGAGCATATTCTGTCTGTAGGATGAGGATGAGCTTACAGCAGGAGTGGGTGTTGCAGAAGTCCCTTTCTCCATGGGTGCAGGTGCCGTGTGGCTGCATGAGAACCCTGGATGTGGAAGAGGTACATCAGTGGCTGTAGCTCTCCCTTTGCTTAGGGCTGAGAGTGAGGATGTGTTAGAGATCCTGTGGATACTGAGAAGCTCCCATTGTCCTTGCTTACGAGCACCGTGTGGCTTCCCTATCTTATGTGGTCTGTGTGGGTTACATATACTTTGGGAGGTGGGACATTCCTTTGGCCATGAATGTGGGCACCTTCTGGCTGTCTTTGGTATAAGGAGCATATTGCTGAAAGGTTGGGTGTTAACAGGAGTTCCTTCCTCCTTGGGTGCAGGTGCAATGTGGCTGAATAAGAGCCCTGGCTGTGGAAGACTTACATCAATGGCTGTGGCTCTCGCTTTGGTGTGAGCACCTTCTCCTAGACTGTTGTAGGACGTGTGAGAGATGCTGTGGATGCTGCGGAGCTCCCATTGTCCATGGCTACGGGCACCTTCTGTCTGCCAGTGTTGCCTGGATGGGGAACAGATACCATAGGTGGTAGGAATCTACTTTGGCCGTGAGCATCGGCACATTTCCTGTCTGTAGGATGGGGAAGGGTCAGAGATAGGTGGGTGTTTTGGAGCCTCTGAGTCTTTGCTCTCTCGTCTCGTCCTGTGCCAGTCTGCGCTGGTGCATCTTTTCAAAGGGGTCCGTTGCGGAGGTTGTGGCTATGTCCTTTGTGCAGTGGTGTAGGTGTGTTGCAGCTGCCATTGCCGTGCCATCACGACTGGTGCAGTCAGGATCCGTTTGGGGAGGTCTAATGGGAGAGGAATTTAAGTTTTCCCTTGTACATCCTTTTGTGAAGTTCCTTGCAAACCCAGGTTGGGGTAGATGCTAGGACTCCTTACCTGAGCTACAGAGCCCTGAGTGCTGCCTTGGAGACTGTTGAGTTGGGAGCATCCAGGAGCCGTGGTCTTGTTGCATCCCTATCCTGGAGCCTCTATGGAATTGTCCGTCACAGCTGCAAGGTACAAGTGAGGCTGCATTGCTGTGGGCAGCGGCGCCGTTGCTGTGGCCTTCCTGTGCCTGGCCTCTGCTCTGAGCCCTCCCTCTGGTGCCTGCATTGGTGGCAGTCTGGGCTGGTGCAGCCCTTCTTGTAGTTGTCTGGGGCCTACGATGAGCATTGTGTTGCCTGTTGCATGGTCATGAGAAGAGCAGGAGTGGTGCTGGAGGTCCTTTTGTCCGTGGCTGTGGGAACCTTTGTGCTGTCTGTTGGACTTGGGTGATGGACAGGTCCAATGGGTGCTTTGTTTCTCCAATGCCTAGGAGCATATTCTGTCTGTAGGATGAGGATGAGCTTACAGCAGGAGTGGGTGTTGCAGAAGTCCCTTTCTCCATGGGTGCAGGTGCCGTGTGGCTGCATGAGAACCCTGGATGTGGAAGAGGTACATCAGTGGCTGTAGCTCTCCCTTTGCTTAGGGCTGAGAGTGAGGATGTGTTAGAGATCCTGTGGATACTGAGAAGCTCCCATTGTCCTTGCTTACGAGCACCGTGTGGCTTCCCTATCTTATGTGGTCTGTGTGGGTTACATATACTTTGGGAGGTGGGACATTCCTTTGGCCATGAATGTGGGCACCTTCTGGCTGTCTTTGGGATGAGGAGCATATTGCTGAAAGGTTGGGTGTTACAGGAGTTCCTTCCTCCTTGGGTGCAGGTGCCGTGTGGCTGCATGAGAGCCCTGACTGTGGAAGACTTACATCAATGGCTGTAGCTCTCGCTTAGCTGTGACCACCTTCTCCTAGACTGTTGTAGGACGTGTGAGAGATGCTGTGGATGCTGCGGAGCTCCCATTGTCCATGGCTACGGGCACCTTCTGTCTGCCAGTGTTGCCTGGATAGGGAACAGATTCCATGGGTGGTAGGAATCTACTTTGGCCGTGAGCATTGGCACATTTCCTGTCTGTAGGATGGGGAAGGGTCAGAGATAGGTGGGTGTTTTGGAGCCTCTGAGTCTTTGCTCTCTCGTCTCCTCCTGTGCCAGTCTGCGCTGGTGCATCTTTTCAAAGGGGTCCGTTGCGGAGGTTGTGGCTATGTCCTTTGTGCAGTGGTGTAGGTGTGTTGCAGCTGCCATTGCCATGCCATCACGACTGGTGCAGTCAGGATCCGTTTGGGGAGGTCTAATGGGAGAGGAATTTAAGTTTTCCCTTGTACATCCTTTTGTGAAGTTCCTTGCAAACCCAGGTTGGGGTAGATGCTAGGACTCCTTACCTGAGCTACAGAGCCCTGAGAGCTGCCTTGGAGACTGTTGAGTTGGGAGAATCCAGGAGCCGTGGTCTTGTTGCATTCCTATCCTGGAGCCTCTATGGAATTGTCCGTCACAGCTGCAAGGTACAAGTGAGGCTGCATTGCTGTGGGCAGCGGCGCCGTTGCTGTGGCCTTCCTGTGCCTGGCCTCTGCTCTGAGCCCTCCCTCTGGTGCCTCCATTGGTGGCAGTCTGGGCTGGTGCAGCCCTTTTTGTAGTTGTCTGGGGCCTACGATGAGCATTGTGTTGCCTGTTGCATGGTCATGAGAAGAGCAGGAGTGGTGCTGGAGGTCCTTTTGTCCGTGGCTGTGGGAACCTTTGTGCTGTCTGTTGGACTTGGGTGATGGACAGGTCCAATGGGTGCTTTGTTTCTCCAATGCCTAGGAGCATATTCTGTCTGTAGGATGAGGATGAGCTTACAGCAGGAGTGGGTGTTGCAGAAGTCCCTTTCTCCATGGGTGCAGGTGCCGTGTGGCTGCATGAGAACCCTGGATGTGGAAGAGGTACATCAGTGGCTGTAGCTCTCCCTTTGCTTAGGGCTGAGAGTGAGGATGTGTTAGAGATCCTGTGGATACTGAGAAGCTCCCATTGTCCTTGCTTACGAGCACCGTGTGGCTTCCCTATCTTATGTGGTCTGTGTGGGTTACATATACTTTGGGAGGTGGGACATTCCTTTGGCCATGAATGTGGGCACCTTCTGGCTGTCTTTGGTATAAGGAGCATATTGCTGAAAGGTTGGGTGTTAACAGGAGTTCCTTCCTCCTTGGGTGCAGGTGCAATGTTGCTGAATAAGAGCCCTGGCTGTGGAAGACTTACATCAATGGCTGTGGCTCTCGCTTTGGTGTGAGCACCTTCTCCTAGACTGTTGTAGGACGTGTGAGAGATGCTGTGGATGCTGCGGAGCTCCCATTGTCCATGGCTACGGGCACCTTCTGTCTGCCAGTGTTGCCTGGATGGGGAACAGATACCATAGGTGGTAGGAATCTACTTTGGCCGTGAGCATTGGCACATTTCCTGTCTGTAGGATGGGGAAGGGTCAGAGATAGGTGGGTGTTTTGGAGCCTCTGAGTCTTTGCTCTCTCGTCTCGTCCTGTGCCAGTCTGCGCTGGTGCATCTTTTCAAAGGGGTCCGTTGCGGAGGTTGTGGCTATGTCCTTTGTGCAGTGGTGTAGGTGTGTTGCAGCTGCCATTGCCGTGCCATCACGACTGGTGCAGTCAGGATCCGTTTGGGGAGGTCTAATGGGAGAGGAATTTAAGTTTTCCCTTGTACATCCTTTTGTGAAGTTCCTTGCAAACCCAGGTTGGGGTAGATGCTAGGACTCCTTACCTGAGCTACAGAGCCCTGAGTGCTGCCTTGGAGACTGTTGAGTTGGGAGCATCCAGGAGCCGTGGTCTTGTTGCATCCCTATCCTGGAGCCTCTATGGAATTGTCCGTCACAGCTGCAAGGTACAAGTGAGGCTGCATTGCTGTGGGCAGCGGCGCCGTTGCTGTGGCCTTCCTGTGCCTGGCCTCTGCTCTGAGCCCTCCCTCTGGTGCCTGCATTGGTGGCAGTCTGGGCTGGTGCAGCCCTTCTTGTAGTTGTCTGGGGCCTACGATGAGCATTGTGTTGCCTGTTGCATGGTCATGAGAAGAGCAGGAGTGGTGCTGGAGGTCCTTTTGTCCGTGGCTGTGGGAACCTTTGTGCTGTCTGTTGGACTTGGGTGATGGACAGGTCCAATGGGTGCTTTGTTTCTCCAATGCCTAGGAGCATATTCTGTCTGTAGGATGAGGATGAGCTTACAGCAGGAGTGGGTGTTGCAGAAGTCCCTTTCTCCATGGGTGCAGGTGCCGTGTGGCTGCATGAGAACCCTGGATGTGGAAGAGGTACATCAGTGGCTGTAGCTCTCCCTTTGCTTAGGGCTGAGAGTGAGGATGTGTTAGAGATCCTGTGGATACTGAGAAGCTCCCATTGTCCTTGCTTACGAGCACCGTGTGGCTTCCCTATCTTATGTGGTCTGTGTGGGTTACATATACTTTGGGAGGTGGGACATTCCTTTGGCCATGAATGTGGGCACCTTCTGGCTGTCTTTGGGATGAGGAGCATATTGCTGAAAGGTTGGGTGTTACAGGAGTTCCTTCCTCCTTGGGTGCAGGTGCCGTGTGGCTGCATGAGAGCCCTGACTGTGGAAGACTTACATCAATGGCTGTAGCTCTCGCTTAGCTGTGGGCACCTTCTCCTAGACTGTTGTAGGAGAACGTGTGAGAGATGCTGTGGATGCTGCGGAGCTCCCATTGTCCATGGCTACGGGCACCTTCTGTCTGCCAGTGTTGCCTGGATGGGGAACAGATTCCATGGGTGGTAGGAATCTACTTTGGCCGTGAGCATTGGCACATTTCCTGTCTGTAGGATGGGGAAGGGTCAGAGATAGGTGGGTGTTTTGGAGCCTCTGAGTCTTTGCTCTCTCGTCTCCTCCTGTGCCAGTCTGCGCTGGTGCATCTTTTCAAAGGGGTCCGTTGCGGAGGTTGTGGCTATGTCCTTTGTGCAGTGGTGTAGGTGTGTTGCAGCTGCCATTGCCGTGCCATCACGACTGCTGCAGTCAGGATCCGTTTGGGGAGGTCTAATGGGAGAGGAATTTAAGTTTTCCCTTGTACATCCTTTTGTGAAGTTCCTTGCAAACCCAGGTTGGGGTAGATGCTAGGACTCCTTACCTGAGCTACAGAGCCCTGAGAGCTGCCTTGGAGACTGTTGAGTTGGGAGCATCCAGGAGCCGTGGTCTTGTTGCATTCCTATCCTGGAGCCTCTATGGAATTGTCCGTCACAGCTGCAAGGTACAAGTGAGGCTGCATTGCTGTGGGCAGCGGCGCCGTTGCTGTGGCCTTCCTGTGCCTGGCCTCTGCTCTGAGCCCTCCCTCTGGTGCCTGCATTGGTGGCAGTCTGGGCTGGTGCAGCCCTTTTTGTAGTTGTCTGGGGCCTACGATGAGCATTGTGTTGCCTGTTGCATGGTCATGAGAAGAGCAGGAGTGGTGCTGGAGGTCCTTTTGTCCGTGGCTGTGGGAACCTTTGTGCTGTCTGTTGGACTTGGGTGATGGACAGGTCCAATGGGTGCTTTGTTTCTCCAATGCCTAGGAGCATATTCTGTCTGTAGGATGAGGATGAGCTTACAGCAGGAGTGGGTGTTGCAGAAGTCCCTTTCTCCATGGGTGCAGGTGCCGTGTGGCTGCATGAGAACCCTGGATGTGGAAGAGGTACATCAGTGGCTGTAGCTCTCCCTTTGCTTAGGACTGAGAGTGAGCATGTGTTAGAGATCCTGTGGATACTGAGAAGCTCCCATTGTCCTTGCTTACGAGCACCGTGTGGCTTCCCTATCTTATGTGGTCTGTGTGGGTTACATATACTTTGGGAGGTGGGACATTCCTTTGGCCATGAATGTGGGCACCTTCTGGCTGTCTTTGGGATAAGGAGCATATTGCTGAAAGGTTGGGTGTTACAGGAGTTCCTTCCTCTTTGGGTGCAGGTGCAATGTGGCTGAATAAGAGGCCTGGCTGTGGAAGACTTACATCAATGGCTGTGGCTCTCGCTTTGGTGTGAGCACCTTCTCCTAGACTGTTGTAGGACGTGTGAGAGATGCTGTGGATGCTGCGGAGCTCCCATTGTCCATGGCTACGGGCACCTTCTGTCTGCCAGTGTTGCCTGGATAGGGAACAGATTCCATGGGTGGTAGGAATCTACTTTGGCCGTGAGCATTGGCACATTTCCTGTCTGTAGGATGGGGAAGGGTCAGAGATAGGTGGGTGTTTTGGAGCCTCTGAGTCTTTGCTCTCTCGTCTCGTCCTGTGCCAGTCTGCGCTGGTGCATCTTTTCAAAGGGGTCCGTTGCGGAGGTTGTGGCTATGTCCTTTGTGCAGTGGTGTAGGTGTGTTGCAGCTGCCATTGGCGTGCCATCACGACTGGTGCAGTCAGGATCCGTTTGGGGAGGTCTAATGGGAGAGGAATTTAAGTTTTCCCTTGTACATCCTTTTGTGAAGTTCCTTGCAAACCCAGGTTGGGGTAGATGCTAGGACTCCTTACCTGAGCTACAGAGCCCTGAGTGCTGCCTTGGAGACTGTTGAGTTGGGAGCATCCAGGAGCCGTGGTCTTGTTGCATCCCTATCCTGGAGCCTCTATGGAATTGTCCGTCACAGCTGCAAGGTACAAGTGAGGCTGCATTGCTGTGGGCAGCGGCGCCGTTGCTGTGGCCTTCCTGTGCCTGGCCTCTGCTCTGAGCCCTCCCTCTGGTGCCTGCATTGGTGGCAGTCTGGGCTGGTGCAGCCCTTCTTGTAGTTGTCTGGGGCCTACGATGAGCATTGTGTTGCCTGTTGCATGGTCATGAGAAGAGCAGGAGTGGTGCTGGAGGTCCTTTTGTCCGTGGCTGTGGGAACCTTTGTGCTGTCTGTTGGACTTGGGTGATGGACAGGTCCAATGGGTGCTTTGTTTCTCCAATGCCTAGGAGCATATTCTGTCTGTAGGATGAGGATGAGCTTACAGCAGGAGTGGGTGTTGCAGAAGTCCCTTTCTCCATGGGTGCAGGTGCCGTGTGGCTGCATGAGAACCCTGGATGTGGAAGAGGTACATCAGTGGCTGTAGCTCTCCCTTTGCTTAGGGCTGAGAGTGAGGATGTGTTAGAGATCCTGTGGATACTGAGAAGCTCCCATTGTCCTTGCTTACGAGCACCGTGTGGCTTCCCTATCTTATGTGGTCTGTGTGGGTTACATATACTTTGGGAGGTGGGACATTCCTTTGGCCATGAATGTGGGCACCTTCTGGCTGTCTTTGGGATGAGGAGCATATTGCTGAAAGGTTGGGTGTTACAGGAGTTCCTTCCTCCTTGGGTGCAGGTGCCGTGTGGCTGCATGAGAGCCCTGACTGTGGAAGACTTACATCAGTGGCTGTAGCTCTCGCTTAGCTGTGACCACCTTCTCCTAGACTGTTGTAGGACGTGTGAGAGATGCTGTGGATGCTGCGGAGCTCCCATTGTCCATGGCTACGGGCACCTTCTGTCTGCCAGTGTTGCCTGGATAGGGAACAGATTCCATGGGTGGTAGGAATCTACTTTGGCCGTGAGCA
The DNA here is from genome assembly GCF_963264785.1 of Psittacula echo. Taxonomy (NCBI): domain Eukaryota; kingdom Metazoa; phylum Chordata; class Aves; order Psittaciformes; family Psittacidae; genus Psittacula; species Psittacula echo. The sequence continues at coordinate 2,684,104 of NC_137740.1, read as the reverse complement.
TTGGCACATTTCCTGTCTGTAGGATGGGGAAGGGTCAGAGATAGGTGGGTGTTTTGGAGCCTCTGAGTCTTTGCTCTCTCGTCTCGTCCTGTGCCAGTCTGCGCTGGTGCATCTTTTCAAAGGGGTCCGTTGCGGAGGTTGTGGCTATGTCCTTTGTGCAGTGGTGTAGGTGTGTTGCAGCTGCCATTGCCATGCCATCACGACTGGTGCAGTCAGGATCCGTTTGGGGAGGTCTAATGGGAGAGGAATTTAAGTTTTCCCTTGTACATCCTTTTGTGAAGTTCCTTGCAAACCCAGGTTGGGGTAGATGCTAGGACTCCTTACCTGAGCTACAGAGCCCTGAGAGCTGCCTTGGAGACTGTTTAGTTGGGAGCATCCAGGAGCCGTGGTCTTGTTGCATTCCTATCCTGGAGCCTCTATGGAATTGTCCGTCACAGCTGCAAGGTACAAGTGAGGCTGCATTGCTGTGGGCAGCGGCGCCGTTGCTGTGGCCTTCCTGTGCCTGGCCTCTGCTCTGAGCCCTCCCTCTGTTGCCTGCATTGGTGGCAGTCTGGGCTGGTGCAGCCCTTTTTGTAGTTGTCTGGGGCCTACGATGAGCATTGTGTTGCCTGTTGCATGGTCATGAGAAGAGCAGGAGTGGTGCTGGAGGTCCTTTTGTCCGTGGCTGTGGGAACCTTTGTGCTGTCTGTTGGACTTGGGTGATGGACAGGTCCAATGGGTGCTTTGTTTCTCCAATGCCTAGGAGCATATTCTGTCTGTAGGATGAGGATGAGCTTACAGCAGGAGTGGGTGTTGCAGAAGTCCCTTTCTCCATGGGTGCAGGTGCCGTGTGGCTGCATGAGAACCCTGGATGTGGAAGAGGTACATCAGTGGCTGTAGCTCTCCCTTTGCTTAGGGCTGAGAGTGAGGATGTGTTAGAGATCCTGTGGATACTGAGAAGCTCCCATTGTCCTTGCTTACGAGCACCGTGTGGCTTCCCTATCTTATGTGGTCTGTGTGGGTTACATATACTTTGGGAGGTGGGACATTCCTTTGGCCATGAATGTGGGCACCTTCTGGCTGTCTTTGGTATAAGGAGCATATTGCTGAAAGGTTGGGTGTTAACAGGAGTTCCTTCCTCCTTGGGTGCAGGTGCAATGTTGCTGAATAAGAGCCCTGGCTGTGGAAGACTTACATCAATGGCTGTGGCTCTCGCTTTGGTGTGAGCACCTTCTCCTAGACTGTTGTAGGACGTGTGAGAGATGCTGTGGATGCTGCGGAGCTCCCATTGTCCATGGCTACGGGCACCTTCTGTCTGCCAGTGTTGCCTGGATGGGGAACAGATACCATAGGTGGTAGGAATCTACTTTGGCCGTGAGCATTGGCACATTTCCTGTCTGTAGGATGGGGAAGGGTCAGAGATAGGTGGGTGTTTTGGAGCCTCTGAGTCTTTGCTCTCTCGTCTCGTCCTGTGCCAGTCTGCGCTGGTGCATCTTTTCAAAGGGGTCCGTTGCGGAGGTTGTGGCTATGTCCTTTGTGCAGTGGTGTAGGTGTGTTGCAGCTGCCATTGCCGTGCCATCACGACTGGTGCAGTCAGGATCCGTTTGGGGAGGTCTAATGGGAGAGGAATTTAAGTTTTCCCTTGTACATCCTTTTGTGAAGTTCCTTGCAAACCCAGGTTGGGGTAGATGCTAGGACTCCTTACCTGAGCTACAGAGCCCTGAGTGCTGCCTTGGAGACTGTTGAGTTGGGAGCATCCAGGAGCCGTGGTCTTGTTGCATCCCTATCCTGGAGCCTCTATGGAATTGTCCGTCACAGCTGCAAGGTACAAGTGAGGCTGCATTGCTGTGGGCAGCGGCGCCGTTGCTGTGGCCTTCCTGTGCCTGGCCTCTGCTCTGAGCCCTCCCTCTGGTGCCTGCATTGGTGGCAGTCTGGGCTGGTGCAGCCCTTCTTGTAGTTGTCTGGGGCCTACGATGAGCATTGTGTTGCCTGTTGCATGGTCATGAGAAGAGCAGGAGTGGTGCTGGAGGTCCTTTTGTCCGTGGCTGTGGGAACCTTTGTGCTGTCTGTTGGACTTGGGTGATGGACAGGTCCAATGGGTGCTTTGTTTCTCCAATGCCTAGGAGCATATTCTGTCTGTAGGATGAGGATGAGCTTACAGCAGGAGTGGGTGTTGCAGAAGTCCCTTTCTCCATGGGTGCAGGTGCCGTGTGGCTGCATGAGAACCCTGGATGTGGAAGAGGTACATCAGTGGCTGTAGCTCTCCCTTTGCTTAGGGCTGAGAGTGAGGATGTGTTAGAGATCCTGTGGATACTGAGAAGCTCCCATTGTCCTTGCTTACGAGCACCGTGTGGCTTCCCTATCTTATGTGGTCTGTGTGGGTTACATATACTTTGGGAGGTGGGACATTCCTTTGGCCATGAATGTGGGCACCTTCTGGCTGTCTTTGGGATGAGGAGCATATTGCTGAAAGGTTGGGTGTTACAGGAGTTCCTTCCTCCTTGGGTGCAGGTGCCGTGTGGCTGCATGAGAGCCCTGACTGTGGAAGACTTACATCAATGGCTGTAGCTCTCGCTTAGCTGTGGGCACCTTCTCCTAGACTGTTGTAGGAGAACGTGTGAGAGATGCTGTGGATGCTGCGGAGCTCCCATTGTCCATGGCTACGGGCACCTTCTGTCTGCCAGTGTTGCCTGGATGGGGAACAGATTCCATGGGTGGTAGGAATCTACTTTGGCCGTGAGCATTGGCACATTTCCTGTCTGTAGGATGGGGAAGGGTCAGAGATAGGTGGGTGTTTTGGAGCCTCTGAGTCTTTGCTCTCTCGTCTCCTCCTGTGCCAGTCTGCGCTGGTGCATCTTTTCAAAGGGGTCCGTTGCGGAGGTTGTGGCTATGTCCTTTGTGCAGTGGTGTAGGTGTGTTGCAGCTGCCATTGCCGTGCCATCACGACTGCTGCAGTCAGGATCCGTTTGGGGAGGTCTAATGGGAGAGGAATTTAAGTTTTCCCTTGTACATCCTTTTGTGAAGTTCCTTGCAAACCCAGGTTGGGGTAGATGCTAGGACTCCTTACCTGAGCTACAGAGCCCTGAGAGCTGCCTTGGAGACTGTTGAGTTGGGAGCATCCAGGAGCCGTGGTCTTGTTGCATTCCTATCCTGGAGCCTCTATGGAATTGTCCGTCACAGCTGCAAGGTACAAGTGAGGCTGCATTGCTGTGGGCAGCGGCGCCGTTGCTGTGGCCTTCCTGTGCCTGGCCTCTGCTCTGAGCCCTCCCTCTGGTGCCTGCATTGGTGGCAGTCTGGGCTGGTGCAGCCCTTTTTGTAGTTGTCTGGGGCCTACGATGAGCATTGTGTTGCCTGTTGCATGGTCATGAGAAGAGCAGGAGTGGTGCTGGAGGTCCTTTTGTCCGTGGCTGTGGGAACCTTTGTGCTGTCTGTTGGACTTGGGTGATGGACAGGTCCAATGGGTGCTTTGTTTCTCCAATGCCTAGGAGCATATTCTGTCTGTAGGATGAGGATGAGCTTACAGCAGGAGTGGGTGTTGCAGAAGTCCCTTTCTCCATGGGTGCAGGTGCCGTGTGGCTGCATGAGAACCCTGGATGTGGAAGAGGTACATCAGTGGCTGTAGCTCTCCCTTTGCTTAGGACTGAGAGTGAGCATGTGTTAGAGATCCTGTGGATACTGAGAAGCTCCCATTGTCCTTGCTTACGAGCACCGTGTGGCTTCCCTATCTTATGTGGTCTGTGTGGGTTACATATACTTTGGGAGGTGGGACATTCCTTTGGCCATGAATGTGGGCACCTTCTGGCTGTCTTTGGGATAAGGAGCATATTGCTGAAAGGTTGGGTGTTACAGGAGTTCCTTCCTCTTTGGGTGCAGGTGCAATGTGGCTGAATAAGAGGCCTGGCTGTGGAAGACTTACATCAATGGCTGTGGCTCTCGCTTTGGTGTGAGCACCTTCTCCTAGACTGTTGTAGGACGTGTGAGAGATGCTGTGGATGCTGCGGAGCTCCCATTGTCCATGGCTACGGGCACCTTCTGTCTGCCAGTGTTGCCTGGATAGGGAACAGATTCCATGGGTGGTAGGAATCTACTTTGGCCGTGAGCATTGGCACATTTCCTGTCTGTAGGATGGGGAAGGGTCAGAGATAGGTGGGTGTTTTGGAGCCTCTGAGTCTTTGCTCTCTCGTCTCGTCCTGTGCCAGTCTGCGCTGGTGCATCTTTTCAAAGGGGTCCGTTGCGGAGGTTGTGGCTATGTCCTTTGTGCAGTGGTGTAGGTGTGTTGCAGCTGCCATTGGCGTGCCATCACGACTGGTGCAGTCAGGATCCGTTTGGGGAGGTCTAATGGGAGAGGAATTTAAGTTTTCCCTTGTACATCCTTTTGTGAAGTTCCTTGCAAACCCAGGTTGGGGTAGATGCTAGGACTCCTTACCTGAGCTACAGAGCCCTGAGTGCTGCCTTGGAGACTGTTGAGTTGGGAGCATCCAGGAGCCGTGGTCTTGTTGCATCCCTATCCTGGAGCCTCTATGGAATTGTCCGTCACAGCTGCAAGGTACAAGTGAGGCTGCATTGCTGTGGGCAGCGGCGCCGTTGCTGTGGCCTTCCTGTGCCTGGCCTCTGCTCTGAGCCCTCCCTCTGGTGCCTCCATTGGTGGCAGTCTGGGCTGGTGCAGCCCTTTTTGTAGTTGTCTGGGGCCTACGATGAGCATTGTGTTGCCTGTTGCATGGTCATGAGAAGAGCAGGAGTGGTGCTGGAGGTCCTTTTGTCCGTGGCTGTGGGAACCTTTGTGCTGTCTGTTGGACTTGGGTGATGGACAGGTCCAATGGGTGCTTTGTTTCTCCAATGCCTAGGAGCATATTCTGTCTGTAGGATGAGGATGAGCTTACAGCAGGAGTGGGTGTTGCAGAAGTCCCTTTCTCCATGGGTGCAGGTGCCGTGTGGCTGCATGAGAACCCTGGATGTGGAAGAGGTACATCAGTGGCTGTAGCTCTCCCTTTGCTTAGGGCTGAGAGTGAGGATGTGTTAGAGATCCTGTGGATACTGAGAAGCTCCCATTGTCCTTGCTTACGAGCACCGTGTGGCTTCCCTATCTTATGTGGTCTGTGTGGGTTACATATACTTTGGGAGGTGGGACATTCCTTTGGCCATGAATGTGGGCACCTTCTGGCTGTCTTTGGGATGAGGAGCATATTGCTGAAAGGTTGGGTGTTACAGGAGTTCCTTCCTCCTTGGGTGCAGGTGCCGTGTGGCTGCATGAGAGCCCTGACTGTGGAAGACTTACATCAGTGGCTGTAGCTCTCGCTTAGCTGTGACCACCTTCTCCTAGACTGTTGTAGGACGTGTGAGAGATGCTGTGGATGCTGCGGAGCTCCCATTGTCCATGGCTACGGGCACCTTCTGTCTGCCAGTGTTGCCTGGATAGGGAACAGATTCCATGGGTGGTAGGAATCTACTTTGGCCGTGAGCATTGGCACATTTCCTGTCTGTAGGATGGGGAAGGGTCAGAGATAGGTGGGTGTTTTGGAGCCTCTGAGTCTTTGCTCTCTCGTCTCGTCCTGTGCCAGTCTGCGCTGGTGCATCTTTTCAAAGGGGTCCGTTGCGGAGGTTGTGGCTATGTCCTTTGTGCAGTGGTGTAGGTGTGTTGCAGCTGCCATTGCCATGCCATCACGACTGCTGCAGTCAGGATCCGTTTGGGGAGGTCTAATGGGAGAGGAATTTAAGTTTTCCCTTGTACATCCTTTTGTGAAGTTCCTTGCAAACCCAGGTTGGGGTAGATGCTAGGACTCCTTACCTGAGCTACAGAGCCCTGAGAGCTGCCTTGGAGACTGTTTAGTTGGGAGCATCCAGGAGCCGTGGTCTTGTTGCATTCCTATCCTGGAGCCTCTATGGAATTGTCCGTCACAGCTGCAAGGTACAAGTGAGGCTGCATTGCTGTGGGCAGCGGCGCCGTTGCTGTGGCCTTCCTGTGCCTGGCCTCTGCTCTGAGCCCTCCCTCTGTTGCCTGCATTGGTGGCAGTCTGGGCTGGTGCAGCCCTTTTTGTAGTTGTCTGGGGCCTACGATGAGCATTGTGTTGCCTGTTGCATGGTCATGAGAAGAGCAGGAGTGGTGCTGGAGGTCCTTTTGTCCGTGGCTGTGGGAACCTTTGTGCTGTCTGTTGGACTTGGGTGATGGACAGGTCCAATGGGTGCTTTGTTTCTCCAATGCCTAGGAGCATATTCTGTCTGTAGGATGAGGATGAGCTTACAGCAGGAGTGGGTGTTGCAGAAGTCCCTTTCTCCATGGGTGCAGGTGCCGTGTGGCTGCATGAGAACCCTGGATGTGGAAGAGGTACATCAGTGGCTGTAGCTCTCCCTTTGCTTAGGGCTGAGAGTGAGGATGTGTTAGAGATCCTGTGGATACTGAGAAGCTCCCATTGTCCTTGCTTACGAGCACCGTGTGGCTTCCCTATCTTATGTGGTCTGTGTGGGTTACATATACTTTGGGAGGTGGAACATTCCTTTGGCCATGAATGTGGGCACCTTCTGGCTGTCTTTGGGATAAGGAGCATATTGCTGAAAGGTTGGGTGTTACAGGAGTTCCTTCCTCCTTGGGTGCAGGTGCAATGTGGCTGAATAAGAGCCCTGACTGTGGAAGACTTACATCAATGGCTGTGGCTCTCGCTTTGGTGTGAGCACCTTCTCCTAGACTGTTGTAGGACGTGTGAGAGATGCTGTGGATGCTGCGGAGCTCCCATTGTCCATGGCTGCGGGCACCTTCTGTCTGCCAGTGTTGCCTGGATGGGGAACAGATACCATAGGTGGTAGGAATCTACTTTGGCCGTGAGCATTGGCACATTTCCTGTCTGTAGGATGGGGAAGGATCAGAGATAGGTGGGTGTTTTGGAGCCTCTGAGTCTTTGCTCTCTCGTCTCCTCCTGTGCCAGTCTGCGCTGGTGCAGGTTTTCAAAGGGGTCCATTGCGGAGGTTGTGGCTATGTCCTTTGTGCAGTGGTGTAGGTGTGTTGCAGCTGCCATTGCCGTGCCATCACGACTGGTGCAGTCAGGATCCGTTTGGGGAGGTCTAATGGGAGAGGAATTTAAGTTTTCCCTTGTACATCCTTTTGTGAAGTTCCTTGCAAACCCAGGTTGGGGTAGATGCTAGGACTCCTTACCTGAGCTACAGAGCCCTGAGTGCTGCCTTGGAGACTGTTGAGTTGGGAGCATCCAGGAGCCGTGGTCTTGTTGCATCCCTATCCTGGAGCCTCTATGGAATTGTCCGTCACAGCTGCAAGGTACAAGTGAGGCTGCATTGCTGTGGGCAGCGGCGCCGTTGCTGTGGCCTTCCTGTGCCTGGCCTCTGCTCTGAGCCCTCCCTCTGGTGCCTCCATTGGTGGCAGTCTGGGCTGGTGCAGCCCTTTTTGTAGTTGTCTGGGGCCTACGATGAGCATTGTGTTGCCTGTTGCATGGTCATGAGAAGAGCAGGAGTGGTGCTGGAGGTCCTTTTGTCCGTGGCTGTGGGAACCTTTGTGCTGTCTGTTGGACTTGGGTGATGGACAGGTCCAATGGGTGCTTTGTTTCTCCAATGCCTAGGAGCATATTCTGTCTGTAGGATGAGGATGAGCTTACAGCAGGAGTGGGTGTTGCAGAAGTCCCTTTCTCCATGGGTGCAGGTGCCGTGTGGCTGCATGAGAACCCTGGATGTGGAAGAGGTACATCAGTGGCTGTAGCTCTCCCTTTGCTTAGGGCTGAGAGTGAGCATGTGTTAGAGATCCTGTGGATACTGAGAAGCTCCCATTGTCCTTGCTTACGAGCACCGTGTGGCTTCCCTATCTTATGTGGTCTGTGTGGGTTACATATACTTTGGGAGGTGGGACATTCCTTTGGCCATGAATGTGGGCACCTTCTGGCTGTCTTTGGGATGAGGAGCATATTGCTGAAAGGTTGGGTGTTACAGGAGTTCCTTCCTCCTTGGGTGCAGGTGCCGTGTGGCTGCATGAGAGCCCTGACTGTGGAAGACTTACATAAATGGCTGTAGGTCTCGCTTAGCTGTGACCACCTTCTCCTAGACTGTTGTAGGACGTGTGAGAGATGCTGTGGATGCTGCGGAGCTCCCATTGTCCATGGCTACGGGCACCTTCTGTCTGCCAGTGTTGCCTGGATGGGGAACAGATTCCATGGGTGGTAGGAATCTACTTTGGCCGTGAGCATTGGCACATTTCCTGTCTGTAGGATGGGGAAGGGTCAGAGATAGGTGGGTGTTTTGGAGCCTCTGAGTCTTTGCTCTCTCATCTCGTCCTGTGCCAGTCTGCGCTGGTGCATCTTTTCAAAGGGGTCCGTTGCGGAGGTTGTGGCTATGTCCTTTGTGCAGTGGTGTAGGTGTGTTGCAGCTGCCATTGGCGTGCCATCATGACTGCTGCAGTCAGGATCCGTTTGGGGAGGTCTAATGGGAGAGGAATTTAAGTTTTCCCTTGTACATCCTTTTGTGAAGTTCCTTGCAAACCCAGGTTGGGGTAGATGCTAGGACTCCTTACCTGAGCTACAGAGCCCTGAGAGCTGCCTTGGAGACTGTTTAGTTGGGAGCATCCAGGAGCCGTGGTCTTGTTGCATCCCTATCCTGGAGCCTCTATGGAATTGTCCGTCACAGCTGCAAGGTACAAGTGAGGCTGCATTGCTGTGGGCAGCTGAGGCATTGCTGTGGCCTTCCTGTGCCTGGCCTCTGCTCTGAGCCCTCCCTCTGTTGCCTCCATTGGTGGCAGTCTGGGCTGGTGCAGCCCTTTTTGTAGTTGTCTGGGGCCTACGATGAGCATTGTGTTGCCTGTTGCATGGTCATGAGAAGAGCAGGAGTGGTGCTGGAGGTCCTTTTGTCTGCCGGTGTTGCCTGGATGGGGAACAGATACCATAGGTGGTAGGAATCTACTTTGGCCATGAGCACTGGCACCTCTTCTTGTCTGTGTGCTGAGGATGGGGCACAGGTGCTGTGGGTGTGTGGGAGCCTCTGAGTCTTTGCTCTCTCGTCTCCTCCTCTGCCAGTGTGCGCTGGTGCATCTTTTTTATAGGGCCTGGGGCTGACAGCGTCAGGAACCCCATTGTGACATGGGGTATTATGAGCTGTGGGTTGGCTGTGACGGTGCCATGACATCATGAGTGCTGGTGCCAGGATCTGTTCTGGGGACTTCCAATGGGAGAGGATTTTATAGTTTCCCTTTGCACTTTCCTTTGTGATGCTAATTGGAAACCCAGGATGTTGTAGAGACCAGGTGTGTTTTACCTGTGCTACAGAGCCCTGAGAGCTGCGTGGCAGACTGTTGGGTTGGGAGCGTCCAGGAGCCGTGGTCTGGTTGCATCCCTATCCCGGAGCCTGTGTGGAATTGTCCGTCACAGCTGCAAAGTACAAATGAGGCTGCATTGCTGTGGGGAGCCCCAGTGCCTTGGCTTTCCCCTCCACCCTTATATAAATTGACACATGTTAATCTTACATAATGGTACATAAGCACTGAAATGAAAATTTACTGTTCGAGTCTGTCCAGAGGAGGCCATGGAGATTCTGCGCGGGCTGGATCAGCTCTGCTCTGGATCCAGGCTGAGAAAGCTGGGCTGGGTCAGCCTGGAGAAGAAAAGGCTCCTGAAGGGGAGACCTGAGAGCAGCTCCAGTGCCTAAAGGGGCTGCAGGAAAGCTGGAGAGGGGCTTGGGACAAGGGCCTGTAGGGACAGGCCAAGGGGAATGGCTTCAACCTGCCAGAGGGGAGACTGAGATGAGCTCTTAGGCAGAAGCTCTTCCCTGTGAGGGTGCTGAGGCGCTGGCACAGGGTGCCCAGAGAAGCTGTGGCTGCCCCATCCGTGGCAGTGTTCAAGGCCAGGTTGGACACAGGGGCTTGGAGCAAGGTGCTCTAGTGGAAGGTGTCCCTCTCCATGGCAGAGGTTTAGATCTGGATCAGCTTTAATATCCTTTCTAACCAGTCTGGGATTCTATGAAATCCTTTAAAAGAATTGCTGGGTTTGGGTGAGGAAATGATGTAGCTCCAGGATCTGTGAGAAGAGGAGCTCAGGAAATCTAGAGAAATTTAAAAGCTGCAGATCATCCTTGCAGATGTTTTTGGAGGTTTTCCTTAATACCTTTTTCATATAAGACACATTCCGTTCTCCCAGCCTGCCTGTACAAGTGCCTGGCTATGCTGATGCTCTTTCTATTTGAACTGCAAGATGTACGTTTGTCTTTGTGTGAAATAAAGCAAGGTTTTTCCATGACTTCCCTGTGCTTTGCACATCTGTTTGTCTGTAGAAGATAACACCTGAATTATCTTGCAGCTGCTTGGTTCATTGCGGACTCTTACATCCTCCAATTCAACTGGTGTCAGGCAGGATGTTCAATGAGAGTGCAGGAGTGTCCATCCGGACATTAGGAAACTCTTTTTCACCATGAGGGTCATCTGCACTGTTATGGGTTAAACATAGAGGATGTGGAGTCTCCCTCTTTGGGGATACTAAGAACTCATCTGGATATGACCCTGCACAACCAGCTGTGGGTGGCCCTACTTGAGCAGGGATTGGACAAGAAGACTTCCAGAGGTGTCTTCCAGCTTCATCCCAGTTTTGACTGTGTGAAATGCTTTGAGGACTGGAAACCCTCAAAAGATCCAGTAACCCCAGAATGAGAAGATACGGATACTGTCATCAAACATATTCAGTAGAATTAGTAATGTGTTGACTTTGGATTCCTAAATACAACATTTTGTGCTATAAGTAGTGAGATCATGTGTGTCTGTGTTTCTGTAGTCACTTTTTGAGTTTATTACTCATGATGTTGAGTAAAAAAAGGTATTAAAAAACACCTGTGTTGTATCTTCAGGAAAAATAAGAATTTGGGATTGACCCTGTGACTTACACTGATGGGTTTTAGGTGTGGGAGAGGAGTAGTCATGACCCCTGAGGCTGGAGAGAAGCTGCGGTTGGTCGATGAGAAACTTAATATGGGCCGCTTCAGTGTGCGCCTACGGCCCAGAAACCATCTGTATCCTGGGCTGCATCAAAGGAGCTCTTGTGATGCTCCTCACTTGAAGCACTGTGTGCAGTTCTGGTGTCCTCAACATAAGAAGGACATGGAGCTGTTGGAGCAAGTCCAGAGGAGGCCATGAAGATGATCAGGGACTGGAGCAGCTCCTATATGAAGACAGGCTGAGAAAGTTGGGGCTGTTCAGCCTGGAGAAGAGAAGCTGCGTGGAGATCTCAGAGCAGCTTCCACTGTCTGAAGAGGGCTACAAGAGTGCTGGAGAGGGACTCTTCATCAGGGACTGTAGTGGCAGGACAAGGGGTGATGGGTTCAAACTGAAACAGGGGAAGTTCAGGTTAGATAAAAGGAAGAAGCTCTTCCCTGTGAGGGTGCTGAGGCACTGACACAAGGTACCCAGAGAAGCTGTGGCTGCCGCATCCCTGGCAGTGTTCAAGGCCAGGTTGGACAGAGCCTTGGGTGACACGGTCTAGTGTGAGGTGTCTGTGCCCATGGCAGGGGGTTGGAACTGAAAGATCTTAAGGTCCTTTCCAACCCAAGCCAGTCTGGGATTCTGTGATTCTATGATGTGTCTTGTTTTGGTCTCTTCCAGCGTTCGTCACTCTGCTGAATGGAGAGCAGGCACAAAATGCCATTCGGAAGTATCACCAGTATTCTCTTCGGGGAAAAGAGATATCGGTGCAACTCCAGCCAACAGATGCTTTGCTGTGCATTACCAATTTACCCGCTTCATTTACATTGGAAGAGTTTGAAGAACTTGTGCGTGCCTATGGCAATGTTGAGAGGTGTTTCTTGGTCTATAATGAAGTTACTGGCCATTCCAAGGGCTACGGCTTTGTGGAATACATGAAGAAGGACTCCGCTGCCAAGGCCAGACTGGAACTTCTGGGGAAGCAGTTGGAGGAGAGCACTCTCTTTGCACAGTGGATGGACGTGAACCAGCTCACCACAAATCTCATTCACTCTAAGTGCCTTTGTGTAGAGAAATTTCAGAAGGACTGTGCTGACTCAAAAGAACTGATCCAAGCTTTCTCCCTGAAGTATAAACCCGTGTTCTGCCAGGTACGTTGAATTTGTGTCTTCTGGAAGGTCAAGGTTGTGATTTAAGTTGCTCTTTATTTCCGTGATTCCCTGTTTGCTTCCTAATACTTCTGTTTTTCATGTAAGAAGTGACTGGTTCTGCATCTGCATTGGGATGTATGATGTGGTACAGATGCTTTCTTGGCGCGGGTTTTCAGAGGTGCTCAGTATTACCTGGGGATTCTGCAGAAGCCTCCTGTGAGCACCAGTAAAATGTTTGTAGGACATCCCCTTCCTCATGCCTTTTATTGAAAGTCAATTTAGAAATATTTTGGAGAGCCTTTAAAGTAAACTTTGCTGGTGGTTTTATTGCTTATTTATATATATTTATTCTTTAGAAAGCGAGTCTATGAGTACCACAAGTGCAACAGTTTAGATGGTGGAGAATATATATGTACATATGTGTGTGTGTGTGTGTGTGTATAATTAATACATTTAAGAAACCTCTGCGAATACCTGATGTTGTTTTTCGCTAACTGAAGAAGATGTAGGCTTGGGATCTAGATCTTGGGATCTTGGTGCTTTATCTTTTGCAAAGCTTGCAGGTACAGAAGAGTTAGATCCCTACTAGCCTTTGCAAGCATGAAGGTTTTCTTCTCAGCATGAAGGTTTTCTTCTCATCTTCATAGAATCAACCAGGTTAGAAAAGACCTTTAAGCTCATCAAATCCAACCATTCCCCTGCACTGCCAAGGCCACCAGTGACCCACAGCACTGAGGCCTTGTCTCCACGGGGTGTGAACCCTTGCAGGGACAGTAACTGCAGCCCTGCCCTGGGCAGCCTGTTCCAATGCCTGAGCACCCTTTGGGGCAGGAATTGTTCCTCAGCTCCATCTAAACCTGCCCTGGTGCAGCTTGAGGCCGGTTCCTCTTGTCCCATCCCTTGTTCCTTGGGAGCAGAGCCCAGCCCCTCCTGGCTCCATCCTCCTCTCAGGCACTTGTAGGGAGCCATCAGGTCCCCCCTGAGCCTTCTCTTCTCCAGACTAAACCCTGACCCGGTCCCTCAGCTGTTCCTCATCACATTTGTGCTCCAAGTTCCGTGGCTTGTGAGATACAGCCCACAAATAAAAGGTTGCCCATTGAATTGGTGCAGACCAGCATATTATAAACAGGCAGCAGAAGGAAAGCTTGCTTTATAGTAAAATGGTTGGATATGACTTCAGTTGTTGGTTTGGGGGGTGGTGTTTCTTTTCTTAAGTATCTTGGAAAGCTGCTCAGGGATTAGCTTCAGGGATAAGTAATCAGAGATCCTCAGCATCTCAGACCAGAAGGTCCATCAGGCTGTCTAGCCTGACTGCCTGCAGGCTGTCACACCGTCCCCAGTGCTCTTTTCAAGACCCAGTAATTTGTAGTTAGCTGGCTTACTAGTATGGTTAGGAGTTTGTAAGTCCACCCTTACACTTGCTTGTACCAGGAGATGCTTATAAATCGGAAGTAATTCTTCCCAGAAACTGCCCATCACTTCTTCTTTGTCTGTTTTCTCAGTTGAATGTATCTGGCTTCAGCTTCACCTCACTGATGACTAAATTGAGGAGCTTTTGATCCCCACTGTTTTCATCCTGTAAGAAGGTATTAAATGCTGTCATCAAGTCACTTGCTCAATCTGTTTAATTAGCTGAACAGGTTGAGCTTTTCAAGTCTTTTACTTAAGAGCTGTTTTCCAGCTGTCAGATAATCTGGAGGCTGTTATCAGCTCCCCCAAGAAGTTTTCAACATCCTTTAACAATTCAGAAGCTCAAAGAATAAGAGGCTGCCTGATGAAGATGGTTGTCACTAACCTGTGCATTTAGAGGCTTTTACCTTCCTTCTTAAATCATAATCATACGTGTCGTAGGTGAGGAGGAGTTAAGGTGTGTGCTTTTGAATTAAGAAATAGGCACCTAATCAAAAACATATCCAAGAAAATATTCCTGGCATGTCCTCATATTACCTATCACTTGTAGAAATACACTGTTTAACAAACTAATAGGTAGATTGTAGAATCATAGAATCCCAGCCTGGTTTGCGTTGGAAGGGACCTTAAAGCTCATCCAGCCCCAACCCCTGCCACGGGCAGGGACACCTTCCACTGGAGCAGCTTGCTCCAAGCTCCTGTGTCCAACCTGGCCTTGAGCACTGCCAGGGATGGGGCAGCCACAGCTTCTCTGGGCACCCTGGGCCAGCGCCTCAGCACCCTCACAGGGAAGATGTTCCTTATATCCAGCCCGAACTTCCCCTGTTGAAGTTTAAGCCCATCACCCCTTGTCCTAGGTATCAAAGGAGCTGTGTTCTCCAGAGCTCTTCCCAGAGGCCAGTCTTCAGCAGCATTAAAGATCTGACCACCCTCTTCTTCCAACTACTTGAGATTTACATTTCAGTTGTTAGTTTGTGAGACCTAATTGCTGGGAACAGGTTGGGAGTTTTATCCAGTGAAATCTCGAGGATATTCCCTTTCTTCCACACAAGAACTAGTATCAGTACATCATTTCTGTTCATTTTGGGATGGAGATTTTTTTGCCTCAGCTTTATTCCCTCCCTTCTCACCCCTTTTTGTTTGTTTAATTTAAATCTGCTCATTCTGCTATGAAACTCTGCAAACAAAGGACAGAGCATTGTTTCACACATAAGCCTGTTTCCAGTCTGCTTGATTGATCAGTCTGGCATCTTCTCTTGGCATTAGATACAACCACAGATTTCATATCCTCCTGAAAGGGAGCGTATATCAGTGGAATTCACGTTGTTACATGTTTCAACAACTATCATGTAGTGTGATGAACACCAGTTTTATTACTGGAGGCTTAAAACTGAACAATAATGAGTTTGTAATTCTTATCTTGTAAACTAAAATCATTGTAGCATACAGCTGTGTTTACAATTTCCTTCTCATTCCTTCTTTGTTCTGAAAACACATGTTAAATACATTTCATAGCTCAGGCTGTCCGTGAGATTAGATGGAAGTGAAGGTGGTAATTCAGGTAGATAGAGCATGCATGCCCAATATCATAAAAAGATATGATATTCCACTTACATCTAGCATGTTTGAGAAAGAACCATACTGATTTGGGTAGGCATGAACATAGGGTGTCAGCTGCAAAGTATTTTGCAAGGGATGGGTGGAAATACTGCAAAGCAGTCCCTGAAATTCCCCGTGTGATTCAGTGTGTTGTGAAATGCTTCAGTTTGCTCAGGATGAAGACAGTAACATCGGTGACTTTGCGGTGGTGGAGTATGAAAGTGCAGAGCAGGCTGAGAAGGTACAAGAGCTCACCGATGGAATGACTATCAAAGGAAAGAGAGTGCAGGTGTCCTACTGTGCTCCGGGAGCCCCAGGCAGAAGCACGTTGGCAGCACTTATAGCAGCACAAAGGATGGTAAGATACTGGTAAATCTGTTTTCAGAATGAGTTTGATACACCTTGAGCAGCCTGAGGTGGGCAGGCTGCCTTTGCAGCAGGAAAAGGAGCCAAGCTTTTGGAAGCACGAGCCTTTATGTGTAGCTAGTCAGCCCAATTCAGTCTCCTTCCTAGGCAAAGCACAGCCACATAGTGCAAGGAGGAAGGGTAAAATATGGCCGTAAGATATCACCAGGTTACACTTAGATAGATCTTAATAAACTTAATTATCTGTAAGAGAAATTGTTCCAATTGAAAACAGAAGTAACTGGAAGTGGAGTCATTTGAGAAGCTATAACTTGGTTTAAAACAGAAGGGCAAGAATTTGTCCATTTTAAGATAAATTTCAAGGTAGGAAGAATAGTTTAATTTCATGCTCGATAAAGAAGAAGGCTTTTTACACCCACATGTCTTATCAAATTATTTCCTAGGAAATTGGGTGTGATAAGTGTTACATGAAGCTGTCTTAGATGCAGAAGCAGAACAGTTTCATTACTTCAGCTAGCTTTAGCCCACATCTTTATAAGAGATGAGTGGTGCTGTTATAGTATGTGGTGTTCATGTTAACAGTGCCTTTCATATTCCTCTTTATTGATAACTCTGTCATGGTTTAAGGGGAAGAAAAGAAATGTGTCTCGGGAAAAATAATATGCTTGAAGTTTGGGGGGAACAATTTGTTAGGTGTTTCATTGGAGGAAAAGGAGCAGGGAACAGGGAAGGAGATGTTATTTCTGTGTACTATGAGATGTGTACATCACCATCACACAAGTTTGAGGGATTTAAATGTATTCTTTGTTTTCTCCTGATTCTAACATCTTTGTATCTCTCTCAATTGGAGATGAGGAACAACAGAAAGGGCTTGCTTCCAGAGCCAAATCCAGTGCAGATTATGAAAAGTTTTAATAACCCAGCAATGTTGCAAATGCTGCTGCAGCCCCAGTTGCGTGGACATGCTGTTAAACCTGGTAAGTGGCTTTAAAACAACAGAGGTAAAAAGAGAAACCCTGTTCTTGGTGATACAAGGCTTTCAGCAAATGAGAGAAGCAGGAATACTGTTTTACAATCTGTGCAGGCACTGTTTCAGTGTCTGTGTGTAGACACTTCCACATTTTATGAACGCAAAGGCAAGAGGTCAGTTGCTACCCTATTGTGTTTAGGTGTTACCTAAAAATGTCCTTGCATTAACACTTTGGTCTCTGAAGGTTTGTATTAGAAATATGTTTAAAATGGAATGTCTTTTGCAGACTTCATTAAAGTGGCAAGTTTAAGTCTGATTCTAGATCTGAATCTTGCAGCCTGAGCCTTTCTCCTATTGTTTCCAATGTAAATCTTTATTCACTTGGATGCTACCATAGTTGTACACAGCATTACATAGAATCCTAGAATGAGCTAGGTTGGAAAAGACCTTCAAGATCATCAGGTCCAACCTTTACAGAGATCAAAAACATTTCTCTATCTTCTCATTAGGGTGGATGTGAACACATAAAAAGCAATCTAATCACATTTCAAACAGTGAAAGTATTAGGAACAGATAATTTCAAGAGTCAAGTAGGGAACAGCTAAGAGTTTGTGACATAATCTACTGACAGCAAATACACAGAAATGGTGTGTGAAGTGACCAGTGAAGAAACACTTTAGCTAATGCTGACCATTCAAAGCACTTTAGATAAAGCTGTGGTCTTGCAATCAACTGCAGGCATTTCTGCTTCTTGGAGTGAAACTCTCAGCTTTAGAGGAGCTCCCTGAGGGTATGTTTGATCTCTCAAGTCAGATCAAAGCTGGGTGTATTGAAAGGTTTCATTTTAGTGACGTTTAGTACACTAATATCATGGGACTCAAATCTAGAAAACACAGAATAACTCTTATAAAGATTTGTACTTGCCTGACTTACAAAACCCTGTAACTTCTTCTTGTGTTTCTCAAGCAGTTCTTGGAGCATCTGCAGGTTTACCTCACCTTATAAATTCAGCAGTTGGGCCACCTTTTTTGCAGCTGAATAAAGTTCATCAGGTATGTGAGAAAATAACTTTTATCCAATAGATATTTGTAGAGATCTCAGCATGAAAAATATATGAAGGGTTTCAAGAAATTACAACTAAAATCAAATGGTCTTGTTAAAGATGTCTTGAAGCACTCTATTAGGAGTTGCCTATGGGGATGTATGAGCACACTGTGCTTGCTATCCCCAAGTGAGTTATTTTACCTTAACTGAGCTTTTGATTTGCTACCACCTGCTGATGTAGAGACAACTTGCCATTACTGGCAAAAAATCCTCTTTAAATTGGAGCTCGAGGAGCATGGCACATCCATTTCTCTTTGAGCTGTTCATATGCACTTCCTATAGAGACTTGATTGTTTTATCTCACTCAAGTAACAAGCTTAGCATCATTATCTTCACTTTAAAGCTTGCAGGGACCAAAACGTGCTATATATGCCCTAAAAAACAGTGATTTGCTGATGTTACTTCTTAGTCAAAAAAAACCCCAAGGTTATGTTTAAAGTGTTCTCAGAGTATCTCTGATTCCAGATGGACAGGGGAATTTCTGAAAGGTTTTCTTGAACCTTCTTTCTTCTTCTGAAAGTTTATTAGTTGTTATTTCTGCTGTTCTTTTGGCAAACACAAACTTACTGAGCTTAAAAAAGACCAAATTAAAATGCAGAGCTGCTCCTCATGGTAATTATATTTAGCTTTGCTACTTTTTTTCTGCCCAAAACTGGTAGGTGAATATATTCATTTTGAATAAACACTACTTGATTTTGCCCCATCAGATGAGTTGCTTTTGTCCTGCACTGTGAAAAAAGATCCATCTTTTTCTGCTGGTACTTCATTTCAGTGACATTTTCAATTGTTATATTTAGTCACTGCTGCTCTCTCTTCAGCCTTGGAGAGCCTTAATGCTTCCTTGGAAGGCAATGTGAATGTTTTCTAATCACAGCTGGAGGCAGGCATGTTTTACACAGTTAACAGTGTGATTGATGGTGATCCAGTGTCTTTTAAGTGCTGCAGCCAAACAACTTAGTGTTTTCTCTTTAGAGGCTAGTTGTCTTCCTGGGAGCTTCCTGTCATTTAATTCACTCCAAACCTGGTCTAATAGCCTGAATTTTATGGATAATGATTTGATTATGCCAGTTGCTTCCATTAGGCACATTTTTCTTTATTCAGTGTCTTCTTTCAGACTATTCTTTAAAGCCAGAGAACCAGGTCACTTTTTATTGCCTTGAAATTTATTATTGTCACAAGACAGAGCAACAGCAGTGTCCTGGCTTGACACTCTCCCCACCTCCCCAGTCACACACTGATCCAGCTTCCTGCATATCTTGGTTTTGCTAATTTCTATTCAAGGGTTTGTAAAGTTATATGGTGAGAAGAAGCAATATTTTAGGATGATTATGCCAGAACATTATAAAATAATGGAGGAAAGAAGATTCAACACAGGGGAATTTGAACAAATGGGTTTTCAACTCTGGAGGTAGCATGACTTTCAACTTCATTTAATTTCTCTTAGTTACAATATCATGAGCGAAGGTAATGCATTTTAAACGTTCTCACTGATGTATTTTCCTCAGTCATCGGGCAGTTTGTTAAATCTTTATTAATCCAGAGGCTTTCTTTTGAGGATCCCAACCAAACTGATTCTCCAGTCTTGTATTTCTGCAAGTTTTGCAGTTGAACTAAGACATTTTCTTCATTGTCATAACCAAGTTTTAGAAGGAACAGCCATTGGTATTGGTGGCTCTAAACAGCCCTGGATGATTTCTGCTGGAAATCACCAAGACAAAATATGTAACTAATCTAGATTACTTTTTGCTTTAAATTGCACATTTCTGAGTCCAGAAGACCATATTCTAGGCATAGAGGGATTTTCCCTAGGGAATTTGACCCTACCACACAGAGACACAACCTAGACTTGAAAATATTTGTGAGGTTTTAGCAGGAGGCTGCAAAATCTGCAAAGCCATGCACTGGGAGAGCTGCCTTTTGGGGTTCCATCTTCATTACCTGCTTTTGGTGATCTTCTCTTTATAGGAGACCTCAGAAAAATGAGGGAGGCTATATTTGTCATGATTTGACACAGTCAGTGCCCCATGGATCTATTCTTGTACTGCTGTACAAAAAGGTTGGTAGAGCAACCTATATTTTGCCTGGCAAATCATGCTCAGGAGTTGCTGCCAGTTTTAGGTCCATATTCAGCTAGCATGAATCATAACATGGTTTTATGATCCAGAGCACATAATGCTGAATATACTAGCAGAGTCTGAATGTGGTACCCCAATTTGGTGATGAAGTGGCTCAGTTTTGGTGACAAACTGATCCAGAATGCTTTTGAATGAGAAGTATTAATATTTTATAGACTTATAAATCACAGTGCGTACAAATTGTTAAGCTTTTTAATGGTTGTGGAATAGGATTTCGTATAGATGGTTGCCACTAAAAAGGGGGAAAAACATACCTGGGTATTTCTCTTTGAAAGCAAATGTACTGTTTGGTAACTGTAAAGCAAGGGCTCAGAGTCCCTGCCAGTTACAGCTGAGTCCTGTAAGGTGTATAGATGTTTGGTGAGGATTAGGTATTAGAATTGCAGTGCAAGGCACAGTGCAAATGTTAACAATGAGGCCCTTATTCACAGAGCTCATAATCCCTGAAGTCCCTGTGTCTCATCTTTCTTACTGGCATTGTAGGTAACTCCCCTATCTAGTCTGTCTGCGAAGGCTTCAAACACGTTCACTTTTCCCTGTTGGGTTGGACAGAGTCTGGATTGTATTTGGAGTATACTTGATACTTTAAAAGCCATCAGAAAGCATAGTTGTGGTTGTGAGGTGAAAAAAGGGTTAATAGGAAGGGAAGTTAAAAGGACTTGAAACAACTTTCTTTGAATGAAGCAAAGGAAGAAACAGTTATTTTCCTTTGCTACATTAACTCAGAAACTAATTTAAACTTCTTTAAGCAGTATCACATGAGAATGCTTCCAGAATATACTGTTCCCCATGAGTGCCAACTAACACTTCTTTTAATAATTCCAGAGTTCACTTCTGGGGAGTGCATCTAACTTACTGCTGCAGAGCCCTGCTCAGATACCACTGCCGCAACAGCAGCTGATGAAGATAGAAAACATTCAGGCTAATAGTGTAAGGTCATCCCTTTAACTTCAACTGGTTTTGGACATCCTTATAACTGCTCAAATAAATAACATTTTTCATATAATTTAACATTTGGTGTATCTGAAAGGATTAACTGAATGTGAGCTGTGAGAAACAGCTACAGATAGATTGTTTTAATCATTGACACAGTTTTTCTGTTCTTCCTTACAGAAACCGGGTTTGCTGGGAGAACCTCCAACAATGCTCCTACAGACAGTACTGGGACTAGGGGTAATGCCATCAGTGAGTTCAGGCCTGGGAACCCGTGGAGAAGCTCTGAAGTGTAAATGACATTTTATTTCCTATCAGATCAGTGGAAATGCTCAGCTTGAAGTGCTGCACCTTACTTTCCCCTGCTGTAGCAAAAGCAATAGTATGTCTGAACTTTATCCAGTAAGGTAGGCAGGGAGCTGGGCAATAACACAGCTTATAGCTGTGTAGTTAAGCAAGGTAACAAGTTTTATGTCTATATAAACAACTGTAACCTGCTGGTATGAGCAGGAAGCAAACTTGAAATACCTTGCCTTGTTGCCTGGCTTCTCTCATCTCTTTGTCAGGGAAGGAGGAGTACACTGTGGCACCGGTTGAACATTTACAGGTTGTTAAATATTCAGTTACTATAATTTTTAGTACTCTTGGAATGTGTTTATATGTAGGATTACAATTTTGGGGGTTACTCTTTCAAAGCAGATAAATCTGAGTAGCTGAAGAGGCGCCACAAATAGCGGGGGGGATGGGGGGGTGCATTCCTTTCATTAAGCAATAGAGCTTTAACATCCAGTCTGTGATGGATGTCAGTTTTGAATGGAAATTCTTGTGCCACGGGTGCCCTCAATTTTTATGAGGAAAGATCAGTTGTGATACTGCTGAGTGCATCTTTTGTTGTTTCCCCCACTGAGAGCCACACATTCTTGCCTTCTACATGTGGGCTGAGTAATGGTAGTAACCAGAAGCAAAGAAAAGCTTGCAGAGGGCAGGATGGGGAGGAAACCAACGCTAAATGTCTGGATTTCGCTTTTGGAGAATAGTTTCTAGCTCTTTTATTTGTCAAATTAATTTTACTAATGCCAGTTGGGGTGGAGTTTTCCCCCAATATTCCAATGCGGGATCCTCTATAATGTTGTTCACAGGTTCTTTAAAAGCAACAGGAAACACTAAGTAACTTATTGTCATAGAGAATGTTTAGGGAAGTCAGAGTTTTCTTCTATTGTATTAGTTTTAAATAGAGTTGTCTGCTCCTGGGATGGGAAGAGAATAAAAGCTATCATCAGAATGCAGTGTGCTGGGACAGCTGTAAACCAGATCTCCCAATGTTTTTCTCATCACTTAGTAAAACCCACAAACAAAATGTACTGATAAATCTTGTCAGACAGAAAAGTTTCTCCATTTATGGTTGACTGCAGCATCTAATCTGACTCTAATTCCAACAGCAGCAGCAACAGCAGGGATGGGCATGCTGCCATTCTTCCCGAATCAGCACATTGTTGGACAAGCTATGCCAGGGCAAAATAATGCTCCAGATAAACCAGCGCCTACCGAAGCGGTTGTCTCAGGATCACAGCCCTATCATCAGACCTTAACAAATCTTTCTGCAGGAGCTTTGAGGGCTGGCCATGCCAAACAACAAAATCAACTAAAAAGTACTGATGCAAATTTGGGGGTAAGGAGCACTGAACACAAATATTTCCTGCTTTTAACTTGTGTTTGGATTTTCTCTTTCTGGTTTTCACAAGCTGAAGAGTTAACTGCAGCTGCTTGGGGTAGCTCTTCACTGTAAAATCAGCCAGATCACAGGATCATTCATGAGACATTTTAAGGTCATTTCAGTTATAAATAATAGGGAGAGAACAATAATGCTCTTTGGTGGTCCAAATGAATTAACAAAAGAATCTTTACAATGCTGGAGGGGGGTTTTCCCCTGTGTATCCCTCATAGCATTTGATGATGAAATTATGTCAAGGGCAATGTCTCTTTTATAGTCTGAAAATTGAACTTGTGTTTGAATTTCATGACTAATCGGGAGCAGTTGTGGTGGTATGGAGGGCCTTTGGGTTTCCAGGTGGTGTCTATATATATATGTGTATATATATATGTGTATATAAATTTTCCCCTTTTAATCCTTCCCCTCTTAGTCATAGCTGACGTACTCTTAGTCTGCATCAGTTCTAATGTTTATTCCCTTGAAGGCAGCAAATAGAGGATGATGGGATGGGATTTAAGTAGAACCAGAATGGTCTGTTTTTCTAAGATGTTTTTTCCTTTCATTAGCAAATTTACTTTTTTATATAACATACATAAATACTTTGACATTTAGGAGGAAACATGTTCTTCATTCAGATCAGATCTTTTCCTTGCATACTTCTCTGAAGCACCTGAAGTGATTAGATTATATACAGTATTGGTGTCTGCCTTGGTTAGACAGCTTGGGCAGCTTTGGTCCTACTTCAGAAAGGACACTTTGCACTTTATATATATATGCATAGATACACATGGATGAAATATGCCGGGTGTTTGTGTATACACATATAAAGTCACTTTTATCTCAGCATTTTGTTTAGTTAAAAGGAAATAAACCATTGGAAGTCAAGATAACTCATTTATTTCTATGACTATTGTTTATTAGAAAAAGTTCTTTTTTTAAATCCTAGTAGATGTTTTAATTGTTTCTTTTCTGCATCAGTAGACAGAAGGCCCAGTTTGCAAAACTCCCTTCCTTGAGAAGACAGGCACAGTCTGTGCTGATAGTGAAGGGTCACACTGAAACGCCTGCTTTTGCATCCAGATGAAGGATTTCAGCACTCTGTCGAAGTTTTTTGTGTTTAAAAGCTGGCCTCACTGTCTTTAAAGAGTTGTTGATGAATACTGTTTTACTTAAAGCAGTATTAATTCATTAAAATAATGGGGTTTTTTTCCTTAATGGGCTTTGAAAAAATGAGTAGATGTAGAGTAGGATACTGTATAAACATCTTTGAGCTAAGTATTGCAGAAAAGATATGTAACTGCTATAGCTACTTCATCCTTACTTCTGATTTTTTAACATAAGGTAATTAAATATGGGCTTATACATGATCAGTAAGATGAGTTACAATAGCAGATCACATACAGGATCATCTCTGCAGGGCTCATTTTTTGTGGAACCCCACACTGGTTTGTATTGGAAGGTACCTTAAATTCATCCAGCTCCAACCTCTGCCACGGGCAGGGACACCTTCCACTAGAGCAGCTTGCTCCAAGCCCCTGTGTCCAACCTGGCCTTGAACACTGCCAGGGATGGGGCAGCCACAGCTTCTCTGGGCACCCTGTGCCAGCGCCTCAGCACCCTCACAGGGAAGAGCTTCTGCCTAAAATCTAGCCTGAATCTTCCCTGTTTCAGTCTGAAACCCATCACAGTATCACAGTATGTTAGAGATTGGAAGGGACCTCAAAAGATCATCTAGTCCAATCCCCCTGCCAGAGCAGGAACACCTAGATAAGGTTACACAGGAATGTGTCCAGGCGGGTTTTGAATGTCTCCAGAGAAGGAGACTCCACAACCCCCCTGGGCAGCCTGTTCCAGTGTTCTGTCACCCTCACTGAGAAGAAGTTTCTTCTCAAGTGTAAGTGGAACCTCTTGTGTTCCAGTTTATACCCATTACCCCTTGTCCTATCATTGTTTGCCACTGAGAAGAGCCTGGCTCCATCCTCATGACACTCCCCCTTTATATATTTATATACACTAATAAGGTCCCCCCGCAGTCTCCTCTTCTCCAAACTATAGAGACCCAGCTCCCTCAGCCTTTCCTCATAAGGGAGATGCTCCACTCCCTTCATCATCTTTGTCGCCCTGCGCTGGACTCTCTCCAGCAGGTCCCTGTCCTTCTTGAACTGAGGGGCCCAGAACTGGACACAATATTCCAGATGCGGTCTCACCAGGGCAGAGTAGAGGGGAAGGAGGACCTCTCTCGACCTACTGACCACCCCCCTTCTCCCATTGGCCCTTGTTGTATCACTGTAGTCGAGTCCTCTGGGTGAGAAGAGTTGTTTTTGTCTTGGCCATGTTTTTAACGCTAACTCCCTGCATCTGGAGTCATTATGGTCATTATTCCTTTGCTTGAATAGAAAAGGCTCTCTTTTGTTTGTTTGTTTGAGTATCCTTTAATAACTTGCAGTCTAAAGAGAAACATGCCTACAAAATTATTTGGCCAGAAAAAAGCACAGGCAGCGTGTCAGATAACTGTCCCCACTATTTATTTTAAGTTTCCCTGTTACGTTTGTTAGGGCCAAGGGTATTTCAGAATCTTCCTTACATCTGACAGATGTGGTGTGACTCTAATGCAGTGACCTGCCCAATTGTTTTGCAGACTCCCTTGAAAAAACAGACTTCACTACTAGGAGACCCACCAAAAGAAATCCGTCTTAGTACCAACCCCTACTTGAACTTGGCAAGTGTGTTACCTGGTATATGTCTTCCAGGTAAGCAAACATTCAGTGGGTTTAGTTGCAAGTTTCCTTGACTGAAGTGTGGCAAATGGTTATTCTGTTTGGCAGGTAATTCCAGCGACCACATTTCTCTTTAAGGAAATCTTGTCTGTCTGAAAACTTCAGTGTAATCTATCCTCATAGTTATTTTATTTGGTTAAATTTTCAGTGTTAATGAATTTAGTGATGTAGACAAGCTTTTAGAAAGCCTTTCAGTTATTAGTAGCACTGATTAATTTTGAGCACATCCTAAAGTGCAGTAGCAAAGCTCTGGTTTAATCCCAGCACATTGCTAAACAGTTTACACAAACCATGTATTCTTTGTGTTATAAACAGCAATTGCCAGCAAAGCCTCTAGTCCACCGCAGCAGACTGGGCTTCCAAACAACATCGTGGATGCTGCCGTGTCTCAGGGAACTACATCACAACATGCAATGGAGAACTATTTGAATTACTCTCAGCAGCACGGGGAATACACACAGGTGAGTTGGTTTGATGCTGCCTCCTGAAGCTTGGTTTGTCACTGGGAGCTCCGGTAGCAGGATTTTTGGCAGAGAGCTGCTCAGAGATCCCTCCCTGAGTTGCTCATTGTTTTTCTCTGTGTACTGTTAATGCACTTCTTGTTTTTCTCTGTGTACTCTTAATGCTTTTCTTGGCACACATGTGGTCTGATAGCCCTGCATGCAGTTAAACAGCATTGCTCAACATCATCAACCACTCTTGAGCAGTTCTTAGGCTTTCCTACAGCCAGAGCCCACCCTCTTGCTCAGATTGAACCTTGTCGGTCTTCCTCACGATAGTGTATCTCTTTCAGTGTACAGAACAGATTTAGCACAAAGTACACCTAATGCCAGTCAAAAAAAGCCTTAATATATTCCCTGCTTCAGTATCATAACCATAGATAGATTGCTTCTTGAGAGCCTGAATTCAGTGCAGTTGGCTGAAAAATGACTTAGAACTTTTGGCTTGGCTTTTGTCTGTCTTCCGAAGCGTGAAGTTTTTCTCTTCCCTTCCCAAGAAGTTTTAAAGTCTTCCTGAACTTTGCCTGGATGCCAGAGAAGAGTGTGTTCTGTCTACCAGAAGTTCCTGTATAGGTTGGGGAATTTCTGCACTCTCAGCCAGCTGGCTTCACTGCGTTATATACCCTGTTTGGTGATCAGAGCATGGCTGTTAGTGTGGAGGGCTGCCCCTTGTCTGGGGGGGTGTTGCGGTACTGAGAGAAGTAGGTGGGTTTCCCAGACACTGGGACACTGAAATACCATTTCCATAGTTTCATTATCACTGGTCTGTGTAGAAATACAATTATATACAAATCAAATAGGAGAGCAGGATCATAGTGATCTGTATAAAATCTGTGCTGAGACACCCAGCCTGGCTCTGCTGTGTGTCTCCTCCTGCCCTGATCTCTCCTCCCATGGCAGGGAGGCAGAAACAAGCTTTGTTGCTCTCCTCTTTGCTGCTGGCAGGGAAAGCTCTGTTGCTCCCAAGCTCCTGCGATGGATCAAGGCTGCTATGGGAGTCTCATTGAGTCTGGAGGATGGAGTGTGGGCCCATGGGTGGGAACAGGGGTTGTTTTGTGTTAGAAGGGCCTCAGCCTGGTCAGGAGAGGTTCACTGCAGCAGAGAGCTGTGCCAGGGGCCTGACCCATCTTCTCATCAGATCAGATCTGGTGTATGTCTGGCGACAGATGTGGTGACAGTTGTGGGTTGGGGAAGCACGAGGTATGTCCTATGAGCCATTGTGCTTTGTGTTTCATGTAAGCACTAATGTAGTCCAGTAGTTTGTTTAAATCTGATTATTGGCTTTAAATATATTTTGATGTCCCCTGGAGGTAGTTCCTAACCCCAAATCATAGAACCATAGAATAGTCAGGGTTGGAAAGGACCTTAAGATCATCCAGTTCCAACCCCCCTGCCATGGGCAGGGACACCCCACACTAAACCATGGCACCCAAGGCCTCATCCAACCTGGCCTTGAACACTGCCAAGGATGGAGCATTCACAACCTCCCTGGGCAACCCATTCCAGTGCCTCACCACCCTCTCAGGAAAGAATTTCTTCCTTAGATCCAATCTAAACTTACCCTGTTTCAGCTTGAACCCATTACCCCTTGTCCTGTCACTACAGTCCCTGATGAAGAGTCCCTCCCCAGCATCCTTGTAGGCCCCCTTCAGATACTGGAAGCTGCTCTGAGGTCTCCACGCAGCCTTCTCTTCTCCAGGCTGAACAGCCCCAACTTTCTCAGCCTGTCTCCATATGGGAGGTGCTCCAGTCCCCTGATCATCCTCGTGGCCCCTCTACTCTGCTCTCGTGAGACCTCACTTGGAGCATTGTGTGCAGTTCTGGTGTCCTCAACATAAAAAGGACATGGAACTGTTGGAACAAGTCCAGAGGAGGCCACGAGGATGATCAGGGACTGGAGCACCTCCTGTATGGAGACAGGCTGAGAAAGTTCCTTAAATGCTATCCCAAAAATCAGTAGTATTGTAGTATAAGTGTTATTAATGTCATCTTTAGTAACATGAAGGACTCAAATGATGTCACTGAGGTGCAGAGGTGCCACAGTCACCACTCAGCTGCATTGTGGTACTGCCTGTTCCTTCCACGTGACAGAAACTGCATTGTACTTGTGTCTGCTGCCAAGGCAATGATACCTCGTGTATCTTCTAAGCACTTATGTAGTTTAAAATGTTTGGTTTGAGCATTATCACTGGTGTTAAGCATGTTCTGATGCTTCTTGGAGAGCTTTGCCTTTTATTCTTTCTCATGTCCTGCGAGGCCATTGGAATTGCTTTCATTTAAAGTCATCTTAGTAGACAGCTAATGGGAAGAGGTTTTCTCCTCCTTTATAGGAGGCTGTTCAGCAGTGGTATCAGCATTATGCTCAGGCATATAACCCTACCCAGGCAAGAGTTGATGAATTTGAAAATGAAGCCTCTGAGGTGAGAAATGATTCTGTTTTCTTCCTGTCTCCATTGGCTGTTTCACCCATCAGCTGCAAGGCTGCTTTTGGACTCTGGACACATGCTTTGGTTGTTGATAGTGGCTGCTGCTGCCATTGGTACTGCAGGAATAAGGGGCTGGAGAGTGTGGGATGGATGGCACTGCATGGTCATGGTCACCTTCTGCAGGGCAGCCCTGCACGGTTTCCTCCAGGATTCATACTCACGCTTCCGATTG
Organism: Psittacula echo; assembly: GCF_963264785.1. Classification (NCBI taxonomy): domain Eukaryota; kingdom Metazoa; phylum Chordata; class Aves; order Psittaciformes; family Psittacidae; genus Psittacula; species Psittacula echo. The sequence continues at coordinate 2,655,923 of NC_137740.1, read as the reverse complement.
TACCTGCCAGGAATATCCCTCTCTAAAATCCCACAATCCAGAGTTACCTGTTACAGGTCAGGAGTGTATTAAAATACTCCTACCAGGAAAGAGCACACCAGAACGTTAGTTCCCAGTGAGTGGCTGCAGGATTGTTCTCACCAAGGCCCTTACATGGCCTGAGGTGTCTGTGACTGAGAAGCACACTTTGATTTTTTTAAGGAATTGTGTAAACTATCCCCAAATCCTTTATTTTGCTCCATAAATCGCTGCATGCCTGAGCTGCTGTGAACTACACGCTCCTTTTAGCAACTGAGTGTGACTCAGATGTTTTCCTACCTGCTGAGTGCTCATTATTATACCAAAAATGAATTCTTAAACCTTTTCTCTTTCACTTTCTGGATGGTCGTGGATCCCGTTCTGCATTTAGGATTCTACAGGTGGATCTTACCCAGACTACAGTCCCTGCTTGCAGGTCATGCCTACACTTTACAGTGGAGCCCAGGGATCATACCAGCCAGGCAGCTTGCAGCTTCCTCCACAAACCCCATTAACTAAGGTGAGAGGAGAGATGGGGCAGAGCTGCTGCAGATGCAGCTGCTGGTGGAGGTGCTGCTTGTTTGTCTTGTGCTGCCACCGAGTGGACTTTGGACCCACGACAAGCCAAGGCAGAGCTTTTTCACTGCATCCATGCTCCTCAGGATCCCAAGTGGCTCAGGATCACACGCAGTTCCTGGTGGATGTGATATATTAAAGCAGTGGTTGGGCAGAGTGTGACAGTGCCAGGGCCCCTCAGAGCCCTTCAGGCACCCTGGAGATCAGTGCTCCGCACTGCCCACAAACACCAAACCCCACAGCAAAGAAAGGCAAGGTGTTACTGAACAAACATCCTGGAAGGATGGTCTAGTGGAAGGTGTCCCTGCCCTTGGCATGGGGATAGGAAGGAGATGATCTTTAAGGTCTCTTCCAACCCAAGCCACTCTATAATTCTGTGGTCTGTGAGGGTGGATGTGCAAAAATGCCTTGAAGGAGGCACATTAAGTAGGAAGTGAACAAAGGAGGGGGTAGTTCATACTGGGTTTAGATGATTCTTTTTGCCTTGCATGCAGATGGTTCGCAGTGAGTGCCACTGGGATAAAACCTCTGGAGTATAGCAAGTCAAGGCAGTGTCCAGGTTACCAACAGCCTCCACTCTGTTATACTCTTAACTGGATCTTGGGAGGAAAACCATTTTAAAATGGCTTTCATTTGAAATCATAACAGACTTCAGGCAGACTCAGTGAGTGAAGCTGCTTTTTTGTCTGTAGTACCTTGTAGACCCTTAGTTTTTATCGATAAAAGATGTGAGAGGGATGGGGAAATGCTGTGGAAGCAGTGAGGACCAGATTACAGGAGGCTGGAGTCTGGCCTAACAGGAGGCTGGTTTAACACAGGGGGAGACAGTGGGGATTAAAGCTTTATTCAGCCTGAACAAAGGACTTCTCATTTCCTGAGTGCTTCAGAAGTCCTGAGGAATTCATACCCCATGCTGTGAGTAAATCACATTGCTCCTGGATGGGAGAGACCTTAAAAGCTGGATTATCATCTGGTTTGGAGTGGCTGCAGGCAGGTATGCCCAACAACCTTCTGATCCAGCCCCAACCACGACAGCCATGATGATCTCTGTGAGGACACTGACCTGGCTTCCCAGCCTCTGAGGCAGCTCGTGGCCCTCTGCACGATGCCTGGGCAGACCAAGAGGCTGAAGCAGCAATCACAGCAGGGAGAGCTCAGGGGCCAGCCTCCTGCCTGTCTCTATCGTGACAGTAAATCCCTTTGGTGCATAGAGGTTAGTAGCTGGATTCAGCACATGATGTTCTGGTGTTCAGAAACTCACATCTCAGACTTGGCATGAGATTCCTGGTTTTTGGAGGAGGTTTAGGAGCACACAACTGTAGCAAACCATGGTTCCTAGACAGGAGACAAGGCCTGGCCAGAGCTGGTTTTGGCTTAAAGATGGTCAAGGCCTGAACACGTTGCCATGGGCTGTGAAAGCTCTTGCTGTGTGCTGCAAAAAGAGCTTTCAGGTTCCCAGCATCTCTGATATGACTGGAAATGAGTGGAATTGTGACAAGAGAAGGAGATGGTCTGTGCTTTGAGCTAACTGAACCCTTCAGTTTATCTCCAGTCTGAAGAGGAAGGTTTGAGTGCAGAGGTGATGCTGAACAGTTGCTCACGAGGTTGTCTTCATGCCAGATGCCATAGAAGGCAGAAGAGTGGCTGGTTCCTTGGCACAGTGAAACACAGACTCATTCCTGGAATCAGGAGATAAATCCCAGTGCAGGGGGCACACAGGCTGGTCCCCATGAGGCTCAGTGTCAGTTCAGTGTGTGCTCACATGTGCATGTGCTTGCTTTAACCCTGCAACCTGGTTCCCCCCTGCTGCTGTGGGCTGCAGGTCGGAGCATGGTTGGAGGCTGTGTGAAGCATGTGGTGGTGATGCTGCGCTCTGCCACGTGAGCCAGGACATGTGGAGGGTCACAGTGCACGTGTGACAGCCCCATGGCTCTTAGAAGTGCAGGAGAGAGGATGGGAGGAAGCTAAAAGTCTCTCCTTAAGCAGGTTCCTATTTATGATAATGACAAGTGCATCCTAAAATGAACTTGGACTTAGCAGAGGGTAATTTGATTTGTGAATGTGAATTAGCAAGGGATGCTTCTAGGAAAGGCAAGGAAGGGTTTGGCTCAGGGACATTTGGTCAGCTCAGCTGCTCCTTTGATTAAGGAAATAGCATCCCAGCTTGGGAAATGTGTTAAGGTCCCTAAAATACTCACACCAGCATGAACCAGAATCCCACAGCTTCTGATCTAGGAGCCAGACTTCAGCCGGGACACGCAGGGTGGTTGAGCAGGTTGTGGTGAGCTCAGGTTCAGGTGATTGATTGCTATGGGGCAGGTGTTCAGTGGTGTCCAAGTGACTGTTCAGGCCATTTGGTGATTAAATTAATGACACACTGGGGGAAAGAAAAGCGGCATAGGGTGCCCAGAGAAGCTGTGGCTGCCCCATCCCTGGCAGTGTTCAAGGCCAGGTTGGACACAGGGGCTTGGAGCAAGCTGCTCTAGTGGAAGGTGTCCCTGCCCGTGGCAGGGGTTGGAACTGGATGAGCTTTAAGGTCCCTTCCAACCCAAATCATCCTGGGATTCTATGATTCTGTGAATAAGTCCTTGATGAGGGTGGTTGGACTAGATGATCTTTTGAGGTCCCTTCCAACCCTTGTGATTCTGTGGTAGGCTCTAATGTGGATGTGCAGCTTCTAGTGCTGTAGGTGTGTGCATGGTGCAACATCCTGCTCTGATGGATCCCAGAGGGGCCCTGAACTTGAGCCTTGCATACCCTAAGGAGCACTTGGCAGTGGGGCACCATTAGGTTCCCTGCACCCTCACCAGAAACCCTGCTCTGGGACCCTCTGTGCTTCCTGTGTATCAGAGGCAGGCATTTTAATTGAAGCTTTCATTAAAGAACCATTCCTGCTCTCTCTTTCGCTTCGTTACCACGTGTAAGCTCACCTCTGCAAGTGGCACATGGTTACCCTTAATCCACAACACAAACCCACTCTGGCTGGCTGGAAAGCAAGCCCTGCAGCACCTGACAAGTGTGATAGCATGCCAGGACAGCTTAACCCTTTCAGCTCTCTGAGAGAGAAGAGGAATGAAAGGTGGCCCATTGGTGCCTTACATGAAGGGATGGTGGTGCCTGGAGCAGCAGGGTGATGATCAGCATGGCTGTTACACATCTGCTTTTCAAACACACGCTGTGCAGCAGGGCTGCCTGCCCCAGCCAGCCCTTTGCCCTCACAAAAATGCATGTTCAGTGAGGCACCAGTGCATTTACCGTTGGGTTTTGCTAGGGAAAGGGCACAAACACTGACTCATGAGCTGTGTATAGCCGGACCTTAACGCCAAAGGAGTCGGGCCTTTGGAGTCAGTTCCTGGCTCCCAGTCCTTGATAATTCCCAGGCTGGAGCGTTATTTATTGACACCCTTTGCTCTGGCTCATCTGTCACTTGTTTCCTTGTCCTCAGGTGGCTCCAGCAAGAAGTGAGAAGCGAGGCTCCTCATACCTGCTTTCCCCCCCCGAGCCCAGCCCCGTGGAGTACCTTGCCCAGCAGACTCAGGGCTCCGCAGTGCGTTACGCTGAATCCTCACTGAAGAAGAAGCGCGTCTATTGACACCGGCATCACCACTCCTGCCCCAGGGTGTGAGGGCAGGTTCTCGTACCTCTGCTATTTATTGCTGCCTTAACTTCAGACAAGTAATCCTTCTTTCTGTGTGGGTTAGAAGTATCCCAAGAGGAACACCCTCTGTAACGGGCGCGCCTGCCGAGGAAGCGGTACGTATGGCGACGAGGTGAGCCGGGCCTCGGGAGTCGGATTTGCCTTCTGAAGGGAGGGGATGGAGTCTCCTTTATCATCTGCCACTGACAGCCACAGTGGGCTGAGGCTGACAGCACTGAGTAACTCGGTGAGTGTGGGGAGCTTCCCAGCTGAAAGCAATACAAGTCCTGAGGAGGGATTGCTGAGCCTTCCTCTTCTCCTCAGACCCGAGGGAGTTAAAAGATGAAGTCTTGATAGTAATTTTTTCTTATTTTTTTAACTGAGAATGTGGGGTTTTTTCAGTCTTACTTTTTCCAGGATTAAGAGTTCTGCATTTACAGCCTTTAAATTTTTACTATATTTCCTCTTAATCCTGGAATTGGATATACCAAATGTATTACCAGAGCCTCTGTGATGTTTTCAATAAATGTTTGTTAAAAGTAAGATGCTACACTGTGTGCTGCCTTGCAAGAGGAAAGTCAGCTGGGATAGGTGAGACTTGGGCCATGCAGTAACCTTTATCTGCTTTTAGGCCAAGAATCCACCCACAGCTTTTCCTTGGATAAGTCATTTGCAGGTTGTGAATGCAGCTGTGTAAAGTGGTGCACATGGTGAAGCACTGACCTCCTTCCGTGGGTAAGGCAGGTAACGGAGAGGGGACAAAGTCAACTGCCTGTTGTCCTTTTTGTGGCTTCTTCTGGATCTGGATGCTTCAGCGGAGCAGAAGCAACACCACCATACCCCTCAGATGATGGGTTAATCCTGCCTTCCTGCTCCTTAGTGTATTTATTCATTTTGCCAAGCATTCTTACCTGTTGAAACTTGCTGTGCTCCAAAGCCTGCTAGTGCAGAGCAGCCTGGCTCTGGGTTTCACTCCGTACATACTACCTTTTGCATGTAGTAGTTCCAACTAGAGGAAACAGTATTTACTCACTCACCTGTCCCAGGGCTGCAGTGCAGCCTTGCACCCATGCACTGTGAACCACAGCACCCTGAGTATCCAGGCTGCCTCTGCCCATCTCCCCAGCTTGAGTATATTTATCTTTTCTTTTTCTAGTTAAAGACTTCGTATTTTTAGCTTATTCATTAAGCAACTTTGAGCAGAGTCTCTCTTTGCTGCTGTTCATCCTTGTAGCTGAAGACTTAGAACTCATGACTTTTGAAATCAATGTTTTTGACAGATCAGTTATGAGCCAACGCTCTGTGACAGCCCTGGGAATCCTGCTGCAGATCCGTTTGGACTCAAGTCACTGAGCACTGAGGCCACAGCCCAGGTCCTTCTTAATCTTGCTGTAGGTAAAACTGAAGCCATATTTGTGATACTCAAAAAGCAACGAAAAGGTCTTAATTTCTGCCTTTTAAGCTTTGTAATATGATCAAGATGCATATTAAACATAGATTTAGTTTATACTTGGTTTAAGGCCAGGTTGGACACAGGGGCTTGGAGCAAGCTGCTCTAGTGGAATGTGTCCCTGCCCGTGGCAGGGGTTGGAACTGGATGAGCTTTAAGGTCCCTTCCCACTCAAAAACCTCTCAGCAGCTGTGCTGAATGCCCAGCACCCAGCAGTGCAGGTTCCAGAGGTGTTCCTGGGGTTCTACAGCATGTGTTGATCAATGCACTTGTACTGGTTTGTTCCAACTGTTTGTATATGCAACTTTTTCAACTTACTATGCTTCTCAATGGAAATAAATTGTTGGTACACAGTTAAAGTGGATTTCTGTGGGAGGAAACCAGCTCTGGCCTACCTTTAAAGTAACCACTTACTGTGGGGAAAGGGTGTTTTGAAGTCAACATGTTCTGCTGCCACTGGAAAATCTTATTTTGGCCTTTTAACACCTAAAGGGGCCAACAAGAAACCCTTGGAGAGGGGCTTTGGACAAGAGCCTGTAGGGACAGGACAAGGAGAATGGCTTTAACCTGCCAGAGGGGAGATTGAGATGAGCTCTTTGAGCAGCTTCCAGTGGAAGGTTCTGGGGCGGCTGGGACTAGACAGTCTTTAAGGTCCCTTCCAAGCCAAGTCCTTCTGCAATTCTGTGATCCCCAGGGAAGTGAAGTTACATTTAAAAACCTTTGATTTCTGATTTAAAAAGATGGGCGCGTGGAGAGAAAGAAAATTTATTCATTGGATTTGTTTGTATAAAGAGTAACAAAGCGCTGACAGATTGAAATCAGGGCCATAAGGGATGTACATACAGAAAAAACAGGTAATACTGTAAAAATAAATCTGACCTCCTTGCAGCTCATAATTACAATTATATATATATGTATATAAAGACATCTTTCTGTATGGCCAGAACTCTCTCTTCAAAGCATTTTCAAAACCTGGGAGAACATGATGGCCCAGGTTCTACAGCAAAAGGTTTCCTGTTCAAGCACTGTTCCTTGAAGCCTGGTGGCTTCTCAGAGCTAAGCACCATTCCGCACTTCACCTGCTGATGGGTTCAACGCTAAATCTGGTCCTGACACTACAGTGTTGGTGGTGGTCCCAGTCCGGCCCCGCTGGCTTCCCTTTGGCTCCTTAATCCTGTCATGAGCATGGTTTGAGTCCAGAAGCCAACCTAACAGAAGGCCAGTCACCATCTCAGGCCAAATGAAGGGCTTTAGAGAAGATCAGCAGAAATGACTTATACAACGTGCTGGCCAAAGAAGCCATTGACCAAAACCTTACTGGTCACAGAAAGGCTGTTCCAAATGCTCCAGGTCTTCTGCTCCTCGTCCCAGGTGCTCAGTCCTCGCTTTTAGCTAATTCTTCATGGTTAGGGGAGCTCTCCCCTGCAGTCTGTACGTGGATTCCTATTCTTTTCCGTTCCCAAAGCATGTAACGAAGTTCGCAGCTCCAGAGCTCACTTGCAGTGCCAGCTGAGAAGCGTTTGTAGGTTTAATGGCTACATAACCAGTGGAAACTTCAGCAGGTACAAATGGATCATGTGGGAGGGGAAAAGCAAATGCATTCATCCAGAAATGGGGTTTCTCACTGAAATGGGACACTCTACATGTCAAGCCGTGCTTTTGGGGGTTGCTTTTCGGACCATCACCACAGTCAAGTACTTACTTTTTCACTACGTGAATTGCTCAGAACTGCAGACTGGGTAAGACAAGCACATCCGTTTGTCTTCTCTGGATTTTTATGCTAGATTTGGGGTTCTCTGACGAAAATTGAAGTGCACATGAAGGCTATTTGGCAAACTTCTTTTAAACCTCAAAACCCCATAAAAACTAACATACTGCATTAAACCCTCTTACACCTACTTACACAGTTCAGGTCTTCAAGGACTACACGTGCCCAGCAGATTTGTTGCAATGCCACAGGTAGCACACAGAACGTTTTCGGACATCATGGTAGTTCACATTGTGGCAAGACCATAATGGGCTAAAGCTAAAACTGCCTCGCACTAACAGCAGCAAGAAGAGCTGAAGCTATTGTTTCTGCCATACCTTTTAATTCACTTGATCCAACTGTTGACTAAAATTCAAAAGGAAAACTACTGGAAAAAGGCTCCTTTAAAACACATTAGCACAGTCAGAGTACAAATTACAGTAGTTATAAAAAAAAACAATGAAAGGTTTCAGGCATTTCTGTGTTGACGCACATTGAAAGTACTGACAGGATATACAAAATCAGGAATTACATTTTACTCATAATGGTTTCAAATCCTTGGATCAGATTGTGAAAGGTTGTCCGCTCGTCGTGCTTGAAGATCCAGCACTTCCTCATCAGCTGGTCCACCTAACGACAACAAGAGGCGTTTATAAAGGAGGAGTGAAGCATCCCAACCCAAATCACTCTTGATTCTCTGATTCAAACGAATCTAAGTTACTAACCCTGGACATGGGCTTTGTTACCTGGACAAAGCTTTTGAGAACAAACATTTTCTCCAAAGATGTTAAAGAGGCAACAGATAGGATTAAAAGGCCAGGTTGGACACAGGGGCTTGGAGCAAGCTGCTCTAGTGGAAGGGGTCCCTGCCCGTGGCAGGGGTTGGAGCTGGATGAGCTTAAGGTTCTTCCCAGCACAAACCAGCCTGGGATTCTGATTTGGTTCTTCCAGTAAATATAATGGAGCAGATTCTCACTGCTAAGAAATGAACAGTGACAGAAACGTGCCTCAGATTTCGATCAGAATTAATACATGTTATTAGTGGGGGGTTCTTCGTTGAAGTAAAGGTGTATGTTTGACAGTGCAAACAACTGATGCAGTGGTAGTGCTGACAGCTTGAATCATGGTGTTGCTCAGTCTGGGCTCTGCACACCCAGGAAATGCATATTTCAAAAATCAGAAGGATTCTGAATGCATTTTACATGAATCCAGACACTAAAGCAAAGTCCTTCACCCTTCTGAAGGGATGGCCCAAACTTGGGAACATCAGTATCAGAAAAAACCCAGAAATGCCTTTTTAACAGGCTTTCCTACCAGGATTTGGTGCTATTTGGTGCTAAAGGGTGGGCACCGATACAGCAAACACGTGGGTACAGCCATTACCTCCTCTGGGCAGCTGGGTGGCCGTGGCAAACGCTTCTCCTCGTGCAAGACACGCACCAGCCGTGCCACTGTCATCTGCCCCTGCGTGGGGCCGATCATCTTCAGGAACTCCTGTGGAAAGAGCTGTGTCAGCCTCACATCCCCCACCCTGCACTAATGCAGGGAGTTCCAGCTTGGCATTAAGGTGGGATTTGCATCCCAAAGTGAAAACGAACGGTAGGTGCTTATTGTACAGACAGCACATGCCAGATACTCGCAGTAGAAAATAGTAACGCTTAAATACAGCTTCCTCAGCAGGCTGTGCAGTCACAACTTGCCTCCGTACAGGCTCTTTAGTGAAAGACAACCATAAGGGCTGCTTTCATAAGAGATTCATCCACTTCTTGTTCCCAAAAATAAAATATATATTATATATAATATCTGATTAAAGCTACCTGAGCAGCCATTTCCTTCCCAACCACTTACTGCCATGGGGCTGGACTCTGAGTCACAGTAGGTAAGCAGCTCGTACAGTGTCACCCCAAATGACCAGACATCCGAGGCAATGTAGAACTTGCTCTGAAGCAAGCATTCTGGAGCATACCTGTGGACACAGCACGACAGTGTTAATCTTCATCCAGAGCCACGCAAATCTCACATATGCACCACCCATCTGCATTTAAAGTGAACTAAAGAGATGTGTTCTGCATTTGGAGAGTCCTTGCACATAAATTAATGTGTCCATAGGGCTTGAGATACCACAGAAGTAGTAAATGAGGGACAACTGTTACACAGTGAGTCACTGTGAAACTAAAGGAGACTAAAAATCACAGGAATTAAGGTTTTAAGTGCAGGAAGAAATAAATGGCACAGAGTAGGTAAGTAAGTGTAGTCTACCAGGTGCCTTCTACTTCCTCTGATATTGGACCTTCATTTATTTTCCTTGCTCTGATGTCATGTATTTCAGTCTCTTACCAAAACAAGAAAACTCTTCAGGACACCTAAAAGCCAAAGTCTGCAGGAGCAGACGAGTTACTGCACTGCACAGTCTGGTTAAAGGAAATGAGTTATAAGTTACTACCAAAAGACAGGGCTGTCGAGGTCATCTTTGACTGTGTAGTACTCCTTGTCTGTCTCGATGGCTTTGGTGAGACCAAAGTCCCCAATCTTCACTCTGTTCTCGCTTTCAACAAGGACATTTCTCGCTGCCAAGTCACGGTGCACGTACTGACGGGAGCCCAGGTAGTCCATTCCCTAAGAGAGGAGAAAACCTTTCACACTACTTGCTCCAACTCACATCACTTTCTCCAACTTCCCCTTTGCAGCAGCAGGTCTCTGTGTGCTGCTAAAACTGGCAGCTTGTGCCTGCACTTCCCACTGCCCAGCCCACCATTAACCACAAACCCATCTTCCTATCATAAACTTTCAGGCAAGGGGACCTGGTAATTCTTCCCTAGCTGAGCTTTGTGCCAGTAGCACCTGAAGCACAGGAGGGACTGCTTCAGGGTCCAGGTCATTGCCTTGGGACAAAGGAAGGAGAAAGGTTTTGTTTGCTGAGCAAGGCTCTCCTCCCCTTCCCTCTATTCAATTAAACATTAAACTACTCAAGCAGAAGAGCTGCAGGAAGGCTCTGGTGCCAGGCTCACCTTGCAGATCTGAACCGCATATCGGAGAAGCTGTTTGAGATTGATTTTGTTCTTGTTCCGTGGCAGATACTCCTTCAGGCTCCCAGAAGGAAGAAATTCCATGATGAGTTTAATCCCACTTCCACCTAACAACAGAGCGAGTGCTTAACATTACCCTTCTCACATCATTAACACCATTAACTGGTAGCATTTTTAAGGGTTTCATGTGAGCGTGGCCACACTGTGGGCTAAATCCCAGTAACAGTCCCTGCACAACCCAGTAGAGAATCTATTCAGGCAGGACAGTTACTGAACCTCAAAGTTCCTAAAGTTTTTAATACTGGCTTAGAACAATCACTATTGAAAAGCAAAACTATAAAACAAGAGAGCTCTCTTCTTTGAATACTGGATGTTTCCAACACTGACCTCTGGGTTTAAGGGGTGATGACCCAGATGCGATGGTCAGCTCACTCCTGAACAGACCCCATCACCCTGTCCAGGTGCTCAGTTTTGTATGGGTCTGGTGAGAACACTGACCCTGTTGCTCACATCCAGGTTTGCCAAGCACAGATACGGGCAGGAGCAGGGCTTCAGAGATAAGCCTTGGGGGGCATTGGAAGAGGTTGCCCAGCAAAGCCGTGGCTGCCCCATCCCTGGCAGTGTTCAAGGCCAGGTTGGACACAGGGGCTTGGAGCAAGCTGCTCTAGTGGAAGGTGTCCCTGCCCGTGGCAGGGGTTGGAGCTGCATGAGCTTTAAGGTCCCTTCCAACACAAACCAGGCTGGGATTCTATGGTGAATAGCTGCTTTTTCCATAAAGAAAATGACCCAAACCCCTAAGATTGACCTAAGACTGTTCTACTTTTTATAATGCTTCATTTTTAAAGGACAACCCTTGTTACTTCTAGTGTGTACTTTTAACGTTCACCATGAAGACTTACCATCTTCTGTGCAAATTCCCTTATATTTGACAATGTTCTCATGATAAAGATTCCTCAAGATCTCTATTTCCTTCTTGAGATCAGCGATGTGATTCCCTCCACTCTCTGGCTTTAGGGATTTAACAGCCACTTGCTCCCCTGTATTGTCACCTTCTGGGTCATATCTGCAGAGTTCCACCTTGCCGAAGTGGCCCTGATTGTAAAAGAAGGAAGGGAGAGTGTTATTTAACACAACACTTGCTAACCACAGTGTTACTGACACGCTATTTTGGGCATTTATGACTCCCATCTTCCTGCTGTGACGCAGACAGCACACACAGCTGTGTGTACACGCACGTATCTGTGTTCTGCTCCTGACATTCCTCTTACCTCTCCCAAATCACGGATTCTTTTCAAGAATCTCTTCTCAAAGACAGTGGGATCCACCTCTGTAAAGGGCTTCTTCTCTGAGACAATGTCAGGATCTAAGGGTGGAAAAAAAGTTTCAGGTCAGACAGATTCCTGTCAGGACATCTTGGACACTTCAAGGCACCCTTGCTCACCGCCAGTGAGCTGTTCTTAGTGTGTCTATCCCTGCTGTCACAACTTCCCTTACTTAAATCCTGCCTCCTGTTTGACAGGGAATTCCTTCCACTTGTACATGCCAGTCTGTCACTTGCTCATCTTCCCTCTTGCCTTGTGGGCTGCTTGCTGGGTCTCCTTCCAGACATCCTGCCTTCTCTTGGTATACCTCCCACCCTCTAGTAGTTACTCAGCTTCCATGATTATATATTACTAGATACAGGAGGCAAAATTATGCCCTTTATTGACTGACTGTTAGTTGCTTTGTAGGAACTTCAGCAGAAGATGAGCCAGGAATCAGAGCTATCTGAGCCCTGTGGAGGTCTCATGGAGCTCAGAGATTGGAAATAAGGCTATTGTATGAAATACGGACCATCAAATGAACCAGCAGTAATACCGACACCCCTGCAGCCACACATTCAGCATGAATTAAACACATCCCACTTGCACTCATCTGCAGAAAGGGTTAGTTCCGTTTCTGCAGGGACACCACACTCCTGTCATCAATGCAACCAGACACACGGGAGAATGCTCCTGGAGGGTCCTGACTTGGCCAAATAAAGCAGCCATTCTTATCCCTGCCTCCTGTGGACCAAAGCCAAGGCCTTACTTTGCTCCTCCAGCTTGTTGATGTCTCTCATGATTGCTCTGAAGAAGGGTCTCTGATGGGGGTCATAGTTCATGCACTGCTTCATCAGGTCAGCCAGCTCCTTGCACGATGGTGTTGCCAGCACAAAATGCCCCTCGTAGAACCTCTCCTTCTGTAAGGTGCAAAGGGAAACTCCTGCTTGAATTTCAGCTTTTAAACTTAATACACCCATGTTCTACAGCAGAAAACGTGACCATTGGGTCCTTAATTCACTGGGAACTTCTACTTAACTTTGACAAGGAGATCATCCTCTTCAGCAGTAACTCTAAACCATCTCCTACCCACAGAGAATTATTATTGTGCTGAATCTGGTGTAGTTTGGAGCAACCACTTAAAACACATGAAGGTTCTACAACACTTGGAAGATTTCACCTTTCAGAAGTGATTTTTCCTCCAGGTTTGCCATGTTATTTATGCACCAGGACAAATGGCTGCGTGGAAATGCTCACCAGGGAAACACCACAACACTGGCTGCTCTTCACAGCCCCTGAGAAGTACCAGCTTCGGGGCAGATGGGATGAGGATGGACTTTTCTAAGCTCTGCCTTCCACATGCAGGAAGGGGACTGCACCCATGGCAGCCAGTTCCTTTCAGCCACCTCCTGTAGTGACTCAAGGACTCAGTCATTTCCTTCAGATGAACAGCAGCTGCTTTGCTCCATCCCCTTCCCAACACAGCAACACTTCAAGAGAGAAAAAACACATTTGGAACATATGCTGGGGGACTCCAGCAGCACTGAACAGACACTGCAGCAGGGAGGAAGGACGAGGCTTATTTAATGTCCTTTAGATTTCAGAGTGAATAATGGTGTCCCACAGGAGACTAGTTCTGAACCAACGTCCAAAAGACACAAGCAAGAACAGAACCACCTAACTGCTTGTAAGCAGAACCTCCATCACTTTATAACTGGACACAGTGGTTAGGAAAGGGCAAATGCGAGAGCAGCAGCAGTTCTGTTTAACTGAGAATGCTCAACAAGGTCAGGTTGAAGCAATAATGAGCAATTTCTATAGTAAGGACAAGAATTCCTGGTGCAAGCTGTGGCATTTGACACAAATCAGCCCCTTACCAAGTCCAGCTGAGCTGGTTTTCCTGCAAGGTGAAAGCAATTAAAGTTGGGTATGGAAACTGCAATGCCAAAGAGGTTGTATCCGAGATGTGAAGGTAAGGGTTATGTACACAGTTTTACCTCTGCTAACGTCTTGTCTTTCAGTGGGACTTCTCCATTATAGCAGATTTCCCACAGTGTTGTACCAAAACTCCACTTATCTGCTGCAACACTTAGATTTTTGGAGTCTTCAACACATTCGGGTGCAATCCAGGGGATTCGCTCGACGCATTCTGAGATCAAACACAGAATCAATGCATTCTGGAGTTAGTATCAAGGGACGCAATAAACAGCTTTCTAACTCAGTTATTCTGGTCTAACACCTGCTTAACTAAGCTAAACTAAAGCTGCACTACTTGTCCACCTTCAGGGAGATCTTCATTCCCAAATCCCTGTTCTCTGAAGGGTGTTCCTGTGCATTTTACAAGCTCGTCCCTTGAGCCATCCAGAAACAGATTCCTTCCGCATTATCTCACTTGACTTAACATGACTTCTTAAGAGAAATGAATAAAACAAGCACCCACCATCAGCAACACTCCTTATTTAGTTTTCAGATTTGTGAAAGCTGGCTACCTCTATACTAGGAGCCAGGTCTAGCTGGTATAAATGCTATTTATATATACTATAAGGAAAAAGTGAGGGTGCTGAGGCACTGCCCCATCCCTGGCAGTGTTCAAGGCCAGGTTGGACACAGGGGCTTGGAGCAAGCTGCTCTAGTGGAAGGTGTCCCTGCCCGTGGCAGGGGTTTCGGAGCTGGAGGAGCTTTAAGGTCCCTTCCAGCACAAACCAGGCTGGGATTTCCCACCAAAGAAGGCAATCCAGTTCCTGTACCATACCTTGTCTGGTCAGCACAGTTATTGGTATTCCTGGGTCACTCAGCTTTATGAAGGGACCATATTCAGTGTCAATTCCCTCTCTTGCCAATAGGATGTTTTTAGTACACACATTTCCATGTACCAAATCCTTATCCTCCTGCAGGAAGGAAGAAAAAGAATAGTGAGTGCAGTTCTCAGTGCTCTGCAAGTGTTCTGACATACCCACAACATAGGGGAGCACTGAAAAATACTCCAAATGTAAAAATACAGCTTGGAAGAAATTATCCTAGAGAAAAACAGGGAAAGGGGGAATAGGGAAATGTACTGTTCACTCTTAGGCACCATAATATTCCCCTTTCCACAAAGAGCATCACTGCAGGCACATGGCCTGCTGACAAAAAGAAGCTCCTCACCTCCTCTGAGACTCTTTCTCCTTATTCAAAGCAACAATATGAATACAAAAGGAATATCCCATAACATTGTACAGTCCCACTTGAGAAAGCAAATTCCTTAGTTACTAATGCACATGGAACCTCGGTAGCATCAGGTTGTAGCAGCTACAGGCAATGCTTCTGTAAAGAGGTCTCTTACCAAGTAGCTCAGTGCGCTCGCAAGTTGCTTGGCAACTTTGAACTTCCAAGGAGTTGTCAGAACTTCACTTTTCCGATGCATGAACAGATCCAGAGGCCCAAATTCAACAAACTCTTCAACCATGATGTCTATAAGATCAGGAACATAAAGTCAAACCAGGGTCTGGAGTGATCTAATGGCCTGTTACCATCTTCCCGTCTCCCCAAGGCACAATGGTTATTGTATGTCTTTACTTCACCTTCCCCAAAGGTAATGTCAGTGCTCAGAGTCCAAATTAAAAGGCTGAGTGGCTTTATGCAGTCAGTGGACAATAAACCTGAAGCAAAGCATTTCAGAGACCACAGGGCAAAGCTTTCCCAAGGAAGCCAGAAGGCTGGTTTGTATGGACACTACCACTATCACTCTGGCATTCCAACCTCAAGAAGTGAGCCCATAAGGCACTTATTCAAAGACAGCATTGGATGAGGAAACTTGTTAGTAGAAAGGACTCTGCAGCTGCCTTGTGTTTCTGATTCCACTTCTGTCTGCACTGAGAATTGAGGCAGCAACTGCTGTATCCATCTCCCCTGTGCCAGCACTGAACTGAACGGTGCCCAGTCCCTGCCAAGCCTGGAGAGACGTTCCCAAAACTCACTTTCAACATCGCGGACGCAGACTCCATGGAGGAGGACAATGTGCTTGTGAGACACCTGCCTCATCATGCTCGCTGTCTCAAAGAATGCCTGTTGGGAAGCGAAAGAGGTCAGCCATGAAACTGCTGGTCACTGCCACACTCATCCCAGTGTTTAACAACTGCAAGCATCAAGGAACAAAACCATCTGCAGAATCACTGTTTTTCTAGGAACATAGGGGGTCAGCAATGGTGGGGATGTGCTTATGGTCTGCACGTGTGCAGGCTGAAATCAGTGCTGGCATGCTCCAGCCAGACCTGATGCTGCTGCTTAATGAGTGACTCCAAAATGCTGATCATTGATGGATCTGACTGCCTAAAATGGTGAGATATACCTTCAGTATTTCCCATTCCCTTAACTATAGATGCACAAGCTCTTCTTTTAAGGGCTTTTCATAGTTAACCAAATACAACTGAGGTCATAGCTGTAGTACAACAGACAAAGAGGAAAAAACTTGCCAAAGAGATGTCTCTGTGGCTGGGGTCCAAGACTTTGAGGAGGACTTTAATCTCTTTCTCATTTTGATAGCCTTCGTTCTCATCTTCTTTGTAGTTGAGGATCCCTGAGTAAATCTGTGTTCTCGTCCCTCTTCCAAGATGTTCACCCTAAGACATAACACACCATAGATGTGTCAACCAGGACATGAAGCAAACAGGTAGATTTACACCAATATTTGGATCTGCACTCTATGCTGCTTCTCCAAGTAGAGAGCAGACTTAGCCCTCCACTTGATCTAGCTACATATAGACTTATAATTAGCACAGTGAGAAACCAATGACACTATGTTATCCTCTGCTTTAGTGGTCTGTCTCAGCATACTCACCACTGGAAACTCATCTGATACAAAAGAGCTACTACATCTCCATTAACATCACACAGGTTCAGTGTGATTTAACATTACCAGACTAAACACCAAATGAATAAATAATTATTGGCCTCTTATTTACAATAAGCAGCTGTTGAGGCAACCTTTAATGTCTTTCCAAAGTCGGAGGAAGTCATACTTCAATGGAACGCTTTGTCTGGGAAAGCAATTTCCTCCTGAAATAACAGAGGATGCCACCTTGGGATATTTTTGCAGGAAGCCTGCACCCTGACTGTAAATATCAGCATCAATATTAACATAATCTATATCTCTCTGGGCACTGATGCAAGTTAACAAAACCCCCAAACCTTTCTGTTTAACTGAAGCAGTTAAGTGCATGATTGAAGAGCTCAGGTCTTTTAGAAGCATTAAATGTGATTGCGCATTCCAGCCACTGTGTGGTTTGAAGTTTGTTCAGGATTTAGCATCACTGATTGAAACAACTGATGGAAAATTTGGGTGCTGAATCAGTCTGGAACACAGGATTTTGAATGCTGAGACTCTTCAGAGCTTTTGAATGCTTCACCCTTGTTTTTTACTGTAGGATATTATCTTGAACCTCTAAGCTGCCTGTTTCCTGATACGTGAGGCTTTAACAGATAACAGCCACATTTAGCAACAAAGCATCTCAGGAAAATAGCTCTTAAGACCTTCATGATGTTTTAAGAATGACCATAGAAGCATCTCTCTCCACAGCCATTAGAAACCTACTCGAATATCAATTTCACTTCTAGTGGCAGGCATTACTTCCAAGCTGCTCTTCTTTATCCACACAAGGACATGTAAACAGTTAGGTTGTGCAATAAGAGGCTTTAGTACAAATAAAGATTCAAATTAAGCTTTGCTGAGGAGAAGCGGGAGTGAAAGAACCAGCTGGAATGGGGTGATTTTGTATTACTGAACAGGGTACAATGGGATGCTGCACTTATTTGATTACACAAGAGAAACAGAGTTCAGCAGCTACCCACCTGCATGATTTCTTCCTTAAGGATTCGATGGAAGCTCAGCTGCCCCAGGTGATAGACTGGCTGCCATTCCTGCGCCTTCTTGGTTGCAACCAGCAAGTTGGAGATTTCTGGAAGGCAGGGAGAAAAGAGATCCTTTAGGACTTGTCAGAATAACTGCATCCACCCCTCTCAGTCAGTAACTGAGTAGTAAGCTGCCTATGCTTACTACAAAGTAAACTCCCAGATGGATGAGCAGGGAGGAAAAAAGAGACTTTGACTTACGTTCTGCTCAAGTAACTTCTGTCATTCAACCGAGAATTCCCCAAAGCAGAGCTAAGTATTTTATATTATATACACAATGTTAATATTAGCCATATTGGGGCTGATATTAAGAAACTGAACAGTGGTTACTGCACAAATGAATACCCAGGACTACAAGAGGAGATACCTCTGATGTACGCTAAGTAAAATACCACACAGTCCCTCCTGCAGTGTCCAGATGGGTTAAGAGGTAGCTGGAGTCTCATTTCCTCTGTTTACCTCCTTGAACACTTCTTGCACTCTGGGAAACACCAACAGTTTGTTTCCAGAGCACTGGAATTAAACTGGGGGATGGGAAATGGAACAGAAGGAAAGGACTCAAAGGGCTGGTTCTTCCTCCCCGCTGCTTCTGGTCAGGGAGAGCATGGTTAGATCCCAACACCGTGCACATGAGTTTTGCCTTCCTGTGTTGAACAGCAGGCTTTATTTATTACAATACAATGGCTTTAGATGTCTGTGTGCATCTGGCCTTCCCATTCCTGTGAGCAGCACATGTGCATCAGGGCTAAACTGGGATCTAGGACTCTGAAAACAACCAGTCATGAACCAGACACTAGAAACCAGCTTTATTTCTGCATCCCCTAAACCTCTCTGTGAATAACCAGTTAAATAGGTGTTAAAAGAAGGGGAAAAAAACCCTAAACAGGGAACAGGCAGAACAGGGAACAGCACAGATAATGTGCTGGATCCCACTGTAATTCCAGTGAAAAGCTGAAGTGGGCAGTCAACTCCTTGACTCATTTCATTTTATTCCAAATACAGCTATCAAACTGTAGGCACAATGTACAACCTCTCCATGCTCCAGACAAGGTTCCCCAAAGTGCTGCTAAGCTCAGTGTCCATCTACAGAGAACTCTCCTCTAAAACCATCAGAACAAGCAGCTCAGTTATTTCCCTTCTTCTAACAGGAAACCACTATCAGACCATACAATCACACCACTGTGTTTCCCCTTTCATACAAAACTCAGCTGCAAGACACTTGTTCATAGCAAACCATTTCAGTAAGTGCAGGCATGGGCAGCTTAACAAATGCAGGATTGTCCCAATCCTCTCAAATTTGACCTCGCAGATGGACTTACTGACTCCAAGGCTGTTCTGCTTGCTGACAGTTGCAGAGCCAGCTTTCCCTTCTGCTTCATGATTAATAGACTAAACAACAGCTCAACATGAGAGCAAACAAGC
This sequence comes from Psittacula echo, assembly GCF_963264785.1. Lineage (NCBI taxonomy): Eukaryota > Metazoa > Chordata > Aves > Psittaciformes > Psittacidae > Psittacula > Psittacula echo. The sequence goes on along the minus strand of NC_137740.1, from coordinate 2,636,860 downwards.
TTCAAACCAGAGGTTGCCACACAACCACTGCAGGCTGCAACCCTCCTTTGCCAGAGGAACACGACATGATGGATGGTGACACTGCCTGGCATACGTGACGCAGTGAAGCAAAGGAAGAACCTTACGTGGTCCCTGCTTCCCCACAGCACTGCAGCCCATGGCTCTGAGTCAGCTGTGACATTTTCCTTTCAGACAAATCTAGAGGCCACCTCTGCAGGGCCAGCTTCTAGGTGCAAAAAGGGAAACCAGAACTTTTCTCAATGTCATGTGAAAAGTTCACCCAAAGAAGGCTCGTGAGAAGCACCACCCCCTGAGCATCCTGTGCTCAGCTTGTAACAGGGAAAGGAAACCCCTAAAACCTTGTTCACATGGCTTGGGTTTGCTTTTTGATAAGACTCCTCCTCCACAGTGAAGGAAGAAACCTTAAATATCACTTCTTAAGTAACAAATGAGCTTCACATGAGGACACAGAGCAAATTAGACACCAAGAACGCCTCTTATCCTTGCAGTTTGTTTCCTTTCAACAATAAAGTTTGTTGCCTCTCTTAAAGGACACACTACCTCTTGGTTTTGGCTGGCAGCACCTCTTCAGTGTAAAGCTTATGTTGTCTGTCCGGAGTATTTGTCCCTTCAGGTGATCCATCAGCTCTTTTAAGGATGAGAAAGATTTGCTGGATCCATGTAGGAAGTACTCGCGTTTCTTCACTTCAATCTGGAAGTTCTTGTACTGGACTGAACTATTTCCCATCTGCTATTGGGGAAAAGGGAGAAAAATACAAAATACAATCCTTAAGGTGAAAGAATGTTTGTTAAGCCACAAAAACTTCCCAAAAGCCTTCGAAATTAAAACGTAGGACCAGTAATCACTTCCCTCTATGCCAGGGTCCTCTAAATCCAACACAGTAGAAAAAGCTCTAAAATTCCTATAACCTTCAGTCCCAGGAAGACTTACAATAACAGAGTGGAAGAGCAGCAACATGAAGATTCAAATAATGGCTTGTGTGTTTCGCAGAGCCTGACAGTATGTGGAAGCCCTGACTCTTCCTGAAGGAATCTGCTCTTCATTTGGTCAAGAACTGCAGAAGCTGGACCATGGTTTCAACATCTCTACTTAAAAATAGCACAGCACCCTTTCACAACCCAGATTGTTCAACAAGTGAAACCATTTCAGGCTGTTGCTCACACTTCCCAGTTTCAAAGGGCTGAACTTTTGCACTTACCTATCTCAGCCCTTTCAAGGCCTCTTCCTCACCTCTACCATACCACAGCTTCATGTCACCTTTCCCTTTTCTCACTAAGCCTTGCAAAGTGGTTGAATGTTTTCCAAGACAACTGATTTCTTATGTCAGGTTGTCCTGTCTTTAGAAGACAGTGTTGATCACCTAGCTCTCTTAGAAATGTCCCTGCCCATGGCAGGGGGGTTGGAACTGGATGATCTTAAGGTCCTTTCCAACCCTAACTATTCTATGATTCTAAGATGAACCCCATATCAAATATCCCTTTCTTGACCTCATGGTTGATTCTATTTACCTGTATTTCTAAGGGAAGAACAGCAGTTTATATGTGTTTATGCTAGTATTACCCTTGTGTGAACACCTGAAGTATTTTCTCCAAAGCAGCAAGTCAACTGCAGACTTCAGCTGAACTTCTGTGCAGTTCCTGCAGTCTTCTTTTCTACTTGTCACCATCGCCATCTGGTTTCCTCACCTATCCCTCACCATGAGCTTTTGCTTATCAATCATCTTTCAAGAAGTAAGTTCCCCCAGCTAGCTGTGTATCTATCTCCTTCTACAGTGTTCTCCATGTAAAGGGAACTGTCCTCATGCACTGTTCTTTTCCAGTGTATCAGGAGAAACAGATTTGTATAATTAAACCCATGTTCAAGAAACATTAGCTAAGTTACAGTGACAAATTGTGTATGTCATTCTCACACCATATGAGTTTAAAACACTTAATTTCAACCACGTTCTTGCACAGCTTTATTGCTATGAATGGAAATGTTCTGAGTGTCCTGAATCATCTTTGTAGATACAGCGTATTTGCAGAAAGTCTGGGGAAAATGAAGCTATGAGCACAGTTCTCTACCCTGTGCTGCACCAGCTATCACACAGACATAAGGGTGACTGCCCTAAAGAACACAAATGCATGAGCATGGATTACAGGGAGCTGCCAGTCTTCAGCTCATTATCAGATTACTGCTGGGGCTCCACACTTGACGTACCTCTGAGCCTTGAGAACAAGTCACTGTCATAAGAATGTGGTTAAAGTTTGTGCAGCTCCACCTCAGCACATACATTCCTGTTTCATTCCCTTCCTGGCGGAGCTTGTTGATGGCATATTCCGTGCTGAAAGAGTCAATGTACACATGAGGAAAAACAACCAATGAGCAGTTGCATCCCAAATCTACTATTAGGAAACATACAGGAGAATAAATTCTGTATTTGGAACAAAAATGTGTAACAGCAACTTAGAAATATTTATGTTATTATTATTAAAACTTGATTTAATTGTGTGCATTACACACACTCGCATTTAGCTGCTCAGAGCAAGGGAAGAAAGATCTGTTAAGCTCTTAGCATGCTTAATGGGGAAATTCCATATCTAACACAGTGCACACATAAACTCTCAGTTTTCTATATACTGCATCTTCAAACATAAAAAGAAAAGCCAAAAAGATGGAAGTGTTCAAGGCCAGGTTGGACCCAGGGGCTTGGAGCAAGCTGCTCCAGTGGAAGGTGTCCCTGCCCATGGCAGGCGTTGGAACTGGAGGAGCTTTAAGGTCTCTTCCAGCCCAAACCAGTCTGTGATTCTACGATACTATGAAAGGAACGTAATTGCCTTAGCTATTTAAAACAACAAAAGGCTTTGTTCATCCACCCAAGGACTCCTGGGGTCAGTGTAGATACAGCTCAATGCTGTTTACCTAAATTTTTCCATCTGTTCAACAGACAATGATCTTCATATCTATTAGTGGAGTAAGCCTCAAAATACTCCTATAATGAGGAAACACTGGCTTTAGAGATGAGTAAGTTTATGTGGAGAGAAACAGTGATGGGTTTTTCCATAGAATCCTTGGCAAACTTAAGTTGTTCTACAACCTTTCGGTAATTAACAGCCTTCCAAATGTCCAATTTCCTCAGTGGACTCAGTATCTTCAATGCAGCAGTATCAGAGGACTAATTGTTCAAGTAGAAAAATAACAAACAAACATTTTCCTCACCAAATGGGTCCATGGCATCCGTTTTTTATGTTGTGCTCAATCAGCGGAGGAGCCACATCTGTGCACAGGTAATGGTGAGCATCTGCTGTAAGTCTGAAGTACCCATCTATCAACGACGCGAACGACAGGGCCTCATCATGTGAGGACAGCTTTAATTCCTACAACAAAAGGGTACTTTAGTAAAGAATTCATACAGTTCTGATAAAACATTTCAGGAGTGCTTCAATATCCAGAGATTTTTGCATAGAGTGGCTAAAAAATTGTCCAGAAACCTACAACAGAAAACCACATTTAGAGAGCCAACGTTGACCATCCTCTGTTCTCCCCACCCATTACTGGCTAGAAACTTTGGTTCTCCAGCATGACATGTTCTGCTGTAATCCTACACGAGATCTCTAAGGCAAAATCTTGTGCCAGCCTTTGTGAAATGCCACAGTTCAGGAATGGGGCAGTCACACTGGACTTGAAGCCAAGGACCCTTAGGCAGCTCCTTTCCCAATTCTAATAGCAGGCAGCCCACAGCAAGAAGAACCACTTTGGATGCTTAAATTGCATATCTAGAAACCTCCTCTCCTTCCTTCCCAGGTCCTCTCTGGATCTGTCTCCTCTCTGCCATATTTCTGATGCTGCTTATGGCTATCAACAGTGTAGATAGGAAGGCCATAGGCTGAGAAGCACAGCAAGGAGGCCACCAGACACTGGTGGTGTGCAGCAACAAGTGTAGAGAATCAATGATGCTCATCAACTTGCTGCTCTTCTAACTATCACTTCTGCATCTGTAGTGTAACTACTATTTAAGAGTTAAAATGTTCCTCAAGGAGGTTGTCACCTCTTGACCCAACAACACTGTGCCACTAAAGCTTCCTAGGGGAGGGAAACCTATCCAAGGCTTGGCTCTTACCATCCTTTTGTTATCCTGCTTGTTAATGCTGACTGTAGACTCCCTGATGACAATGTGGGTGATTTCAGGAAAATAAGAGAAGTTGTTCCATATGTCTCGAATTTTGAGTTTCTCTTCATCCTTTCTGGTTTTGCCATCGGTTTTCTTCTTCTTCTCTTTCTCTGTCTGCACAGACTGCAAATACAGTTTGGATAAAAGTAACTAATGAAAATATGTCTTTTTTAGCCCAGTGTTTTTACTAACAAATTGGTCTTCCACAGCTATATAGTTCTTGTTTGCTTTTTGCACTGAATTATCAATTCATTTACACGTTCAGTGTACCTGTATTGCAAAGATACAGTTCTATCAAGAGCTGTCCATAAGACAGAGTTTTATGAGGATGAAAGTGAGCAGTCATCAGATAGGTGACTTTCCTCTCTCTTGGCAAGGCTGAAGGGTCACAGAAAGGTTCTCACTGAGATGAAAGCCTTTGGTTGAGGGATTTAAATAAGTACAATCTATAAATCAGCAGAAGCAGGAGCCTTACAAGAAACAGGCTGCATTTCTTGCAAGCTTTCTGCTCAAATATCAGTTCTTCCTTCCCTCCCCCTCATTAATATTATCATTTAAAACAGAAATTCCCCATCAGAGATAGAGATAGTTAAGTTACATCTAAATGAAGTGAAACACAATAGTGTCTGTTACATAAGATAGTTATCAATAGGGTTCTCACTACTCTGGGGAACTGAGGCAAGCAAAAAGAGGTTGATTTTTCAAGTATTATATGTGGAGAAAAACTAGAATGTGCCATAAGCCCTTCAAACCCGGAGCATATTTATGTCCACAAAGCACAAAAGAGGGTTAAGCAAAGTTACCTCAATTAGCAGCACGGAAACAAGGAACATCATGTAAAGTATCACTGAGGTGAGAAAGCTCAGCTTTAATGTCACTGTATTTTAGTTTATTCATGAAAAGTCTGTAAGTATGAGCAAATACAGCACCTGGGGTGCCATATACAGACAGTATTAACAGACCTTGGTATCAAGACAGAGCACCAAACCCTAAGGACCTCCACAGACATTAATCTTTCAAGACCTGTGTCTGGTCTGGCAGATACATAGAATCCCAGATTGGTTTGTGTTGGAAGGGCCCTTAAAGTTCACCCAGTTCCAAACCCTGCCATGGGCAGGGACACCTTCCGCTAGAGCAGCTTGCTCCAAGCCCCTGTGTCCAACCTGGCCTTGAACACTGCCAGGGATGGGGCAGCCACAGCTTCTCTGGGCACCCTGTGCCAGTGCCCCACCACTGTATAGTCTTTAATTACACAGTAGTCTTTGATCTTCATGCTAAAGAGGTTGCCCACAGAGATTGTGCAGTGCCCACCCTTGGAAGTTTTCAAGACCAGAATGGATAAAGCCCTAAGCAACCTGGTCTCATCTCAAAGCTAACCCTGAGCAGGGGGTTGGGACTAGACACCTCCTGAGGTCCCTTTCAACCTGCATAAATCCTACAAAAGAAGCTGATCCACAGTGTCTGAAGATCATGATCATTTTTTCCAGTTATTATTCCCCCCCAGCAATCCTCTAACTCCCATTTATCAAGGGATACTTACATTTGGCTTGAGCCTCCACTGAATTCCATTGTTTCCCGTTACGATGACTTCATAGAGTGGGAGCATCTCATTGTCTCCACAATTAGATCTATTTATTTCATTCTCAGATGAAATCAGCAAAAAAGAAGTCTCAAAAATTTCTGCTCCATAATGTTTGGTCAAGGTCTCCATGGTTGACAGGTATTTCACTTTGAGATCCCGTGAAGTCACGCTACTGTCGCAAATGGTTTTGTTGTTAAACTCTTTAAGGAAATGCTTGAAAACATTATTTATCCGAATCCTGGTTAAGAAATTCCTCTGTCTGATAGTCTTGTTCAAGGTTTCAGGAATGTAATGCTTGTAACTAGAAGGAAAAACAATGCTATGAGTTAATCCTGTTGTCTCCTAAGCCTTTAACTCGAAAATGTGCAGCTGCCTTACTTGGAACGTTACAGAGAACAGGATGCAGCAAACCACTGTGCAGCTGGTACCGTAGCAGTGTTTACAGCATTAATAGCCAACAGGACTTCAGGTAATAACCTTTCCTGAAAGCTTTTTAGTCAGATGGATACAGCCCACTCAAATCAATAATCAAATTGATCTATTCTAACTGCTTCCTCATTAGGTTGCCACTTAACGCTCTCATTTCTGACCCTACTAACGCAGAAGCCTGAATCTACAGCAAGCCACTTGGTACCCAGCACATCAGTGGGCTGGCTGCACTAGCTTCACAGATTTCAAATACTTTCCAGATGAGAAAAAAAATCAGGTTTTCTAATACATATCCCTATTGACAAGATTAGGAAGAGCCATTTAGCAATAGCAGTGTGGAACCGGTAACTCCTGTGCAGTCGGACCCTGCAAGGTAAAATGCTTAAAATCCCTTCTGGAAGACAAGTGCAACAGACCCAACAGTGACAAAGAAGTTATCCCAGCTCACCTCATATCTTTGGGAAGCTCTGGAAGCTTCACATTTTTCTTGATGGCATAGTGAGAGATTGCAAGGACAGCCATGCCCAGGCATTCGTTTTCAATTTCATGAACCTCTTGATCACTTTTAGGATCACGGATTGGTGCCAGGCCTTTCACTAAGTCGTACTGACCCTTGATAGGAAGCAAGGAAAAAAAATAAGTTACCAGATCTGGTATTTGTCATGGTTTTCCTATGAGCAAGCAATATGTCACAAGATCAGAGGCTCTCCTCAAGCAAGAGTCACCCAAAGCTGAAAGCCAGGACAGGAAGGGGTAGGAGGAGAAGGGAAGAGCTATGCAATAGATGCAGTCTTCTCTTTGACCAGCAAAACAGAGGCAAGCACTAGTCACCCACAAACCCTGCCTATTTGAGAAGAAACACCAACATTAGTGCCTGATAGAAGTCTTTTACGACAGTTTGTTGAAGAGATTGATGGAATCACCAACAGTCCACAGCGCTGTGGTTTTCACTAGGAACATGAGTAGAGGCACAGGTAAAACACCCGCACTGCTCAGACACTTCCAAACCCCCTGCCCTCTTCTTTCATATGTTAACCCACACCAAAAATTAACCTTTCTTGTAATTAGCTAACGAAAGCACCACCCTGCCCCCTTCCAGCACCATCATGATTTTTCTATTCTGGTACACAATAAATACTTGGTGTCTCTGCTTTAGCTCTGCCCTTCATCGCCTCATGGCTGGTCTCTTCTAAGTAATAAGTGATAGGTCACGAGGAAACGGTCTCAAGCTGCACCAGGGGAGGTTTAGATGGAGATGAGGAACAATTCCTTCCCCAAAGGGCGCTCAGGCATTGCTTAGCACTGTCCCTGCAAGGGTTCACACACTGTGTAGACAAGGCCCTCAGTGCCATGGGTTAGCGGTGGCCTTGGCAATGCTGGGCAGTGGTTGGACTGGATGCGCTTAAAGGTCTTTTCCAACCTGATTCTATGTCTCTATGAATCACAGAATGCCAGGTTGGAAAGCACCTCAAGGATGAACCTCACACACAGTCTCGAAGCCACATCTCAAAGCCAAGACTGCAACCTCTGCAGCAGCTGCTTTGTTCTGTGACAGCATGAAAAATATTTGGCTACCAAAGAGCAAAGACACTTCTGTTTCCCTATACAAGGATCACTTCTTTCTGTTTGGCCTTTGTTTTAATGTTATTACCCAAAAGTAAATGCCTAACACAATATCCATTGTCTGACAATATCCATTAAGGCCCCTACTCAATTCACTTAATTCAACTTAAATGGTATTTTCATTCTTCTTGAAGAAAAAATAGTTGCTTTTTTTACTACTTTAGAAGGCAAGCGGCACCATTAAAATGCACACAGAGCTGCAGCTCACTTGGTGTTTTCTTTTACTGTGATTTCACAATAAAACAAGGATTCACTGGAGCAGCTTCATGTTATTGCTTCTGCTGAAGGACACAACCATATTTGAAAGCCTGAAAGTTCTGCAGTAATTAGACTCAGAATTAACAGTAAACAAGTTCTTCCCAGTACATTTAATTTGCTCATTTCACAAGCCTTCCTCAACTTTGGTGTTCCCATTTCTTTGGTGAAACCGGACAGCTTCTGGTTTGCAAAATCATTTGTGTGTATACAGACCTTTCTGTACAAGAGCACAAGCTTTCTGAAATAGGGACCCTGCTTTCCTTGCCATGTCCAGTGTGCTGTATGTACTGCCAACAAGGGGAGGCACAACAGAAGGAAGGGAAAACAGCATGGAAGGCCTGTGTGACAATGGTTATTACTAGTCAGTGTTTCGATACCGCACAGTAAAAAAACCTGCATTAAAAGGACACCATACTGTCAGTTTTAATTCTCTTAATGCTCCTCTGTAGGACTATAGATGCCAAAGTTACTACAAATGTTTCACAAAACAAAAAGTGATAGCATTTATATCCCAAAATGGTTAATATTGAAAGAAAATACGCTATAAAAATATAGCCCTTTCTTTTTGGACAGTGAGATAAGTTTCTTGACATACCCTGCACATGGGTAGATTGTTCTTCCTGTAGCACATTTTCTCTCCACCACCCAGAAGTATGAAGAAAACACCAATACTAACAGGTAACGTTATACATACTTTAGAAGTCTGAAAACAGGTCATTAAAGCAGCTTCTACTGGATCAAATAGTTTTTGCATGACTACAATGGCAGAGATACTTGCAAGCAACCTCTTACCTGGGCAAAGATGTATTCTAATGAGTTTGCATCAAGAATAGGGGTTCCTTCCGGTCCCAGCTTCTTCTCGTAGTTCTTTGCCTTCCTTGGGGAATGCCTCCACACTGAGGGCTCATTTTCACTGGTCCCATGCCAGTTTGTAAAGTAGTATCTTGTAAGAGAAGAGGAATAAGCTCTAAAAACTTCTGGGGAAATCCTCTGTTTACATCAGATACACGTTTTAAGCTTATAAAGAAAACCAGTTAAAAGTCAAAATCCATCAATCTTCAGCCCTGAGGGTGGAACTTAAGAGGTCACTGGGAAAACCTCATGCTTGGCCTGAGGAAATGGGGAAAAACTGGGGGAAAATGGTCTATTAGACAAAGGTTTTCAGCATTTCCACTGATTCAGCAGGTATCTCACTCTTAGCACAACACCATGCCTGACTGTCACATCCTCATGCAAGAAGCTGCCACTCAGATAAGTTATGTTTCCATCACCTCTTATATTGCTTGAGCAGTGTGAGAGTGTTAATACTCTGTGCAATGGTTGGCATTAGCATTCCAAGGTAAAATGACTCCTCCAAAGGGCTAACAAGACTTCAGACCTCCTCCTCTATTGGCACTGAAGCAATGAACAGGGCAGGACTGTGCACAGCCCCTGCGGCTGGAGCAGGAAGCAGTGTGATGCCTCCCTGGAATTTCTGCTTCTCTCACTCCCTGGAATTGCTGCTTCCTGCTGGTTTCAATGGAGCTGGTGAAAAAGGCACTAATTCAAACCATCTGGCTTTAAAGGGACACAGTCAGTTGCGTGTATTGCAAACAAGCTTTATACCCGTATCTGTACACAAAGCTATTTAACTGAAAACCTGCTGAAGGGGTTGGAATCTGCTAAAAAGAAATCAAATTAGTTTAGAGTTTAAACCTCTGCTAGCAACTTCTGAGAAATCTTTGCCTAAGACAGGCACAGAGTTGGAGCCAGGCTGAGAGAGCTGGGCTGGGTCAGCCTGGAGAAGAGAAGGCTCCTGAAGGGGAGCCCTTAGAGCAGCTCCAGTGCCTAAAGGGGCTGCAGGAAACCTGGAGAGGGGCTTGGGACAAGGGCCTGTAGGGACAGGCCAAGGGGAATGGCTTGAACCTGCCAGAGGGGAGACTGAGATGAGCTCTTAGGCAGAAGCTCTTCCCTGTGAGGGTGCTGAGGCACTGGCACAGGGTGCCCAGAGAAGCTGTGGCTGCCCCATCCCTGGCAGTGTTCAAGGCCAGGTTGGACACAGGGGCTTGGAGCAAGCTGCTCCAGTGGAAGGGGTCCCTGCCCGTGGCAGGGGTTGGAGCTGGATGAGCTTTAAGGTCCCTTCCAACCCAAACCAGTCTGGGATTCTGGGATTCTATGACAAATGAAGAATCATGAATCAAATTACTCTTTAAGAGGTGAGACTTTCCGTACTTTGTTTCTGTCCATCCTTTCTTTTTGATAAGTCTTTTTAAGTCTCCAAAAACCAGCAGCTAGAGCGTGAGTAGGAACGCCAACAACCAACCATGTCAAACACTCCTGACAAGTACTGTAGGATACTGCAGAATTCCCAGGGTGTTCTGCACTTCACCCAGTCCATCTGGCCAGTGCTGGAGGGGAACCTGCTGCTCTCTTCCACCTACACCGGCTATGACAGTCCTACCTTCCAGAGGTGCCACAAACGTGTCCACTAAGTGCCTTCTCTGCACCGAGAAACACTGATACCTCTGGCTTAAACACAATGCAGCTACGGAACAGTTAAACACCTCCCCCATCAGCTGGTGTGATAACTAGTCCCGGATATTATGAAATTCTGTGGTTTCTGATGCTGTAGACTTTTATTCTTTTGAATTTCGGGCGAGTGGAAGAAATTCAGAGCCAGTGAAAAGGTTCCTAGTGAAAAGCAAGTCCTTTTAAACTACTACCAGAAGTACAGCAGCTGGCAGAGATCCAATGGGGAGAGGAGAAGGACGGGAAGTTCACACAGTCAGAAAGCAAACCTAAAGCTTTCAGCAGTGGGACAAAACTCAAACCCTCTAAAAGCATTTGAAACTACTCAGTCACATACCTTCATTCTATACATATAATGTTAATAGGACATGACTAAATCAAATCTATCAAAGTCATTTCAGAATAAGGTTGTCCACAGAAACCTGACTTAATGACTAAATGATCATATACAGACCAACACAGAGCACTATTACATAAGGCCAGATCGTTTTCCTTTTTCAAGAGGAATTCTGCCTCTTGCAGAGCTCAAAACAAACAACATTCATTTAGGGAACAGTTTCACAATCCTGCATTGCTCATCATTTTTCAGAGCTCTGCCCTGCTCTCAGTTCAGATGCCCAAGCCAAGACACACAATCGATCAGAAATGAAAGGAAGGAAAATACCACTTCACCAATACAGTATTCCGAGGGAAATGGAATCTTAAGATTTTAGTGCTTAACTCATATAGTCTCTTCTTAAATGCATATGAGATGATTTAAATACGTATTATTGGCCCCAAAGTTTGCCAGTTTTCATGCATGGAGTACATCTGACAAAAGAAACGTCTCTGCCAAACTTCAGATCCCAGCTCTAAAGCTTAAGAAAATAAACCACCAGAACTTTTAAATATAGAAAGCAGGGCATTTTCCATAGCTCCCTTCTATAAAATGGTAGAAGAATTTACAGAAAACAAAGTTCAACATCGCTTCATTTTGCCCACACCTAAAATCTGACAGTTGTGAACAGCCAAAGGTTTGCAAGAGGGAGCTCTTTAAGCAGAGAAGGTGGTGGTACCCCACCGTGCAGGTAGGATGCAGTAGGAATGAAAGAGTACCTGGAGGGAGCTCTCATGATTCACCCAAAGCAGAAACATACAAACACCAAACACAGCAGAAACTATTTTTTAATCATAATTCTACTCAGAGGATTAAATTCCTACAACTCCACTTTTAAAATACCACTTTCTTCTACAGAGAGAAACAGACCACATCAAGGAAATTCAATATTAGGAGGAAATACCCCAAACTCGCCTTATGCCAAGAAATTCTTTTATTATCCAGTATATGGTTAATCTGACTGATGTCTTAAAGAAAGAAATGGCACTTAATGCTCTGTAAGAGGCCATTAGAGTCCTCAGAGACTCTTTTAGAGAGTCACTCAATTCCATTACTGTGTGGCATTTATCTGCCAAACTTAATCACAGCTGTTTAAATCTGAGATTAGCCAACGTTAAGTCATTAATACCACTAATAAACTGTGTTTAAGCAAAAAGACCATAGTATCCTCTTCCTCTTCTAAAAACAGATATATATATTATAATTACTTGAATAGCAAAGATCTTTTTGCTGACAGTTTTCTTCTTGACTCTTAACAGTTCATCCATCAAAAATAACAATTCCAGCCTGGCACAAGTGTAATCAGAACTGAAACAGCTTACAGTTCAAAGATCCCATTTTCAAATCTCTCCTTGTATCTGCATAAGCAAAGTGTTTGTTACTCTCTATCAAGCTTAGAAAACAGTTTGAATGCACAAACTGCAGTTTCTACAGGCCAGTTCTCCCATTAGCATGTACAAATGACAGTCATGCTGTTTACCTAGAGATTATAAGGAAAAAGATGTTAACATGGACGCAGTGAAGTCACTTGAAGTGTTTTTTCTCTATAGCCCAAACTGACCATGTATGTATTACATTTCAAGGCAAAGAAGGAATATTACATAGAAGCTTATATTCTTACAGTTGTACCTTGAAGAATTGACAAAAATGATCTCTGGACTTGCTTTAGGAAGATGGGTAAAATTTCTACACTAATTCATCTTGAAGGCAAAGTTTATTCTATATATTTTTTCCTCTGTAATATGCACTTACAGCTCCCACTGATGCAAGAAGAAAAGTCAGCATAAAACTCAAAACCATAAGGCAGTATAACATGCAGAATTGGGTTTCTATCAAACCCTAAAAGGAAGATGTCCTTTAGGTGGAGTATGTGAGAGTGCTCAACAGTTGTCAGCATTACTGCTTTCCTCTCCCAGTAGATGAAGGCTGAGTGCCCATTCAGCCCCAGAAATCTCAACAGGCTACGTGCTGCATCATAAGAATGCCACCTGAAGTCCAACCTGATGGTACATGTCAGATAAAGATCCTGGGAACAATGGCTTCTATTGTCTGATGCTTCCTCCAGTGTAGTGCATGCCACCCACAGCAAGGTCACCTGGATTCCCCTACAGCCCTAAAGGAGCATTTCATAAGCAGCAGCATGTTGCTTTTTCCTTTCAAGTGAGTAGTAAAATACTCACTGACTTCAGGAGGAGCACGGCTCACTGTGGACACTTCAAATGGAAATTGAAACATGTAAAATACTGACCTAAGAAAACATCTTTGAGCCTTTTGGGTTTTAGGTTTTAGCTAATTCAATCACCTACAGCTTTGTGGGTCCTTGTGGGTTTTCAGCTCCTGGGGCTTTTCTTCAAGGTTATGAAGCAAAGATGCAAACAAAAATCACGAGACATTTTAAGCCTTTACAGTTAACTTCTCATCCATACTGTGAAAAGCAAGCTGCTTCCTTTGCTTTTGCTTTCCTGCTTCTTCAATAGAAGCATTCAGAACATCTACATATGGTTAAGGAATCATTTCTCAGATGTTCTACACTTACCTCATTCGATAATGGAGGCGGTATGATGTTTTCTCATCTATCTTAAAGACCTGGTTTGGTGCATACCAAAGTCTTTTGTTCTCATCATACAGTGCAAAGAGATTATGGCACAGAGGAGACACAGCTGTCAGAGAAAAGCAAACAAGTGTATGAATCACAAGGCTACAATGGACATGCACGCCCCAAAAATACAAATACCTAAAGCAAATATCTGATCTTGCAAAATAAGACCACAAAAAGAAACTAATACTAGGATTAGTTTAAAACAAACACTAGGAAATTGTGGTTGAAGTGGAACTGCAAAGTGCACATTGGTTCACTCCATCAGTTATAGCGTGTATTAAACCTATTTCAGCTACTTCAAACCTTAAACTTATTCTGAAATCCTGATTTTGCCAAAGGTTTTTTTATCTTAAAAGGATATAACTTGAAAATCTTCACTTTTTCCTGATCACAGAAATGGGTGTGTTAACAAAACCACCACTTTGTTCTCAGTTTTATTTTGTTAATAAACTTTACTCCCATAGTTGAAAGAGAAGGATTTAGTGAAATGATGAAAATCCCCTTTCCATTATCAAACAAGCAGAAAACAGAACGTGTCATTTTTCCATTCTCTGCTAATTCAACAAAGGCTTTTCCAACAAAAAACAAGACCTGGACTCGTATGTCTGGGCTGACCTGCTTTAACCTTTGCATTTACATCACCCCAGACAAGAACAGGCTATGGTATGTTTACAGGTCTACCCTTGTTTGAATTCCTTGCTCCAGTTTCCTGCTCAATAGGAGGCAAAATGGTCAGGCAAGGAGCTCTGCTTAAGTGTCTTTCTGAACTAAGGCCAACTGCAGAGCACTTTGTTGGGATCCTACAGGATTCATAGAATCATAGAATCCTAGAATAGTTAGGGTTGGAAAGGACCTTGAGATCATCCAGTTCCAACCCCCTGCCATGGGCAGGGACACCTCACACTAAACCAGGCCACCCAAGGCCTCATCCAACCTGGCCATGAACACCGCCAAGGATGGAGCATTCACAACCTCCCTGGGCAACCCATTCCAGTGCCTCACCACCCTCACAGTAAAGAATTTCTTCCTTAGATCCAGTCTAAACTTCCCCTGTTTCAGTTTGAACCCGTTACCCCTTGTCCTGTCACTACAGTCCCTGATGAAGAGTCCCTCCCCAGCATCCTTGCAGGCCCCCTTCAGATACTGGAAGGCTGCTCTGAGGTCTCCACGCAGCCTTCTCTTCTCCAGCCTGAACAGCCCCAACTTTCTCAGCCTGTCTCCATACAGGAGGTGCTCCAGCCCCTGATCATCCTCGTGGCCTCCTCTGGACTTGTTCCAACAGTTCCGTGTGCTTTTTATGTTGAGGACACCAGAACTGCACACAATGCTCCAAGTGAGGTCTCCCGAGAGCAGAGCAGAGGGGCAGGATCACCTCCTTCGACCTGCTGGTCACGCTCCTCTTGATGCAGCCCAGGATACGGTTGCTTTCTGGGTTGCGAGCGCACACTGCAGCCGGCTCATGTTCATTTTCTCATCGACCAACACCCCCGAGTCCTTCTCTGCAGGGCTGCTCTGAATCTCTTCTCTGCCCAACCTGTAGCTGTGCCTGGGATTGCTCCGACCCAGGTGTAGTGAAACTATTTCTATTGTGAAGTGTGGAGAGAGCAGAAGGGAAGAGAAACCACAGAAACAAAAACTAAGCAGCCTAAAGGTGGGGTTGGGCAGCCACTGCCTTCTGCAGAACAAGCAGTAGGTAGATGCCACTAACAGATTAACATCCGAGTTGTGATATGAAGGAAAGATCATTTTTAGCCATTTCTTCAAAGGTTTTAAGCTGACAACTGAAATTACTGGGAGCAGTTGCACAGAATGTGAGTTCACATCCATACAAACAGCAGCAGCTCACAGCTCTTAGGTGCTGACATGAATAGGTGGATTTAAGTACTCCTCATTTCCATTAAAACTATTCAAAACCAACATGAGTACTTATTTGATGAGGTTTGACCTGCAGATTCCCATCATTCCTGTCTTTCCAGTGGAAGAGAAGTATTAGGCAACTGAACTGAAGGGTACCAAATGTTACAAGAATCAAGATGACGACCCAAAACATTTTAAAGCTGCAGGAAAACTTAGGTCCAATTTCCCCATTCATACAGCCAGATTCACCACTCCCATATCAACTGAATGATATTTAGTGTTCCATGAAGCTTGGGGAACACAGAATTGGGATCAGGGCAGGAAAGAACCTTTAAATATCTAAGTACACTGGTTCAATGAGGCTGAAACATAGATTAAATCCACTAATTCCAGTAGAATTACATATATGTTCAAGTATTTTGCTGACTCGCGGACCACACTGACAAAGCAAGGTGTCTTCATTACACATTTATGCATTACTGCAGTAGTGTGCCATTCAGGTAATCTTAACTGGTGAGTAACTCTGCAAAGAAGTGTCAAGTAAGAGAAAACTGAAACTAGAAAGCAGGTTTTAATTGGGTTTTTTGTTTCCATTGGCCCTCTCCAAACTGTTTTATAAGATGGGACAGATCCTGACTAGTGTATGAGGTAAAGTGCGCTTTGTGTTCACTTCTATACAGTGTCTCCTCTTCTCTTAAAAGAAACCTCATCATCCCACCCAAGTTAAAAAGTCAGTACCTGTATCTGAGAGACACAAGGGTGGGAGCTCATCACTTCAATGAATCTCAAGACAGACTTTCCCACAATTTCTTCCACTTCAAGCAGTTTAAGAACCACCTAAACCAGCGCTAGACTGAGTACATGAGTACTTCTACAGACATTGACTCAGATGCAGAGAAGGATGCATCCCTCTCTATACTGTCAGGCCTTGCCACTGAGAACTTGTATAAAAGCCATATACTCACAACACCTCTGGGCCGCTTCAATGCACAGCTCCTCTGAGGTGAACTCGCCACTGGTGTAAGAAATGGGAGCTTTATCTTGCAGGTAGAAAAGTATTTCTAAACCCTGATGTTGAGCTTCCAGGTTTACTTCGCTCTTCTTCGTGCTCCTCATCTTTGCACAGAAAGCCATGGCTTTGCAATCTTCTTTTACGTTTAGATACTGAAAGAGGAGGAAAAATAGTTAAGGAAAATGTGAGGATGAGTTTAAGCGTTTGTGAGAACACAAACCCATTGCTTAATAAGGGTGCTGCATACTACCATGGGCTATGGGCTAGGCACAGCATTCCTCAGTCTTCACGTTGGGGAACCTGATTATTCCAAATCAGCACTTTTCACAAATGAGGGGAAAAGTGCAAAAAAGACATGTCAATGATTATTCTGTTTCTGGTCACTCTGTTCCAAGTAATTCCCTTCTGTTTTGGTGGTTCCACAACTATTCCTGAAGGCTTCTCTTTTTACTGTAGAACAGGAATAACTTTCACATCCTTAAGAACTTGACTGGCTGGAAAACAATACTTGAGGCTGGGTAATATAAACAGTACAATTTATATTTCCTTTAAAAATAGAAGCTCTTTTTGTTTAACAATCTCCTTAACAGCTAAATATTTGGTAGTTTTCTCCCCTCTCACCCTTTGTTTTTAAACTCCTGATACTTAACGTGTCACAGTGAAATGAGCTTTATTGGAGAGCTGTTATTTATTGTTACTTCTCTCTCTCCAGAAAAGAGCAGCACTAAGTAGGTTTAATGCAATAGCTTTTAGACTGCCAAGAATGCATAAAAGACAGCTCTGACCTGAAAGAAAATTCCTGTTGCATTTTATACCCCGTGCTTAAATAGCAAGAACACAAAGGAAATGGATGAACACACACTCTGGGTATTATGGGGTCTGTGTTCCATGTTTCACTAAGCTTTAACTCAATAACAAAAGCCCAAACCACGAAGTCTACAGTTTATGAATAATCCTCCCACCGAAATCAAACAAAACCAAACCTCAAGAGCCAACACACCTGCATTTATGTGACTGTCTGATCCTCTACACCACTGAAACGGATTATCTTCACACTCTCCAAGGGCAGCTTGACCTTGGCTGACAAAAGAAACACAAAACACATGTTAGGATTTGCTTTGTACATTTTGGGGCACAAAATATACGGTCAGGCCACTTGAAATCCAAAGGAATCTTTCCATTAAGATAACTGAGAACTGAATCTAGTCTCGTCCAAAGACATTCATAGCAAGCATCTAGGAGTGTATGTAAGTGCACTGATTTCTTTTGGCTCCTTGGGTGCATTGGCTGAGACGCAAACAAAAAACAGAGGGAAAGCCTTGGGTATTCTTTCTTTTTTTCCCTTTTATTATATTTTCAGAGCATCAACCATCACTTTGGTGTCATAACCATGGCAACCCTTAGCTGGGCAACCACCAGAGCATTCTTCTCTCTGCTTTACCTCCTTCATGGCCTTTGAAGTTACTTAATTCTTCACATTTTTAACTACATATTACTAATTCCAATTTCTCCCCAGTCTCTATTGTTTCTTCCCCATCCAAATTATCAGGGTTTTTTCTTTGTTTTATTCTCCTTTGCTCTGTGAAAAGTGCAGAAAATAAGGAAACTACTCAAGGAAGTATCATTGCAAGGGTCATATTTCTCTCAGAGGAACCTTCATAGAACAGAATCCTAGAGTGGTTTGGGTTGGAAGGGACCTTAAAGCTCATCCAGTTCCAAGCCCTTGCCACGGGCAGGGACACCTTCCACTAGAAGGCACTGGAAGCTGCTCTAAGGTCCCCCCAGAGCCTTCTCTTCTCCAGGCTGAACAACCCTGACTTGCAGCCTGTGACTTTAGTGTCTTCAAGCAGCAGGAGCACCTTTCCAAGACCCTACATTTGTTTCTTAAGCCTTATCCAACACCACAAACCACCTCAGTATCCTGGGGCTGGTTTGCAAAACTACTCTCACCCAAAGTTAGAGGCTATCCTTAGTACCTGAAGCAAGCCAGGAGAATACCAATACCATCTTTTCCATCTTTTTTCAATGGCAGGCATGACAGTGCCTCTACTTAAAGCACTGTCTGACATGAGGCCTATAATATCAGTGAGATACTACAAGAATACTTAAGAAGCAGGTGAGGGGAAAATGGGCATTGGTGAGATGTCTCACTAGTCCCAGCCCTGATGGTGGAGTGTAGAGCATCAGTGAAAAACCTGGCATGCTTGGAATGCATGATTGCATGCTTCTTTCCAAAGACAGACAGGCTGCTCCTCTCCCATTGGCATGGGAATAAGCCAGGTGAGGAACCGTCTGGACTTCTTGGAGAGAAGAATGATGTGGACTCTGTTCTGCATCTCCAGAGACTCCTCTCCTCTGGCGCTTGTGCTGCATCACTGTCCATCAGCCACAACTCCGTGCTCTCTAGTGGAAACCATCCACGGCTTCTCCTGGAGTAGGCACTAATTGAGTATGACAGTAAGCTCAATGTGACAAAATGTGTCTAAACTAAACATGACAGTAGTGCTGGGTTGGTTAAACATCACCCATCACTCATCTGAGGCTGAAAGACTCCTCCATTTGTATTCTCCATCCCTCCTTCTTCTCTGCCAAACATACTTGAACTAAATGTGCACTGGTTTTGCTGCCACAGCAGACTTCAATGAATATTGCTTTATAAGCCTTAGGCTTAGTCTGGAGAAAGTCTGACACTGCCACACATCTTCCCTTCTGCTTGGAAACTGCCCAGCAAATGTGATACTGCCATAGACAAAAAGGTAACATTTAACAGCACAACACACATTTACAATTGAATTGCATATGCCTCTTCCATCCATGCCACTTTAATGCTAAATTTGAGTTTCCAGGCACATTCCTTCAGCAACAATAAGGAGAAGAAGTAATAGCATGATTGCTGGAATATGCAGACAAGGCAGTAATTATTTCTCTATAGCACCATCAAATTGAAATGCAAAAGGTTAAAGTTATCAGTTTTAATCTAAGTGAAAACACTCCTTTCTAAACGACACATCTTACAAGTGGAATTCAATATATTGTAATGTGTGTGTGGGCATAATATTCAAAAGGTTGTCCAGATGTCTGAAAATATGAAGGGAAACCTAAAACCATTGCTTTTGTGTGGATTCATAAATCAAAATTGTTGCTTTTCAACACAGCGTTCTTTGGTTTTGCTCAATAGCTCCTACTCTTGTTTCTAATCACAGCAGCAATTCCCAGAATGCAAAAAAATTCCACCCTCAAGTGCTGCCTCATTTACAATATATGCTTTGGGGGATGAACCAAAGCAACCAACAGCCAATCTCTAACTTCCTAATGAGTTTTCCAGATATTCCCATGCTCAATGGAATTCACCTTTTTAAGAATGTGTCTTAACCTGCCACAGTGTCTCCTTAAACAAAACTAATTCCTGCTGTCTCAGCAGCGGCAGCTCTCACCAGTTCTATACAGTAGTGTTATTGTACATACAAGCCACAGCACATGGTGACAGCCAGGACACCCTTTCACCCTTCCAGACCCTGCTGCCTCTAAGCATGTATCGGCACATCCGACTGTTCCCGGTGCGTGACTCAGAGCTCTCCATGGCCATTCCACTCTGGCTCTTGCAACCTCAGGCATCACATTACACATCATGCTTCGTGTCAGAAACCTGAAGGGGATTTTTATCCTTTGACACTTTAATGGGTTTAGAGCCTCAGGAGACCATTGTTTCTCGTGTGTATCCTGCAGATGATCTCCCTCCCTTTCAAGTGTTTCCCTGATGAACTTACAGATACCGGCTGTATCCTTTCTCAGGCTGCATTTTGCCTGGCTTGTGCCATGTTCCACTTGTCTCTTCCTGCACCATAAGCTCCACTTTCCCCTGCTCATTACTGCAGCACTTCCCAACACTTAACCCATCCTTCTCCTTGAGCAGCACGACTCCAGGGGACACAATGCAGGACAACATGGATGCACTCGGTCTCTGCTGGGAACAGTCTGACTGACAGGGCAGCATTTCTTTTGTTCAGAGCATATTTTCTCTTCACCTGATGTCTGTTTCTCATGGTGAAAAGTCTTTTGTGATGCACACTGCAAGATATCACAGAATCCCAGCCTGGTTTGTGTTGAAGGGACCTTAAAGCTCCTCCAGCTCCAACCCCTGCCACGGGCAGGGACCCCTTCCACTAGAGCAGCTTGCTCCAAGCCCCTGTGTCCAACCTGGCCTTGAACACTGCCAGGGATGGGGCAGCCACAGCTTCTCTGGGCACCCTGGGCCAGCGCCTCAGCACCCTCACAGGGAAGAGCTTCTGCCTAAGAGCTCATCTCAGTCTCCCCTCGGGCAGGTTCAAGCCATTCCCCTTGGCCTGTCCCTACAGGCCCTTGTCCCAAGCCCCTCTCCAGGTTTCCTGCAGCCCCTTTAGGCACTGGAGCTGCTCTCAGGTCTCCCCTTCAGGAGCCTTCTCTTCTCCAGGCTGCCCCAGCCCAGCTCTCTCAGCCTGGCTCCAGAGCAGAGCTGCTCCAGCCCTCGCAGCATCTCCATGGCCTCCTCTGGACTCAGTGGAAGGCAGGATGGCTTTTCTCAAGATACCACTTGTTAACTCCACACCTCAAAACCTGATGCATTACAGCCTTCTGAGTACTCCATAAAGCACAGGGTTTCTCTGCTCATTTAAAATCCTGACCAATGTACACAGACCAACCTGTCCCCTTCTTTAAAGTCTGAATTCCAGCCTCAGAGTAGCACAGAGTGAGCACATCCCCACCCAGTGCACCACCAGCAGAGGGGGACAATGGTTCATCCTGCACGTAATGGGTGACAACCACAAAATGAGCGCCTTTCAGCACGCACAGGCACAAAACCAAAACCACTTGCCCACGATTGCCAAAACTCACATTTCATTTCTTTGAGGGAGGTCTGTGACCAGATCTGGAGCCAAAAAAGCATTTTTTTTCCTCATACACAGATGAGGAAATATAATTTTCACAATATTTTGGTATCAGGAAGATGACAAGTTGCAAAACAGGAGGAGTGAGTTCTAAAGGTAGGTTCTTCAAAATCAGGTTGGTTCTGGTTTGACTATTACACTATTAAAACAGTGAAATAAGCAGAGAGAACAATAATTGGTAAAACCTCAAGTTCCTGCCAAGGAACTGCCAAGACCTCCTTAGTAAAAGCACTGTGGTTCAAGCCCAATAGTTCTGTTATTTCTAAGGCAAAAAAAACCCCATATATATATATATACACACATATACACAACACTATTTATTAGGTAACTCCCTGAAACTTTTGTTTGCCTCAAAAATCAATGAAATAAAAGGCAATGGCATAAATAAAATACTTGAGAAACTATTTGCAAATCTTCCTGGAGCCATAGGGAAGAAGTTCAGCTGCTGTCGTGGATGGAGGAGCCCAGGAAAGCCAGCCTGGCCCCAAAGCCTCCTGTGCAGCTGGGACAGCTGCAACTAGCTCTGCCAAGTGTTCCTCTCCACAACATACCCTGAAACGCAAACAGAGCTTCACTTGAAGAAGGAAACAGGATAAAACCATCAGCTGGGAGGTAGCTCAAGATGTCAGATACCAACAGAAACTGGCTACAAGCTCCAAAAGGCATTTTTAAGATGACTTCTCACTCAGAAGACTGAGTTCAGACAAGGCTGCTGATGGCACATAGCTTGGGCTCCCCATGTGAGCACACAAAGGGATGTGTTGGGGTTTTACCCCAGCTCAGTTTTCTCACTCTCAGTTGGGACACACTTAAATTTCTCCCAGCAGAGCTGCTCCAGTTCCCAAAGGAGAAGCAGAGGAGATGCCTGCCAGGAGAAATGCCCTCAGGTGCCTTAAAGCTGCTTGGCATGCCAGCACGACCCCATGGATCCAGCACCCTTTGTTCTCCACTCATAAAACATTCTGATGGGCAAAGAGAAAACACAAACCCTTCCACCATAAGCAAAAATCATGGTAGCAAAATGCAAAGATGGAAGGTCTGTTTCAGGGGCAAAAGTCCCTAAAATGTGAGGAGAGGAAAATCCCAGACAAAACCTGACCAAACCAGAACTCGGTTTGAAGCGCCATGTGCAAGTTCTTCCTCTTTTTTCTCCCTCCGAGATGATTTAGTTTCTGGTTTCATGACAGGGACAGAGCCAGGGGATGTTTATGATTGTTTATGCTAAGAACGTAACAGAAAGGGCTTCCTTAGGCATGCAGGGCATGAACATTTTGGTAGCAGTCATAGTTTATGCCAGTCCAAAAGGTCTCAATATTATGGTTTTTCAACACTCAAGTCAAGAACTTGTCACAGACCACATGAAATGGGGCATACATCTCATGTACTATAACCCAGAATCCCTGTCAGTGTTCAAGGCCAGGCTGGAAATGGGTTTGGAGCAACCTGCCGTAGTGGAAGGTGTCCCTGCCCGTGGCAGGGGTTTGGAACTGGGGGAGCTCTAAGGTCCCTTCAACCCAAACCAGTCTGGGATTCTATGCTAACTTATTAGAGACTCATTTAAAATAGAACCTTCATAAATTCAAAAAAATCATCAAATCACTTCATAAAAGTGCTCTATTTCATACATTTTAATGAGAGAAAATGACAGTAACAACACAACAGCACAGCAGCACATTAAAATCCCACATCACCGACAGGGCCATCGCACCGCTGACCAGCCACCTCCTCCAGCAGCCCTGGGAAGGCACAACCACCACTGCAGTAGACAAAGGTTGGACCAACCTCGATGAACGAACACTCACAGGAAAGAAAAAGGTAAAGAAGTAGAAAATGACCATGCACAGAGCTCCGTCAGGTCTAAACTCTTGTCCAAGTACGCCTGAGGACAGCAGAAGGTTCAGCCTACGGTGCCACTGTCTTCTTCTGACCCATGGCTCTGCTCACTACCCTACCTCAGCTCTCAGATCTCCCACTCACTAATAACAAACACTTTAAGACTAATAACTGCTATTGATGCTCTTCTCTGGGGGTGTTTCTTTCCAGTCGTACTGCACAAAAAACTTTTGAAGTACCATTTCTGGAAATTCAAGAACCCAAATGCTACAGGGCAGAATGAGGTTGTCTTTTAAACTCTATTTGGGTCCTTTTTGTGCACATGCAATATTTCATCATCTTCACATACTATTTGTTCCCACAGTACTCTTCCACTGAATGTGCAATTCAGTGGAATTGCACATTCCACTTTCTTCTTTTCTTCAGAGTGACCTCACCACATGCTGCTCACCACTGCCCCAAACCAGACACACTAATAATTCCCCTTGGGTTTTTCTATAGTACTCATTCTGTGATGTGACTGATCTATGTTGTAAAGCTTTGTTTTAAACACGAGGCTGAGAACAAATATAAGGGATATTTTCAGCAAAAATACCTTAACGCATAGCTATTTTTCTTAACTGAAAAACAGGGTACATAGGATAACAGAATCATAGAATCACAGAACAGTTTTAGTTGGAAGGGACTCATCCAGCTCCAACCCCAGCCACAGGCAGGGACACCTTCCACTAGAGCAGCTTGCTCCAAGCCCCTGTGTCCAACCTGGCCTTGAACACTGCCAGGGATGGGGCAGCCACAGCTTCTCTGGGCACCCTGGGCCAGCGCCTCAGCACCCTCACAGGGAAGAGCTTCTGCCTAAGAGCTCATCTCAGTCTCCCCTCGGGCAGGTTAAAGCCATTCCCCTTGGCCTGGCCCTACAGGCCCTTGTCCCAAGCCCCTCTCCAGGTTTCCTGCAGCCCCTTTAGGCACTGGAGCTGCTCTCAGGTCTCCCCTTCAGGAGCCTTCTCTTCTCCAGGCTGCCCCAGCCCAGCTCTCTCAGCCTGGCTCCAGAGCAGAGCTGCTCCAGCCCATGCAGCATCTTGATCAGGGCAGGGTATGTCAGCCAGCCTCCATTATTCACACACTTATGTTAATAGATGTTCTATATTTCCATTTTTAGCAATATAACTCTGAAAAGCAGAGGAGGCAGACTCCTGCTGCCTGCTTCACTTACTGACTGCTCCGGACCAGACCCAACACTTCAAGAACCCACTCAATTCACTGTCTCACTATGAGAATGAACCATGCCCATTTCCTCTGCTTTTCCAATGCACTTTCAGCAACTTCTCTGAATTTCCTGATGTGTCACCCATGTGGGAAGAAGTTTTTCAGCTCGCTCGGATAGCTGCCTGTTAATTTACCATCTTTATCAGCCTGTCTGTAAAGGCTGTTACTGATGTGTGAGCATAGACATGAACACAAAGTCACTTTTCCCTCTGAATTACGTAATGTTTCCAGCCTGATGTTCCTTTGGGCATTTATAGTGACCAACAACTTCCATAACTTGCTTCTAAACTATAAATGTGTGCAACTTCTGCTATAATAAGAGCTTTTAATAACACAATTCTTGAGAAGCTTACAATAAATCCTTGTATAGTCAATACTAACCACTTTTCAGCTTAAACATCAGTTTGGAGGCAAACATATGCCTCTACCAAGCTTCTATCCATCATGGAAACCTACCAAACAATGGCATGAATTTTATGTAACTACCATGTAGCCAATACTCCAAACCCTATTACCACAAACTAGATGAAAGTTCATTCAGGTTTTTTTTCACCACAAGCCAACCATCTAAATAAGAGCTTTATTACTAAGACGGGAGTGAAGGGGCATTCCAGCTTTAAGAGATTTACATGGACAATCTGTTTTTATTCCTGCCCAGGACACAGCATTAATGATCCTTTTCCTTCCTTTATGTTCTTCTCCACGCCACTCACCTCCATCCCCACGCTAGCAAGCGGCTAGAAGCATGCACCTTTCAGATGTGATGGAAGCTCGCTGGCAAAGAGCCATGTCATCTTCCCAGCAATGAAGCAGATCTTCAGGAAACACAGCCTCTTCCTGGTGGCACTGCACTGATTTAAGGGGTTTCCTGAAGTTCAGCTCAGATGCGCGGGAAAACCTTCAGGAAAATCAGTCCCAGTGGCAAA
The DNA here is from genome assembly GCF_963264785.1 of Psittacula echo. NCBI lineage: Eukaryota > Metazoa > Chordata > Aves > Psittaciformes > Psittacidae > Psittacula > Psittacula echo. The sequence continues at coordinate 2,611,494 of NC_137740.1, read as the reverse complement.
GACCTCCAAATCTGTGTCTTTTCGGAAGAGAAAGTGTTATGGGGGTGCAAAGCTTGCTCTTTCTGGGCTTATCTGGCAAGTGATCCTCCTGAGGTCACTAGAACTGGACGTGGCAAGACTACGGATGTGCTCTTCATGCCCCAGTTAAAACTTCAGTGAAAGCTCACATCATGTGCCTCAACTAGGGCAGAGAGCGAACATGGGGTCACGTACATGAGCTCCACTAACGCACAGGAACTCTTTCAGCTCAAAGAGTGTTTGCTTGTAGGCCCAAGCCCAAAGTCAGCACAGCCCTTGGGTCTACAAAGAGGTGCCGAAGCCCAGGGAAGGGCTCTACCTTCTCCAAGAGAGGAAAACACACCGTATTCCTTGCACAGATCCATCAGAAAGACAGGGGTGGAAATGAACATGGAAAGAATGGAAGAAAAACCACAACACACAGAGCATTCTCCACCCACTGAAGACTATGTTGTCACACAACTGTGCTGTGCATGTACGTGGCAAGAGCAGCTGCCTGGCCAGGAGGGAACTGGGGTTTAGGAGCACAAGGGAGATTCAACACCCAGTGCTGTGATGGGACTTCTACAAAGCTTCAACACTTACCTTCCTCCTCCCCAAAACAACCCAATTCAAGGTACCTTTGCTTCCTGAATATTTAGGAACTACCAGTAGTTTTTCTGAGCAGGACAAGCCACCAGGAGAGAGGCGAAGCACTTTGATCATCCGTGGTTTCCAGATGAAGGTCTGTAAGTGCAAGATCAGACTGGAGCAAGAGAAGTCACTTTGTCCTGCTCTCCCAAGCCTTAAAATCTCAGAGATGTCACCATGCTGAAATCTTTGATGAAGCAACCTGATGTCTGGAGACTCGCTACGCATCTACTGGCTCTCCTGCAAGTTCTCCTTATAAGCCAAGCCACAGTCCATCTCATAGAATCATAGAATAGTTAGGGTTGGAAAGGACCTTGAGATCATCCAGTTCCAACCCCCCTGCCATGGGCAGGGACACCCCACACTAAACCAGGCCACCCAAGGCCTCATCCAACCTGGCCTTGAACACCGCCAGGGATGGAGCACTCACAACCTCCCTGGGCAACCCATTCCAGTGCCTCACCACCCTCTCAGGAAAGAATTTCTTCCTTAGATCCAATCTAAACTTCCCCTGTTTCAGTTTGAACCCGTTACCCCTTGTCCTGTCACTACAGTCCCTGATGAAGAGTCCCTCCCCAGCATCCTTGTAGGCCCCCTTCAGATACTGGAAGGCTGCTATGAGGTCTCCACGCAGCTTCTCTTCTCCAGGCTGAACAGCCCCAACTTTCTCAGCCTGTCTCCATACAGGAGGTGCTCCAGCCCCTGAGCATCCTCGTGGCCTCCTCTGGACTTGTTCCAACAGTTCCATGTCCTTTTTATGTTGAGGACACCAGAACTGCACACAGTGCTCCAAGTGAGGTCTCACGAGAGCAGAGCAGAGGGGCAGGATCACCTCCTTCGACCTGCTGGTCACGCTGCTCTTGATGCAGCCCAGGATACGGTTGCTTTCTGGGCTGCGAGCGCGCACTGCAGCCGGCTCATGTTCATTTTCTCATCAACCAACACCCCCAAGTCCACCTTATTCACTTCACTGATTTCATTTGCTCAGCAGCCTGTGCATGTGGAGAAGAGATGAACCCCAGATCTTGTATGTGCCATCCTGGCACTGCACTGTTCTTAGACTAAGATTATACTTGGGAGGGGGCTGTTTGTACCCCCCTGTTGCAACACATGCACAAGGACCATCTCCACAATCCACTGTTGCTCCTCAACAAGGGAATCGTTTAAGGAAATTTTTAAGGAAAAAGCAAGCTTAGATTTATTATGATGGCACCCGGATTTCTGATCACATCTGACATCTTTAGTAAGAAACAAACCAAAACAAGCAAACAGCTGATGTCTCGCAAAGTCAAGACAGGTGAGACGGCACGAGAAGCCTTATCAGCGTGTCTCTTCTGCAAATGAGTCGATGAGAAGGAGAAATTCAGTGTCTTGCCCACTTACCCAGGAAATCAGCGCCAGCATTGGTAACCAGCCTGGGTCTCCCACATCCCACTCCGCAGCCTCTAACATGAGAGGTAGAGTTAGAAGCGACAGCTCCTCCAAACACCAATGGTCTGAGTAGGTGGACTTCACACGCGCTACTTTCTAGCTCAAGAGTATGAAAACATGCAAAGGGGTTGGGACTTCTTGGTGACCACAGAGCTACTGCAGAGCTCCCTCCTCTGAGACTCGCCGCTGGTCACAGGCCACTCTAGCAGAGCTCCGGGCTCCACAACCACACGTGGTCATTTCCACCGTGCTCAGCCCTGTGGCCACTTCCTTGAGAGCAGCTACAGATGTTTTAAACCTTTTTCGCTTTCAAATCGTGTCACAAAATGGAGACTTGTCCCAGATCTCTCCACCCCCTGCTTCCTCCTTCCTAGAGCTGGCAGCACTAACTGCACAGGCTGAGCATTACGATGGTGGCAGCAGAAAGAGAAAGCAAGCAAGCCCCATGCTCCCTCCTCATCCTCTATGCCATCCCCCACATGCATGGAAGCCACTTAGCCTCAGAGAAGGAACTGGTGGGAGAGGAGATTCTGCTACAGCAAAATGTCTTTACCTCAGAGAAGGAACTTGCCTAGGGTTATCCTGCAAGGGGGCTGAGCTGCCCAGAAGCCGTGCTGGCAGCACAGCACATCCTGAGGAGCAGGAGTTACTGATGTTCACCATGAGCAGCCTCAGGTTGACCATAGCAGCCCTCAGAAGAATGAGTTGAAACACTGGCACATCTTTGCACTGTATCTGGTTTAAAAGTAAGCGTCGCTAACTTGTTGCCATAAACACTTAAGAAAGTCCAGAGGAGGCCATGGAGATGCTGTGAGGGCTGGAGCAGCTCTGCTCTGGAGCCAGGCTGAGAGAGCTGGGCTGGGGCAGCCTGGAGAAGAGAAGGCTCCTGAAGGGGAGACCTTAGAGCAGCTCCAGTGCCTAAAGGGGCTGCAGGAAAGCTGGAGAGGGGCTTGGGACAAGGGCCTGTAGGGACAGGCCAAGGGGAATGGCTTTAACCTGTCCGAGGGGAGACTGAGATGAGCTCTTAGGCACAAGCTCTTCCCTGTGAGGGTGCTGAGGCGCTGGCCCAGGGTGCCCAGAGAAGCTGTGGCTGCCCCATCCCTGGCAGTGTTCAAGGCCAAGTTGGACACAGGGGCTTGGAGCAAGCTGCTCTAGTGGAAGGTGTCCGGGCCCGTGGCAGGGGTTGGAGCTGGGTGACCTTTAAGCTCCCTTCCAACCCAAACCACTCTGTGATTTTATGGCTTGTAAAGGCCTTAAAGAGTTTTATCGATGTGGTCAACGTCTACTCTGCATATACCAAGACATTTGCATCCCCTCGATTGCTTTATTCACACAGACTTCTGGTAGTCGTGTGCTTCCTGTGGTGGCTTTGCACTCTGGTAAGTGTTTTTTGATGGTTTGCCTTTTTCTTCTCTTCTTTTTGTAATGTGGTGAGAACATATTGTTAAAGTTCCCTCTTCGGGGCTCGCCATTTAAAACAAGTCATATACAAAAGCAAACAAAACTTTACCAGTTATCTTTGCCTTTCTGCTCAGAGCAAACCACCAACAAAGACATCCCCTAACCAGCAAACATTCTTTCTATAACACAGTTGCAAAACCATACAATTTCAGAGCCACCTTGGGATTTTCTATCAACAGCAAAAGCAATTTGATTTTCAAAGTCTCCTTCCCCTCTCTTTGTTCTTTACTCATCATTTAGTAAGTTACAATCACCCTGCTGTAATGCTGGTTGCCCCAAATGAACACTGCATGCAATTCTGGTTGGAGGAGGTATGGCCAGATGGTACAGAAACAGTCTCAAGGTTAAAGACAGTGTCTCAAGTGAAGCCCTTTCCATTACATACTAATATATATAATTTCCAAAGTAACAAAGTAAAAAGCTGAGATTTGAAGTGCAGAAATCCCTGTAAAGCAGCTGGTGCTCTGGTTGCAGAGAGAGTGCTAATAGTAACTATCTGGTCCTGTAAGTCACAGTGGAAAGCCATCAGTAAAGGCCATCATACATGGTAAAACAGGAGTGGAGCAACAAGAACAAATCCAATGGGATTTCAGAGCTGAGCACAGTGACGTGCGGTCTTACCAACACAGCTCCAGGTTAATCCGATTCAGGAAAACAAATTAAGGTACAGCCTTACTTACCGCTACCAAATAAAAGACACCAAGCTCAAAGAGGGGCTTTTGACAGTGCTCAAGGCCAGGTTGGACACAGGGGCTTGGAGCAAGCTGCTCCAGTGGAAGGTGTCCCTGCCCGTGGCAGGGGATGGAACTGGATGAGCTTTAAGGCCCCTTCCAACACAAACCAGGCTGGGATTCTATGAAATACTAGTCTGAAAAGCAGCATGACCTCATCCTCTGCCAGGTATAAGCTGCATGATGATTTCTGCTACATCATGCAAACTGTTGCTAACATTAGAAAATAGGCTGTAGCTCTCTTCTCCATGACTGTAAGCTGAGCGACTCCAGCCTTCCCTGCCCATCTCACTGGTCAGCCCTTGCCACTGCAGTCACACGCTGGGCAGGTCACCATCCCAGAGAGTGACCAACCAATCCTCAAGTCTATTCAGAAACTGCTGCATCACATCCACAGATCATTTTCTGTTGCTTCTGAGACAATTTACACACAGATGTTCTCTTGCTAGTGTTGCCATGGAAAGCCACAGCCATCTGAGATTCACTTAGAGAGAAACAAGCTCTACAGTAGCTATGCCACCCAGAGCTCTGAAAAATCAATACACTGACCTCCAACTAAAACCTATCTGCTTGGAAACTAGTGAAAGAGTCACAATAGCATCTCAGCCTTGTCTTACTATACCTATTAACTACTATATTTTGAATTGGCTTTTGCTTTCTCAGACACCAGGTTTCATTTTTTTCACTACAGTAAATGGCAGTCATCATGTTTGGAAATAAAAGGTGGCCTGCTGTTCCCACTGGTGCTAAAGCAGTTCACATATTGAGGGTGAATGTTCTAATAATGGTAGATGTAGCAAGAAGGGGCTACTATTTAAAACTGAAAGCATTCAGGTTATCCAGGTAATGAATGCTCTAATAAACTATAAGGAAAAAAATGTCTGTATTTAGCCACATGGGTGCACCAGAGACATGCTCAGAGGAGAGCAAGTTTTCCAACCCCAAAAGCTCCCAAGGGAATTTATTGGACTACACTGGTTCACTGTGTATAGAAAAAAGTGTTCTAAGTTTGGAAAACTGGGAAGAGAGAGACAGGCTTAGCACTTGTGTTAGAAACCAGCCAAGCCAAGGAAGATGCCTCTGACAGTCCTACCTCTGTCTTCATGTGTGATGCCTAGGGATAAGACCCATACACTTGGACCAAAGCTGTGTGCTTAAGGAGGTCTGCTCAACAAACCATGAGGACCACAACGCGGCTCAAACGTTGTATTTGCTTTTACATGTCTTTGAAAAGCAAGGGCTTGATGTAGGAGGTTAGCACGTGTATGAGTGGGTGGGCTTCTTAATGGGAAAGGTCTCTGGAGATAGCTCAATGTCACTTTAGGTAATGAGTCCCAGTGTCATCTTCCAGACACCATATTTTGTTATCCATGCATGTGAAAACAAACTAACAAAGCATAACCAGAATTATAGAATGGTTTCAGTTGGAAGGGGTCTTAAAGCTCATCCAGTTCCTCACCCAATCCCTTGCCACGGGCAGGGACACCTTCCACTACAGCAGGCTGCTCCAAGTCCCATCCAACCTGGCCTTGAACACTGCCAGGGATGAGGCAGTCACAGCTTCCCTGGGCACCCTGGGCCAGCGCCTCACCCTTGAGCAGGCTTCTTTTTGTCTCAAGAGAAATGCATCTAAAATCCATGTCCTCCTGGCTCCCACTGGCATGGCAGAGACCAGAAGGGAGATCAGTCTCCAGAAAGGAAAACCAAAGTCAAATTCAGACACTGCTGTTGGAACCTAACTGTAGTTTTTAGCTTTTAATTTCACCACCTACTTCTCAACAGTACAGTGTGTACCCGCTGGCATGCTCATAACCTGAGTATATACTTCAAAGCATGTGTGTGACTGGAGCTGAGAAAGATTTACTGCCATCGAGACGTAGGTTTTAATACATGTGGGAAATGCTGTTCTTTATTGCCCATCTGTGGGGATAAACACACTTAGCAATTACTTTTTATTACTGACTAATCACCAGAATACACCTTTAGTAATGGTTAGCTGTAAACATCTTCATCACTATTAGTCAGAGGAAGGAACTATAACTAGTTGCAATTGGCTTGTGTGAAGGAAAACGAGACACAACACTGAAGTCCCCCTAAGGTGATTCAGTCCAACTTATGGATTTTTTCCAGCTTATTTTCTGCTCTCTTCACCATCTCACCAAGGTCGGAGCCTTTTAGGGCAGGCAGCAGGTCAGCTCAGCCACACAGTCCCTGCTGCAGCCTTGCCACCAAAGACTGCTCATGCTTTATTTCATGCATGCCAAAGGGCAACCAGGGGTGGCAGCAAGGGTGTGGGAAACAGAAGAGTGCAGAGAACAGTGTCTAAACTGACCTTTAGAGAGAAAGGATCACAGTGATAGAACTTGAAACTGGTTTATTTTTAGTCTCTGCCTGCAAAATGATGGTACAGGCACCCATCTCTTCAAGAAGCAGAGCAGAGTTATACCTCTTCTTCCACAAATGAGCAGTGTGGGTATAACAACTTAAGAATGAGTTTGCAGTGACCTTTACTCACCTCAGCCTCAAGTAAGCAGTTTGTTAAGAAAGAACCTGTCTTCCAAGCAGGTTTCTCAGAGCTGAGAGGGAACCCTGACAATACGTGCACGTTGTTGTTTCCTCTCCTGTCACTCCAGACAATTGAGTCCACGATCTATCTTATCTTACTCTAAAATGGAAATCTGAAGTAGGTTGGATGAAGTTTTTGAGTCTTTCCTCTGTCTGAGAAAGGATCTCAGCCATCTGCATCTAAGCTTATAGAATCATAGAATAGTTAGGGTTGGAAAGGACCTTAAGATCATCCAGTTCCAACCCCCTGCCATGGGCAGGGACACCCCACACTAAACCAGGTCACCCAAGGCCTCATCCAACCTGGCCTTGAACACCACCAAGGATGGAGCATTCACAACCTCCCTGGGCAACCCATTCCAGTGCCTCACCACCCTCACAGTAAAGAATTTCTTCCTTAGATCCAATCTAAACTTCCCCGTTTCAGTTTGAACCCGTTACCCCTTGTCCTGTCACTACAGTCCCTGATGAAGAGTCCATCCAACTTGTCTCTTTAAACTGGAGATTCAGAAGCTGGATGAGCAGATTCTCCTCCAGGATATACTTCAGTTTGCTTGCAATTACTATGATGTTCTCAGGCTTTAATGAATCCTTATATTGCCTACCTTACTTAAAAAGAGGAGGTAAGCCATAAATATCACATGTAGAGGCAATAAAGAAATGGCATGGTACAGATCTCCCCCTGAATCATTTTTCTTTGACAAAATATGTGACAAAGACTGAAAAAACATCATTTGTCACAGTTGCAGGCTCTTTTCTTCCTAAACATCATCAAATACAAGTAAATTGGCAGAAGCCACTTGCAACCAAGGAAGCAAATTGTTGAAAGCCAAATGAAGCTATTTAGAAAGCTGAATAAGCAACTCGAGCTCTGCCAAAAACCAAGGATCCTTATGTTTCCATTGGTGAACAAAAAGCAGAGTCTGAACTGTGGTGGCTCTTCAACAGCAAAGCCAGATGCTCCTTTCTCTGCTGTTTTGGCCTCCTGTGTCCAACCCTACAGATGGTGCCTGCTGCTTTTTCACTTACATGCTCACACACACACAGTCATCAGCTACTCCTTTAAATGCAAAGATAGCATCAGTCACATCTGGAATGCCCTTCGTATACTAAAACAGCACATCCTCCATGGTTTAGTACTGCTTCTTCTACAGGCTTGCCAACCATCACAGCAATGCCATATGCTGAAGGCCACGCTGTCAACTGCTGCAGTTAAAGTCTTATCTAACAGTTTTTTCATCCTTGAAATGGAAGAACGCCCCAATATTCTTCTAGCATCAGTTTTATCTCCTGAGACAACTGAAGTAAATGTATCCTGGACTGCATCCAAAGGAGCGTAACCAGCAGGTCAAAGGAGGTGATTCTGCCCCTCTACTCTGCTCTCATGAGACCACAATTGCAGCACTGTGTGCAGTTCTGGTGTCCTCAACATAAGAAGGATGTGGAGCTGTTGGAACAAGTCCAGAGGAGGCCACGAGGATGATCAGGGGCTGGAGCACCTCCTGTATGGAGACAGGCTGAGAAAGTTGGGGCTGTTCAGCCTGGAAGAGAGAAGGCTGCGTGGAGACCTCAGAGCAGCTTCCAGTGTCTGAAGGGGGCCTACAAGGATGCTGGGGAGGGACTCTTCATCAAGGACTGTAGTGATAGGACAATGGGTAATGGGTTTAAAACTTAAACAGGTGAAGTTCAGGTTAGGCATAAGGCAGAAGTTTTTCCCTGTGAGGGTGCTGAGGCGCTGGCACAGGGTGCCCAGAGAAGCTGTGGCTGCCCCATCCCTGGCAGTGTTCAAGGCCAGGTTGGACACAGGGGCTTGGAGCAAGCTGCTCCAGTGGAAGGGGTCCCTGCCCATTGGAGGGGGTTGGAACTGGATGAGCTTTAAGGTCCCTTCCAACACAATTCTCCTGACTCCAGGATTCTATGTAGTGTTTCAACACAGGCAGACTTTGCCACAAGCAACTTGTTCTGCAGGGACATGGGGCTGAGAAGGAACCCAAAAATCCAGCCCACTCCTCCATCACCACCTATTAACACAGACGTAAGCACTTTCCCAAGCTTGCACTTATCTGAACTGATAATGTGAGCAGAGCAGTAGGGCTTTTCAAGATGCCGTATCAGTAATTATGGATTTTTTCAACCACCTCAAGTTCTAACCATTATTTTCTGAGAGTTCTCTAGTGAATTTCCACTATCCACTTCAGTTGTGAATGCTGTGCCTTGATGTGGTGTACTTATTAACAATTAAGAGAACTGCTGGTGTGAGTCTCTTGTCAACTATGAGCTATACCCCAGTATCACCCTGTCAAGCAAACTAGATATTTACACTCAATTAATTCAATCTCTTGGCCAAATACATACTCTATTTTTAACTAGCCAGACAAGAGTAAATTTCACATGCTTCCTCCAAGAATTGTGCTAACAGTGGTTCAGAGGTGGTAATACACATCAGTGCCTTTAGCGCACAACCGTGACCAGTGGGACAACTTCTCTCCTTAGGGAGCCCTGTTCAGCTTATGGATTTGAGAGTTTGTTTGTATTGCAGACTGCACAGTCACACTGTCACTAATGGTTTGGTCCTAGAATGACTAGAACTGGTCTTTAAACTCATCCATACCCACACAAACTCCACCAGACTTAGCACCTGACGCAGAGATGTGCCAATACACAGGGTGTCACCCCATGCGATTTCAGCCTAAGTGCTTCTCTGCCTAAAAAGTTGTAAATCTCTTCCAATTTACAACCAACTGCACTCTTCCATGAAATCCTGGTAGGGCCAAACCACCTCCCTTGCTTGCCTTCCCTAGAAGAACAGAATCATCCTCCTGCAAGGCTTACACAATGTATGAGAGCTGAAAAACAAAGTCTGGGTAACATACACTCTCCATGTCAGCATAGCGACTGGCACTCTCCAAAGCACAGCTATAAGGTCTGTTCAAAGTCAAAAAACACAAGAGGAATAAAAGATTTTCCACTTTCAGTCTGACTGCACTCCCAGCAGTGTCTTTATATTACAAACATTTGCAGTAACTCACTGCTTCTCAATTTCCAGTTTGGGCCAAGAGCAGTTTGTGGCCAATTCTCTTGGTCAGATCAGGTACAATTTGATTTCAATGCTCTAGAAGCAAACGGCAGCAGACATGGCTTAACTGTGGTTCTCCCTCCCTCCCTCCCATTGACTCTCTCACAACAGCAGCTTTGGATGCAGGACCATTTCACTGCTGCTGTGACTCAACACAGACAAATCACTGGGTCTTGCCTTGCTCCCCCCACTGATGACTGCCAAGATATCCGCTGTACATGCCATAGGTCAGCCTTTCTTCCCAAGAGGCTGATAACAAAAATTATCTTGGCTTCCACAGCTCAAGCAGGCCAGGTTTATCCACTCATAGAATCCCAGACTGGTTTGGGTTGGAAGGGACCTTAAAGCTCATCCAGCTCCAACCCCTGCCACGGGCAGGGACCCCTTCCACTGGAGCAGCTTGCTCCAAGCCCCTGTGTCCAACCTGGCCTTGAACACTGCCAGGGATGGGGCAGCCACAGCTTCTCTGGGCACCCTGGGCCAGCGCCTCAGCACCCTCACAGGGAAGAGCTTCTGCCTAAGAGCTCATCTCAGTCTCCCCTCGGGCAGGTTAAAGCCATTCCCCTTGGCCTGTCCCTACAGACCCTTGTCCCAAGCCCCTCTCCAGCTTTCCTGGAGCCCCTTTAGGCACTGGAGCTGCTCTAAGGTCTCCCCTTCAGGAGCCTTCTCTTCTCCAGGCTGCCCCAGCCCAGCTCTCTCAGCCTGGCTCCAGAGCAGAGCTGCTCCAGCCCTCGCAGCATCTCCATGGCCTCCTCTGCCCTCGCTCCAACAGCTCCACGTCCCTCTTGTGCTGCTGCCCCAGAGCTGGATCAGGACTGCAGGGGGGGTCTGCCCAGAGCGCAGCAGAGGGGCAGGATCCCCTCCCTGAGCTGCTGCTCATGCTCTGGGGGTGCAGCCCAGCACATGGGGGAGGTTCTGGAGTCAAGTGCACACTGAAGATGGCTCATCAGCCAAGCACTCAACCAAAGTGCCTCTGGTCTGAAGGGCTGTGATCCCAACCTCCCTCCCCAGCTCCAGGGTGAACACATAGCTCAAGGAACAGGGCTGCACAGCAGGCATCAAGAAAAAGCAGCTTCCAGCTAACATTGATTTCACTGCTGCTCTGCAGCAAACACCCCAACCCATGGCTACATTCATTTCTGCAACAGCTTGCCACGAGATGGGGAGGGTGGGAGAGAGCAGGGGCAGACCTGTTTAACAGGGAATCCACAAGCCACACTCTTGCACCTTCTCTGGCCCCAGCCCAAATCCTCAGTCAGCAGCAGTAAACAGGAAGCCACTGCTGAACTCCATGACACACATGCACACCCCAAGCAACCTCCTCAACTTCTTCCTCCTGCAAATACAGCTGTCAACATCTTTAAAGAAGAGAGTATCTGTATAAGCAAAGAAGGGAGTCAGGGCTGCTCCTCAGTGGTCATGAGAGCTCCAGGAACTGAACTTGTCGCTGTCCTGGGAAGGGCAGCATCCTAAGGAACATGGAAGTTGCAAGGAGGGTTTTGCAACAGAAAAGCTGTATATTCCACTGTGGCCAAAACCCAGGAATATCTGTTAATATATTAAAACATGTCCTTTATGAAACAGACTTCTACTTGATGAGATAGGAAAGCACCTCTAGGTACTACCAAGCTACTCGTCACCACTCCTTCTCACCACTACAGCTGTGCCACTGCTGATCTGGTTGCAACATTTGCAAGGTCCAGCCTTGATGCCAATTTAACCATGTAGGTCTAGATGCAATGCCTGAATCCTGGACTGCAGCACTTCTGGAAGCACCAACCAGAACAACAATTATGCCAAGACCTAAAAGTCTCAGAAAAGGCAGGACATCACCTTGAATCAATAAAATAAGCTGCTGCCACAAAAAGCAGCTTTAAGACCTTACTACAGCTTTTAAGTACCTTTCCTGTAAAGAGCTTAGTACAGTAAATGTGAGTAAGCAGATATTAAAAATAGCTGAGCAGAGACACTCTTGTTCGATCACTTTTAGCAGTGACTCAAACACTTATGACTCACGCCAAGTACATCCTGCTGTATCTGTTTTCCCAGTGCTCACTGTAACAACTCCTACTTTACATACTGGACATCACTGCTGATTTGGATACCTCAGGGACAGAGGGGTCGTGTGTGTCAGTACTTGCCACTGAAATTTAATCTGAATTTCCTACATGTTCCTTCCGCCTTCAAGGATGGTTTCTAAGTAAATGACTCACAGGAGTATGCTACAAAATGAAAGCCAACATTGAAAAGGACTAGAAATTAAGGAGTTGTCATGCCTAGTTTGACAAAAGGTTTGGCAGGCAATTATCAAGCATCTCACTTGAGAAAATACTTCTTACCCTCTCTTGTAGCTGCAGCCACACCAAGTTACGAAGTCACGCTCTAACAAGATTATCCTCCTCGTAATGCACAAGTCACATAGCCAGGCTTTGTGAATGCAGTATCTCTGCTGTTCCTCGTTCAAACCACCCAAAAATATCAGAGAAAAAACCCTTCTAAAGCACATCTTAGTCTTGTTTACTGGAGTTTACAGGAACAAGTGGTCACATATAGGGAATTTCCACCCAGTTGAATTCATAGCTTTTAGACTTCAACTGTACATTTACGATCAAAACATCAGAGAAAGGAAAAGCCATTACAAAACCTTCTTAACAGATGTACAATTCAACCAAGACTGATTGTAATTGATATCTGATCAGCTCAATCTCTTTAATACGACATGCACACCACAGGTGGCAAGGTGTGATCCTGTGTATTTTACATATAAGGTAGTGCTCCAGAACTGTTTATGTGCTTCCAAATCATATGTAACAGTCTTTGCCAGGCTTGCAGCAATATTCTCTGACCCAAATAACTTTGACACTCATGCCTTAAGAGATCATAAAGAAAATGACAAAGGGAAGACGAGAGAGAGGCTACTGGTAGCAAAGCAACATCAGGTAGTTCATCAGCATATATGTATATGTATATGAAGGATTATATATGATTATATAGGAAGGAGACACAGATATATATATATATGCATATATGTCTCCTTCAGGAGTTATGTGAAGTTTTTATATGATCTTTATTCTCATTGGCAATATAACAGTGGTATGTTTCTTTGGGGGTTGAGTGGCTTTTTGGAGAAAAGACAATGCAGGAGGAGAATCACTATCCTGAAACCCCTATGAAAAATATTTTGTAATTTATGGAAGCCCTACGTTGTTGAATGCTATATTTTCACAACTGTATTACGTACCTTTATGCATGAGTTATTGATAGTAACTTATACTGTGATAGGCTTTAAAATCTTCATTTTCTGCTCTTCTTTGCCAGAAAAAGCATAACACAACTAGTTTGGGGGACATTTTCACTGTAACTCAGAAAAGAAGAGAAGATAGATGAATATTACGCCCAAACCGACCCATTTCTAACTAACAAACAGTATTTGTCAGCTTCCAAAGCTAACAAAACTAGCAGTAAAGACCAAGCTCAAACTGTCTAGTCAGAAAAACAGGAACTGTGCTCTAGAACTGGGGTTTTGTGTTTCCCCTTTTGAACTTGATACTAGAACTAACAATGTATTTTGCGTCTAAGAGAACATGAGACAAAATCTTCTGAATTGGGGGGGAGGGTAAACTTAAAAGCAACTATTTGCTGCTAAAACTTGGTTCTAACTTCAACTAAACAGAGAATAGCTTCACACTACAAACTCCTTTTCGTACTTCTAGGAATGAGACAGCACAGGCGAGTGAACACAGCTGAAAAGAAAGGGCTACCAAAGAGGACCTCCCATGAAACTCCATCAGAAAGCCACGGAAGACAGAGAGGAAAAAAAGGAGAGAGGCAAGTCCAAGGCATTTTAAAATCACACCTCTCCCATTTCATACACTGTGATGAAATTGGGTGTTTTACAATTACAGTTCCAAAGCCTTGATTTCAAAACTAAGCACTATGGAGAAAAGGAACTTTTCAGAGGCATGCTTCACTCCAGGTCTGCAGCCAATCTGCAAATACCAGAGTGCAGCTATTCTGAGCAATACATGTTCAACTATAATGGACGATACTTGCTAGAAATAATACTTTAGAGGGAAAAAAAGGCTTTGGGGAGCAAATCTGCCTGTTAAAGCTCATGCAGTTCTGTAGGAGATGATGAAACCTAAAACCAGAAAGCACATTGTGCATACAGTAACTGCCTGCCACAGCCTGTCAGATCTGCAGCAAAATATGGCTACTGAAGCCTTGGCTCCAACTACTCTCAACCATAAAAGTACTTCCTTTTTGCTGTCCTTAAAAGCAACTTAGAAATTTCAGTTAGCAACTTGGTTGCTTTTAGTAAAAGCAACTTAGAAATTGAATTGCACATTCACATTGACTCAACAACAAAACCTCTTTCATATTTCATTACATTGCTGGTTTATCCTGTAACATCTAAATATGCCCAGTCTTAAACTGTTCAACCCTTACAAAAACTAGTGATACCACATCAAGCATTCCTCATCATTTACAGAAGCCTCCTGGATTTTAGAGAGACGAAGCTTCACTCCAAACCACTGCCCTAAATCACTGTAATTGCCATGTTATCCCATAAAAAAACCAAACTTGAGATGCATCAACACAGTAAAAGAATCATACTCGGCTTGTTTCAGGACTGAAAAACACAGTCAAAAACCCCTGTTAGTGTGTAACATAACACATTGAAACAATTTTTGTTGCACGAAATACATCTCTGTATCAAAAGGTTAACTGCAGACCTCAAACAAAACAGAAATTAGTTACAAGTGATCTCTTACGAAAAAATATGTGTAATTCCTGTACTAACTTGGATGTATCACCCCTCCAGCAGTTTCCTTAAGCAATCTGAGAATTATCAGAGAAATTTCACAGGGGGGAAATACTCTGTTTTCCAAACAGCTACTCAAAATCTTTCATTGCATCTTACAACCTGCAAACCTGGCTGTTACCAAGCAGCATTTCTGCTTTGGTGGTTACCTGTATGTCAAGAAGTAAAATCAGTTCATTTTCTCAGATGGTTCAATGCATGTAAATCACACTTAACCAGTAGGTGACTTCTGTGCAAATGCAGTCATAGTCTTGTATATTAAGTTGTTATCTTTAATATGCAAGGTTATCTGCAGTTAGAAACAGTCTACTGCATGTCTCTGTACCACTCTAGACACAGTCCTTCAATGCAAATGGAAGAAAAACCCAATCATTTTCCCTCATTCTTAAGGGGAAATAAACTCTAGAAAAAAACCCACCCACATGTTGTCAGTGTATAGATATTTAGCAACTCAGCAGTGCAGAACTCATCACTTCCATGTTTGTGCATCACTATGACCAACACCACAACACACAACAACCCATGCCATGATCCTCACCTTTGTATCTCCCCAAATGCAGTGCTGGAGGCTCCTGGCCCTGTTACTCAAGGATTACACAGATCACACTCAAACCCAAGTGATAATCCTACAGCATTAATCCATCCTTGCAGGCTTCTGAGGCATAAAGCACTGAGGAAAAGGGGATTTCAGTGCTCCCCACAGTTCCTCCTTTGCCCTCCAAAACATGTGTATGCCAGCACTCAGGATGGGAGATGAACTTCAGAGATAGATTTAACAGTTTCTGCTCTGGCAGGATCTTCACCTGCATGGAACAAGGATGGTCACACCATGTCTGTTCCACTCCATGTTGCTCCATCCTTCTCAAGCCACCGGCTCTTGAGCAGAACAAGCAGTTCTCAATAACATTTGTCAAAGGGGCTCATGCACAATTTTACACAACTCCTATAGTTAGGAGAACCTCGTTTCTCAGTTTCTGTTTTCTTACCAAGCCACCAGAAAGCTGACTGTCAATACCCATTAGCTTCCAACAAGAGCTCACAGCCTTTTAACTCCTCGAGTGTTCAGTGTGCAATTAGTCTGCTCATCTCTGAAAGTCTAGTGGAACAAATAAGCAGAACCACTCTCACAAACAAATTCACCTGAATTTAAGCAAAAGGCCACAAACCTTTGCCACAAAATCATCACAAGTAGAATTCCTAACATCTGCAAAGTCAGAGAAATCCCTGTGCCACTGTTTCCTTATCAATCACAGCAAGCAAGAAAAAGTACACTTAAATTTGAGATTCAAAATACCTGCTGTATTTTTTTCTTTGATAGCAATAGAAGAGCTGATTTGTTGGCTTAAACCCATCGGAAATACACCACCCCTCTTTTTCAGTCTCAAAAACTGACCCTAGCACTAACAGATGGTTCTCAGCACTAACAGATTGTGACCAGAGGTCACTGAAATAAGGGCAAAGGACTTCATTTGGGCTGCTTTAAACTTCGCTTTCTGCTAGTTAGCATCACATACTTGACCTAGGCCCCTGGAAAATACTTTGGATAGGAACTCAGAAAGAGCCACCCTGCCATTTTAGCTAGGAATGATGAAAGTTTAATTGAGAATTACAGAAGCCAAAACCACCATCTTTTAAATCTTACAGATTCTTTTCTGTTTACTGTAACAAGAGAGCAAACAGATGTGGCAAAGGAAACAAAATCAGCATGCCAGATACTCCAATAACCAGATATTCCCTACTGGTTGTGAGCATCTACTTGGTTTTTTTTAGAGGACTGACACACACAAATTTAAGCTGGCAATAAATGTAACTACAGAATTACAAATGGAGGTATCAGAAGGTTGTTTTTATTAAACCACAACTTCCATGAAAAATAAATATACCGGTTACCTTCTGGAATTGAACAGGATCAAACCAGGAAGAGATACCTCAGCTGTAAACTAAGAAAACCTGGCAGGGGACTCAGTATGCAAATGCAAAAGACAACTCTACACCAGCATTGCCAAGTCACCAGTTTACTGCAGAATGCTTACAGCCAAAGAACACCCACCGCACCAGGCTTCTTCACGGTATTTAACTTCTCAGGGCATATTCCCAGGAGTTTAATTTATCCTTCTACCCCTTTTAAAGCCATTTCATAGCCCATCCCCAATTCTGGATGAGGATGAAACAGATGGGGGAGAAAGGGAATTGCCCCACTGCAGCACATTTTATGAAGGGGATGTTCATAGAGTACACTGCTTGCTGCTCTACAGAGCTATGCCATTTTCTTCAGAAGAGTTTGATTCTAATTCAGTTCTGAAAAATCCATCCCTATTAACAGGGGGATATAACATATTAACCTTCCTAAGCCTTTGTATGGGGCTTAGCAAATTATACGTTAGTGTTTGTAAGTTGTGCCCTCTCTAGGAGTCCACACCATGAGACACCCCACTAAAACCAGAAGAGCTTTGTAGGACCACAAGTGTGTATTTGTTTATGTGATTGTGATCACTGTATCAGTCTTACCTGCTAATTAAACTACTCTCAACCTCCCTTGTCTCTGACACTGAGTAGCAATAGGTTTTGAAAAACAAACACCTTGCAGAACAAGTGCTGATTAAATTGCTTTGAAAACAGGAGCTGAAACATGGTAAATCTTATTTCCAGCCACAGCCATGCAAAAAAAGCTGCAGTTCTAACAAAAGGCTTTGCCAGCTTCAGAAAAACTATCAGGACAGCTGCTTGTACCTCAAGGACAAACTCACCACAAAGCTGGGGACAAATCAAGTTCTTCAGGTAATTACTCAGCTTCACTGATATACACCAATTTGTTTGTGCAAAACAAGTTGCCTGGAACTCTCATGAAAATAGGAGTTAACAGTGTGAATGCACGCGAAAAGCACAGCAGTTTACATTAACCTCTAATAAAATTTATCAAGCACTTAAATAACAAAGATACAATGGCTTGGAAAACTCCTACGGAATCTGTTCATCAGAGGAAAGCATGGAACAATCTCAAGGCACACAATGAGCCAGCATAGCAGAGGTGGAGGTAATGCATGATCCTGATTTCTCTCCCTGCAGAGGCAGAGTCCAACCATAGATTTATAGCTTGGCAGCTCCTTCCCTTGTCACATAAAATTACTCTCCAAATATACAGGGCAAGAGGGTGGTTCTACCTGAATGCTCCTCTGCATGCTAAATGACGCATGAAGCACATCAACAGGTATATGCTGTGGTGCAAGACAAGCCTAAAGAAAGTTATCCAGGTTAGACATAAGGAAAAAGATCTTTACTGTGAGGGTGGTGAGGCACTGGCACAGGTTGCCCAAAGAAGTGGTAAATGCTCCGTTCCTGGCAGTGTTCAAGGCCAGGGCTTGGAGCAACCTGGCCTAGTGTGAGGCACCTCTGCACATGGCAGAGGGGATGGAACTAGATGATCTTCAGGTCCCTTCCAACCATAATTATTCCATGATTCTAATTAGGTGGACTCTATGAAGAAGTTAAACTGCTCCCACTTAAAAGCATATTGGTGTTTCTTCTGCAGATTTTCACAACACGGTGTCCAAGTTAGCACATCCCTGCGGGAAGCAGGGGAGGGAGCTGATGAGAAGTGCTCTGAGCTGGAACAGGTATCCATCAGAACACGTTAGTTGCTCAACCGAAGGGTTGACATGCCGCAACAGGAGTTCCTCAAGATAGTTCTACTGTGATCTGCAATGTGAAACCACAGCCTCAACAATACCCGGGCAGCGCTGCTCACCTCCTCCCTCTCCATGCACACCATAAGCAAAGAAAAATGTGAGCTCATTTCTCACTTAATTCTATGGCAAACTTGTACCAACACAGTGAGATTAAACCTGGAGATACCATGCACTTTTACTGCAAAGTAAACTTTCAGTCAATACCAAATCTGTACACAGCCAAGTTAGCATGACCCGTGTCTTAGGTTTTAATTGTTTAAGGCTGTGCTCGAGTACTCAGGATTTAAAAGGTGCCTTTTTTTAAGCTAAGTGAGCCCTCTGTTTGCTGATGTATCTTGCTTATATTGATGTAACTTGGCTGTGTGTAAGTCACATGTACAGGAAGTTGAAAGGACTGTAAAACCCACAGGACTGTTGTCTTTTTTTAACTTGGCAGAAGATAACTGTTCTTTTGTAAGGCTGAAGTCCTTCGAGTCAACTATCCCTATATGTCCTTTCACTTACCGCCTGTGGCTTTGAAGTCAAACCCATGCTCTCCTGTGTTAGCCAATTCCACACTTGCAAGAAAGGTGTTCATGGCCATAAGTTACTACTGAAATAAGGGCTGGCATAAACCAACACAAGCTGATCATTTCCAGGTGACGCTGGTGGTAAGACAAAGAATCCCAATGCTTCTGCTAGCAGCTTGCATCTACATACAACACATTCATCAGGCTATGCGGGCTTGTTCTAGACTGCCAATAAACACAACCTCTATGTCCCCTTCATGAAGGCAATGATATAGAAGCATCAACACAAGCATAAACTTTCTCGGCAATGAACAGTTATGATCCTAAGAAAAAAATGGGGACCAAACTCATTTTCTCTGATTATACCATCACTTTCAAGAATGGGGATGAACTATTGACTATTCCCTGTCTTTAGGGGACAGAGTTATTAAGAGACTTCCTAAAAATCAATACTAACAGTCAAATAAAATACATTAAAGCTATTCTCTGCCTATGATGGGCACTGATGTTCCTAACAGCAAACCAGTTAGAGGAGTGATGAGGTTATAGCACAATTTCAGAAGGAGGTGTCCATTACAGCCTGCAGACCACTAAACAGACTTCACCTTTAGAAACAGTGGAAGACAGTAAGTGCTAAGTGTTGGAATTGCTGCTGTTAATTCCGTAAGCCTTCAGAAGGGTAGAAGATTCAAATAGGGAAAAAAGAAAAGTGCTTAATACAAATGTAACACAAATCAACAGCAGGAAGAGGCAAAAAGACAAACAGCGGATCTGTAACCTGTTTTCAGTGAGGGTAACTACCGAAGAAGAGGGCTCCAGCACAGGTTATAGAGCTGTAAAGGCTGCCAACAGAGGCTGATAAATACAGGTCAGGCTCACTGCTTCAACTGCCTGGTTCCTTTTGAACTTTTAAACTCTCTAAATAGATGGGCTCTGGCAATTTCAAAATCATTAGTGTCTGTTCCTCCGAGCTTTGAGGAAAAGTGAAATACAGAAGCGTTCAGGAAGTGAAAGGTGATTTCTTGAGCATCTGCAGTAAACATGAAAGACACTGAGTGTACAAGAAAACCATATCAAGTGAACTGCAAATGCCAGCTTAGAGCTGTTCTTGATTAAAAACCTCAGAACCAAGGGTGGCCACACCTTCCCTCCACACAGGAGGCCACCAACTTCAGTTAAGATGCAAGACCTTGACATCCTAAGGACAAAACCAAACCAATCCGTGCAAAATAGCAGATTTAAATATAAAAGACTGAGCCTAATGCAACACTTAAGCTAAATGGTATCTTTTATATCTCCCTTCCCCCCCTTAACATCTAACGCCCAACAAACTCAGGGGGTACAAGGATGATGGAGAGGGACTGTAGTGACAGGACAAGGGGTGATGGGTTTAAACTTGAACAGAAGTAGTTCAGGTTAGACATAAGGAAGAAGTTCTTTACTGTGAGAGAGGTGAGACCCTAGCACAGGCTGCCCAAAGAAGTGGTAAATGATCCATCCCTGGCAGTGTTGACAGCAAGGTGGAACAGAGCCTTGGGCAACACAGTCTAGGCATAAGGCATCCCTGCCCATGGCAGGGGGTTGGAACTGGATGATTTTAAGGTCCTTTCCAAACCAAACCATTCTATGATTCTAAAACAGCAGATTTAAATATAAAAGGCTAAGCCTATTTCAGCACTTAAGCTAGATGGTACCCTTTATGCTTTTTTCTCTTTTCCTTAAAAATCGAATGCCCTACAAGCTAATATAACTTTACCAAAAGCACCCAATCGAAAAAAAAAAAAAAAAAAACAACAAACCTGCTTTGAATTCATCATCATCCCCTGGTAATAGCCAGAGGAGTGCAGAGATGAGTATTTCTGGCTGGCAAGCAACAGGAAATAATTTAGACTGTCCAAGTGCCAAGGCTTTTAAGGTTTGTTTTGTTTAAGGTATCTCTTTGTGCTGCTCGTGTCTCAAAATGAGTATAAAAGTTTGTTCTGCCAAATTGATTTCCTGAAAAACTGCGTCCATGTACAAACAAACGTCTTGTAAGTGTTCCTTCTCCTCTCCCAATCCCCTGTGACTCCGAGCCACAGATCCAGCATGGTCTGCTTCAACTTCCTTACCTAAAAAAGTAGGAGGCTTAGATCGGTCCTTCCTTCTGACATGGAAGGTATAGGGACTTTTCCAGCACTGCTGTCTCCAGCACAGCCCCAGGCACAGTAGCTCTCACAGCACACCTAGGGACAACCTCCTAGGCTGAACGAGAATTCTTTCCTGTTCTCAATAGCATGAGTCAATATTATCTCAATTCCCAGCCAGTAAAATTAAGTAGTTGAAAAGATCTGAAGTGGAAGATCAACAGAGTTATTTTGATGGATTATGCCCAGATTGAAGGGTTGTTATCAAGAGTACTGCTAATAAAATTAAGTATTACAATAGCTGAATTCCAACTGGGCCACCTGAGGGGCAATCCAGACTCTGCTCAGTTTTCAAATAGCTGGAAATGACAGGAAACAAAACATTCAAGGAACACTTTGAACAGCATTTGGTGTCCAAAACTGCTAAAAACTCACACTCTGCTCATGTATTGGTGAGTCCACAAGCCAGGGCCCCTCTCAGATCCACTCTGCAAACAAGGGAGACTGCGTACCAAGGTCTGAAGAATATGCAGATTTTCCTTTAGGAGTTTCCTCCTGGAAGTATGAATAACAGTTGTCACTTGGCTTTTGTGTTCAAAGGGAATTAAGCCTTTGGGGACTGGGGAGGGAATGCAGCATTTCCAGAAAAAAAGGGAGGAGACAGGTGCTGAAGGAATAAACTGTGCAGTGGCACGGCACCCCAAAGCTTCTAAACCCATGGAATGCTGCAGGATATGCTTCTCCATCTGCAGACTGACTCCTCATCTTTGTAAGCCTTCCAGTTCCCTCTTCCAGTACATGCACAGGCAACCAAAGTCTTGACTCATGGTAAATCCTACATGCTTCAGAAGTCAGAGAATATAGAAATATAGAATCAACAACGTTGGAAAAGACCTTTCAAGATCATCAAGTCCAACCATTCCCACAGCACTGCCAAGGCCACCACTAAATCATGGCACTGAGGGCCTCGTCTGCATAGTTTGTGAACGCTTACAGGAACAGTACAGCCTCTTCCAATGCCTAACCATCCCTACAATGAAGAATTTTTCCTAATGTCCAGTCTAAATACTGAATTTATCCCATGTATTAGCAAACCCTCCTTTATATAGCAGGCCAACTTCAAAGGAGAAGTCCAAAACACTTCACAAAGCAAATTTTATGATGGATATGTGCATTTATGATAGATACATGCATTTCTGATAGATGAGCTTCTTGAAGCCAGTTGCCTTGTGAAAGGCTTGCTCTTGACCAGCAAGCCCCTGCTGCTGCTTTAGGAGCTCCATAGCTACAGCAGAAGAGTGACTTGGTATTTCTGAAAGACAGTTTGTTTGCTATCAGAACTGCTGACAAAGCAGAATCAATAGCAAGCCTGAGCCATTTACTCCAACACAAGCAATTCTATTCTCTGGGAGCTGTAACTGTACTGGTTCAGAATCTTAACTCCACAGGTAGGTTCCTCCTCAAACAAAAACTGCAATTCCATTTTCCCCAGGCTTTTACCACCACCTCACTCAATAGTTCGGGATGATGCACAGATCTCTGTTCTTCCACTGACTTCCAGTTCTTCTCCTTTATTTTCTATCTTACCTTTCACATCCAGCAGGGAATTAAAAAGTCTAACAGAGTAACAGAGCACTTTTATAGCCCAGCTGTTTCAAATTGTAATCATAATCACATAACATGCAGAGAACCACATCCATGTCACTGTTATCAAACAGCTCAGAGGATGGTAACAGGTAATGACAGGCAACATAAATGCTGCAGGATGTACTCCCAAGTAGAAGCTGCTCTTCATTTCCTGCAGCTCAGTTTTTCTGTCAGTTATGCAGTTTAAATTACATTCATGTAACAGGTCCGGGGGGGGGGGGAAACCCTCAATTACTCCATCGAGCTTACAAAACTGTAGTTTTATAAAATGGTAGCTTTATAAGCCTGAAGAAAAACATCAGGACTTGTTCCTTAAAAATGCACCTGTTTTTGACAGACCAGGACATTAAAACCACTAAATCACACTTCCTCACTTTCCCCTTCCGATTTCAATCAAAAGGAATTGCAACCAACCTGCCCAAAAGAACCATCAGCAGCTTCATTTTCCAGTAACCTCGTGCTCTTTAGCACTGTTTCAAGTCTTTTTGGAAGGACGGGGTGAATTGGGAAAAACAAATAGTGGCCAGGGTACCTACAGCACTGCTAAAGACATTGAGTGAGCAGAGTAATGCCCCCTAATCTGTCTCTTCATGTAATGCATAGGAACTACAGCAATAGACAGAACAATTTAGTGGCCAAACACCCCAAATGCTGTTCTTGAGACCCCGCTTTCCTTCTTGATAAGTTCTGGCCTATTTGTCTCGCCCTACTAGCAAACCTGAGCAGTATCAGTCCATGAAAAAGCTTTCTTTCTAAAAGGCAGGCTCTGGGTATTACCTGACTGAATCACGTGCTTGAACCAGAGAAACCATTTGCTATCAATTTGGCAAGCATTTGCATTACCAATACCTGAAATCTAATTGCATTTTAAGTGCTTGAGAGATCTAGAGCAACTTTGAGTGTGTTTACAGGAATAATAATAATTTTTAAGAAACTGCAAAGTGTTGGAAAGGCTACAAAAGAACAAGTTGAATATTGACAGTTTATCATCCAGAAGATAGTGTTTTATCATTTTTAGTTCCTGTTGGCCATGAGACTAGGCAGGAACCATGACCCAACTTAGCCTTCCCTCCACAACCTGGCTCCTAAACACACGCCATTCTCATGTCTAAATACAAACCAGTCTAAAAGGTTTCTTTCTATGCGTAAAAGCTTTAACTTCTCAAAACAATTCAAACACCTTCCTCCATATGTAAACACAGAGCAGCTCCTTGTGCAATTCACGCCCAACATAGCATTCAGATACAAGAATTCCCTGCTTTTGTGCTCTATTTTGAATCTCTTTCTCATACCAAGTCAGGCAGCAGCAAGGTGCCAAGAAACCCGAGGGCCAGCTCTGCAGGTGAAGAAGGTGTTTTACCTCCGAATCAAGGGAGGATGGGGAGGAATGGGGTAGGAAAGAGATGAAATCTCCCTGCCCACAAGAGCAAGCATCACTGTCAGGATGCTGCCTACGAAAACCGAAAGATTTTTCCCAGCAATGCAAAAAAGGGAAGCTGATTTCTGTGAATTCAGCCATTTATTTGAAAGACTAGATTCCTGTAGAAGCGTTCATCTAAGCTTACTGTATTAGTATCACTTAATTCTGCTAACCAAGAACCCTGCCTTACTTCCAGCCCCAAAGTGGTAAGGTAAAAGAATTAAAGCAAGTTAAATTGCACACTCCATTTGACTAAAGAAAAAACAAACTTATAGAATCATAGAATAGTTAGGGTTGGAAAGGACCTTAAGATCATCCAGTTCCAGCCCCCCTGCCATGGGCAGGGACACCCCACACTAAACCAGGTCACCCAAGGCCTCATCCAACCTGGCCTTGAACACCGCCAGGGATGGAGCATTCACAACCTCCCTGGGCAACCCATTCCAGTGCCTCACCACCCTCTCAGGAAAGAATTTCTTCCTTAGATCCAATCTAAACTTCCCCTGTTTCAGTTTGAACCCGTTACCCCTTGTCCTGTCACTACAGTCCCTGATGAAGAGTCCCTCCCCAGCATCCTTGCAGGCCCCCTTCAGATACTGGAAGCTGCTCTGAGGTCTCCACGCAGCCTTCTCTTCTCCAGGCTGAACAGCCCCAACTTTCTCAGCCTGTCTCCATACAGGAGGTGCTCCAGCCCCTGAGCATCCTCGTGGCCTCCTCTGGACTTGTTCCAACAGTTCCATGTCCTTTTTATGTTGAGGACACCAGAACTGCACACAATGCTCCAAGTGAGGTCTCACGAGAGCAGAGCAGAGGGGCAGGATCACCTCCTTCGACCTGCTGGTCACGCTCCTCTTGATGCAGCCCAGGGTACGGTTGCTTTCTGGGCTGCGAACGCACACTGCAGCCGGCTCATGTTCATTTTCTCATTGACCAACACCCCCGAGTCCTCCTCTGCAGGGCTGCTCTGAATCTCTTCTCTGCTCAACTGGTACCTGTGCCTGGGATTGCTCCGACCGAGGTATCAGACCTTGCACTTGGCATGGTTAAGAACATTTAAGACGTGAATCACTAAAAACATATTGATAAAAATGCTTGTAAAACCTGCCTGTGATCACGTAACAGCACAAATGACACCAAGACCCCAATGTGGTTCGCTTGCTCAGACGGAGCAGCACATCCTTCCGTGGCTTTGTATTTCAAAGCACCTGTGTCAGTGTCA
The DNA here is from genome assembly GCF_963264785.1 of Psittacula echo. Classification (NCBI taxonomy): domain Eukaryota; kingdom Metazoa; phylum Chordata; class Aves; order Psittaciformes; family Psittacidae; genus Psittacula; species Psittacula echo. The sequence continues at coordinate 2,586,153 of NC_137740.1, read as the reverse complement.
CCTAGCACAAACCCAGATCAAGGTGCAACTTCCTGCATGTTTAAAAAACAAGTGCCAGGAGGAAATGACAACTGCTCCCCTTATATAGGCAAAACTGAACTGAACACTGAGCCTCAGCAGCCGTGAACAACACGGTACCAGCACACATCCCGCTAAAGAATTACACTGCTGAAGATCTTCTCCAAGCCAGAGTTAAGCTGGGTTAATGGGGGTTAAGTTTAAACGCTGATGCAAATCTGAATGATTTCTACCTCCCCAATCAAAAAACCACAACTTTCTTGCACTGCACTTATCTGCCCTCCAGGCTGCCTCAGAATTTACCCCTCATCCTTTATCTATCAGCCACCCCCTTAGCTACACACTTCCCTAGCACCACCCTGTCCTCCTTAAGCACAGTCTGATTAAACAGGGCCAGATCCAGCCTCTCCTGCCACATCGAGCAAGTGCCATGTTGTCTTTCTGCCACCAACCTACACGGTTAGCAGCAGTGTTGATGTACTTCAGGCTTCTGTGTCCTGGTTCTCCTCATAGATGAGCTTTCTACGTGTACTTTGAAAAGCCCAACTCAACAGGGTTGTTCCCACATACACACAGAGCTGAGTTGTAGTTTTAGGGTGTTCGGAGAAGGCAGAAAGTAGGTGCAACTTGGCAGTTGCCTGCTCTGCATCCCTGCCTGCCCTTTCGGATGATGAATACCCAACCTGCCGCTCGATGGCTGCCACCACCCTCAGAGGAAGGAGAATGGGGCTAAAAGATCACCAAAAAGTGCCTCTTTCCCTTCCACACGAACAGATGCCAGGCTGGCAGCTGGGCACAACCAATGTTCCCAAGCCCTTAACTTGCACAGAAGCATGAGGCAGTCATCTCCGAGCAGCTCCACTTGCAGAGCACACCGAGGCCGCCTGGGGGGTCCGAGCTCACTCAGGAGTACCCGGGTGCGCTCCAACTTCACCCATTTCCACCAGCGGCCAGAACCGAAGTTATTTCACTCCGGTTCCTCCTATCGCCAAACACCGGCCTCCCACGACGGGGCCATGGAGTCGCCTCTCACCGTAAACGTGGCTCTCAAACCCCCTTCCCGGCCCGGCTCGTCCCCGCTCCGCGCTGAGGGGTGCCCAGCGGCACCGCACACCCGAGCCGAGGCGCCGGGCCTGGCCGCCGCGCCCGCCGGGTCAGCCCCGCGCCATCGGCCATCTCGGGAGCCTCCCTCAGGAGAAGCGCCCGCCGCCCACACCGCCCTCCCCGGCTCCCCCCAGCCCAGGGCCCGGCCGGGGGGCCGCGGCAGCCCGCTCCGGCCCAACTCACCCCTTCCGTCGCGGCCGGCCGGCCGGGCGGGCGTGCGGCTCAGCCGCGGCCCCGCGGGGCTGAGGGGCGGCGGGGCTCGGCCCGGTGCTGTCCGGAGCGGGCGGCAGCGAACCCACGGCCGCTCAAGGCAGCGGCAGGGCGGCGGTCCCGGCACGGCGGCGGCTCCCGCCTGCGGAGCATGCGCGGGGCCGGGCCCGCCCGGGGGTGGTGCCTGCCCGCGGCCGCCTCCCGGGCTAAGAGGCTGCGAGGACAGGGGCGCTGGGAAAGAGCGGGGTAAAATGGGCCTGTATCCTGAGTGGTGTGAAGAGGGATGGGGATACCAGCGAGTGGGGTCAGCACGTGGGTGATTATAAGCGGGTTATTAGCGGGTGATTAGAAACAGCTGCCAGCCAACGTGTTGCGGCACCGCTCAGTGCTGAAGTTGTGGGGTTGTCTTCACAGCTGTGGAGCTGAGGCTACAGTGGTTGTTTCCACAGACCTCCATTGTCTGCCATGGTGTGGGCTGAGCTCTTGGTGTTACATGGATCACAGAATCCCAGCCTGGTTTGGGTTGGAAGGGACCTTAATTCTCACCCAGCTCCAACCCCTGCCACGGGCAGGGACACCTTCCACTGGAGCAGCTTGCTCCAAGCCCCTGTGTCCAACCTGGCCTTGAACACTGCCAGGGATGGGGCAGCCACAGCTTCTCTGGGCACCCTGGGCCAGCGCCTCAGCACCCTCACAGGGAAGAGCTTCTGCCTAAGAGCTCATCTCAGTCTCCCCTCTGGCAGGTTCAAGCCATTCCCCTTGGCCTGTCCCTACAGGCCCTTGTCCCAAGCCCCTCTCCAGGTTTCCTGCAGCCCCTTTAGGCACTGGAGCTGCTCTCAGGTCTCCCCTTCAGGAGCCTTCTCTTCTCCAGGCTGACCCAGCCCAGCTCTCTCAGCCTGGCTCCAGAGCAGAGCTGCTCCAGCCCTCGCAGCATTTCCATGGCCTCCTCTGGACTTAACTCGATCATCTTTAAAAACCCCTTCAACCCTATCTCTAACCTCTCATGAATGAACTGGTGTAAACAACTTGGTTTACACCAAGGTGAGGAGACACACACAGTTCTCCCCTCTGCACAGAAGAGAAATGGGTTTCTGCACTGTGGTTTCAAACTCTTCTCAAAGTCACAGGAAGCTGCACAAGTTATCAGCTAGAAGATGATTCAGTTCAATAAAATGATTTCCCCCTTCCCACACACACGCGTATTTGGCATTTTATTCTGAAAGAAGAACCAATCTGCTGCTGCTTTTGGGGAGAATTGGCCTAATAGCTGAATCGGTCAGTAAAAAACCCCAACAATGCTGAAGGTGCCCCCTTTCAACGTAATGGTTGCTGTTATTCAGACTCATCAGAGCACACTGATAACATCTTTTTATCAAGGTCTTCTCATGCATGGCAGCACATGGGTGTACAAGTCCCATTGCCATTGCAAAGTGTTCAGAGGCCAGCACAGGTCATCAGTCCCAGCTCATCTGCCCCAGCTTGTGCCCCAGCAGTGGTGAGGTTTGAAGCTCTTTAGGAAATCAACCCAAAGCTTTTCATCTCCCACATTGGAGCTGGGAGGCGAGAGCTGACTGAGTGTGAGCGCACGTGTGTGCATGTGCAGCCTTCCAGTGTCTGAAAGGGGCCTACGAGGATGCGGAGAGGAGCTCTTCATCAGGGATTGCAGTGATAGGACAAGGTTTAAACCTTGTCTGGGTTTAAACTTAAACACAGGAAATTCAGGTTAGAGACAAGGCAGAAGCTCTTCCCTGTGAGGGTGCTGAGGGCTGGCACAGGGTGCCCAGAGAAGCTGTGGCTGCCCCATCCCTGGCAGTGTTCAAGGCCAGGTTGGACACAGGGGCTTGGAGCAAGCTGCTCCAGTGGAAGGTGTCTCTCCAACCCAAACCATGCTATGATTCTATAGTGGGTGCTTGAGGTTTACAAACTAAAGGTAGATAATCATTGATTATTTCTTTCCCCTCTCCTAAGAGGAAACAAACTGGTGCTACCTCACCTGTGTCCACAGCAGTCAGAGAGCATAATTCAATTCACAGCGCATCAGCGGAGCATAATTCAGATGCTTTTGCACCATATTAACCTTTTTCCTCAGCCGCATGGCATTGTTTGGTCTGGATTAACCACACACTGTGGGTGCACAGGGAAGCACTGGAGTCTCACCCTGTTTCCATCACTCTAGTAATCTTAAATCAGGTTAGGAAAGAGCCTGAGGTTGGAAGGAAAGAGGTCAAAACCTGCAGATGTGTGGCTGTGTCACAGCTCTCCGGTCCCACCATTTCTTGTTGCCTGCTTCCCATGATCTGCTTGCAGAGGATGTGATTCCATTGATTAGAATCAGAATCACAGAACCTAGAAAGCTTTGGGTTGGAAGGGACCTTAAAGATCATCTGACCTTCTGCCACAGGCAGGGACACCTTCCACTAGACCAGGTTTCATTCTTGCTAGCCCTTTCCATAGCTTTGCCTTTATAATGATAAAGTCAGGTTTTCTTGGTGGGTTTTCATGCCAAATAACGTACCAGATCTTTGTTGTTATTTACAGGCAGGGTTTGTATCCCAGCACAGCAACTGATGCTGTGAATGTCCTTAAATCCTGAAGCTCAGAGCTGCGAATCAAAGCCAAGGAGGTGGCTGTGACGGAAGGATTGCATGAAGGGCTTAGCCTGGGGCTGCTCCTGGCTGCAGCAACTCAGGGGAGAGCAGCTTTACCTCTGCCTCCATCTAAATTGGTGCCCATAGCCCAAGACCATGTCCAGGAATGACCCAGGCTCCCAAAGGCTCTGTCCTTCAGTGAGAATTAAACTCTCACAGGCTCACAACCTCGCTTTAAAAAATGGTGCTCAGCTCCTACGGCACATTCAGCCCCATAGAAATGGTGTGTTCAGTCTCCTGGTCTTGCCTGCAATGTAAGCTTTCTGCTTTTCCTCCTTTATGTCAGGACACTGGTGCCTGACATTACTTGCTGTTCTCTGACATGTAACGGGGGGGGAGATCAATGTGCTTCTAAAAATTACTCCAAGAACTATGTTAATGACAGGGGATGATTTCCAGCCTGTACGCAAACCAGTCTGGTTTTACCACAACATACCGCCCCATGAGAAAGATGTAATTTTGCATTAAAGCCTTTAAAGTAGCTTTCTCTGAGGAATTAATCATATGGATTTGCTCATAAAGAGAACAGGCTTGCAAACAGCTGCAAAAAGGCCTTTGATGCACAGTAAGTTTTTCTTTCCCCTGTAAGTATCGTACCAGGGTGCAGTGATGGGGCAGAAGAATGACTGTGTTCTTTATTTTGTAACTTCCAGGATGCACTGATACCCTCCACAATAAAAAAGGCCAAACTACAGATGACTGCCTTGGTGTTTGTGAATTGAAAGTCAAATTCAAACAGATTCTCTCCTGTAGCCTTCTTTAAAGGAGGGGGAGGGATGGATGCAGGAATTATCCCTTCCTTGCCTGCTCTGTAGTTTGGTTTTCAAGCTTCCAGAAGCCAAACTTCACCTTTGCCTCTGAAATGGGGATGTTTCCACACTACTTTAAACAGTATAAATGTTTTAAAGCCTTTTTTTTTTGTGGCATTTCAAGGTACAGTGAGGGGTCCTGCATACAGTAAAGTGCTTTAAATCACCAACGCCACCAGGCCGGGATTGACTGGACCTTTACCTAAATGCAATTTAACACTATCTAAGTGGTTTCAGTTTGTCATTGATTTGTTCCTGGCAGTACTTCTGGAGCCTGGCTCTTCTCAAACGTACTTGTGAAAATCAAGAGGAGGTAATGAAGCCAGAGGTGCTGTGTAATGTGTAAAATGGGCCGTGGACTTTCAGTGCCAGCAATGCCTTAAACTGCAATAGCGTTAGAAAGTACTCTGAGGGTAATTCTTCGTGCTCTTGTATGCTTCTGCAGAGTGTCAGGCTGTGTTCAGTGCTGCTCACATTAGGATTGATTTCCTAAATTATTATTTTTTCCCCAAAGAAAAGCATCGTTCCATTTTTATCCCCAGGAAAAAAGCAAAGCGGGAGTTACAAAGGAGAGCAAGTGGAGCATCTTTGCCTCAAAATCGATAAAACTGATCTTTTCACTTAAGAGTTATCTGTCCTTACACAGGGTTTGGTTCACCCTGTGGCTGGAGCTGGGGGAGCAGCCAGACAGCAGGACCAGGAGGAGCAGGAGGAGAAGGAGCATAAGGAGCAGGAGGAAAAGAAGGAGCAGAAGGAGGAGAAGGAGCAGGAGCAGAAGGAGCAGCCATCAGGCAGCATGGAGTTGGATCAGGCAAAGGGGCTCACACACCAACAACCTTTGGTGCTCCAAACTACCCGTTGGGTGCTTGCTGGCTGGGTGACTTCACCCTACACCCTCCTCCCCATTGTGCCTCCCCATCACACCATCACCACCCAGTATGACCATTCTATGACTGCTTCTATGAGTATCTGAGAGACTGTGAGGCCCCCGGATGCTGCAGCGATGAGGAGGGGACTTGCCACAGGAGCTGTATAAATAGATAGGCAAGTGCACAAGTTCTTTCATCTGATCTGTGGCTGAATTTATCTGAAACTTCCTGTGCTCACACAACATGCGTGAGCCCCTGTTTGTGGCACCGTTTTCAGAGTGCTTGTCTCTGCTTGGAAAAGCAAGTGAGAGAGTTTATTTTGAGCCATCAGGAATGTGTGAATTGCTTCTTCGTAATTAACTACTACTAAATATGGTGCCAAACCCTTTGGGGTTTTTAAGCTAAGAGGGGCTTCCAATAATCTCAGCTTGGGGAAGGAGAGGTCCTTCCTGTCACTATTCCAAATTTACTTTGCAAAGGAATGATTAAATTCTGGCCATCCAAAGCAGTGCTTGTTCTGAGGGTGCCGTGGCAGCTGCTGGAGGAGGCCAAGCTGCAGGGGGATTTCCTGCACAGGGCTGAAGCAGCCTGGCAGAGCAGCATGGAGGAGGTGTAACACAGAGCTCTATTTCCCAACTCCACTGCCCGGGGGGATGGAGTTTGCTCGCTGTGCTCCAAGCTTGGGAGAGTAGAGATGCTGGTGCCGTCCTGCATCAGGCATGTTCATGTTGCTGCTTGCCTTCACCGGCTGTTTTCTCATTGCCAGCTTTCTGGTTCTTCATTGTTCTCTTAACAAGCCAAAACAACAGCATTTTTTTCTCCCCCAAATTTCTCTACTGAAAAATACACCTTATGTTCAGTTGTTGTGCACCAGAAACACTGCTTGTGTAAAAAGCTGTAGAGCAGCTGCAAAGGATGGAGTTACACCAGTGCTCGTGGCCTGGCAGCTGGCACACTGCAATCAGTGCAGCCTAAATCATACAATCCCCAACCGGTTTCAGTTGGAAGGGGCCTTAAAGGGCTGCCAGGGATGGGGCAGCCACAGCTTCTCTGGGCACCCTGTGCCAGTGCCTCAGCACCCTCACAGGGAAGAGCTTCTGCCTAAGAGCTCATCTCAGTCTCCCCTCGGGCAGGTTAAAGCCGTTCCCCTTGGCCTGTCCCTACAGGCCCTTGTCCCAAGCCCCTCTCCAGGTTTCCTGCAGCCCCTTTAGGCACTGGAGCTGCTCTCAGGTCTCCCCTTCAGGAGCCTTCTCTTCTCCAGGCTGACCCAGCCCAGCTCTCTCAGCCTGGCTCCAAAGCAGAGCTGCTCCAGCCCTGGCTTCTTGTCTCAGCCATCATTGCTCTGAGATGTAATGGAGCAGGGTGGTGATGGTGGCCAGCTCCAAATCCACTTACTGATCCCCTCTCCACTGAAGTCAAATTCGGTGAGTGACTTTTTATTGTGCTTTAAGCAGACTAACAAAAGACAGAAAGTCAAATCAATACTGCCCAGATCCTCAAATGCATTTTCTTCAGCTCATCTATTTTCCAGCACAACCATCTCCAGAAGGATGAGGTTGGTGCTGGCACAGTTCACATGTACCCACTTGCTGCCTGGCTGCCTGCCAGCCACACCACTAGAGCTAGACACACTTGCTTATATACTAGTTCCATATATATAAATACATATGATATATATAAACCCCAGAAAAGCTACATGTGCAACAGTTGGCTTTTATAAGGACAAGTCTGGCACTAACTGGAACTGGAGGGGAAGGACAAAGCAGAGACTGACCTCAAGCAGAGCAATAATTAATGTTGGTTTTAATTCTTGTTCAAGTTTTAGGGTTGGAAACACTACATTTGCCACCAAAGCATTCACCCCTCTGGAATGATACACAGCATTGATTCACGTCCCTCATGTTCCACAGATCCCAAGAGCTTGTTTACATGGCTGGGGGCAATTCTCAGGTCAGTGTCCAGCATCCAGGCGCCCCTGTCTCAGGAGAACACACGTAACATGGAGCATGCAGCATGTCTGGGATCTTTAACAAGTGACTAGCAGCCAGGATATACAGCCCTGCTTGGACAGCTTCCAAAGCACATTCTGTCACTCCTGGTTTCTCATGTGTGCTTTGGGAACTCCATTTCCTCGGTGTGTGTTAAAAACCAGCATTTTTTTAATGTGGTGTTTGCTATATTCCTCCTCCCTCCATTCTATGGAGATAGAGAATTAAGATCACATTGCTCATAATGGCACAGAGGGTACAGAAACACAACCAGGATGGCAAACAAACTCCAGACGTGGAGAAACGTGGACCCAAGCCCATTAAGGATGAGTAGTATCACCATCAGCAGCCTAGTGCCCCTGACTTTGCCTTCACCCTGCTGTGCTGCTTAACCATGTGCATCACGGATCAGCAGGGCCATGGGGCTGTTGTGAGAGGGTATGGGAAGAGAAAAATGAAAGATGTCAGTGATCTGTCAGAGCAAGGATTGCATTGGAATGGCACAGCCTCCAGCAAGAGGGTAATGGCTACGGTGCATTTGGATATTGTTAGCTATGGGTTTCAAATGGACTGAAAGCACACAGGTCGCAATGTATCTGATGAAAATAGCTGATGTTGCCACTTCATTCCATGAAACCTGTGGAAGTGAAAAGCAGGATTTTTCTCCCATTTTATGTAACTGATTTTCCTCATTTCCTCTTAAGTGAAACACTATATTTCATATGATTGGTTTAGAGGGCTGTGGCACATTAACTTAGCTGAGTTAAAGGGGTGAAAAATCCTGAGACTAAGAAGGAACCAAACAGACGCTGTGTTCCTCTAATAAGTTTTCAGCTAAAACACCCACTGTGGATTGTGATTAAAATGAATTTTTCTTTAATGAGAAGGCGAATGCAACTGCAGCAGGATGCCACTTTTACATCCGACATTAATTAGTCTTCATTAGCAAATGGTCATTTCCAGGGTCCCCTAGAGCAGTGCATTTCAAAGCAGGATGCAGCAAGGCTTTGGATGCTGGAGGGGCAGCATCACATGTTGCCTTGAGATGTTGTTGTTCTGCACTGGGTGGGAATTGTTCTAAAACAAACACGTGATTCTTCATCACTCTGGGAACATGAAGCCAACACGTTTAAGGAAGTTGCTTGCATATGGAATACACCAGGTCAGCAGGTAACCCAGCCACACATCAGAAACATGGACATGGAGCCTCTCATGTTGTCCCTACTGATCCGTGCCCACCTAAACCGGTGCAGCCTTTATCAGTGCTCTTCCACGGGAAAGGTACTGACTCCTCCTCGTCCGCTTCCCTCTGGAATGATCACTTCTGCTCTGGAGCTCCAAAACACTGACCCTAAAGGGCATCTGTGTGCTCATGGTTTTGCTTGTGCGTTTTTGTTAAAGTCATGTTCTCTTTATGAGAAAACAAATGCAGGCGGTGAAACTCCCAGTTATGGCAAACCACTACCCTTGTAACTGCAGAGTAACCATGCTAATGTTGAGCCCTGTTACTGGCCCCACCTACTCCTCTACCAGCCCCTTCTCCAGAACTATGTGCTATGAGCTCTTTTCTGCCACCAGACCAAAACTGCCCGTGCTGGTGTTGTCCTTGTGCAGGCAGCCCTTGACTCACTGCCATGAACTTTCTACCACCATCAACCCCAGTTTGTCCCAGCAGCAAGAATGAGAGCCACAGATGGCATCTTCTTGGCTGGAGCAACACAAAGGTGTTGGGATGTGATCCATAACTCTGTTGTCCACCCACCACCACCTCACCAGGAACCATTTGCTCTCTCACAGACTGATTTTTAGGCAGGTGGAATCTGAAGCTTTGCAAGTGTTTAAACACATGTCCCGCTTGAATTATTCAGTGCACTTTGCCTGCTCCTGGAGTTAATTAAAATGGAGGGCAGTCGATCACAAGCTCTCACATTCACTCTAGGGAGGAAGCAGCAAACTGTAGCAAAGGGAGTACTGATACCACCTGCCTTCTCCTCCCCTCCTGCACCACAAGCTGTCACCCCACAACTGCTGTGCTCCCTTGGCAATAGAATTATAGAATGGTTTCTGTTGAAGGGACCTTAAAGCTCATCCAGCTCCAACCCCTGCCATGGACAGGGACACCTTCCACTAGAGCAGCTTGCTCCAAGCCCCTGTGTCCAACCTGGCCTTGAACACTGCCAGGGATGGGGCAGCCACAGCTTCTCAGTACTGACCAGCAGCAGAGCACCAAATCCTGATGATTTTGCCTTAATTTAAGGAGACCATGTGCGCCCAGCACTGGGGACTGACCTGTCCTGAGCTATGTTTGGGGCTGCAGTGTCCAATTTCAGAATATCCAGGGAACCACCCAAACCAAGAGCTGCCTCCCTCCCGAGTGGCCTCACACTCTTACCCTGTTCTCTGCTACAGCTGCATGAGGCTATTTCCAGTGTCAGACGCACATCCCTGCGTACCAAATAAAACCTACACAAAGTGCAGCTCTTGTCCTCTTGAAGTCAATGGGGAGCTTAAGATTGGGATCAGAGGTTTGCCTATGATCTGAAGTACAAGTCTGAGCCAAAGCCCTTTGGAGTCAAGAGGAGTCTCTTCTCTGGCTCCAGCAGTGTTAGGTCCCAGAAAGCTTGTAACAGTAGCCCACCTTAAATACATGATCTCATATAAGAGTATATTAATCCACACACAGATCCATGCCTCTCTCCTGCTCCTGTGAAATGTTATGAAGAGCAAATTATGTACCAAGTTGCACAATCCTGACTTTATCACCTGTCTGAATACAGCAATGACAGCGGTAACTCTGACACTGCACCACACCAAAACACTCCGTTCCCAATGAGCGGTTTTGTCCCCAGTCAGACATCAATCAAAGTGACATTTTCCCTTTGTGAATCAAGCGAATGACAACAACATGGGGTTTACATATTATCCAACAACTCAGCTAGTCGCTATCTCCTAAATGTGAGATACAGTCAGAAACATTTTATGCAGGAAGGAGAAATGATGGTGTCATCCCCTATCACACAGTACTTCTGGAGACTCCTTTTCAAAGTAACAGGCACGTGTAATTGCCATTATTGCTCCCACACAGCATTTGCACTGAGTGGCAAAGGATCCCTCACCTGGGAAAAGGAGTGAGAACACAATCACACATTGACCTCACCTGACTCTGAGAAAGTGAAGATAATACCACAGTAGAGCTGAGCACATTTGTAATGAAGGAATTCTTGTGAAGCTCATGATATTTTGCAGGCAGGGTGCTCTTAACAGCAGTGTTTGGAGCTGGCATGCCAAGAAAATACCTCCACATCTGATGATAAATGATGTTGCATGGCTGAGCTGGTGGCATTTCTGATCACACAGGCTGCACCAAAGTCTTCAAGTTGTTTTTCTCCATTCTGCTTTGTCCAGCATCTCCAGGGTCACGTTCAGGGTTGTGGTTTAACCCCAGCCAGCAACTGAGCCCCACACAGCCGCTCACTGTCTCCACTGGTGGGATGGGGAAGTGAATCAGAAGGGTAAAAGTGAGAAATCTCATGGGTTGAGATAATCATAGAACCATAGAACAGTTTAGGTTGGAAGGGACCTTAAAGCTCATCCAGTTCCAACCCCCTGCCATGGGCAGGGATACCTTCCATTAGAGCAGGTAAAGCAAAAGCTGTGCACAAGGAATTCATTCACCACTTCCCATTGACAGATCATTGTTCAGCCATCAGGAAAGCAGATCTCCTTCACAAGTAATGGTGACTTGAGAGGACAAATGCCTTTCTCCTTCTTGACCCAGTTTTATATGCTGAGCAGGGTGTCTTATGGTCTGGAACATCCCTTGGGTCAACTGGGATTAGCTGTCCTGGATGTGTCCTCTCCCCACTCCTTGTGTAGCCCCAGCCTACTCGCTGGTGGGTGGTGTGAGGAGCAGACTCTGTGTCTCGACTCTGTGTAAGCACTGCTCAGCAATAACGAAAACATCTCTCCATCATTAATGCTGTTTTCACCATAAATCCAAAATATAGCCCCATACCAGCTACTATGAAGAAAACTAACTCCACCCCAGCCCAAACCAGCACATTCAGGAACTGCCTAACCTGACCCTAAACCGAGTTACATTCTGGTACATCTAATATGTGCGCGTATCGGGACACTGCAATTAGGCTACTTGATTTGTAAAGATGTTTAAGCAAGAAGGTCTGGATTAAAGTTCAAGGTCAAGTGCTCTGCACTAACCAGAGAGGATCTGAATGAACAGTAATTAAAACAGCCTGATTCCTTTGGGGCACTGCTGGACTTCGAAACAACAACTGTGTGTGCTTGAAACTCTGCTGGGAAGGAGCCTTTCTATTTTAGTACTGCTAAACTGAGGCTTTTTAGTACGGATGCTTCACACTGAACAGTCACACAAGTCACAGCCTTTAAAAACCAGCATTTTGGGCAAAGGCAACATCCTCACCTGGTTTCAAGGCTGGGTGCAGGCTCACAATGGAAGTCTTTAATCCTGACAGCAGCTGGCCAGCTTGCTCGGGGCCCTTCAAAGGAGAATTTGTGGATGAAAGCCAGGAACAGAACAGCCACTCTTGTCTGCAGATCAATAGCCCCAAGGATATGTCACAGGAGCAGGGCTGCTGCTCTCCTCATGCAAAACGTGGGTGGGAAGGAGACAGCCTCCAGATGGGAAAAGGGACTTTCCTGATGAAACAGCCTGAGAACCACTGAGTTAGAATAAATCCTTCTGGAATGACAGCAGAGACGTGTCACGAGAGAACTGCCTTGTCTTGGGATCAAACCCATCCATTACAGAAAGCTTTATCAGAAAACGGATGGGCCTCAGAGACCTTCCTTCTGAGCAGACAGCGATGGGATGTATGTGCATGTTGTTTACATCTCTGCTTTAACATCATTTGTGGGAGGAAGTGCTCCACTGCCAAAAAAGACTTGATGGTTGCATTGTTCGTGTGCAGCAATATTTAGACATAGCAAGCCCACCAGTATTTATAAGAAGGCTGCCCCATTGTCATATCAGTAGGAAGCCACAGGAAGAAGAGATGGACTCTCCATCCGCTCAGCCTGAGAGGAAGATTAAGGCTCCCAGTAAATCTCATTGGAGAGGTGTTGTTTTCAGGCACAGAGAGTGTTTTAGTTCCTGTTCCATGCCAGAGCTCGGAGCTGTACTTGTAACAGGAAACGAGAAGCACAGCCTGAAGCCAGAGGCACATGTCATTTGAACAGGCTCTTTGCTGTCTTTCACCAGCATCCAACATTTGCTCCAGCACACAAGGAGCAGCTCTGCTGCACGTCCCTCTAAGCCAGTCAGGTTGGTCATTAACCCTCAAATCTGACCCTAGGCTTGGTAGGCAAGGACCTGGTCCATAACAAACCTATCTGCCTCTGAGCAGTTACCTTACTTCCTATGGGAAGGAGGGAGGACATGGCTGAACACCACGTTACTTCCAGCTCCAAACTCCACTGCTGCCTGCTTTTCTCCCAGGAAAGCGGATGGACATTGCCTGAGCACCTGCTGGATCCTAAAACAACAGCAGAAATAGGTACAAAGAGATGAAACCGAGCCCTGGCCAGCCTGGAAGCTTACAAATGCTCCCACTCCCAAGATCCCACAGCTCTTCTTCTGTCCCATTCATCCTATAACCAAAACAGGAGCCTACCACAGCACATGGAAGAGGAGCTGCTGTTGTACAGTGAGGAACGGCTGCAGCCATGGGAGATGACCATCTCTCATGTTTGGGATGAGCATGTTCCTGCTCTGGTAAGTCCCTGCAAGCTTTGGAAAGAGGCAGGGAAGAAGCTGAGGGTTGACTCTGCTCAGATTTTAATCCATCTAGAACTTAAAACGCTTGGTAGCAGGATGTCTTTTCTATCACGTGCAGTATCGAGTGCACCAGAATCCCCCTCCAGACACAGGCTCAAGCCACTATCACAACAGCAGTAATAATTTCCCCTGTTAAATGACACACGCTGGCAAACGTTCCATCAGAGCTGCACAGCACTGACTCCGTCTGGGCCCTCAGACATCGCCAGCAGCACTGTCTGGCAGATCCCTTCCAGTAAAGAAGATCAGAGGAATAACATAACCCATCTAATTGCCATGTTGGAGCAGAGCACTGATTGAGTCAATCCCCATTCTCTCCCCGGAGCAGCCAGGGCTGTGCAGAGAAGCACAGGGCAAAGCCCTGGACAGTCCCAGTCCAGAAGGAAGAGTATTCCTAAATACCACCAGGTCAATGACCACACTTATGTTGGTATCAAGAATTAATTGGGACCGCTGGAGATTGCTGCACCAGCGTCGGCAGCCTGAGGGCCATCTGCTTCCCTAGGATGAGAGGGATCTGGGGAACAGGCACTGCAGTAACAAGTCTGCTTATTCTACACAAAACCCCTCGGATTTCACACTCCCCAGCACAATCTGGCCCGCTGGGCCCCTCTGCTGTCATCCTCCAGCACTGCAGCCCGGCCCCCACTCCATCATTTAATTCACATGGCACAAAAATAAGACGAGCCTCGACCATGAGCAAGGCCTCCCAAAAACCTCGTCTTTTCTGGATATTTAAATAACATCGTTACAGAAATGACCCAGGAAATCTGCAGTCTGTCACTCACTGGGGCAGAGAAACCCAAGCAAACCCTGCAAGGGGCAGTACCAGAGGCATTGCTATCTCCCACTGCACCATTCTCACCAGACCAAAACAGCCCATTCCTTACCATCTATTTCATAGGAATTCTTAAAACCGGTTTGTGTTAGAAGGGACCTTAAAGCTCCTCCAGCTCCAACCCCTGCCACGGGCAGGGACACCTTCCACTGGAGCAGCTTGCTCCAAGCCCCTGTGTCCAACCTGGCCTTGAACACTGCCAGGGATGGGGCAGCCACAGCTTCTCTGGGCACCCTGTGCCAGCGCCTCAGCACCCTCACAGGGAAGAGCTTCTGCCTAAGAGCTCATCTCAGTCTCCCCTCTGGCAGGTTCAAGCCATTCCCCTTGGCCTGTCCCTACAGGCCCTTGTCCCAAGCCCCTCTCCAGCTTTCCTGCAGCCCCTTTAGGCACTGGAGCTGCTCTAAGGTCTCCCTGGAGCACAGCAGAGGGGCAGGATCCCCTCCCTGAGCTGCTGCTCACACTCTGGGGGTGCAGCCCAGCACACAGGGCAGTTCTGGGCTCAAGCGCACACTGAAGCTGGCTCATGAGGAGCTTCTCATCCCCCAACACACTCAAATCCTCCTCCTCAGGGCAGCTCCATCCATGCTCCACCCAGCCTGTAGCTGTGCTTGGGATTGCCATGTATTGAGACACACGGAAATGAGCCAAGAAACAAGCTAGCTAAGCTCATGGTATCTTCAACAAGATGTATCAAAGAGTGTCTTAAAAATGCTTTATTTTCCGTACTGCTACAGTTGTTTCCATTTGCTCTGGTACCAAGTATCACCCACTGACCCACCCCTCCGCTCTTCAATACTCCACTGTGCTGCACAGGGCGCTGCTCTCTGAACCATTTTTGAAGATCTCCAAAGCACACCACTTCTGGAAGGCACCTTCCAAGGCAAAGCAGTCAGTTACCAGGCAAACTCTCAATGAAGACCGACATTTTATTCAAAGACAACATTAACCTTTTACTTTTATGCAATGGGGTACATTTAAAATGAGCACACTCTGCTTCAGGAGGACGCTGCCGCGCCGTACGTGCATCCATGGGGCCCAGAGAAGCTCAGATGGCTGCCATCCTTCAGTTATCACAGTACTGTACCTTTACAAGAGACAGCATCAGCACTGTGATAACTGAGCCAGGGCAGCCTGTCAGTCATTGCAGCCCCTCCACAACACTGCTGAGCCCAGCAGGCACATCCTCCACCTCCTCATCCCTTACACATCTCAGAAACACATCACTCCAACCAGTGTCCATCTGCCAGGTGAAAAGCTCAGGAGCATTTAACAGAAGTGGCTTTGCATCAGGGGTTTCAATCCAGCACTAATTATCTGGCTGATTTGTTATCTTAATCACTACAGTGGCTTCTGCAAGGCAGCTCAAAGTGGTTTTAAGTAGTAGCTTCTGCTGGCTACATCCACCAATGTTGGATTTAATGGAGATGGGGTAACTAACTGCTGCACAGGTATCACCACAGAGAACAGGGGGACTCGTCTCTTCCCCCTTAAATCCACTGGAGCTAAACCAGCAGCATTCGGTTTATGCTGCTTGAGTATTGAATGTCACCAACCAGTCACTACGTGCAATGGCAGAGAGCCAGGTGAGTTAATGAAGCTACACTGCCTGCAACAGCTGAGGAGGGGGATCACTAACAGCACCCACATGAGGGCTCTGAGCAGAGCAGCACCCAGGTGTGTTCACCAGAGGCTGCAGCTGGAGTAAGCACGAGGGGCCTAAAGGCTCAGTGGCATTTTTAGGTCATAAGGTACAAATATAAAGTTGTGAAATAAAGAATTCCACCACAAACTGATCACATTACAAGCTTACATCAACCTCTATTTTAACCTCCTTCCCTTTTTCTGTTTTCTTCCCTAAAAACAAGCACTGCCGAAAAAGATCATGGAAGTATTTCTACACACACATGCGCTTCGGTTAAGAGAATCAAACAGATCAAGTTCTGAAATGAGTTTAAAAACCAACAGTTTTACACAACAGAAGTTAATGTGTTACAGAAGAAGTTAATGTATTATTAAGTTTTTCAGAAGAAGTTCATTTTGGATGTTGATGGAATTCACTGGTACAAGGTGCTCTCACGTTTACACCAGGAGGAAGCAGAAACTCCAAGAAGCAGCCTAACACTCTACACAACTCACCTGGAGACGAGCATGTCCTGAGGTGTTAGAGAGACTGTTGTTAAGAGAGAAATACGCACCAGTCAGCTGGCTCCAGCCATCAAAACGGTGTCCTGCATGGTTTTAACTCCAGAGGGCAACGGAGAGACAAATACGAACTATCTGAGGAGAAGCACGCAGTGGGAAAAAAAACATTTGTGTGTTTTAAACCCAACTACAAACATACATTACATAAAAAGGGGACAGCCAACAGATTACGCAATCCTGACGTAAGGCACGGATGACTTAAACACATCCCCTCAAACTCACGGATTTACCATCATTTGTAGATTAAGCATTAGAGTCTGCTGTTGCTAGAACAAAATAGAGACAACAGAAAAGCATGGTAAAACACGTTAATAGATTCTGTATGTACAATGGTGGCTTCTGAAAAGGAAGGCAGCTGTGTAAGTAATGAACCATTCGCTCTCACTCTGAGGTGTTCTTACAACACCACTACTACTCCAAGAGATAAATTCTATTGACTTCCATAGAACAGCGTTGAGAATCCTGTGTTTCACAGGCTGAAGCGATGAGAGGCAATTTGTCACTTTACAGCTCCAGTATGCCCTGACTGCTCTTTCTACATTTCATCCCATGCTCTCAGTAGTTACTATAATGCTATTTAAAGGCAGAAGTTATGAGACCACAAAGGTGAACAGCTCCTGCCCGACACCCCCTGGCACAAAGGCTGTTGCTGGAGTTACATATTCTACGGGCTGATGCCATTTTCTCTATACAGGATCCAGCTCTTACTCCAATACACACACAGTTCATTTCCTTGCATCTAACACTCACCTGTTGACTTTTGCTTGGTCAGACTAAAGCTACACAGACCTGACACAAAAACCCTAAGGAGGGTCACCATTATTCCCCGAAGAAACCCCCTTATAAGCAAAACCTGCATTAGTTTTGGAGCCTAACACACTTTTTTTGCCCTTGTGATTGCAAAAGCATTGCATATTTCCATATACTTTTAAGAAAAACCCTCGAGTTTCCAGTGTTTGCTGCCAGCTTCTGCTTCTGAAGAGGGGCAGAAAGGGGCTGCCGATCCTACTTATTTTGCGATGGGTTTTGTTACTTGTTTAATGCGCACCAGAACTCTTTTAGCATCCCAGCGATGGAATTACCGATGTGCCCCGGCCACAACCCACACGCTCGCCACTCCCCGCGTCCAACCGAGTACTACAAGCCAGGGGTATGAGGTGTGAAGGGAGCAAACCTGATTTCCACCTTGACTATGGCGCTTGTCACAGAAATAATGCCTGAAGAGGAAAGAAACAGCAATGGTGTGAAGAGGAATGGGGATAGGGGCTGTGTGAGAAAGACCCACAACTCCCTCCGCACCGACGGCGCTTCCCCAACCCCTCAGCAGCACAACGGGCCCGGCCATCCCTCACCGCCCTAACAGCCCTCCTCAACCCACCTCAGCGAGAGCCCGACCCCGGCCCGCACCTCACCCGTCTGCCTCCGTCCGTCCGGAGCGCTGGAACCCACCCAGCGGCCTCCTCGGGGCCTGTCAAGCGGCGGCGCCAGGCCCCGCCCGCGTAAACACCGCGGCCCAGAAAATCATAGTGCGCAACGGGGGAGCGCCGCGCCCCGGGGCCGCCCGACGGGGGGGTGCGTGAGGGGGGAGCGGGCGGCGGGGTACCCCGCCGCCCGCTCCCCCCTCACGCACCCCCCCGTCGGGCGGTCCCGGGCCGTAAAGGACCCACCTGAAGGCGCGGCGCTCGGCGGGGCCGGGGGGCGACATGACGCAGCACGGGCTGACGGCGTGAAGGCCGCCATCTTGGTGTGTTTATGGCAGCGCCGCGCCGCCATGTGACGGCCGCTTCCGGGGCGGGGGCAGACGGTGGGTGCACAAGCGTTTTTGTGTGTGTGTGCGCGCACAAGTGCGCGCTTTCCCTGTTCCCGTTATCCCTAGGATAGGAATCTGCTCCCCTCCATGGTGCCCCGGTGCTGGCATCAGCCGTGCGCACACACACGCATCAGCAGGGCAGTGCAAGGAGTGACACATCCCCACCGTTGTCACCAGCTTGGAGCAGCCCGTAAGCGTTTGCAGACCGACCCTTCCACGACGTGTTAAGAACCGTTTGCGGGCTGCGCGTTTGCACGCTTCGTCTCTGCGTTGTGCGTTTGCAAGCTGCTTGCAAGGCTGCGTTTGAATCCAGCTCCAACTTGTGCGTTGCACCCTGTGCGTTTTCAGCCTCTCCGCTGCCAGCACGGGTCTTTTAGCCCCACACGGCCCCCCTGGCTCCGTGCGGGTCAGCCCCGCCGCGCCTGGTGCTGCCCTGCCCGGTTGCAGGACACACACCGGCCATAGAGCTGCCGGCTGCCTTTATACCGGAGCCCTCCGCAGCCGTTCCTCTCTCGGCCCTCGGACCTGTGCCCTAAGGGGCTCCGGGACTACAAGTCCCAGGGTGCCGCGGCCCGAGGGGGCGGGCAGATGGGGGGCGGGCAGCGCTGGCCGCGAGGGCTCCCCCCGCCCTGCTGATGTGTACGGGCCGCGGCGGCGGCTGGATGCGGGGGGAGCGGAGCGGCTCGGCACGGCTGGGGCCGGCTGGTTCGCTGTCCTGCCCCGCGGAGCCCCGGGCCGGGCTCCGGCAGCCGGCCATGGCCTCCAAGCTGCTGCGAGCGGTGGTGCTGGGACCCCCCGGCTCGGGGAAGGGGACGGTGTGCGAGAGGATCGCCCGCAGCTTCGGGCTGCAGCACCTCTCCAGCGGCCAGTTCCTGAGGGAGAGCCTCGGCGGCGGCGGTGGTGAGTGCCCGCGGGGTGCCCCGCCGGGGGGAGACAACGAGGGGTGCAACGGAGGGCACCGGGGCGGGATGGTTATGGGAATGGTGATGGAGATGAGGATGGTGATGGAGATGAGGATGGTGATGGGACCCCCCCTCCGGGTACACCACGGGTTGTTTTATCTCCGTGGGGTTGGCACAGCTCATTCATTGCCTTCTCCCTCCGGCCGGAGCTCCCGCACTGCCCGATAAAAGTGGGGTCTGGTGCTGTGGTAAGCCGGGGGTGTGTAATAGTTTCATTCCTGTGCCGAGCGGGTACGGCTGCAGAGAAGCCGGTAGGAATAACCTGTCTGCTCGGGTACCGATGGTTAACGGTGGCAGCGGGGGACACAGGTTATGTGTTATTAATAACTTCATCTTGCCCCGTGTACGGGAATGGAGTATAAACTGCAGAGCGGTGGACAGCAGATGGCTGAAATGGTGGGTGCCTGTGCAACCACACTGGAAGGGATGGGTTGGGAACGTGCATTCATGCACGGAGGAGATCCCACTGGGAAAATTACTGTGGGTCGCAGGGTGCTGTGATGTGCTGGGTTATACCAGCCCCTGTGGCAAGCCCAGTGGGCGTTATGTTGTGCTGGTGCGTGTCTCCGCTCCTCATGAAACTCCCTTCCACGTCCAAAGCCCTGGGGAGAACAGATGGTCTCTGCTGTGTTCATGCCCCGGGCAGTGCTATGAGATGCTTCCCAGCCCCGGTGATGCTCAGGAGTGGGCGTGCTGCACCCCACCTTGTGCTCCCGTTCCTCTTCAGCATCCATTAGGCAATCCCAGCATCTTTCTTACTCCGACTGTTCCTCCTCTCCTCTGCCAACGTGTGAAAGACTGACCCCGGGGGGAGGCTGACTCACCGAGCAGAGGAACGGTGAAACAGCATCAACACAAAACAAGGCAGAGAACAGAGGAGGGGTGAAGTTTTGGAGAGCTGTGTGCTCCAGCCAGGGCGTTTCACGCAGCCCTGCGCTGGTCACTCCTTTAAAAATACCCAGATTTCCTTTTACAAATAAACGGGACAATATTATTTCCTTTGGAAAGGCTCAAATTTAGGAAAATCCCCATGGCTGCTTTGGCTGCAGGACAAAACACCCGTGTGAAAAGTGAGCAGGGCAGTGCAGGGAGACTCTGTGTCCACCTGGGAACTCATAGTCAAGCCCTACATGAGCGTATTCCCTCAGTCCTGTATTTCAGTTCATAGTCGTGCTGTAGAGCTCCTCTGGGGACACTGGGGAAGGAAAAAGGGGGCTGTGAAAGGTGTTTCCCAAAGCGCATTGTGTAACTCCCCTTTCCCAAAGGAAGTCACACTGAGAAATGCTGGTAGAATTGCTCAGAAGGCAGTCAGCCCTATTTTTTAGTGCAGCTGGCATGACGTTCTCATCCCACCTTTGACTCAGCCTCTGGTTACAGCTCTCAGTAAGCTGCAGCTATTTGCTATTTATTTTCTGCTATTTGCTTTGGACAAGCTGTAACACGACTGTGCTCTGTGCGCCAGCTCCAGGGGAAGCTGGATGCAAGGAGTCTCTGCTCTTGAGTTTTACCATCTGTGCCACTGGATTTGCATTTTAGGGGAGCTGGGGGCCTTTGATCCAAACGGAATCGTCTCAGAGTCATCACCCCAAAGGGATGCTTCTGTCCAGTGGTTTTAGAGTCGTCTTGGTCTGAGGATGGCAGGGAGACCTCGGTGCACGGAGGATTTTCCCACTTGCCATGGCAAGACATAAAGAAGCTGTGGTTGTGGGGTTCAGGCTTGGGTGTCAGCAGTCCTGGGGATCCAGGACTTCACTCTGCAGCCGGATGAAGCATCTGAATGCATGCTGAAGGGCTTGAGGTTTTGCTACAGCAACCCTATGAGTGCATCGGCTATTGCACATTTGTCTGTTAACAGTGTCTCGCTTAACAAGTGGCTCTTCTGCTGTAGAAAAGGGCCTTTTAAAGGTCTTGGAAGGCTTAGAAACTGATTTTGGTGCTAAGCAGGGGTGTTGGAGGGTGGTGAGTGATTTCCTTGCCACTACTTGCCCCAGCACCCAGGGGGTTGCTCTGGTGTTGGCAGCATCTTGGGGTCTTATCAGGACTCAGCAGTTAATCTGCAATACAACTTAATTTCTTCTCCAAGTGGCTTTGGCTGAGGGTCAGCATCCCCCCAGGGACATGTGGGACTTATGTCTGTCCCAGCGCTCCCTTTAATGTGCTTCACTGGAGGCAAAAGTGGCTCCTGTCCCCTCCTCGTGATGGGTTTTGTCTGTTAGCATCAACCAAAGGAAGCACAGAAGAAAGGCTGGAGGGGATGTGGGCTGTGCATGACTGAGCCCCATGGACCTTCTCCCCACCTTTTCCGTGGGTGATGGGCTTTGCTGCCTGTTGGAGCTGAGCCCAGGAGGTGCAACCTGCCAGCCCTCTGGTTTTCCATAGCGTCCATGCTTCATCTTTATGTCCAGGAGCAGCCACCCCACAGACAGACCCCACTGCCCATCAAATGAACAGGTCATGGCCTGAATTTGGGTCCACATCAGGCTCCAGCTCCCCAAAGTCACATCCTGCTGGTGGGGACAGGATGGGAGTGAGGGTCCTGGATGGAGCACCCACATTGGGAGCAAGATCCTGGGGTCTCAAAACTGGGGTGGTGTTTGGAGCTGTTGCAGCTTAACTGTGCTGGTGCACAAGCAGCTGTTGCCAGTCCCCTAATAACCCTCCAGGGTTTCTCCTCTCCATTAACTCCAGATTGTGTGCTGCAGCCTAAATAAAAACAAAATCCCGTTGAAGGTTGTGCCGTGGGGCAGAATGTCCAGGGTTATCTAACACACAGGGGTTGGAGGCTGCCAAGCATCCTGTTTGGGAGCAGCCTCTCCTCCAGCCCGGTCCTAGGTGGCTGTTTTGCTGCTCATGGCCTCGGGGGCTGGAGATGTCTCTCGGGGCTGTTGCTTTTATAAGGATGGATGGCTGCAGATCAGGGTCGCAAGGGAGAAGAAGCCGCAGACAGCTTGACATCCCATGTGTTAAAGGGCAGATTAAACCCGTGGTCATTAGATTAATGGGATTAAGCCCATAAGTCAAAAGGCTGTTTTGCACTGAGCTCAGCACTCCTGGGAGCACCCGGTGCCAGCCCAGGTTAGGCAGCATGAGCAGCATCCAAGGAGCCCCTTGCTACGGGGTGTAACTGCAGAGCAATGCATGCACCCCCTCTCTGCACCCGGCCGTAGCAGTGGGGATTGCTTGCCTTGGTGCTGTGCAGTGCAACAGGGGTGAACCCCAGCTCCTCACACAGGGAAACCAGGATCTTCCACCAGGGTCAGGAAAGGCTGCCCAAGCCCTGCTCCCCTTTGTGGGAGTGTTGCACGGGGGGCTTGCATGGAGCAGGCTGGGCTCTGGGGCTGGTGTGGCTGGAAAGGGGGTAACAAATGTAAAATTGGAGATCATGGAATCCCAGATGGGTTTGGGCTGGAAGGGACCTTAAAGCTCATCCAGTTCCAACCCCTGTCACGGGCAGGGACACCTTGCACTAGAGCAGCTTGCTCCAAGCCCCTGTGTCCAACCTGGCCTTGAACACTGCCAGGGATGGGGCAGCCACAGCTTCTCTGGGCACCCTGGGCCAGCGCCTCAGCACCCTCACAGGGAAGAGCTTCTGCCTAAGAGCTCATCTCAGTCTCCCCTCTGGCAGGTTCAAGCCATTCCCCTTGGCCTGTCCCTACAGCCTCTGATGAAGATAAAGGTGCCTTGAGGAACCCTGTGGCAGCAGGGTTGTGTTACAGGGGTGATGTGCTCCGCCACATCCTGGGTGTTGGGGATCTGGGTACCAGGCAGCTCTCAGGTCCTTAATGCAAGATACATGCCCATTCCCTCTGTGAGAGGAGAGGTGGTGCTGCCACACGTGCTTTGGAACAGGGAGAGCCTCCAGGAGCTGTGTGGAAGCAGTCAGCATCCTGTGCTGGTCATGCTTTTCCCCATGCTGGTGCATGCCCCTCTGTGCTGGTGCACGTCTCCGTGCTATTGTGTCCCCTCCGCACACACGGGGCACACAAAGGAGCAGAATTCCTGGCAGCAGGAATCATCCATCTGTTGTGGAGCAGTGGAGAGCTGTCCACCCATATCAGAGCAGTGGGAAGCGTGCAGCCTCTGAGATGCAGAGCTGTATTTCCAGACTTCACAACTTGGTTTGCAGCACCAAGCCCAGGTCCAGCAGCGATTCCCTGGGATGGCCAGCGCTCCTTGGGACCTTCTCCTGCAGCTCCATGGCTCCCGGGCTGTGCTCTGGGATCAGCTCTGCCCTGCAGGCCCAGGGCAATGTGCAGACCATGTGAATGAACACTAAAGTCTGCAGGCAGATGTGATAATATTTATGCCCTGGCAGGTCTCTGTGCTGGTTGCATAAGGCATCATGTATTCTTTCCATCCCCGTGTCCTTTGCTTTTCCAGGCAGGATTGCTGCCAGCAGCCCTGGCGACAGAGACAAAAGCACATGTCATTGGAAAAAGGTATTTTCTGCTCCCGGTGCCTGGCAGCCACTGTGACTCGGAGCAGGGAACTGAAATGCCTTTATGGAGCAGAGGGAGACAGGGATGTGGTCCCCATCCCCGCGGTGACTCAGCCCTGCAGGCCATGAGTCAGTGCCTGCTGCCAGTCCGTATTGCACACAGGTTGGATTCCAGGCGGGAAGCGTGGCTCGGCTGGCAGCCCCGCTTCCCTGCCACGCGGCCCCTGCACATGGGGTTTGGAGCCTCAGAGGTTTCCTGTGCACATCCCAGCCCGCTGCTGCCAGGGGATCCGTGCAGGCTGCGTCAGGTTCCCTGTTAGATCGGATGAGCCCTCTCCAGGAGCTGTGTATGGTGCAAACCCCCCTTCCTGCAGCTCAGGAGTTCAGGTGTATGTGCCTTTTGCTTTGACATCTCGCTGCGGTTTGGAAGGCCAGAGCCTGCCTCCAAATGCAGGATCCCATGGCTTTTTTAAGAGAGTTCCTATACTCTGAGAGGCTAAAATGTGCTGTCCTCAGCAGAAATCTCCCAAAACCCATTGCAGAATTGTTAATTTCTGGTGACAAACGCTATTTCAGCTGCTGCGGGAAGAGAGCAGAGGTGTCCATAGCATCCTGGTCCAAGAGGGGAGAGGCTGGACCTCTGCTTGTGGCAGGACCAGGACATGTCACACATGGTGGTAAAGACTATTTGCATTTTCCAATCAGTTTCTTTGTGTCCCTGGGCGGCTAAAAGAGAATCCCAGGCAACCCATAAGTAAGAAGCAATTGAATTTGTTGCATCTCTCCTTGGAGTAACATCTGCTGTACCCCAGCTGCAATAAAAATGTAAGCAGAATAAACCCTTATTACATCCTGAGTGATGCCAGGTTGCTGTCAAGGTGGACCCAGACATGGTGTAACCTGTGCAGAAACCACTGTGGGCTTCTCCTCAGCACTGCTGGCTCCAGCTGAGTGATGTGGGGTAAGGGATATTTGCATTGCAGTTACACCGCAATGAGGTTCTCAAGGATTTGATCTTGGGAATAATTTTCTTATCTGACTTTTTATTAATTTGAGGCTTTGAAGTCTTAAAGCCCTTCGGATAGGGAGCTGTCTTCCAATACTTGAAGGGCTGACAAGAAACCTGGAGAGGGGCTTGGGACAAGGGCCTGTAGGGACAGGCCAAGGGGAATGGCTTTAACCTGCCAGAGGGGAGACTGAGATGAGCTCTTAGGCAGAAGCTCTTCCCTGTGAGGGTGCTGAGGCGCTGGCACAGGGTGCCCAGAGAAGCTGTGGCTGCCCCATCCCTGGCAGTGCTCAAGGCCAGGTTGGACACAGGGGCTTGGAGCAAGCTGCTCTAGTGGAAGGTGTCCCTGCCTGTGGCAGGGGTTGGAGCTGGATGAGCTTTAAGCTCCCTTCCAACCCAAACCAGGCTGGGATTCCGTGTTTGTACGTTAACCAGGTCTGTGGTCCGGGATGGGGTCACCATGCCACCATTCAGAGGTGTGTGGAGTTGGCACATCCCTTGCAGTTGGTTCCATACCTTTGGGACATTTAATATTCATGCCAGTCTTGCCTGTAACCACATGGGTGCTGTTTCCAAAACCAAAGGAGCTCTTTACGTGGCACATGGTGTGTGCACGGGTATGGCAGGTACGGTGCTGTTGACAGCAGGGCCGCCACGGCTCATCTGCTGCTTGCTGTGTTCCTGCTCGTGGGTATTTCAAGCATTTCCATTTCTACAGCACCAAAAGGACCTCTTGGCCTCCAGCTACCAGGAACAGCAGCTCTGAGCAGAGGGACGCTGCCGAAAACATCCTGGATGAGCAATTTGGGAGGACAGGCAGAATTTGAGGGGGAGCGCTGGT
Organism: Psittacula echo; assembly: GCF_963264785.1. Classification (NCBI taxonomy): domain Eukaryota; kingdom Metazoa; phylum Chordata; class Aves; order Psittaciformes; family Psittacidae; genus Psittacula; species Psittacula echo. The sequence goes on along the minus strand of NC_137740.1, from coordinate 2,560,595 downwards.
TTTTAAGTGGAAATGCCATGGTTTTTTCCTTTTCTCTCTCTTTTTTCTTTGCTTCTCTTGAACAGAAGCTGGTGTCTTGGCAAAGCAGTACCTTGAGCGAGGCCTTCTGGTGCCCGACCACGTCATCACACGCATGATGATGACGGAGCTGGAGAAGCGGCGAGAGCAGCACTGGCTGCTGGATGGTGAGTGCGCTGCCGGCATTCCCTCTGATGGGAAAATCCCAGCTCCCTTTCAGACTCTGTTCTGCTGCTTATGGCTTGGCAGCACCAGGAAAGAGAAGATCTTTGATAGTCGTGGAAAGAGAGGCGGGAGCTGAGCTGTTGGCAGAGACATCTGCCCCAAGCAGCAGCACGTGCGTGTCCAGCTGAGCCCTTGGCTCGTGTCCGGGAAAGGGAAAGGCTAGGAAAGGAGATGGGTGTTTTATCAAGCGGAGCCAGGGAGCAGAGTGAGGCTGGAGGCAAGCCAAGAAAAACCTCTTATCACCTCCATATGTGTGCAAAGGAGCTATTCGTGCCGAGGCTGAAAGCCACCTGAGGTGCGGGTGGAGAAGACACTGAGAGCAAACCGGCAAGGGAAGCAGTGAGAGGAGCAGCAAAGGGTTTGCCAGGAGCTCCTGCAGCCCTTGGTGGTGAAGCTGCATCCCAGCAGCTGTGGTGCAGTGCTGGAGGTGGCCTGGGAGCTAACAAGGGCTGATGGCTGCTCTAGGAACTGCTCTGGGGCCTGGTTAGGGGATGGGGAAGGATGGGTTGTGCTGAGCTGTGCTGCTGGGCACAGGCAGGTGTGATGTGTAGGGATGTGTAGCCATGGTGGTTATAGGGGTAGAAACCTTCCCTTGCCAATCTGCTGATGTCTTTGAAATGGTCAGTGAATATGGAGATAATAATGGAATCCCAGACTGGTTTGGCTTGGAAGGGAGCTTAAAGCTCATCCAGCTCCAACCCTGCCACGGGCAGGGACACCTTCCACTACAGCAGCTTGCTCCAAGCCCCTGTGTCCAACCTGGCCTTGAGCACTGCCAGGGATGGGGCAGCCACAGCTCCTTTGGGCAGCCTGTGCCAGCGCCTCAGCACCCTCACAGGGAAGAGCTTCTGCCTAAGAGCTCATCTCAGTCTCCCCTCTGGCAGCTTAAAGCCATTCCCCTTGGCCTGTCCCTACAGGCCCTTGTCCCAAGCCCCTCTCCAGGTTTCTTGTTGGCCCCTGTCAAGCTTTTGGCTAATAATACCCTGCTTGGGAGGATCCTGGGAGGTCTCAGAGGGTTTTATGGATGTAAAAAAGATTAAAAACATCAAAAAAAAGGGTGTTACCAGCAGAGAAGGCCGGAGAGGGGACCGGCTCAGAGCCACCCCTTGTTGCAGTCTGATGGCAAGAACAGATGCTTCCACCAGCACCAGCCCCTCTGCAGGGATCTAGCCCAGCATCAGACACGACTTTGCAGGAAAACATGAGCCCACAGCGACCTGTGTGATGTATTTTGGGAGTCAGTGCTGTAAGAGCTATTTTTTATTGCAGCCATATGGTGGATGCCTGACTCTCACACCGCTTGTGCTAGAGCGAGGAGCTGCTCTGGTTCTGCAGCTCCGGGGCGGTGGGTTTGGTTCCATCACTGCTGCTTTCTTGCCTCTCACAACACCCCTTCCTGATGCTGTGTCTATACAGGTTTCCCTCGCACGCTGGGGCAAGCCGAGGCATTGGACAGGATCTGTGAGCTGGACCTGGTCATCAGCTTGAACATTCCCTTTGAGACGCTGAAGGATCGCCTGAGCGCCCGCTGGGTCCACCCGGGCAGCGGGAGGGTGTACAACATGGACTTCAACCCCCCTCATGTGCGGGTAGGAGCCTGTAGCATCCCAGTGGTGCCGGCTGGGAGCAGCTCGCAGAGGAAAAGATGAGGGAAACCTTTTCTGTGTGAGCTGAGATCATAAATAAGCATAGGGGAAGAAATCCCAGGGAGCGAGTGTTGAGCAGTGGAGCTCGGGACCCAGCCTGAAGGGGTTATGCTAGATATTAATTAGGAAAATGGGATTTATCCAGGGATGCTTGATGGATGCAGAACAGGACAAGGCATTTGTCAGTGGTGCATGGGAGGGAGCTGCAGTGATGGAGCTGGGGCTCCATCCTCTCCATGGTGTTTGCCTTCCTGCAGGGTGTTGATGACCTGACGGGTGAGCCGCTGGTCCAGAGCGAGGATGACAGACCTGAGGCCGTTGCTGCCAGGCTCAGAAAATACAAAGATGCTGCAAAGCCAGTGATAGAGATGTACAAGTGAGTTGGACCGTGTGGAATAACCCACAGTGTGACCATAAAACCAGGCACAAGTTCTGAGATGCCCCACACCCTGCCCTGCCCATGCAGAGCCGTCACTGAGGTGGGGATGGAGATGTTGCAGAGAGCAGCCCTGTGCTGTGCAGGTGCAGGGTGGTGTGTGCTGCACAGTCACCCTATAAAAGTCATCCAGGGCAAGAAATCGGTTTAGGTAAAGTACAGGATGATTGGCAAGAGGGCAGGAGGCTTGGATGGGTCTACTGTGAGCACAGGCACATTTCAGGGCTTGTCCCTTCTGCAGTGCTGGTAGTTTGGGACCGAGTTGGGAAGAGATGGATGCTGTTGGTGGCAATCCACTACTGAGAGGGAGCAAGCACCCAGGAGCATTTATAAAACCAGAAGTGGTCCAGAAGGGGACAAAGGTGCCTTTGCAGAGGAGGGAGGAGAACTGAGGCCGTGAGTTACTTGCTTAAGCACATGAATAAATCCTGCTGATTTACATGTATAAAGCACTTTATAGAGTGGTCTTTAGGGGGCTGAGGGTGAGCTGTGTCCTGGGTAATGTGATTATTCATGGTTATCTGGGTTTGGTTCATCCGTGTGTGAGTGCAGCTGGGCTCCTACCAGTGAACACCACTGCTCATCTCCTTCATTCCCGTCCTCTCACCCAAAAAGCCATTGGTGAGCTTCCAGCCTGGCTGGGCTGTCCCCTGCCAATGGCCAACCTGACCTCAAACACCCCTGTCCTCAGGAAGGGCTGGTGGTCACTTCTCCCCCCCCATCTCTCTTCCAGGAGCAGGGGCATCCTTCACTCCTTCTCGGGCACAGAGACCAACAAGATCTGGCCGTACGTGTACACCCTGCTTTCCAGCAAGATCCCACCCGTCCTCTCGGATGAGGAGAACTAAACAGCTTGTGCCGAGGACCAGGAGTTGATTCCCCCACGGATTCGGTTTCTCTGTGCGGTGCTGGGGCTGTGCTCAGATTAGGCAACTGTGTGGTATCTTGTGTCCCTTCCCCGGGTGACATCGGTGGGTACATGGTTATAGCCAGTATCAGGGTGAAAAGGTCTTTGTTTATAAGGTCAAGTCTGCTGGAATAAGGTGGCTTTATTCTCTTTGGAGGCTATGAAGTGTTCTTGTCTATGGTCCAAGTGCACACAGAGATCAGGTAATGGTCATACCAGGTCTACACAGCTTGCCGTGATGTCCCTGACACCCCCATACAAACCCCCGTTGCTGTTTGAGCCTACAGTGTGCCACCCTGTTGCTCCACAGTGCCGTTTTCTGTAGGTTACTCTCTAGTTGTTTGTTGTTTGTGGGTTTTTTCCTATAAATTATTTTCTATGAACTTTATTTCTTAGAAAAAGAAAGCTCTACAAAGTAAGGCTCAGCCCAGTGGGAACTGGAGAGCAACATGGAAAACATGCACACTGCAAAGCTTGGAATGTGAAGATCACATTTCCAGCATCAATACATGTAAAAGAGGGAAGACTTTGGAGGTAAAACACACGCTTGTGTTTCTTCCATAGAGGGAGAGGCAATTCCTGTCAGAAAAAGCTGCTGTACAGTCCAGTTTTCATGCAGTGCTATGACACCGAGCAGGATCTGTGCTGGGGATGTGTTGCACTCCTTTGTGCTTACCCTGTTTATAGCTTTGACTACAGCAAGATACAGTCATAAGAGTTTCTCCCAAAGATCTATTTCAATGTGTGCTTCAGTTTTGGGGAGAAATCAGGTCATTCCATCTTCTGTGCTGCCTTTGTCCCTGAATTCCCCTGGAGATGGGGTGTTCCCCACGGGGTTCCTGCTGCAGCATTCCTGGCAGAAGCAGCTCCTTTGCCACAAACCCCAGAGGGATGAGAGCCTTCCCTTCCTCAGGACACGTGCTGGGGCTGCTGAGAGCTGTGCCCAGGCATTTCCCACCATTGACAGCATCTTCTGAGCATGTTGCTCCTCTTCTGTCACGTGCAGGAGCTTTGTGGCTGGATGGGACGGCTTGTCTCAACTGGAAGTACTGAGACCCTCCTTGGTGGTAGGACTGCAGTACCTAAGCAATGGGGATGCTCTTTTTGTCTCCTCAAGTTGCCTTATTTTATAGACTATATATTTAAAGCAAAATAAAGCCAGAAGTGTATTTTTAAAGGTTAAAAAAGGAAAAAAAAAAAAAAAGCTGAATTTTAGCATCAATTTTGGGGAATTCTGCAGGAAGCTGCTGTCTGCCATGGGTGGCTCAGCAGGAGGGCAGGAAAGCTGCCACTCCACAACACCCATTTGATGAATTAGAGCAGCCCAGGCGAATTTTAATTGCTGAAGTGTCACTATTCCTATTTTCTGTTTGGAGAGTGGCCCCATGGCAGGGCAGGGGGAGCCGACTGGCTTTGTTAGGGATGCATAGGTGAAACCTCAGCACATCCCTGGATGGCTTTTATCCCCACCGAGCCACCCGCATCCTCATGCTGTTGGAGGAACCCCTGGTGTTTGCCCTCTCTGACAGAGGCAGCTTTGCCCTGGTGCTCTCCTGAAGCCCTCAGGCTCAATGAGATCTCTGCCTCTCATTGCCCGCCTGTGGGTGATGATGCAGGTGAGGCTCCGCATCCCGCTCTGGATGGGATTGGTGGGAGCAGAGGGACCATCATGTTTCACTGCTGTCCCTGTGGCCTTTCCATTCCCCTGGAGCTCCTGGGCTGGGATGACACAGATCTTCCACCCTGCAATGCAATCCTATTTAAGCAAGATTTTCCCATGACCCTCGGATGAGGTCTGGGCTTTTTTTAAACACAGATCTAGAAAGAGCCAAAACGTGTGCGCCGTTCTCTTTGGAAGTGTTGGGCACGAGGGGAGGAGACGATGCTGGGGAGGGGATTTTAGGCTATAAAAGCAGCCTGGCCATGGCAGGCAGCTCTGCCAGAGCCAAGTGCCGGGCAGGGGGGCTGCTCCCTGCTTTTCCTTGCTCTTGTGTCTCATCCATCCGCGCTGCAAAGTGCCTCCTGCAGAGAGGCCACCCCATGCAGCGCCCGGCGGCAGGACAGGGCTCGCAGATGTCTTTGCCCGAGGCGAGCCGCCTGAGCGCTTGTGTTAAAGCCTTTGAGTCCTACAGGAGGTGTAAACCCCACGGCTGTGCATGCATCCAGCCTTTGGGAGAGGGTTTTTCTACAAGAGTCGCTCTATGGTGCATTTTCATAGACCAAATACCAGCAGGGACCCGTGTCCCTCATCTTTCCTCGCCGCCGCGCTCCCCTTGGGTACCTTACTGTGAACCTCACGCCTTTTGTAAAGCGATGGTGATTTTGTACTGACCCAAGATACTGGGGGGGGTTCTCCCTGTGTGCGGGGCTCTGCTGGTGTGTCCCGCCGAGTCTTCTTCCTGGAGTTTCTTCCCGGTGAATCGCTGCAGCCGTGTTACTGCTCAAAGGTGTAAATAAATCTTTTCTCCTGCTTATCCCTGTGCTGCCGGTGTCCGTGTGTGAGTTATGCCCAGTGTCCACTGGAAGCCAAGCTTTGCATGAGCCTTGGCCCTGCTCTGAGGCTGTTTCTTTATACAGGACAAGGAGGAAGAGGAAGAAGAGGAATGAGAGCATCCCCGCTTGAACACACAAGACAATCCCTCAGTAAATGGGGTCCCCCAGGTTTTGGGCTTGGGCACAATGCTATTTGGGTCCTGTCATACAGCCACCTCCTTTATTTGAGATAACCCCAAATAATAGTTAAAGAGCCAGTTCTGACAGTGCAGATTAAGTGAGTTTCTCCTTCCCTCCCACCCTTCTTGCACATAAAATGGGTTTATGTTCGTAGTTAACTTCCCCAGTAAAAGTAATGGAGAGGCTCCGGCCATTGCCTGCTCCCCATGTAATCCATCGCATTACTTGGTAGCAGGGATTAAGAGCCATAACATGAGGTGCCTCCCCCAGTCACTACCTATTTGCATATCCAATTGTTTTGTATTCCCACATAGCAGCTCAGGGCCCTTTGTCCCCTGTTGGGAACAAGCAGAGACTCCGAAATGATTAGGAGAAATAACAATAGGGTGATAAACAGCAAACCCACTGCTTGGGAGGTGAGGAAGCAGAGGCATGGTGAGGATGATGCCAGGGCTCAGGGTCATGGCAATCCAGAGGCCAAGGAAGGATGTATTGCCTCTGTGTGTGATCTGGGATGTATTGACTCTGTGCAGGAGCTGGGCTATAATGCCTCTGTGCAACTCTGGCTGAGGGTGCAAGGGCAGATAAATACAACGAGGAAAAGAACTGCTGTGTAAGCCAGAAAAAGAACTCGGTCTAAAAACAAAAGATTGAAGGTCAAAAAGCAGAGGAATCTGTGAGGAATGCGAAAACCCAGCTGAGACCAAAGCCTTGGCTCTTCCCCAAGTGCTGCCAGGGGAGCAGAGGGGGGACAAGGGTCGGTGTCCCCATCCCTGTGTCCTGACCTGTGGCATATACAAGGGTTGCAGACAAGAAATCTGGAGAGGGACTTTGGACATGGGCCTGTAGGGACAGGCCAAGGGGAATGGCTTGAACCTGCCAGAGGGGAGACTGAGAGGAGCTCTTAGGCAGAAGTTCCACAGGATTCTATGGATTCTATGATTCTATTAAGGGCTCGATAGCACACAATGTATAGAGATAGCAGAGAAAGGTGATAATTTTAATGCAATCAGTGTTGTTCTGAAATGAAATGAAGTATTTAGCAGCCCCATAGGAACAAGCTGCTTTTTGGGTGTTGTGGCTGTCCCTGGCCATGACAGGTTTGGGTGCGTGTCCCTTGCAGCTGGGGAGAAGCCCTCAGTTTCATGGGATCATAGACTCCCAGCCTGGTTTGTGTTGGAAGTGACCTTAAAGCTCCTCCAGCTCCAACCCCTGCCACGGGCAGGGACCCCTTCCACTGGAGCAGCTTGCTCCAAGCCCCTGTGTCCAACCTGGCCTTGAACACTGCCAGGGATGGGGCAGCTACAGCTTCTCTGGGCACCCTGGGCCAGCGCCTCAGCACCCTCACAGGGAAGAGCTTCTTCACATAAGGCTTGTAGGATCTTGCTCCTTATTTGCTGTCTGTGCTCCACGCTGCTGTTTTACAGCCCAGTTACTTTAAATCGTCCTTTTGCATACCTGTCCCTGGGGATCTGTACCTTGAGCTCCTCTGTTGTTTCCCCGTCAGTCTCTACACTGCTCTGCCTCCCTTGGGTGTTGTGCAGAGTGATTAAAACTTCTGGGATGCTCAGATACAGTGGGGATAAGAGACACCCAAGGAAGACAGCTGGAATTACTGATGACTGCTTGGGAGAAATGGAACTGCTAGTTTGTAACCCCATCAGATCTGTAGTTATAAATATTACATATAATATTTATATTATAATCTGTATATATGTAATATATATTATATTATAATCTATACTATAATAGTTGATAGTATAACATATTGGTATTATAGTTATCTGCTGCGATAAAGGTTTGAGGGCAGTTATAGCATCTTGATAGTGTCAGCTAGTAATGGGGATCCAGGGAAGTGCCTCAAGCAGCGCATTGCCCCATTCCCTGCTCTATGACATGCCACATCCCCACTGACTCCATCCAAACCATTTCACCTTCTCCAAAAAGCAAAAACTCAAGGGAAAAAAGGAATAAATAGAGAAGATGGGTTCGTTTTGCACTCGATGGCTCAGACCTGCAGACTCCAGATCCCACTCCATGCCACATTTTAGAAGATGTGATATGTCTGCCTCCATCCTCATCCTTCCCTGAGTCCCTGTAATCCCAAATATAACCGGGCAGGGCCCGGAGCAGCGCGCAGTTCCCAGGCAGCAGCGCCCCAGCCCATGGCCACCGTCGCTGTCATCGTCGTCTTCGCCCCGTGACCCGGGACTGCCGCCGGATGAGGAGCGGGGAGGCGGCGTGCGGGAGCGCAGCCGGGATCCCGCCGCAGGAGCCGGGAGCCGAGGATGCACGCAGCTGAAAAGGGAGGTAAGGAAAGCTTAGCCATGAGCGGGATGCGATGGAAGAGCAGCGAGACGGCGGCGGGTGCACCAGCAACCGGGGGACCTTGTTTACGGCACATTTGTGCTGAGTAATCATTGGGGACGCACGCTGGGATCCTGCAGCTCGGGAAAGATCCTGCTTTAGAGCCCTGTTGTGTAATGGGCTTGAGGGTTTGCACTGAAAACTGCTTCTCTCGGCAGGGCAGCACAGCCCTGTCTGGTGGGCACGCAGAGGGGCTGGAATTTGGCAAGCTCTACCTGGGCACAGAGTGCTGAATAACCTCCCTCCTGCTCCGGCTACCCCAATAATTCCATACCAAAACGAGCGTCTCTTCTTGCCACCCCAAAAGAGGTGTCTGTGCATTTTAGGGTGGTGAAAGCCATTTGGGCATATTACTGTCAATGAATCAAAATGAAGTGATTTCCTGGCTTTAAATAATAGCTGTAACCTGTATCTGAACATAGCTGTACTTCCTACCGGAGGGGTAATGGGGCGTATATAAATGCTGCGATGAAATACTGATGTCCAGCCTCTCACAGCACATCCACTGTGAAGCTGACCTTCAACCCCCCCATTTTTTTATGCTGACACAAACAGAGAGCTGCATTCCCTTTAAAAACACTACTTTAGGCCAAAAAAAGAGTAAAACCACACAGCTGTGTGCATGCATCATTGGTTTTGCTTTGGTCTTTCTGAGGGAGCTCCGGCTGGGTGTCCGGGGCAGCGGGACAGGACAGCAGGGATGGGGCTGCTCCCTATGGCACTGCTGCTCCAGGTAGGTGTTTATCCCCCTCGGCATCACCTCGGGGGCACTGTGACTTTAAATCAGAACATATTTAATGTCTCGCTGATGTATTTGTGGCTGTCGTTACTATAGTCTTATTTTGGGTACTGCCAAGGAGAGGAGAGGGAGGAGGAGGAGGAGAATGGCGAGGAATATCTTGGATAGGCCCCCAGGTCTGCAAAGTACAGACTTTATTCACCTTCTGCATCTGGACCAGGGCCTCCATCTTCTGCTGTCCCTTCAGCTGTGGATTTCTCTTAGTCATAGCCCTCCCCGAGAACAAAATATAGATGAAAACTCAGCGTACCAAGGAATTCAGATGGCACAGGCAGCAGGAAGGCAACCCAGGCTGCACTATATTTAGCTGCCTGTCACACAGCCGGCTTGTTTATGGTCGCAGGAACGCTCCCAGCAGATAGATGCAGCATTTTGGAGTGGCTGCAGCCTTTAAGGAGGAACCGCATTTTGTCCTTGAGCGCCAGGTTTTCCCTGCGCGCTGCCGGCAGCGTTAAGCGCCAGCGTTTAATTGCTGACCCGACTAATCCGCTGCGGATTAATCCCGGGGCCTCCCGCTGCACCCGCAGCCGCGAGTCCCCAGAGCTGGATTTTGGGGTAGGGTTTGCTAAAATCCATCCCGCTTCACTGTAAAAATGTGGTTGGCAGCCCTGGGGCTGTGTGGGAGAGGGAAGTGCTGGGCTGTAGTGATGGAGAGTTTGGTACCCAGATGTGCCACACAGGTTTTGGGGTCAAAATGGGGGTATTGCTCAGTGCTGACACACAGGGTTGTGTTTTATCTCACCTCCAGCTCTGCTCAGGTGGCTGATGTTCCCTTTGCAAAGGCAGTTGGCATCATTAGCACATGAGGGGTAGAAACATGGAATGGTTTTGGTTGGAATGGACCTTAAAGATCATCTAGTCCAACCCCCTGCCAGGGGGTATGTATGGGATATAGCAAAGGATGTAATGCAAGCATCTAGTTAAAGATCTAGTTGAACCCTGATCTAGATGAAGATGTCCTTGGTCATTGCAGGGGGTTTGGACTAGATCATCTTTGAAGGTCCCTTCCAACCCAAACCATTCTATGATTCTATGATCTATAATGAACATCCAGAGCCAAAGGGGTGGCTGCTCCTCCTGTGGGATGCTCTGCAGATGTGGAGATATCTGAAAGCATTGTGAAGCTTCTCACGTGGGTCTGAGCTTTGCTGAGTATGGATTTGGGGGATCATGGTGTGGAAATCCCAGCTGTGCTTGTACTGAATCGAGATACTGTCATTACCATCCACCGTGAAAATTGGATTATAACTGCTTCTTCAGGGTGGATAAAGCAGCCACGGGAAGCTCTCAATACGAAAATGCTCTAAATATTACTTTTTATTCTTTATATTGAATTAGAAATAGCATTTTATGAAGTCTTACAGTAGTTTACATTACAATAGCATACGAGGCCCTGTTTTGACTGGCACTGTAAGCAACACATAGATTTCTTTCTCTTGAGTAAGTTCTTGTCTTCAGTAACCAGAAGAGGATGGGAAATGACAACATTTACATCCCTGAATCCTGGCTGGGAGGCAGAGAGGAGGAGAAACCACGTGTGCAGAACAATGCAGGGAGACCGAGGTGAGGGACGGGATTTTCTCCCACTCCTCTGAAATGGGGGTTTTGCCATGCAGGAAACATGTGAAGTTTATCCCTTCCCTGGATCGTGTTTTGAAGGGATAAAAACTCCCCCAAACACTCAATTTCCTTTTCCAAGGAATAGTTTACATGGAAAACTTTTGCGGGGTCAGATGCATCAAGAGGAGCATGACCAGCAGGTCGAAGGAGGTGATCCTGCCCCTCTACTCTGCTCTCGTGAGACCTCACTTGGAGCATTGTGTGCAGTTCTGGTGTCCTCAACATAAAAAGGACATGGAACTGTTGGAACAAGTCCAGAGGAGACCACGAGGATGATCAGGGGCTGGAGCAGCTCCTGTATGGAGCCAGGCTGAGAAAGTTGGGGCTGTTCAGCCTGGAGAAGAGAAACTGCGTGGAGACCTCAGAGCAGCTTCCAGTATCTGAAGGGGGCCTACAAGGATGCTGGGGAGGGACTCTTCATCAGGGACTGCAGTGACAGGACAAGGGGTAACGGGTTCAAACTGAAACAGGGGAAGTTTAGATTGGATCTAAGGAGGAAATTCTTTACTGTGAGGGTGGTGAGGCACTGGAATGGGTTGCCCAGGGAGGTTGTGAGTGCTCCATCCTTGGCAGTGTTCAAGGCCAGGTTGGATGAGGCCTTGGGTGACCTGGTTTAGTGTGAGGTGTCCCTGCCCATGGCAGGGGGGTTGGAACTGGATGATCTCAAGGTCCTTTCCAACCCTAACTATTCTAGGATTTCTATGCAGGCAGGCTCTGGCTCTCCCCATATTTGTTGTCCATCCCAACAGATCTTGGGAGGTGTTTAAATTTAAACCCATCCACACCAAACTGGGAGCCACAAGGCGTAATTAATTATCTTAAAGCCACGTGGTACCAAGCAGCTCCTGCAGTGGTGCTGAGTACCTGGTGATAAACTCCTTCCTGCTCTCAATGGTGTTGGAAACCTGAGCTGGGTCTGGGGGGAGCCATCAGGGGGGAACCTGCCCCTCACTCAGGGCTGTTTGAGAGCATCATAGTGTGGAGCATCTCCCACTGAACCCACACAGCAGTGCTGGAGGCATTGCCAGGAGAGGAAGATTGCTTTGAATCCTTTCTGCTGAGTCAAGCTTCATTTGGACAGAATCACAGAAGGGTTTGGGTTGGAAAGGACCTTAAGTTCATCCAGTTCCAACCCCCTGCCATGGGCAGGGATACCAGGTTGCTCAAGGCCCTGATGTTCATGAAGCTTTTCTATTACTTGGTGTCCTGTAGGCATCCCAGCAATGCATTCCCCAAGGATGCTGAGTCAGTTAGTGTTGTAGGAGACACTGAACTGGGGTTTGCTGCCTTTCATGGTGTATATGGCTCACAAGGAGAAGGATGAGGGCATCATACCCAGCCTTGCTCCCTGTCTCACTTGTAAAGTCACTGAGGACCAGACTTCTGGCTCCTGTACTGCTGAATTTACAGCCTGCATCCACGATGATCTGTTGCAAGCTATTCCCATGCCGATGCAACTGGGTGACTCTCCCCTTGAATCATGTCCAAGCCATTCTTCCAAAACTGCAGAGCACCACATGGATTGAAAGCAGCATCGTGGGAGAGAGCAGATGCAGCCTTGGAGAGACTGCTTCAGTATTACTTTGGAAAGGATGAGCAGTTATAACCCAAACTGCATCAGCTGGGTGTGATGCAGGGCCTGTAAGTCAGGAGATGCTGCGAGCTGAGAAAGACATCATATTTTAATGCTCTATATAGCAGCCAGAACAACAAAGCTCAAATAATGTAATTTTTCCTATTAGTATTAGATAAAAAATATGCTGCCCAAATCTGGAAGAAGAGAGACCCACTTTAATGGGGATGTGGTGGGTTTCTGGCTAACCTTCTGACTCATCTGTATCTTCTTAACCTTTGTCACCAGCCCTCACTTACACATCCACCCAAGAGAAACCATCACTTTGAAGCTTGGAGTGAGGATACTCATCCCCTGGCCCACCCACCAAAGGAAGCCTCCATCCCATACATCCTAAAATGAAGTAGCAATAGGAGTGGATGAGGTGAGCAACAGCCATCAGCATGCGCTCGCAGCCCAGAAAGCAACCGTATCCTGGGCTGCATCAAGAGGAGCGTGACCAGCAGGTCGAAGGAGGTGATCCTGCCCCTCTACTCTGCTCTCGTGAGACCTCACTTGGAGCATTGTGTGCAGTTCTGGTGTCCTCAACATAAAAAGGACATGGAACTGTTGGAACAAGTCCAGAGGAGGCCACGAGGATGATCAGGGGCTGGAGCAGCTCCTGTATGGAGCCAGGCTGAGAAAGTTGGGGCTGTTCAGCCTGGAGAAGAGAAACTGCGTGGAGACCTCAGAGCAGCTTCCAGTATCTGAAGGGGGCCTACAAGGATGCTGGGGAGGGACTCTTCATCAGGGACTGTAGTGACAGGACAAGGGGTAACGGGTTCAAACTGAAACAGGGGAAGTTTAGATTGGATCTAAGGAGGAAATTCTTTACTGTGAGGGTGGTGAGGCACTGGAATGGGTTGCCCAGGGAGGTTGTGAGTGCTCCATCCTTGGCGGTGTTCAAGGCCATGTTGGACAGAGTTTAGTGTGAGTTGGACATGGTTTAGTGTGAGATGTCCCTGCCCATGGCAGGGGGTTGGAACTGGATGATCTCAAGGTCCTTTCCAACCCGAACTATTCAATGATTCTATGGGCTGGCAGCGCCAATGTAATTTCCCTTCTGTTTTCATGGGAAGACTCAGTGTGAAGAGGGGTCCTTGGTCTGAGCTCCCTGACTATTTCCACTGTATTATTTGCTGCTGGAGCCTGACCCTGAGCACATCAGCAGTAGCTGAAGCCACCCTGCGATGACTCCCTTGTGTCATTTTCCTCCTTGTTTTCATCACCAGCCGTTTTCCTAATGTAGACCATCACCTGCTGCAAAGAAATTCAATATTTGGACATTCTGTGTTTAAGAACCCCAAGATCTGGGCATTGTCTGGTTTTAAATGCCAGTGCTAATGCACGCTGGCATTACAAGTGAGCTGAGTAACTGAGCTTTGTAACTTCTTGCAAGTTGCAAGCAGGTTTAACGTAAAGCTGAGATTTTCCCAAATCTACGGGGCATCTATGGCCCCACTTCTGTCTTGGTTAACGAATGTAGAACTTCTCCTGTTGCTAATGGAAATGTTTGTGTGTTTCTCAACTCCTGCCTTTCATTCTACCAGGGATCACACATAAATGTATCTTGCAGGCTCACAAATGGCTTTAAGAAGGCTATAGCTGGATTTTTGTTGGTATTTAGCCACTTACAGTGAATGGGAAATGATGAATAAACTGCAGATAGGCAGCAAAACATCTGATTCTTACCTAAATGTTTGATTTTGGCCAAAGGAATTGTATGAATGGCTGTAGAGCTTCCAATTTTCCAACAGTTTGAGGCTGGGGGCCTCCTGAGCGCACAGTCCTATTTAATGGCTCCTTACAGACTGGGTTTTCCCATACATTTCTCCACTCTCTTGGTGAAGCACGTACATTTTTAGCACCTACAGCAGCCTTTGGCAAGCAGCCCCACAGCTCAGCGTTGCTGAGGAGCCAGTCAAGTCCTTAAATACTCTGAAACAAAGGGCTGGAATGAGTGAGTTGTGTGTCATCCTGACAGAGCTTCAACCAGGCTGAAAGGCAAGAAAGACAACAATACGCAGACACAGCAATGCTCTTCATGGTGTGTGCTGTCACGGAGAGGAAAGGATGGGGAGAGGATAGTAAGAGAGTCAAACACTAGTCATCTGCTAAGGTTTCTGATAGCATGGGGTGAAACTGTCCCCCTCAAAGCCTCCAGATGCTCTCAGGAGCATTATACTCAAGTTGTGGTCTCCGAGCAGAAGGAATGCTTCTATGGGAGCGGTTGTGGTGCTTTTTCTGCCATCAGTGCTCCTGCCAACAAGGGTTTCCTTCTACAGATGCTTGCATGAGGACCACGAACACCTCTGAAGTGAAATTAGGGCTGTTGCTTGACAAGTCCTTGTGAATATGTTTGTCAGTGTCCATCCATTGCAGAACACGTTCACTGGAGCTTCAGCTGCTGAAGCTGGGTATTGCAGTTAGGTTTCACTACAGCAAAGGCTCAAGGCTTCCTCTGAGGAAGGAAAGCGAAGGTTTAACTGAGTCTAACACTTAAAATCAACTCAACCTTTCTCAGGACCACCTTTGCTATATATTAGAAATGAGCAAACCAGGAAGGGCCAGTTTGGAGGTTCCTGCATATTGAGTAGGGTTAACAAAGGATTAGAGCATTTGACGCCCCTCTCTCCACCTGGATCCACATAACCCAGCCCTATTGGCCTGTTCCTGGGGCACACTGCACTTCACACAGGTAACTGCTCATAGGTAGGCTGTGATGGTTCCTTATGTCTACAGCAAGCCCAAGCATGGACATACTATCCCCATGTGCAGAGGAAGGAACCACATGGCCATCCTTGACTCCAGTCCAAATACTACTTATTTATCCTCAGCACAAGTCCAGCTACTGCTTTGAAATCTGATTTCTGCCTGTGCACCAAGAGCCTCTACCCATTTTGCTATCACGTTATGGGAATCAATTCTCCTGGCCAGCCCATGGCACTTCCTAAGCAGTGAATGGAGCCTCCAGATGAGATCCAAGATCCTTGCTGCATATGTCACATATAGCACAAAGCCATTGGTGCTCGATCCATACCTCTTCTCAGCATGGAAATGTGAAGAGCTTATTCTACAGGAGTAGGAACTGCTATGGGCTGGCTCCTGGGGGTTTATTTTGTCAGCTGTCACCACTGCTATGACAGTGAACTGTCAGGAAAGAAACCCTTACACATCCTCCCTGATTGCCTCAGTGCATTCAGAGCCTGTGAGAGTGGAGGCTGGTGCCTATAGATAGAATATAAGAGTGATGGGAGGGCTCCTGCTAGGGGGAGGGAGGGTCTAGCTAGCATTATAACAGGATGGGACTAAGTTCAAGGCAGTCCCAGACTGAGGATCTGGCTAATTTTAGAGATAATGATTGCTTAGAAGACACTGTTTTTCCTAAGCTGGCCTCAGAGATGAGTTGCAAATCCCTTGGTTGTATATGTAAAAGTTATTCACTGCTCCTTGTAAAGGCTGAGACTGATTTGGCAGTTGTTGTTTCGATGAGGAGACAGGAGGAGGTATTTTGGTTCTGGTTTTCCTAGGACAAGAAGTAAAGCAAAGAGGGTTGGTATCACTTGCAGTGACAAGAACCAGGTGAGCTGAACGGAGAGCAGCACATGCAGTCAAGGGGCAAGACCTTGAAGCTAATTCAAATGATGCTGCATGGCTTAAGTGTTTAAGATCTTTGGCTGCTGTTAGAACACACCAGGCCAAAAATAAAATAGAAAAATTAAGATATTCCTTATCTGAGGCAATAATGACCCACAATGCAGGGGCATTACTTCTTACAGTTCACCTCTGCTGCTCACCCACACGGTAATGGGGTGGTCCTAGCCAAGGAGCTTGTTGGCTGTCATCAATTCAATCAGGTTTGCTTCATCAGGGTTAAACAAGAGGCTCTTATTCGAAGCGCTGGCAGCTGTGGAGGCCTTCAGCATTCTGGGAGTGGAGATGCTGGAGTCAGTGCTCTCTGGAGAGGTAGGCAGTGGGAGAGATGCTTCTCCTAAGAGGATAAGGAATGGGTGTTTGCTAGAGTAAAATTGCTATGGGGTAGGTGCAGGATGAAAGAGACGACATCAAAATGTGGTGATGCTCTTGTTTTCCTGTTGGCAGAGTGCTGTAGGCCCTAGGGTCAGAGCTGCTGCCCATGGAGCACATTCTTCACTGCCCAGTGGGGCTAAGGGCTGTGAGTGGGGTTGTGACCTTGTGGCTTGGTGTGGTGGCTGTGGAAGCGCTAGGGCTTTGGTTTGGTCTGTGTTTTATCAGGATGTGGGGCTTCTGGGGTGAATGTGATGCTGAGGTAGGCACAGTTGTCAGTTCTACACCCAGCTAGGTTTTAGGGCAGGAAAGTTGTCTGTATTACACCAAGTTTTTGATGATGAACTAGATAAAGTATCAAAATACCTTGCTACCTAAGGTGTATGGCAATGGCTGTGCTGTAGGTCTGGGTACTAAACAAGCACAAAAAGGTGGTGGTTGTTATTCTTTCAGGCCATCAAAAGCTGATCAAAGTGCTTCAGTTTATACAGGTGTTAAAGCCTCCTCCTCCTGCTGGCAGCCTGGCTCCTAGCACAGCTCCCAACCCTGAGAACGTGGTAGTGTGTGATGGGGTGGGTTAATAAAGGGTTCTCAAAGGGTGTAACTGTGGCTGAATGCCAGGAATGCTCCCTGTGAAGTGTCACGGAAAGGCAGAAGAGTTAAATAGCTTGTGCTGTGTTGTTTGGTTTTGGGAAAGCCCATTCTATAGAGCGCTTGTTATAGGAATGTTGAGGGCAGCCTGAATTCAGGAGTCTGTGAATTAAAGATGCTTTGAGGAGGGAAAAGGCAAAAATGTTAATTCTTTGGAATACGTTTTGATGGCCCAGTGACCCATTGTGAGGAGAAAGGTTCATGTAAGCATGGGGAGACAGGAATGAGGGAAGAAATTACTGCAGCTTGGGCTGCAGAGAGAAGGGACTGCCCTGGGCCGCAATATGAAAGTGGAAATATGAAATACACTTGAGGAATGTGAAAGCTGCTTGAGCAAGTCTTCCTTTTCTTAATGCATGCATTTTTGTGCAGGCAGTGATAGAAGTTCGTGTCATGCAGCATTGCTGGTACTTGCCGCGTGCCTACCTATGTGCACACACCTGGGTCTGGGCTTCTTGCAGAACCCCTTAGTGTAGGGAGAGTTCATTGTTCACAGCGAAGTAACTCTGGAAGAAGTCTTTAGTATATTGAGTTTTAAAGGTATTGCTCCAGGTGGTAAATGAATTCTCAAGCTATAGCTGTCATTTGCGCAACACTCCACAGTTCGAATGTGTTCTTGAAGTAATAGGAGTGTAATATTTCACCTTAGCTGCTCCTCTAGTTGGAGGAGAGGTGGAAAGATGAAATTGCACCTCAGCATGGTTGGTGCTTGATTACAGCTACGAAAAGAGGCTTTCCCCATGAGAGGCTGCAACCCAGACAGAGACAAAGAGAGGTTGGCAAATCAATTGCCTCTTCCAAGGTCAGTAATGGGGAGAGTCTGTATCTCTTGAGTCTTGAGCAACATACAATCCTCTTTAGCATGTCATTAACATCTCCCACAGCCTTACTGGCACCTGCCAGCCTTAGCATTCAAACAGAATACATCATCACTCTGCAGTATCATTAGCCACCGCTCAATAAATCTGCAAGGATGTTAATGAATTTTCCTAGTTCTTCCTTCTTCACTCTCCTTTTTGAAAGTCATGCGCCATTAACATGTTACTTGTTTGGTTTTCTTCGTATATAGCTTTCTTTATACTGTAAACCTCTAAAAGAGAGAAACTGCGTGGCCCTTCATTAGCCCAACTTAAAGGGAGAACTGGGGGAGGAGGGAATATTACTCGATATGTTCTCTTCAGCTAAACTTCCCACAGGGCTGAGAAATGCATGGATAAGTGCAGCTTCAACTGAATCCCACACAACAGGCTTCCCTAATCCCATCTCTTTGTTTTTGTAGCAATGGTAATTACCAGCAAGGATGGGGTTTTGAAGCCTCTTTCCTCCTCCCTTCTCTGCCCCCATATTCCCTGGAGGGGCTGCTCTGTCCCTACTCGGTGCCTGTGCTGAGGCTTTGCAGAACCTCCTTCTTTAGGGTAGAGCTCCAGGCAGTGGTGGTGGATCTCCTTGGAGGGAAAGCAAGCTCTGATCCCGCAGAACTCTGGGACAGATGTGGAAAGAAATTAATTAATAATGGATTCAACAAGGAGAAGCAATTTTTCTTCCAACTATGACTGTGCTCTGCCTCTGCAGACACGGCAGCAGCATTAACACTGGGTAGGAAATGTTGAGCCAAAGACATGCTGTAAGGCTCCCGTGGGCAGTGACAGGAGATTGCAGCTGTGGAAGTACAATATGGGACTTGGAGAAGGGCAGCTGTAACTCCTGCTGGAATGAACCTCTCCTCTCGCTTGTACCCTTTTTCCATGGGAACACTTTCAGTAGGGCTTTGCCCTTGCTCCCTAATGCAGACAGGTCCTTGGTGCTCCTCAGTGAGAGAGATGAGTTAGGAGATGAAGGCTTGCCTAAGCTGAGCTTCTTGAGTGGATGGGTAAAGGTGGCAGAGCAGGCTAGAGACCACAGGTAATGGTTTATGATGGGGAATAGGTTGTGTAGGGTGTGGTGTTGTGTTGTGCCAGATTCCACAGCTCATTCCCTGTAACAGGCTGCAGCCGTGCCCAGTGTAGGCAAGCTTGAGTACCCATTGAAAAGTTACACATCCTTGGTGTGCCCCCTTCACCTGACAGCCTCTTGTTTTGTGTGTTTGAGCCGTTCTGGGCAAGCAAAAGAAATGAAAATCATCTTGAACCCCCAGATTTCCCATTTTTATCCTAGAGCACAGGAAGTGTATCTAAGGTGTGACTGTGACAGATTTACAGATGTGATCCCTAGTAAATGTACTTGTGGTTTTAGTCTTTCTTTATTAGTTGCTGCATATGGGCACCAAGGGGAAAGGGGACCCGTTCCTACTGGTGAGCACTGCAGTCCATGCACTGCTCCATACTGAGCGATGGATTAAGATCTCAGTAATGACGGGGTAGAAAATACATTATTCTAACCTTGAGCTCAAGCTGTTAGTGCTGCTGACTCTGAACCGGTTACCTCAGGTTGGTTCCTTTCAGTTTGCTGTTTGTAAATCTGCTTGGGTTCTTGTGAGAGAACTTTGGGTCACGGCTGTACCTTGTTCACACTGTAATGTCAAATTGCAGGTGGTAGCGAAACATGATCAGGTACGGCTGTACCAGGTGCTCACTGCCCTGGAGTGTTGAGCAGGAAGGTTTAAACCAAGTGTCAATAATATAGAAGCTAGAATGGTTTGGGGTGGAAGGAACCTTAAAGCTAATTTAGTCCCAATCTCCTGCCACGAGCAGCGACACCTTCCACTAGATCAGGTTGCTCCAAGTCCTGTCCAACCTGGCATTTCAAGTTATAATTAGTGCTTATTGATGTTAATAATACTTTAGAAGCAAACACAAAGTATTTTTCTAAGGACCTTCTGTCCTTTCTGTAAGAGATGGAAGGTGTACTCGTGCCTGGATGCTATGGCTTCTTGTTGCCTTCCTTTCGCCTTAAATTAAAATTAAATCCATTTAGGAGACTTTAATGGTGGTCATTTCCTTTGGAGCATCCCTCAGCAACTCTGTTCCATGTAAAATGAAATGATGATATACTGTGGCTGCAGAATGTGTCGAGCAAGGCATGGCTCATCAGTTGTTCAAGGACAAGGACACACTTTGTGTTGGTCTAAAGTCTGTTTACATGTGAACAGCTAAAAATAGATTGCCAAGACCTGACAATGGAAACAGCTCAGGAGTCAGGGGTAGCACTTCTTCAGTTGGGTGCCACCGGTTTGAAGCCAGTAGTGGCACAGGCCAGGGCTTGGGATGTTGCTGCATCCCTCGTGGTGTGCTTTATGAATCACTGCTGTGGTTCTGGACACCCACCGGTTACTTGCCCGCAGACAGATGCAGTGTTAGCTGAGCCAGGGATGCCCTTTAGGTTTTTGGAGGCTCAGCGCAGAGCTGCTGTGCCACCCCTCCTCCTCTAGACTGCAGAATTGGCTGTGTCAGCCGGTAACTCGGTGACCTTGGCTCGTTCCCAGGGAACACACCTTTCACTGGTGTGATAGATCATAATGTCGATCGCTATTTGGAGCACACACCTGCAGTACAGCCCAGCCCTCCGCGCTGAAGGACCTCTTTTGGGCAAGGGATGTGGCTGCTAGAACACATAACAGCCCAGAGAAGGAAGCGGGGTAGATCTTGCTAAGTAACCTCTCTGGCCGCTATCTCTCTGTGGCTGCTGCAGCGCTTCCAGCGCCTCGTCACTGATTAACTTAACGATACTTCCAGCGGGGGCCTGAAGCCCGGACAGCTCGGACGCTCGGGCGGCGGCCTCGCCGATTGCTTCCGGGCCCCGGAGGGGCGGGACGGGGCGGCACCGGGGCCGGGGCGGGGAGGGAAAGGAAGGGAAGGCGGGGGGGCGGCCTGCCGGTGCCGTCCCGCCCTTCTCCTCCCCTCGGGGCGGCCGGAGCACTCGCCTTCCCCTCCTGCCCGCGGCGTCAGCGGAGCTCCTCCGCCCGGTGCGCCCATGAGCCTGCTCGGGAGCTACCGGAAAAAGCCGGGCAGTGACGGCTATGAATCTTTACAGCTGGTGGACAGCAGCGCTGACGGCGGCGGAGGGGGCAAGGCCGGGGCCGGTGCGGCGGAGACGGGCGGCCGGAGCCCTGCGCGGCACCATCAGCATCACCAGTACCACCAGTACCAGCAGCACCAGCAGCAGGCGCAGCCCCGCGCCGAGGGCGGCAGCACCATGGACAGCTCAGGTAGGAGCGGGCCCGCCCGCCGCCTCTATGGGGGTCCCCGCCGCACGCGTGGGGATGGGGAAAGGGGGAATGTTGGGATGGGAGGTGCGGGGCTGGGTCTGCTGCTTCGTGGTGGGGTTGTGTTGATGGGGGGTGCCTGGGGAAGGGAGGCTGTGGAGGGACAATAGCGGCCCTTTGTCCGAGGGAGGGCGGCGGGAGGAAGGTGATCCCACCAAGGGTTGCGTGCGGAAATCATTGGCTCATGGTTGACTCCTGTTCACCCCCAAAGAGAAAAAGGTTGTTCAGGAGCTAAAATGGATGGAGCGATTTAGGCTTTTTCCCCAGCTGACTTATTTCCCAGAATAGTCATTACTTTTTCCCCCCCCCTTGCCAAACTGAATTGGATTAATTGTGATAGATGATGCACTCTGCATGAACCATTTTTAATCAGGGAGTAGGGGACCAGATGGGCTTTACGACTGGTAATGGGATAGAGAGCTCTCCACCTCTAAATCACAGGTTCAAATTTGCCTGAATAACTGGTAATCGAGAGTGCTCATCTGATGGCTTTTAAGTGATCTCTCCAAACCAACTGGTTCTGGTTGGTTACGTGTGCCCATCACAATGAACATCTGCAGCCTTTGTGGAGAACTTCCAAAGCACAAACTTGTGCAAGGAAATACCCTGACTGGTTGTTGGGGACTGAATTGGGTGTCTGCCTGTTATAGTGGGGTGATCTTGCAGCAATACCTGTACTGTTCCATGAAAGAAAGGGGTGGGCCCAGGGCACTCAGCAAGTACTTAAAATACATCACCTTTGTTTTAAGGTTTTAACCTTTTAAGGTTTTAACCTTAAACCAGCCTTTTTCTTAAGGGAAAAAACCCCACCCCAATGACCTGTGTCTTGGCTTGAATGGGGAGATTCTTACCTTGATTTTGTTTTCACGTTTGCTCTGCTATAATAGGAGTTGTGTTTTCCTCTTCCCCCTCCTTGCCATTTGAATTTGCTTTCAAGAGTTCTTTTGAGGCTTGGCTTTGGTTTTTAACTTGTTTTACTCCCGCACTTTAGAAATGCATTTGAATTTGCTGCTGTGATATCTCTGCTACAATTGTTTGTAATCATAGGATGTGTCAGTAGATTCCTACTCACAGTAGGCTGCTGTGTTACAGTTATTTGGATTCTCACCCTGGCATCTGCTGAGATGGTTAGATATTGCGGTCAGCTTAATGTATATCATTAAAGCTATTACCTGAATGAGTTTCCTGGAACTTTAAGAGCCAAAGGTGTCTGTGTGGTGGAAGGTGGTGTTGGCACCAGACAGTGTGGGAGCGTGCTGCAGCTCGTGTCAAGTCGCGGCTTTTGTCTAGCACCAGCTCAGTGGATTATTGAGCATTGCTGTTGTAATTGTTCTGTTTGGGTTCCTCAAGCCAGTCCACTCCCTGACGAGCTCATGGATAGCTAGAAAATACCCTCATTTAGAGGCTTTGTGCAACATTCGCCTCTAACTATCAAGACATCGCAGAGCATTAATTGTATTAATGCCCTCTATCAGTTTCTAGAGTGTTCTCCCCTTAACCACACGGGCTTGATCAAGGGCTGTCCCTGCGATTTGGAAGATAATGCTGGAGAGATCTGTGTCAGCCAGAGTTTGCTTCCTTTAGCTCACTTTGGTTCTCTCAGTACCTAAATTTTACCGGCACTACACAACACACCTGATGCTTTAGCAGCATCAAACCTCAGGCCTTAATATGGCCCTTGAATCAAATTTGTAGGTTCATTAATGCTTAATCTGTTTTATAAGGGCTTTTTGGTGGGTGATTCTAAATCTTCACATGAAATTAAAACCAAGTGTATTGAGTGGAATGCTCTATTCTAAACCTGAGCTCCATACTTGCTCCTACCTTCTTCATTTGATCACTTTATGCTGATAAATGCCTAATTTTAATCAGTTCATTGCAAAAACATTTTTCTTTGTCAAGTATGAAATTACAAAGGCTTAAAGAACCCAATCCACCCCTCAGGTGTGCTTGTGGTTTCTGGTGCTTCGGTAGTTGGAGCCGCTCATGAGTTGTGGGACATGATTTATCCTTAATGCAGTGGGAGGATGGATCATTATGGGGGGGGGGGAATGGGGAAGCAGTGGGAGAGAGACAGGAAAATCAAGTGGCTGGGGATTTGGCTTAATAGGAGCAAGGAAAAAACACCACCCACCTTCTGGGCTTTGTTTTATAGACTAGAGAACGTGTTTGTGTTATAAATACTTCAGGCTTTTCCCATGAATGATCCCAAAAGTCTAAATCGCTAAGATAGGCAGTGGTGAAGCCCATCAGGTGGGAAAAGAGACCTGAATTCCTTGGGAAGGAGAGGGGTGAGATAAGCCGGTGATGGTGCAAGGGAGGTGTGCTGCTGGCTTTTGGTGGGGCAGGGGAGCCTTTTGTCTGTCATTAGGTGGCAAACTCCTTGAGGTGCCCTGGCCCCATCAGAGCTTGTTGCGTGCTTCCCACACACTTGACCTCCCTATGTTCCAGGTTTTCCTTTATTTTCTGGTTTTAAACAATGGTTTCACGTGTGGTGGGATCAGCTGCTGCCTGAGTTACTGAAATGGGTGTTTGTAGCTAAGGAGTGAAGCTGTCCTGGGGTACAACTCGGTGTCAGCAGGCAATGTGGGCCACTGGGTGCAGCAGGCTGAGTGCAGTGCTGTGGTTTGTCTGCCTCGGTGCAGTTACATAGCATCTTCAATTACATTAAATAGTTGGAGAATCAAACCTCCCTTTTCTCTCCCCACGTATTAAGTTTCATTTGCACGAGGGCAAGGCTCTCTGGGCAAAGAAAAACGGCCTTTGCTCTCTGCAAGATGTGCCTGTGGATGAAGCAATTACAGAAGTTAGATGGGTGAGGGTATGTGCTGCAGGCAAAGTGCTGGCAATTCTGGGGCAAATTGCTGTTGGTTTAGCTAGCGTGGCTGTATGTGCTATTGCTGCAATGACACTAACTCAAACGAGCTGAGGAAGTGGGCCCCTGTTGGGTTTGTCTATTAATTTTCTTTAATTCAAAGTATTAGATGTTAAAGCATCATCTCTTAGTGTGGGTTTGCAATCTTATAAACAGCTTCTTGCAATGAAAATGATCGGTGGTTGCAGTTTTGCTATAAATTGTGAGCACTTGTGATTATTGGCTTAATATTTTTTGGACTGGTGTTGCTTGGTGTTGAAAGAAAAAGGGAGCAAAAGCTGGGAACTAAGATCACCGTGTATGTGGGAAGGGGGTGGTGTCGGAAGGCAGGATCTGATTGGGGCTGGAAGGGAGATGGTACAGAGGGGGCTCTGTGCTGGTGTCCTGGGGGTGCTGACACTGGGATGGAGGGTCTGGCCAGGCTGTATCCAGTGGCTGAGCATGGAAAACTCCAATTTTCAAAGTCTCTGGGATTGGTAAATGCTTCTTGGCTCATTTTGCTTAAAAATTCTTCTGCCAACGTCACCCATGCCATGCAGAGGAGCACTAACATGAGCTGTTAAAGTGAAGTAGTGATGATTTAAGTTGCTTGAGTTGTAGCCTGGGGCACCTGTGTGCTCACAGGCAGCAAAACTGGAATCTCCAGCCCACAGTGATTTGAGCACCTCGCTGTTAGGCTTGGATTTAGCTCAAAGAAGCCAAGAGCAGAAGCTTTATTTCAGGTAGGGTGGCTGCAGGAGTTTGCTGCTGGTATCTGATGCTGCTGATGTGATGACCTTGCCTTCTGCTGCCTTAAACTTTGCCAGAATTGAACCAGACAGAAGGAAATATTGGTCAGTGTGTGGTTTCAGTCTCAGATTTATGTCTCACAGTGTGGTCTGTTCATACAGGTTCATGCTTATCTGTAGGTTTAGATTAGACATTAGGCAGAAGCTCTTCCCTGTGAGGGTGCTGAGGCACTGGCCCAGGGTGCCCAGAGAAGCTGTGGCTGCCCCATCCCTGGCAGTGTTCAAGGCCAGGTTGGACACAGGGGCTTGGAGCAAGCTGCTCTAGTGGAAGGTGTCCCTGCCCGTGGCAGGGGTTGGAGCTGGAGGAGCTTTAAGCTCCCTTCCAGCACAAACCAGTCTGGGATTCTGTGATGCCTTAAGTGGGCATAAAACCTCTGTGCATCTTTAGCACATGCCCTTAACTGCTGAATGTTCAGCTCCTGATGGAGTGTTTAAAGCAGCTTCTATGGAATATGCTAGATGCAATATAGTAACGTGATCGTAGACTACATCTAATGGGACCTCTACGTTACTGCTACCTGCCAGTTCCTTCAGAAACCATGCTGGACTTTGGGCTGGAAGTTCGAGGATGGTGAGAAGGAGAGATAAAGGGAGACTTGAGCTTAAGCTGTCAGGACACAAACCATTGTGAGTTCAAAAACCAAATTGGTCTCTGGTGTTTAGTGCTTACAAGATGAGGAGCAGGCAGTGAAGCAGCAATTTATTTAGGCTTTTGCTGTGGCGTTCAATAATGTTTTCTTAGCAGCTGGCTGAGCATTAAAAAAGGAAGAGGTTCTAGGAAATAAGATATAAGAGTAACAGCGAGGATATGTGTTAGAAAAGGACAAACCCCCTCTTTCTGTGCTCTTGTGTGGTGTACGAGCCAATCTACAGAACAGCTTTTAAGCACTCGGGGGATAGGCTTGCCTGTGCTACGTGCTTCCTTGAGCAGAGCAACCAAAGAAAAGGGCTTTAAATAAACAGCAAGTGTTGAAGCTGGGGTTTCTTGAACTGTTGTACACTCGCAAGCATAATCTCTTGTACTCTGGCGATTCCTTTTCACTGAGTCAGAAGAGAGACGTCTCCATGTCACTGGCATGGGGACAAAGCCCGCCGCTGACAATGTTGTCTTGTATTCTCTTCTAGCTGCGTTTTCCAACGGGGAGGTTGGGTTTAATAACTCTTTTGTTTGGTTGGGTGTTTTGGACACTTGAATGATTCGAGGCTGGCAGTAGGGCTTTTCTTTCCTTGTTGTTTTGACAGGGAGGAGAAGCAGAGAGAATGGCAATCAACTTCAAAGAGCAATGGCATGGATTGTGCTGGGAGCTCAGTATTCCAGCCTCACACGCATTCTGTTCACTGCAGGATGAGCTTCATATGGGAGAATATAGAACAAATGAAACAAATTTAGCACAGTGCTGGGGGGTGATTCCCCCCCAGCATCACTATTCTAAGCAAGGAAACAAACCCTCTTCTTCATGGAAATCCTCCGTGTTGCTTTGTTGGTGGTGCAAGCAGCATTCTTTAGTTGCTGTTTCTCAAGAAAAAGCAGAAATAGCTTCATTCTTCACAAGTCCATGAAGTTTGCATTTAGGCAGTCTCAAACGAACCTTCAAATAGAAAGCCTTGGGCTCATACTGTATTCGTTCTCGCATTTTATCGCAGGAGAGCACAAAAAGAAGTCCTCGGGCTTCTCTGCCCTACAGGGTGCTATGTGGTGCCAGTGGCTCCAGAGCTTCCCATGGGAGGGGAGGGATCCTGTCCCAGCCCGGGCAAAGGAAGGGGTGTTTGGATGTGCATTGCCAACAGAAACACACAGAAATTTGCCTGTGCCAGCAGTTCCTTAATGTGTGAACCAAAATCTGTTCCTTTTCAAAGCATCTCCATTAGGAGCTTCTCGGTTCATCCTATTGCCTCTCCTTCTCCCAGTGTCTGTACTATCCGAGCACCTTGTCGGCTTACAATGGCTTTATTTTCCCAGCCTGTCTTCATCTGAGAAGGATGCTCATAGCATTTGGCAGTGAGAAGGGCACTTTACCTGTTAGAGGTGAAGCTGCCAGGAAGCTCTTGGGCAGGTGGTAATGCATCTTGAAGTCTTGAGGCAGTTTCTGTCTGTTCCAGGCAAAAGGTCTGGATAGATGCAGTGCCAGGCTGGAAAGCTGCAGGTAAACCCAAGCAACAACAAAAAAGCCTCAACTACTTGCTCACTTGAATGAATTATTGAAGATCTCTTAATGCTCAGGTTGTCTGCACCACAAGATGGGTCTGTGCTGAATACAGAAAGATTCTGGCTCTGCCGCTGTGTTGAAGCTGGCTGTGTTCTGGGGGAGACTCATGATCTGATGAGCCCTTATCTTGCATTAGGCTCCTTGGCTCATAGTGTATCTCCTGCCTCCCTGTGCCCTTAGAGAGCACAGACATCTTCATAGCCTGCTCTGAAACTTCCCTTTGGCCACCCCAGAGTCATTCCCAGAGGCTTTTTGACCTCTTTTCTTGGGCATTACACTTGCTAAAGCAGGCTTGTGCTTGCCTGCCTCTGCTATGTGTTTTAAAGCATCAGGATCAGTGAATCCTGTGGTTGAGGGTCTCAGTGATGGTTACCAAGTGTTGGAGCCTGTTCTGCTGTTGTTGTCCTGCAGCTCTTCTCTGCATGTGTTTTGCTGTTCTTTTTTACAGAATAACACTTTAAGATACCTGTGCTCAGCCTTGTAAGGAATTTACCAGGAATCTGGGACAGTGATGGAAGAGGGAACAGATGAGGCTGGTGGCAAAAAAGATTAGGAAAATAATCAGTTTTCAGGGTCTGTGTGAGTCTGAGCAACTCCCCAAGTAATTTCTGCAGGTAGAAGCACTCTCCTTTCCTGTGAATGCTCCTTTATCACTGTTTTAGCTGCCTCTGTTGCTGCTGCTTTCTCCCCAGCCCCATTGTAAACCACTGCTCAGTGCCTATTGAAAAGTTGATGTAATCATGACACATAGGCTACATCTGATATAAGGAAGGATGTAAGTGCATATAATAGCATAGATGTTTTAGAGAGTTGCTTAAATGTGATAAAGCTCAGCTGTCCAGAAAAGAGATACGTGCTGGAAGGAATGGTTAGAGAGAACTGGGCTTTAGGGCACTGAGATTGTGCTCTTAAAGTGTAGCTGACAAAGCACTTGGATACAAAGGCTATCGATTATCACTGGATGTAAAGGAGCCACCTGCCCAGAGATATTAATTTAGAATTACCAACCACCCTCCCCCTTGAAAAGGGAGCTTAAACCCTTCCAGTAATGTCTGCAAATTGCTTTGTGATCCCCTGGAAGATGAAGTGCTGAGCATGGAAGAAAGACAGCGTGGGGACTGGCAGGACCCGTGGATGCTGCGGGTACCTGTGGATGCAAGAACTCTGCTCTGCCTGGGTCTGTTTGGTTGTCTGTCCATTTTCTACACACGTACACCCTCCATATGTGACGTACCTGTATGAGGATGCTCTAATCATGTTGTGGCAGCAATGCCTGCACCAGGGCTGCTCCTCCCATTCACACGCAGCATGGGCTCTGCAATGCTGAGGTAAAGCCCTTAAATACAATGAGCACCCTGCTCCAGTGGAAGGTGTCCCTGCCCGTGGCAGGGGTTGGAACTGGATGAGCTTTAAGCTCCCTTCCAACCCATTCTATGGTGGGTCTATGATGATGGGGCCACAGCAGCCTGGCTGAGTATCCCTTAAAGCTGGTGTGGAATCACATCCCGTGTTACAGAGGCTTTGCTGGGATCACTGTTTGCAGGAGGAACGTGAGCTGCGGCTGCTCCTGAGCCGGCTGCGGGGTGCTGGGGGAGGCAGCAGCACAAATAGTATCAGTTTTTGCTGAGTGTTCCTTAAAAACAATGCAGGCTTTGTTGCCGAAGCCACAACAACAGTGGCTCAACTTCTTTCAGATCGGGGACCTTTAAAAGGCCATTTCTACAAAGGCTCCCTTGCTCCCTTTTCATGACGTGTCCTGGTAATAGTCTAGGGGGGAAAAGGCAAGCAAACAGCCCTTCCCCCCTCAAAATACTTTGTGGGGAGGGAGGAAGCAGCAGGAAGTGGCAAAAACCTTCCAGAAATGTGGAATTTGGGACACGTACGCAGCAGTGAACAAGTTTTTTCTCATCGTCGTGTCAGGCTCTCATGGTACCATAGACAGAGAATACAGAGCAGCATTTAATACTCCCAGACTAACCTCTTTTTGGGGAGGGTGGAACATGCAGGCTTTAATGCTGTTCTAGAGAAGAGCCATGGTGAGGAGCAGGGAAGGTTTAGCTCTTTCCTCTTCCCATCTCTACAGAAAACACAGGCAGCAGCTCTAAGGAACATAAAATACAAGTTGACATTGAAGGTACTGTTCCATGTGGTGTGGGCAGACTGAGGTAAACCTGCTTCCTTTCCTATGGTTTCATGTCTGCTTTTTGTCTGCCCTTTACAGGCAAAAAAGGGTCTCTTTGCTCTTGATAAGTAACCTCTGAAACGCAGCACTTCAGTTTCCAGGCGTCTTGCTTTCACCCCCCTGCTCTCAAGCTGAATATTGCTTCATCAGCACAAACCTGCAGACTGACATGGTCTGAAATGGCTTTAAATGAGGGCTCATTTCCCCCTTAATTCCCTGGGGAGCTGGAATTCACGGCCTGTGGTTTGGAGGGTTTGTGGGTTGCCTGAGGGAGGCTGGTGCTCAGGGACCTCCCAGGCAGACGGGGACCACAATGCGCAGATCTGGCATGGGAAGCTTCCAAAGCGGGCATTTCCTGCTTGTTCTGACCAGTGAGCATCTCCATCAGCTGGTGGTAGTGTGGGACCCTCTGTTGCTGGTCCTTCTATGGTCTCCTGTGAAAGCTCTGGCCGTAGGAGATGGTGGCGGGTGCTGAAACATCCCCCCTCACTCGGGGTCACACTGGGTTTATTCACCCACTTCTGGCCCCAAAAGTCAATCTTTAAATGTGTTCAGCGGTTCAAGTGTCTTTGCTTTTGAGAGTGAGCACAATCACTGCTTGTGGGACTGCAAGGGGAGGTGGGGTGAGTGGCCTTTCATGAGGGTACAGGATGAGGGAGATATTTCCCTTTAGGATACAGTGCAGTTTCTTCCTCTGTCCATGTGCAGAAGATGAGTTTCCTACTTCAGCTACTATATACACTTTGATGGTTTTGCCCCACTAAGTGCAGAGGACAGCAGGTCTCTTGTCATGTCAATGTGTGTAAGCCTCCCAACACCCCAAAGCTGTCCTGCTAAAGCCCTTCATGTCACTCTGGAGTAATGCCTGTGCCTTTGGTGAGCAGGTCACGGCGGGACATCAGGCAGAGGAGCTGTGCTCACCCCTTCATGTACAGGGCTGATGGTGCGAAAGGACTGTCATAGGAACGCTACCATATGACCTATTGTAGTGTTTGTAAGGGGATGTAGCAGGTTGCTGCTACCCTTGGTGACCGCTAGAGGTTTACTCTGAGCACCCTCACCTTGGAGCAGGATCAGCTCAGAGCAGGTACCTTTACCCAGAACAAACACAAACTTCACTTTGCCAACTGAATGAAGTTGTCTCATTTCCATGCTGCTCCATTGACTTGAAGCGCTTCAGTGATACCGTCATTGCCATCACCTACAGAGCTGTTGAGGAAGAGCTGTCCCGTGCATCTCAGGCAGCAGTAAAACCACTACATTAGAAGCTCCTTTATTAGGAAATGAAAAGGCTGCTGTTAGCAAGTGATCCCTCTGAAACCTGTGCTACAAATACAGGTCAGAAGCTTGTCTCTGAAGTGTACTGAGCCTTTTGGGGAATATCCAGTAACTGGGCTGACAAAGAGTACTTGCCCTGTAAGGAACAAGATGCATCTCATACACATAGAGGCTAATTCTCTGTAACAAGACTTCAAGACCGCAGTTCCAACCCATGTCAGCTGTGTGTCAACATGCCAAGAACTGGGACCCAAGCCATATGGCAGGCTCCTGCATTGCGAACTTGCAGCAGTCTATTTCTGTGCAGACAAGCTTGTGAGGCCCTGTTTCTGTGTACCAGAAGATGCTTCGGGGGCTGATGCTGGGTCTGTGAGGGTTAGTTTTGCCTCTGGCTGCAGGATAAGTGAATGGGCATATGGGATGCAGTTCCTGGTGGGATAGAGGGAAGGGAGGGGGTGTCCTGTGCCTTTTGCCTTTGTGCTAAGGGAGAGGACTGTTTCTCTCCTTTGGGTTTACCACCCACCTCTGGTAGGAAGATCTTTCTGAGCTGGGAAGTGCTATGACACCACTAACTCAATATCCCAACCAAGGTAGTGGTGATCACCTTATCTGCATGGTGAAACCTGAACTTCCTTCCTGCTGGGCTCTAACAGGGAACAGCGACTGGCTCATCCCTTTGGACTCAGCAAGCATCCTTGGTCCTTCTACAACAGAATAGGTCATAGTCATCCTTTAGAAAGGTCTCCAGGAGCTCTGAAGGTCTCCATTTACAAGAGGGACTTAGCACAGAAATGTTTTATTCATCAAAAAATGCAGGCTACCTTTTCCTTTTAATCAAACCTTTTCTGGTTGTTCTTGTGGGTTTTGGTACATATTGTCAGGTTCACGTGGTAATGCATTAACCCTTTCTGCCCATTTATACGCCTTTATGCTTTGTAGGAGATGCTGCCTAGCAAAGAAGCCTTTGGATGTATTTATTTTGTTCTGCATTCCTAGCAACTGAGAAAGACTTTGTCAGCACTGAGGATGCTGCTTTCATCCTTTAACTACAAGATAACTGAGCAAATCACTGTACCTGGTATAGTACCAAGTGCTGCTGCGTTGTAAACTTCCACAATAGCTAACTAATACCTATGTCATATTAAATCCTAAATATGATGTTTGTGCTCTTGAAAGCTTGCGTTTCTCCATTAGGCATCCTTTCGGCTTTAGTGTACATAGTAAATTTGGAATTAACTGCTGCTGCTTTTAGACATACAGTGGAATTCTCATTCTCTATTTCTCCTACTCTCTATTCCCCATACCCGTTAGGGTTCATTTCTGAAGATTCCAGGTTTTCCATACTCTCGAAGCCTTTCTGATGCTCTCCTATAGCACTTCCAGCTGTAAAAATCTGCCCACTGCCATTGGTCCCCTAATCCCTTTGTCCCCCCTTTCCCTCTTCCAAGTTACCACCTTTCTGCCTTCCTTTCTTTTAAAAGCTGACCTGCAGAACTGAAAGTATCTTCTGAACAAAACCTCCTCATTCAATCAGCCCTGGATTTTCTAGCACAGAGTAATATGAAAACAAAGTTATTGACAAGAGGTCAAACTCTGATTCCATTCTTGGAAGCCAATGAGAAGCTTTGATTTTCTTTCTTTCTCATTGTTCTTAATCATACTTGAAGCAGATACTTACAAGTGGTTTGGCAAAAGAAATATTCCTGTGCCTTGAGAAGGCATCATTTGTTCTGAGGCTGGCAGAGTGCAGAGGAGAAGAGATGGCCTCTAATTTTACTGCTCTAGCACACGGGTCACGTGCATGGCCACATCAGAGTGCATTAAGCACCCTCTGTGCATAGGGGAATAAATAGCATCACTTTACTAATAGTCTCCAGTTTAAAGATGTGTATTATATTTATTGATAGTTCATTCTGGGTTTGAAAGAGTGAATGTCATTTAAATGGATTGGGTAATCTACAGAATAAATCAGTGAGGACTTGTTTAGCTGTAGCTTTTTTCAGAGCATCACAGAATCCCAGACTGGTTTGTATTGGAAGAAAGCTTAAAGCGCATCCAGTTCCAATCAAGGGACACTTTCTACTACAGCAGGTTGCTCCAAGCCCTGCCCAACCTGTTTCTTAATAGTCTGAATGCCTCTAGAATATTTCTTCTGATAGTGATGATTATGTGAGTGATATTTCAATAGCGTGTATCCAACACCACTTAGGGACATGCTGTAGACCAGAGAAGTGATTAGCTGCAAGATCTCTTTATATAAGTATAACAAGCACTGCCAATGCCCCAGCCTGCATTAACCATGCTAAATCTTCCCTATTTCTGGGCACCAGGGTGAGTAATAATGACCAACATATTCCTTTTCCAAAGCAGCTGTCCCATGGCTCTACAGCAGGACAAATGTTCATGGAATTGCTGGGTGCTCTGGGAAAGGCAACCCTTAGTAGATGCCACCTCAGTTATGGAACTACCTGGGAGTATTACATGCATTTACATGGGTTGCTTGTTGCTTCATTTGCTGTGCTATAGGATGTGGGTCTGCTGACTGATCTCACATAATGAGGTAACAAATGTATAATTAACTACTAAATGTATAATTACTTTAAAGCTTGCTAAGATCAAGATAGTTGAGGCCTAGTGAACAGAAAGCCATTGTAAGCAGTCAGGAGCTTCATTAGTAGCTAATCAGCAGCTAAAATAGCATTTTGCTAGATAAAATGGCTCTCTGCTTTAAAACAAAATCACATTTACTGAAGTCTACATCCAATTTATTGTACTGGTGCTGTTCTAAGAATGATGCTATTAACACAGCACTGCTGTAACATGGAAGGCTGCGAAAATCAGTTCTTGCTTAGGACAGTGGAATAGTTACTCTACTTGCAAAATGCAAACACCTGAGGTGTAAGGTTGTATCACAGCCCACCAAAAGAACACTTCAAATGGCTCTTGGTCTGTGGTAGTCCCCTATTGACTCTGCAGCTTTATGTCACTTCAAGCTGTGAAAGAAAAGCTTTCCAAGGAGGTCAGCCCTGCTCTGCTTTAGCCATAGCAATTCTGAGTCCTGTACTAAGGCTGCAGACATACAAATGTCAAAAAAGGCTCTGGTTCTCTGCTGGAATGTTTAATTCCTGGACTTCCTTTTCATGCCAAATCCCGAACTTTTATGTCCTTTCACTCAAGCAAATCTGAGCTCTCAAGTGACCTAAAATCCCTCTGATGACTTCTCTTACAGCCATAGAAACAGATATTCATAAGACAACCTTCAGTCATCTAGCTGCAGTCAAATGGCAGCTGTGATGCTGACACTCAAGAGCTGTCATATATTCTAGTGCCTCTTTTTTACCCCTATGGAGGTGGTTGTTGGTTTGGTCTTGGTTGTGATCAGTAGATCAGCTGTGTTTCAAAGAGCTGGTCTTGCTTCTGGTTGGATTGAGGGGTAAGGGAGATGTATGGTGGTTGCCCATACTATACTGATACTAAATAGTCAACATACGTGCAACGCCATGAGTTGATGGTGGTTTCTGAGCCCATCTGGCAAGGATGGGCCTTCTCTCATCTCTGGAAAATTATGGTTTTAATAAGTAAAACTGATTTGCCCTATGTGAATATGTTTGGTCTGGACAGAGCAGTGGGTTTGTTGGCTCACTGGGTTTGTTGCAAACAAGTGATGCTGGCTTTGGTTTTGTTGTCCTTGAAGGTGCCTCATCACCAGACATGGAGTCCAGCTATGGGGGAGGCTTGCTTGATATGGTCAAAGGAGGAGCAGGGAGACTCTTCAGCAACTTGAAGGATAACCTGAAGGATACCCTGAAAGATACCTCTTCAAAGGTCATGCAGTCTGTTGCCAGGTACAGTACGGCTTGAGGTGCCTAATGCAGGTAAAATCCCTAGCTGCATAACGCCAGTCTGAGCTGGCACAGCGCAACTTCCAGCTAACCTTCTGAGGGAAGGAGGTGAAAATCACAAGTGACTTCTTTGATTCTGTCTCACTGTTGGTATTTGGCCTCAAGGAAGCAGGGAAACCAAAGTAAAGTATCTAAGCTTCATAGTAAGTGAGCATCAACATCCCGAAATCTGGAAAAGGCCCCCCAGTGAACATGGAGCACTTGGTCTCCTAGTCCTTCACTGACCTCTATGGGGTGTATCTATTCAACCACCACTTGAATCTTTTGTTACTGAGAATTGGCTGTGTTCTGTGCCCTCCCTTTGCTGTGCAAGGAGGCCCTGCTTGCTGATGCAGCCATTGCTTTCACTAAAGCCACCTTTTGAATTGCAGAAAGTGCTTTGATTTACCTCTGCTGGCATCATTCCCTGTTCTTGGCACGCTACCTGCCTCTGAGGGAGAGGGGCTACAATAAATTAAAGGAACTTCATGCATACAAGGCCTGCCAGGCTTTGAGGCATCTGCAAAGTGGCAAACTCCTAGAGGTTTCTCCTGAAAAGTGGCACTGGAAATTAATGACAAAGGGGAAAAGGGACCTTTTGTGCAGCTTCTGCATCCAGTTAATTACGTATGTTGCAGGGAAGGCTGGGTCACTGTCTGCACGAAGCTGTTTGCTGCTTAAGGAATAATGACAAAGAAGAAAGAATCAGGTTTAAGATCATTCTTTGCTTGTGTCATAAGTAGATCTCTGGGGGAAAACACTCTTGTGGTTCCTGTAATGTGTAAATACGAGCATAACGTCTTTCTCCTACTTTGTCTTGTTTTAGTTACACCAAGGGGGAGCTAGATATTTCATACATTACCTCGAGAATCATAGGTAAGTACTGCTTAGTGGATAAATACAACTTGTAATGTTCCAGGGTTCAGAAGTCCATAAGCACCTTATGGTGCATGCTCAGCCTGGCTTCTCCCTACCTTTCCAGTGATGTCTTTTCCGGCTGAAGGCGTTGAGCTGGGATTCAGGAACCACATCGAAGATGTCCGGACGTTTTTGGATTCCAGACATCCTGACCACTACACCGTCTTCAACTTGTCACCCAAGTATTATCGCAGTGCCAAGTTCCACAACCGGGTGAGTGTCTTCAGACGGGTTAACATGAGCAGGGGTGAAAGCCCTTAGGAGAAGGGGCACCAGGTCTATCCTAGCATGGCAAAACGTAAGGAGGTGAAAAGGGAATTGTACGATGTGGTCCTTTCTGTGGTTTTGCTGATGTCTGGGACCTCGGGGATTAAAGAGCCTGAAAGTTCAGGGCATGCTGCTTGTGTTAGGAGCCTCTTAGAGTAAGTGGCATTGCACTAAGGTGAACCTGTGCTGCCTCTTGGCTCCTACGTGGATGTTAGAAGCTGCTGCAGAGGAATCAGGAGTAAATGAAAGAGCTTTGAGGAAAGTACCAATAAAAGAAAGTAGATTATTTTCATGTTGAGCAATCCTCCAGTTGTGCTTTAATCAAGAAGGAGTCCTGAGCAGGCAAAGCACAGGGCTGGAAACTGGATCTAAAGGCGTTTTGGCCCTTCCGCTAATGTATGATTTCAAAACCCACCTCCATGCTCTGCCCCAGTGTCCTTCTCTAAAACCAGAAGAGCATACGGGAGCACTGCAAGGCTCTGGTTCATTAATGGCTTTTAGAGGAGATCCCTATGAAATACTGCTGGTGAAATCCAAGATTAGATCTAATCTTTCAGACAACTTCCTGTTCTTTCCCTCTCCCACAAGGGACTGATGATTCCTCCCTTTAAGTCCTTATTTCTTATTGCCTTCAACAAAAAAAGGCAACTGCAGTTTCCAGGCTTAACCCTCAGTCAGGGCAAGCAACCTTCATGCAGCATAAGCCTAATGTAATTGTAATTTGAGTTATATCTGTGTTTATCTTCAGCAGCTGCTCTGATCACCAGAAATCACTTACTCACACTTGAAGCTAATTTCTCAGTGGCAGTCAGTAACCAGCCATGACTTCAAATATGAATAAATGAACAGGAAAGAGTAATTAAAAGGTATCAAGGGCTTTGAATCTTGAGTCTCACTTGGGTCTGGTGCGTTGCTGTTGGAAGGAGGAAGACCGATCTAGTTTTGAAAGCCCAGCATTAAACGCCTGCTGGTGTATTGCTTGACCTGGCCATAAGTCTTCCACCCCCTGTGCTGTATCTCCTGCCCTACCCAACACCTTAACAGATGACTTTGTGTGTTGCTCTCAAAACATAATGAGGTGCTCTGAAAGTTATTGCCTTGACACACACAGAAGGAAAATGATGCATCTCTTAATAAAATATTGTACTTTCAGGTTATGGGCTAGGAAATACTGGCTCCAAGTATTTCTCAGAGAAATGAAATGTGCCCAATGCAGTACATGAGATGAAGCATGAAACAATTATGAGTTTGAACTTCATCTATATTGGAAAAAATACTAATGGGCTGTGAAGGAGATGAGATCCTGTGCAGAGGGTTTTCTGCTTTGGATGAGGATGCCAGCTGAGCTGAAGTTTTAAGATACGCACTTGTTCTTTGAAGTGAAAGGCTTTTTAATTTGATGGGGCATTGAGCAAGCTGCTCCAGTGGAAGGTGTCCCTGCCCGTGGCAGGGGTTGGAGCTGGATGAGCTTTAAGGTCCCTTCCAACCCAAACTATGCTGGGATCCAAGTAGGTCACTTTGCTGCATAGTGACACAGGAGGGAGATGAGTTAATGTTCTGGTGGGCTATTTTCCTGCTCAGATGTGGCTGAGCAGGTCATAAAGCCCCAGGTGCCCAGCCTATCGAGGAGAAGAGTGGATTATGAACACTAAACCTGCTACTGCAATCTGGGTGTTCTCTGTTCTCCTCCCTGCTTTGCCTCCCCAGCAGGAGAGGAGAGCTCTTGTCTGCTTGATGAAGTGTGAGCAGTTTGAAACTGTAGAACTCAAATACAATGTTAAACAAAACCAAACTTCAAATTCCCTCATGGGTCACATTCTTGGCTGTTGCTGCCCTACTGCTGAAGTGATAAAACAGGCAGTGGTTGCTTATTTCCAAAGCTCTAGAAGAATTCCTGTTACTTTCCCATAAGGTTTCTTTCAACCTGCTGGAGCGAGTCCAGAGGAGGCCACGAGGATGCTGCGAGGGCTGGAGCAGCTCTGCTCCGGAGCCAGGCTGAGAGAGCTGGGCTGGGGCAGCCTGGACAAGAGAAGACTCCTGAAGGGGAGACCTTAGAGCAGCTCCAGTGCCTAAAGGGGCTGCAGGAAAGCTGGAGAGGGGCTTGGGACAAGGGCCTGTAGGGACAGGCCAAGGGGAATGGCTTTAACCTGCCAGAGGGGAGACTGAGATGAGCTCTTAGGCAGAAGCTCTTCCCTGTGAGGGTGCTGAGGCGCTGGCCCAGGGTGCCCAGAGGAGCTGTGGCTGCCCCATCCCTGGCAGTGTTCAAGGCCAGGTTGGACACAGGGGCTTGGAGCAAGCTGCTCCAGTGGAAGGGGTCCCTGCCCGTGGCAGGGGTTGGAGCTGGATGAGCTTTAAGGTCCTTTCCAACACAAACGAGTCTGGGATTCTATGATTCACGAGTGGTGGTGAGGTTTTGTTTGAAATACATGCCGTGCTATGTAGTGTGTATTTAATTTCCTAATTGTGAACCAGCAATCAGATGGGTAATTATAGGCAAAGTAAATATGTAATTATGGGCTGTTGGTAAATGTATATTATTTACTTGGTAAGAGATAATGGCTTTTGCAGATGCTTGATAGTGTGCTGTCATGATATCTGTTCAGAAGATCATCAGTGAAAGGGTCACTGGTCACATTAATTCTAGCAGCCACTTGGAATCTGAGTTGTGGTTTAGTGATCTAACTGCAAGTGAATCTTGTGCCTGATGTAAAATAACTGGTGTGATAATATAAATTATTCTGGTTCTGTTAAAGAATTGAATAACTGTTTATGGTCAGTCTGTAACTCAGATTTTACAGTGGTCCCATAACTGCAGCAGTGCATACCCTGTCAGGTCTGTGGAACAGAAAGCTATTCCTGTGCTGGGGGTTACCCCATAGTGAACCTTAGGGTGTTTTGTGCCCCTTCAGCCCTTCCTGAAAATGCACAGACAAGGTGCATTTTCAAGGGAAAATCAAGTGCAAGGGGAAATCAAGTGCATTCAACAGAAAGAATGTAATAAAACACAGCTCTTTGGACAGGAGAAGATGAGGGATGAGTATAATAATGTAGAGAGGGTAACTAGGGAGTGCCTTCCAGAGCTTGGGCATGGTTTGACTTGTGTGCTTGTTGAGCATTGTAGAAGCTACCCAACAGCTACACTTCAGTGTATTGTGGAGACCAGAAACTTTCCTGAGTCTAAAAAGCAAGTAGGCAAATATCTATTTAGATATTAGATTAGACAAGAATCTCCCAATCGCTAAGCAGAGCTTCTCCAGCTAAAATGAGCTGACAGCAGGATGGAAGTGCTGGGTTAGGCAGTGCTGGGTTAGGCAGTGCTGGGTTAGGCAGTGCTGGGTTAGGCAGTGCTGGGTTAGGCAGTGCTGGGTTAGGCAGTGCTGGGTTAGGCAGTGCTGGGTTAGGCAGTGCTGGGTTAGGCAGTGCTGGGTTAGGCAGTGCTGGGTTAGGCAGTGCTGGGTTAGGCAGTGCTGCCTGCTTGCTTTGTCCCTGTACCTTTGGCTGTCATTGGAGCTGTTGTTCGAGACACCACAGCTTGGTTGATCTCTGGTTTGAGTCCAGATTCCTGTTTCTGCTGTGAGATGTTGTGCAGGTGTATGCAAGAGAGAAGCTTGAATACAAGTTTTAGGAAACCTGCAGCACTTCCTTCCTCTGAGAGATGAAACGGTCAGGTATGGAGATCCGTGCGGCTG
Organism: Psittacula echo; assembly: GCF_963264785.1. Taxonomy (NCBI): domain Eukaryota; kingdom Metazoa; phylum Chordata; class Aves; order Psittaciformes; family Psittacidae; genus Psittacula; species Psittacula echo. Next base: position 2,521,329 of record NC_137740.1, on the reverse strand, counting down.
TTGAGGAACATCTGGGCAAACCACCTTCTTCCTGCCCCCAGGTCTTATTAAACAGGATCCAAACATCAGCTGAGAGAGGCCCAGTTCTTTGCCTGAGAACAAGCTCCATGATGTTTCTCCTTTGAATGTCTTCTAGCCAGAAATGCCTTCAAGAAAAAAAGATGTTTCAATTAAAATCAAATGAAACAGAGATGGCTGTGGAAGGCCATTTGATGTTGATGCGCTGTTTGAGACTGCAAGGGCTGTTCTTGAGATAAGTGCTATGACTCAAAACTAGCACACTGATTAATAGTAACTGGACTATTAGGACTTTATTAGGAACTAGACACTTTAGGATTTGTGGGTTTCAGCTCAAAGTAATCCATTTTTTCATATATTAACTCTACTTACTCATGGTATTTTATGGAACAGAAGTTTCCCTTTCATCAGTCTAATATCTGTCAAATAGGGCTTGAAAATCCTCTGACACCAAATGACTGAGAACAACAGATGCTCAGTATACTTTGAAAAACAGCCATAGTTTTTAGGGACAAGCTGTACAAAGGCTTCAGAGCAGAAATCGATGCGCTGCTGCAAGGCTGGAGTGTTATGAAAAGCTCCTCAAGACAATCTGACTCGGAATGTAGATTTTACAAGTGTATTCTCAGTGACATCAATATCATGTTATTAAGTGAGGCTTCTTTGTTTGCCATGGAAGTCACTGAGCAGAATCATGCATGGGAAAAGATGGAGTAGGTTTCCAGCACGTAGATTGTAAAAGAGAAGTATGTTTCTTGGCAGAAAGCACTGTAAAAGCAAAGCATGCCTTGCTGCATGCTCTTAGGAAGAGCATCTTTTGTTCATGCTGTGATTCCTGTAGGTATCTGAATGTAGCTGGCCAGTGCGGCAAGCACCCAGTCTGCACAACCTCTATGCTGTCTGTAAGAACATGCACAACTGGCTACAGCAGAACCCCAAAAACGTGTGTGTCATCCACTGCATGGTAAGTACACCTGAAAATAACCACATTTTTAGACCTATAAGTCGTATTGCATGTTGCAGGTCTGGAGTCTGTGTAGAAGGATGGTAACTTTCTAAAAGAAAAAGAAATGTAGTAAAAGGTACTCCTATAGGAAGGGGCATAATCTTCCACGTGCAGCTACATAGCTGAGCTGGAAGATCCAACACTAAAGAGAAGCAGGAATGCAAAGCAAGAGAGGTCATAATCATTCTAGCGGTGAGCTACTAGAAGTGATGAGTAGCAAAAAAGGTTTGAACTTCATGGAAGAACTGACCATAAGAGCTGTCAGCCTGCTGTGGCTTTGCACTTGATTGTGAGTAGTCACAAAATGCAGCCTCTGGACTGAAGGTTACTGATGGAATTTAGGGAGAAAAAGCATAGCTGGGAATTCTGTCAAACTGGGAAGCTGAGATTGTGGAAGTCTCTTGTGGTCTCTATTTGTCACGCCTGGCTGAAGAAGTCCAGTAGCCTTCTGCTCCTCCTTGTGCACCACAGCTGAAATGGTTTCTATATCCCCCCCATAAAGATCACTCAGTACTGGACAACGTGTAGATGGGATGGATGCATGAGTGGTGCGATTGTGTGTGACTAACATGTAGTGTACTCTATGGTACCTTTAATATTGACAGTAATGCCCAAAAGGGAAGTTCTGCTTTGTTCCTGAAGCCTAAATTAAATCCAGGAGGCTGTCATTGCTGATCAGCGTAAATTGGAAGGAATAGAGGAAATGACTGATCCCAAACTAGAGTCTGGCATTTCTGCCTTGCCCAGCACAGCCAGTGGCTATGGGATGTGAATTCCATTTCAACAGAGATGAAGATGCATTTGATGCCTCGGTCCTAGAAATGCAGCTCAAGAATCAATTCTTTTAATGCCCTTTGAGCAATGAATATCAGGATAATGCTGTAAAGGACAGGGAGTCCTCTTTGACACTTCCTCAGAAGCCTGCAGAAGCCACTTAGTTTATATGAATCTTGAGAGAGCTTTTCAGAAGCAATTGGTAGAGGCTAAACCTTGTTAACCTTGAACATGTGCTCAGGCTGAGCAGGTTACTGGGGTCTGGGTCAGCTCTGGTGTGGTAAATCCCATGTTATGTCTGGAGTGCCTCAAAGGTGGCTGAAATCAGTCACTGCCATGAATGTGCGTCTGAAACTAAGCAGGCATCAGACCAGGGTTTTGGTGGGAGCTGGTGGAAGGGCTTTTTCTCTTTGTTTGGCTTGCCAGAGCTGGGGTATGGTCCATATGGCTCATCACTGCACGTGTCCCTAGGTATAGCAGGACTCAGGGCACTGGGGGTACTTTGATTCTCTCCTGCTCTTGCTGTATCTTTGCTCTATCAATCTGTCTCAGCAAAAATACTTCCCCCATCATCACACTAAAGAAATCACAGGCTTGTTCAGGAGCAACCTGTAGGTTGAGGGCTGTGGAGGTGTTTGGGTGAGGGAGCCTTGGGCTGGATTTTTCTGTTAGTGATCTCTTCCAGGTTAAATTGCTATTAGACGATGGCCTTCAGCCATGGGATGGGTGTGCTCTGACCCCTGTGGTCATTCCAGGCCTATGTCTGAATAATGATAGTATTACAGCTTGGGAGCAGCCATGAAACACCAACATTTGTAGATGAAAATGTATTGCTGGCCTTTCAAAACAAGTCTTTGGCTGTTTACTGGGTATTCTCTTAGCTTTGATCCAGGCTGGTGCCACTCACTCTAATCCTGTGCATTAAATAACAGCACTGAAAATTCCTCATCTTGTGGTCCCAATCTTAGTCTCTCTGGAGAAATGATTTGATGTGTTTTAAGGAAGAGTAGACAGTGTTCTGCTGAAATTTGAAGGATGTCTTTGACGTTTTCCTCCCCCTGCCCTTTCCTTAACAGGACGGCCGAGCAGCATCTGCAGTTCTGGTCAGTGCGATGTTCTGTTTCTGTCACCTCTTCTCTAATCCAGGCCCTGCTATGCAGTTGCTGAATACAAAGAGACCTGGAATTGTACTGTGGCCATCTCACAGGAGGTAGTGTATACTGGTTAAATGCTATGCAGGAGGGCTATATCCCTCACACTGAAAACTGCCCAAGTACATGTCTGTGTTCTGGCAATGTGTTCCTAGCCCTTAGGCTGAGATAGGCATTCAGATTTCACTTTGTTCCCCAGAAATCAGTGGTAAGGTGGCAATCAGGTGCTGGAACAGCTTGTCCAGAATGACTGTGGGATCTCTGTCCTTGGAGGTCCTTGGCTGGGTATCACCCCCAGCAGCACAGTCCAGTTCTGAGATACAGCTTTGAAGTTGATCCTGCTCTGAGCACAGCTGGACCAGATGATCTTCAGAGGTCTCTTCCAACCTGAGCTATTCTATTATTATATAGAACAATGCATATGACCTGCAGGGTGTATATGCTGCCTGCCCCAGTCTGTCCACCCAGACCAACCTGCAGGCACTGGCAGGAGATGACTGAGAACTCCAGAATTCCTATTGCAGCATGAGCAGACCTCATGCATTAGCCTTGGTGCTTAGCTCTGACAGGTCTTAACTAATGTTTGCGGCCACTTCCATTGATATAACGGTAATGGAACAAACAAAAATCAAGCACTGCAATAGCTTTGCTCAGCGGTTCAGGAAAGCTGACAAACCTATAGTGAATCCCTCTCCCAACGTCAGCTTCATTCTTATAGGAGTTTACACTGTAAAACTGTCTTCTGTACAATATCCATTAAGTAGAGGGAAAGCTGCCTGCCAGAGCAAACCAAAGATATAGTGTTATGTATGTAATAATGATCCTTCAGTACATGGCTAACAAAGTTATTTATTGGCTGTGGGCATGTACAAGAGAAGGCAAACTTCTACTGGTAAACCAGAAAAACCCATTGCTCAGCACCTTCTCTCCTGAAAGGTGAGGAGAAATGATCTTCAGCTCAGAGCTAAAGGCCAGCTTCCTTCCTCCTGAGCTCCAGTTCTTGGAATTAAACAGAAACAGAAATAGAAGCCCAGGTTTTGTTGAGTCCATGGAAACTCCAGTTATGGAATTATGAGGGTCACACTTCCACTGGATTTCAAGGTAGATTTCAAGTACAGAATGACCACTGGTCACCTGGGTTGGAGGTTTCAGTAATGGCTTTCTCTGTCTGCAGATACATAGGGTACATTTGTGATCTCATAGCAGACAAGCCCGTCATTCCTCACTGCAAACCACTTACTATCAAGTCGGTCACCCTCAGCCCGGTCCCCTGTTTCAACAAGCAACGGAACGGCTGCCGGCCCTTCTGTGACATTCTCAGTGGAGAAACCAGGATCCTCACCACTTCCCAGGAGTATGAAAGAATGAAGTGAGTTGCTGTGATCTCCTACCATCCTTAGGAGCTTAATTCCAGGAGGCTTTGGTTTTGCTGTAATGTCTTATTAACCAATGTCTTGCTGTAGTCATTGCTAGACTGCCTGATAAATGAAGGAGGGCAAATATTGTTTCATTCAATTCAATGAATGAATTGAATTCAATTCAATGAATTGAACGAAACAAGCTACCAGAGTGAACCTGAAGTTGCCATGTGGTGGGATACCTTCATAGGGATAGTTCAGTGCTGTGTTGATTTCCCCTGTTAAATGATTTTGTTTCAACTAAGCCTAACGCTAAGCAGGGCGCTGCATGCACCATGGTCTGAAGGAGGTGATAGCTTTTATGTTGACACTGTTGCCAGGTGTTAATTCCAGGCATTGTGGAAGGGAGCTTAACTGTGGATCTCCTTCTTTTCCCCTCCAAGGGAATACCGTGTGCAAGAAGGGAAAGTCCTCATTCCACTGGGAGCCACTGTCCATGGAGATGTTGTTGTTTCTGTCTATCATATGAGATCAACCATTGGGGGCCGCCTTCAAGCAAAAGTAGGAGTTTATCTTCTCTTGTATGGTAGAGGCAATGTAGCTAAGAGATGGCTAAATATGGGGCCTAAAGATGCATGTGGCACTTGTGATGAAAGTTGCCTTACTTGGCAGTAGACATAACACAAATTTGAGCAGTGCCAAGTGAAAACATAGAACTGCATATGGAGAATTCCATGATGCCTCCAGTATCTCTCTATGGAAATGGTGTCTACTGATAGGGTATATGATCATTACAGCTCCTGTAGAAGACATGGGGATAGGAAAGGCCATTGAAGCTGCAGGCTGGTCAGATAGCCACTCTCTTTGTAGCCAAAAAGCCTCTTCATTCTGGCAGATCAAAGAAATGGGAGAAAGAAACTGGGAAGTGAGAGCAGTGGAGCGCTGGAGTGAGCACACCCCAATGTCTCCTTCACGTAATATAGTAGCACTGCTGAAAGTGAGAACGTGTGTTGGTCTGTGCTGTTCTAGGCTTTGAGACGGACCTTACCATACTGTTCTCTGGCTCTTGCAATTGTGTAATTGTGGAAAAGGAACGGGGAAATGCAGACTAGAAAACTTGGACCTGCAAAATCTGCATCCGTAGTTGTCACACACTAGGTTGCTCCATTAACCTGTGCAGGGAGGAGGGGTGACTCACTTGCTGAAATAATCTGTTTAATTTGTAGTGACTTCAAGCACCAAATGTGAGGGCAGAACCGAGTTTTGTCAGTGGAAACAGAAACTGGTCTTAGTTAACTGCTTAAGCGTCAAGTAGATCCCAGAAATAAAGACAAGTAGGGAAAGAAGGCACATTCCTGAAGGCTGTGAAGGCATTCTGGTGTTGTGGAAGCAGCAGAAGCAAGGTTTAAGGCAGATGGAAACATTTGGGTTTGAGAAGGAAAAGCTCTGCTTTCTGTTGAACAAGCAGAATGAGTTAGCTTGTGGAAGTTATGATTAGTCTATGTAGTAACTGGTAGTAAGGTACACTTAACTGTCTGTGTCTTCTATAAACTATCTGAATTTCATGCATTGAAGCCTTTGTTCAGTCTGGTGTTCTATGCTGTTTTGCAGATGACCAACACACAGATATTCCAAATTCAATTTCATACTGGATTCATAGCCCTGGGAACAACCACACTAAAATTCACCAAGTGAGTATTTTAAGCTGAACATTAATCAACACCTGAAGCATAAAAGCCCAATGAAGTCTGAAGGAGAATATTCACAGATGAAATGTGAAAAGTCTGTGTTCATGCATATATGGAAAGACTTTATATAGCTGTACAGAAATATCCTTTCCTTTTTTATCTGTACAACTCTTGTCCCCGTTTAGGCCTGAGCTGGATGCTTGTGACTCTCCAGACAAATATCCTCAGCTCTTTCATGTTATACTGGACATAGAAATACAGTCTGCAGATAGACAAACCGAATTAACTCCCCCCTGGGAGAACTTCACCACGAAAGACATCAATCCAACCATTCTCTTCTCCTCTCATCAGGAGCATCAGGACACCCTTGCTTTGGCAGGCAAGAGCTGCATAGGTTTATTCCATTTCAATGCATGCTGAACTTTGCTTTGCTTGATTTGATTTATTTGGTAACTCTGTGCTGCAGGTAGAGGCCCCACTGATTCACCCCAGGATAACATAAGAAACGTTGGACAGAGTGCATTCTTCTCATCTCTCAGCTGGCAAGGTATGCACACTTGGGCTTCAAAGCCAAATCTGCTTCAAACGAGATAAACAGCTTATTTTCCCCCCTCCCTGGAGCACAGAGTGAGGCTGAAGGATCTGATTGTAGCATTTCTTTCCTATTAGATCATGGTGAAGTGCTGGTCACACCCTTGTGTTGCAATTGAGTGGGAATGAATTTCTTCCCATGTCCTCTTCAGCCATTGCCTGCTTGTGCTGTATATGACAATTATTGATACAGTTCTAGAGTAAAGCTTTGCCTGAAGCCTCTTTTGATGCTCAGCCCATCTTTAAGCTGCTTTTTCCTAATGTTGCACTTTATGCTATGAGGATGTAGCACCAAGAACATTTGTCTGAGGCTATTTAATAACGCTGAGCACCTTGAAAATCTCTCAGCACTGTCAAATGCAGCATTCCTCCTCCAGTATCAGTGCTACATTAGGTAGGAACATTACGTAGATTACATTAGATAGGAACCTGGTGTGAGAGATCCTTGTGGGCACAGCTAGGAGGGTGATTTACGTCACTCCTCCCTTACAGTGAGCCTTGTTTTGCCTGGGTTTTAAGGCATGGCTGGAGATCTATGGTGGGTGCTTGGTCCTGTCCCAGAAACTCATTCAGTTTGTATCTCTGGGCATTACACTTGCTCACTCTTCAGGAGGAGAGTCAATTAATCTGTTCCTGTTTCCTGATCACTAAAGCTGGCTCCTTACAGTACCAAGAAAGACTTTAATCTTTGCAAAGGACTCTCATTTTAAGATCTAGCAAAAGGCTGCTATGATATTGTCGGTAGCTCTGTGCTCTGCTTGCAAGCTGGTTTTCACGGGACCTTTGTGATGACAACCCTAACAGCTACCTCGTTTTATTTTCAACCATCATTTAGATCAGAAATCTGACAAAAGCAGCTCTCACCCCACCTCCGAGGATCGAGCAGCGCTGGTGCACGAGGAAAGCGAGCAGTCAGATGACGAACTCTTGTCCCTTTCCAGTCAGCACAGTAACGCCAGCGGTGACAAGCCTCACGGGACACCAAAACACAGCAAAAAGCAGCAAGAGCCTCCAGCACCGCCTCCCCCTGAAGACGTGGACCTGCTGGGCCTGGATGGCAGCCCTATGAGCAAGAGCTTTCCCTCGCAGCCCACAGCTGCCCCCTCTAACTCAGACTTGCTGAATGATTTGTTTGGGGTTGGTGGGGCAAGTTCCCAGAGCCAAAGTGGACAACCCGCTGCTGAGGAGGTCTTCCATGTGGGGGGACCTGGATCAGTGCAGTCAACTCCTCGGCGTTCCGCAGCTTCAGCATCCCCATCCCCGTCCCCAAGGGTAGGAGAAGGTAATAATGGCTATTCCTAGTGTGTGACATGGGGCATGGGCTTTGAGAATCCCACCTGGCTGATGTGCTCTGGGCTGCTGGATTCCTCCTGGTACACTCATGACATGAAAACAAGAGCTGTGAGGGATCCCAGGAGCCCAGCCAGCTCCTCTACTCTGTGACAGGAGAGTCGGTGCATCTTCCCAGTCAAGAATACAAAGCACATTCTCTAGTTTGTTCCACAAGTATCTGCTGGAGCTCACCCAAGTGTTTGGCTGCTCCTTACACTGGCATCAGTTCTCAGAGATCATCAGTTTTGCTTTGGCTGTGTGTCCAATAATGCATATGAGGAGAATATATATTTCAAAACCAAAAAAGCCTCTCAGGTTTTGGGTAGATCCATAGCAGTTTGAATTTGATTTTCCCTTTGACTTTAGGGGGTTTCGAGCTGTGATACTGATCCTGGGCTCTGAAATAAAGCTACACAGTTTTGCTGTTTCTGGTCTTTCTGCAGACCATGGCAATGTGAGAAGGTCTTTTGTTTCCTCAAAGACAGATGGAGATCAGGCTGGCAGAAGGAGTAGTTGAATAGGTATTAGAAAGAGGGATTTGGGAGGGGAGTTAAGTGAATATAGGAGAGCAAGTGAAAATCACTGGTAAGTGAGCAGGTGAAGAGCCCAATCCAAGTTGCTCAGATTCCCTTGGGGCTGACACCGGTAGCACCTACCACAGCATGGCCATCAGCCAGCTTCTGAAGACTGTTCCTGAGTCATAGACTCATAGAATAGTTAGGGTTGGAAAGGAAATTGAGATCACAGTTAGAATAAAGAACCGCACGAGCTTGGAGAGGTTTGTCTGTGGTCTTTATCAAAGCAAAAGGGACAGGAGCAATTATAATCTACTTGTAGTGAGACTTGTGAAGGGAGAGAAGAGATGAACGCTGAGGACTGGAGGCGCAGGAGAGTGGAGAAGAATACAGATTTCAGTGGAAGAAATTGAGCCGCTTGTATATAGAGAAGGTTCATGCTGTGGCAGTTGTATGCTCAGTCTGAGAGTTACACAAGACAGAGATGCAGCAACAGTATTGGGAAGAGACTTCTGGATATTGTTGTCGAGCTCTGCAGAGCCAGGTTGGTGCTTGAAAGGAAAGGGAAAGTTTCACACAGCTTTGTCCTGGCTCCCAAGCCAGGAAAGCAACAATAAAAGCTTGTGAGACAAGTGAAGTATTAAGTATCCTAAACAATGGATTATATAAGTAATGAGTAATAAACAGCATTAACACAATGCATAGCTTCTCAGGATTGTGTCTTTCTTGCAGCAGCATATATTGCGTCTCTGTTCAGGATGTTCTTTAAACTTGTTGGCAAGTAAGAATTTGAGTGGCTTCATAGGGGTTTCTTCTGTTGGTGGTGGGGTTTTTTTATACGAAAGACACTAAACAAATTGATGAAAAGACTTTGAGAAGGAGCTGGAGCTTTGTAACAAGTGATACCAAGTATTTTCTAAAGCTATTTCTAAAAGATCATCCTTTTACCCTTGACATGTGTAAGCTCTGACAAACTCAGATCGTCTTGGACTGCGTTCAGCTCTTGAGAGGAAGCAGGAATTACATCAGGGCACTAACTCCAAGCTCTGGGCTGTCCCTCACCATCCATTTACATGCTGGCAGTATGTGCAAGTTGAAACTTAGATGCAGTGTCTAAGTATCTAAATATTTGCTTTGACCCCTCTGAAATTCAGCTCCTCTCTTTGGAAAAGACAGATGGGATCAACAGATGTGTTGCTGTGACCAAGTCCTGCAGCTCTCTAGGTCCCCATGAATTTGGCTGGGCTCCCGATACTTTCCAGTTGCTCTCCCACAGTCACATGCTGTCTCCTACTTGGTGTCTGTGGGTATTAGGCTTTCTTCTCCACACACCAGTGTCTTTTCCCTGAAGCGCATTCATTATACGAGTTAATGATTTAGTTTTCTCAAACATGCTTTCACAGCCACTGCCTTTGATCCGTTTGGAAGTAGCCCTAAGCAAACTGGTCCAGACCTCCTGGGTTCCTTTCTTGGTTCGTCAGCTGTCCCTGGTGATCCTTTCCTTCAAGCAACAAGAAGTCCTTCACCAACTGTGCACAGCGATCCCTTTCATATGGGTAAGAAAGTGAGGCTTTTCTGGTGTATTTAAGTAAATGGGAAATGCTGCTTTTAAATAGTGATGGAGCCATTAAGTACAGACTGATGCTTACCATAAAATGACTCTAAACCACAGAAACCCCATTAAACAGGAAAGAGCTTTTTTTGTCTCCAGACTTAAAGCATATTCATAACTTGAAGTGTGGTAGGACAAGACTAGTTTCACTCAAGTCTTATACTTAATTAATAAGCTATTTGTATACGTGAAAAAAGAGATGATGAAGAATGTCTGCCCACATATTCCTGTGGTTATAAGGTCTCATTTGAACCAAACTACCATTAATTGTGCTAAATAGAGCATGGCATATTAAGCCTGCTAGAGAAAACATGCATCCTTTGGTGAATTTAGATACAGGCATCTGTTTTCTTTAGATCTGATAGCAACCCCGGCCAAATTCACAGTTGAATTTGACACTTATTTGAAGAGAAGGATTTTTTATTTCTTTATTGGGCTTTTTCTGTCTCTTGGTTTGAAATGTTCTTTAGTTGTGCCCTTCTCCTCCTGTGCCAAATTTTAATGTTATAACCTTCTCTGAAACACATTCGGTTATGAATTTGCTGTCTGATCATTTAACACATGTCCCTTGAGTGCGACAGTCTTGTTGGAAAGCCAAAATGACACAGGAGGGAACTGGCGTGCTGCTGGCACTGCTCACATTGTTGCTTTGCCAAGCATGGGTACTGGATATTAACTCGGTGAATATGGTTGGGTCACACTTGGAGCCGGCTGCACTAATGAAAGGAATTTAAAGTGGTATCCCAGTGTGATGAGGTCAGTTACAGTGTTCAATTACAGTGCTGGTATATGTGGCTAATGAAAAGCCAGCAGGGTGAACTGCATGGATGTACAGGCTTTATTTGATATGGGGTTAAAGGGAGGACTGTGTGTGTTCTTTCTGGTTTACATCTGTGTGGGCTGCTTTGCTTTTTCTCCATCCTTGCCCTTTATGTGTAGCATATTTCCTTGGGTAGAGATGTATTCTCAAACACAAAACCCTGTATGTTGCTCTGGTGATAAGGTTTTTATAAACGAATATACGAAGCCTTTGATCAAAGCTATCATAAAATGAATGCTGTAAATCTGGGTCCTTCCCCACTTACTTCTGTACCATATGGGATCAATAAAACTCCATTAAATTTGTAATGCCCATATGGGGGAGAAGTTAACTTCTAATGACCAAATGGTAGATGGCTGTAATACTGTCTCTCCTGCTCCTTGCCCCGTGCTTTTCATGGACACTGGATTGTGTTGGCTTTGCTGTACTACTTTGAGATATTTATGTGTATTCCTTCTGCTTAGCTTCTAGCACACCAACGGTTTCCATACAACCAGATGTTTCCAGTGGTTGGGATTGGCCCAGCAAACCAGGTATGTATCCTAAAAATTCAGGGTGTTTAATGAAAAACCCTTAAAGAGCCCTGAGAGAAGACAGGGAGAGGGAAAACCAGTGACCGCAGAGAATAGGTTTCCTCTTTCCACTGCTTAGCACTTTGACTAATACAATATAACTTCAGTCAAGGTTTCAGTCTTATCTCAACCTGATGTCCCGGTCTCCCAGTCATCCAGGTGAGGATTTGGCTAAAAACTACTAAATTCTTTCTGTTCCAAAGAAAATCTGGGTTTCTTTCCTCAAGAAACCAGGGCCTGAAGCAGGACAAGTGCTTGGTGAGGGTGTACGTAGGTGTGTTTCATTCCAGTGTAGAGCAACAAGAGGGACCTGGGAAGCACTATGCGTTCCTGGGATGCCACTTAATAATAGCATGGTTCTTTCTAGTCTTGGGAGAATATGTATGTCCTACTAAAAGTTGCTTCCCCAAGGCTCCTGATCCTTAAAATACACTAATTTGCCATAATTACCCTGTCACTGCAGACAGTCGAGGGAACATTCTTGTTGCTGAGGCTAATTGTAAGTGGGTGTGCAACTAGTCTGGAACAACGCTGAGTTGAGACTGCTTAGAAACATGACAATAGTACACTCAATTTTAACAGCAATCTTCTAACATCATGTGACTGAGCTGCAGTCATGTAAAATAGGGGTAAAAACAGAGTTAGTTGTTCTTCTATATATGCTTTTTTTCTCTTTTAGGTGGCCTAGGAATGGGAAGCAAGTCAGCTGCCACCAGTCCTACAGGATCCCTCCACAGCACTCCCACCCATCAGCCTAAACCCCAAACACTGGATCCATTTGCTGATCTGGGGACTCTTGGAGCAAGTTTAGCAGGTTTGCACCCCTATTTAAACCTAAATAAGGAATTACCAGCTCTGTTTTTAAAGAAATAGGATGAACAGCTTGGGGTATGTGACAAAGAGCTCTGTGGGTCCTCTCAACTGACCTGTATACCAGTGCTGCTTTGAAGCTTTCCCTTCTGCTTGATTCTCTGTAAGCTCTCACAAATCTATGCTTTTACTGATCCACCACCAAAAAACCTCGCAGTAACCTGCTGGGACCTCAGTAGACAACACGAACTGCAAAGCTTAACCTCTATCTGCTAAGTCTAAACAGTTTCTGGCTAAGGACGCTCCGTGTTTAACTGGAGAACTGTTGCTACCCACCTTGGAGCAGTGCCTGGGAGGGAATTTTAGCTCTTCAAAGCCACTGGGGTCCTTGAGGAATTGTCTCCTTGTAGACTTCATTCATTTTTGTCCTTTGTGAGGAAATCAGAGAACCTCACTAATCTGCCTCTTATTCTTAGTGGAGTCTGACCCCATTTCCTTTGTACCTGACTACAAAAGACTGTGTGCTTGGCTGCTTAGGCAAGCATCTTCTCCTTGTTTTCTGTCACAAAACGATCAGCAAATCCTCATCTCTAGTGTTAAAAAGGCAGTTCTGAGAAATTATTGAAGTTTTCCTTAAACCCCAACATCTCAGCTTCTCTGATAAATAGATTTTTCTTCCCTTTGTCCCGACCCTCAGCAATTTGTGAGCCACTGTGGTTTTATCCGATGTTTGTTTTCCCCTTTGCGTCAGTACCAGCATGGTTCTGGAATTAGGTTTCCCAGTTCCCTCTGCTGGAACACGAGCCGCTCTGCAGGAGCAAAATAAAAAGTGAGCCAAGACCTATGTCGGAGCCATTGAAGTGCTTTTAAAACATGTGTTCTCTAGCAAAGTTATGGAGTTTAAAAACAAATGACTTGGCATGCACAGGATATTGAACCACATTTTCTGTTGTTCATGCCTAAGTCAAAAGTACTTCATCCAGTTTCCATGACATGTTTTAGAGCTCAAAGTTGAATGTGAGTGTTAATCTCAAATAATAAAACATTAAGACTGCATAATTCCCACCACAAACTAAGCCAGAGGAGCATCCCCTAAAGTAATGAGGTGCTGAAATGCCAACTCTGTGGGATAGCCTTACATCAGCACAGGATAAAGGGCGATCATTTCAGTGACCTGGCTTCAGTGTGTGCTTGAGCCCAGAACCCCCCGTGTGCTGGGCTGCACCCCCAGAGCGTGAGCAGCAGCTCAGGGAGGGGATCCTGCCCCTCTGCTGTGCTCTGGGGAGACCCCCCCTGCAGCCCTGATCCAGCTCTGGGGCAGCAGCACAAGAGGGACGTGGAGCTGTTGGAGCGAGGGCAGAGGAGGCCATGGAGATGCTGCGAGGGCTGGAGCAGCTCTGCTCTGGAGCCAGGCTGAGAGAGCTGGGCTGGGGCAGCCTGGAGAAGAGAAGGCTCCTGAAGGGGAGACCTGAGAGCAGCTCCAGTGCCTAAAGGGGCTGCAGGAGACCTGGAGAGGGGCTTGGGACAAGGGCCTGTAGGGACAGGCCAAGGGGAATGGCTTGAACCTGCCCGAGGGGAGACTGAGATGAGCTCTTAGGCAGAAGCTCTTCCCTGTGAGGGTGCTGAGGCGCTGGCCCAGGGTGCCCAGAGAAGCTGTGGCTGCCCCATCCCTGGCAGTGTTCAAGGCCAGGTTGGACACAGGGGCTTGGAGCAAGCTGCTCCAGTGGAAGGGGTCCCTGCCCGTGGCAGGGGTTGGAGCTGGAGGAGCTTTAAGGTCCCTTCCAACACAAACCAGGCTGGGATTCTGTAATTTTATGAATAATAGTTCAAAAGTAACATTACCCTGCACCAGGTACAGCCACAGCAGCTTGGGTTCCCAGCTGGCTGCACATAGCAGAAGCCAGTTGCGTGGAGGATTTTGTTTAGGTTCCCCTTTCAGAAGGCCAGTCAGTACCCTATGTGCTGATGCCCATTGTCACTCCTTTCCTTGTACTCTGCAGGTGGCCCTTCATTTGCCAGTAAACCAACCACACCGACGGGCATGGGTGGAGGATTCCCCCCGTCGCCGCAGAAACCCTCTCCCCAGCCCATGGGTGGCAGTGGCTGGCAGCAAGGAGCTGGATATGGCTGGCAGCAGGCACAGCCCAAAGTGCAGCCGAGCATGGCTCATGCCTCCCCCCAGAACAAACCCAATTATAATGTGAGCTTCTCAGCAATGCCGGGGGCACAAAACGAACGTGGGAAAGGACCTGCTAACGTTGGTAAGCTCTTCAGAGATCAGCATCCAAAAGGTTGCCTCCTTCTAATACTGCTTTAACGCTAAACACTTTAACAGGTCAGGGTCTAAGCACCTAAGTCATGCTGATCATTTGATTATATGTAAAGTTCAACCCCAGTTCTACAGTCCTATACTCTAAAGTATGCTAATATTTACAGCATCCTCTATTCCAAATGGGATTCACATCCCTGGCAGTGTTCAAGGCCAGGTTGGAGGGGCCTTGGAGCAACCTGCCCTAGTGGAAGGGGGTTGGAACTGGATGAGCTTTAAGGTCCCTTCCAACCCAAACCATTCTAGGATTCTGTAATTCTATGAATAATAGTTCAAAAGTAACATTAACCTGTAGGTCTCTTGCACACTTGTTAGCACTGGGAGATTGTTATAGTGTTAAGTCTTGGGGGGTGGCTTAGGTAGAAAAGCAATGTTAAATAAACTGTATTGTGATAACACCTTTCAAACCTTTTTGCTTTTCAAGATGCGAAACCAAAAGTGTCTGCAGATTTTGAAGATCTATTATCTGGTCAAGGATTTAATGCTCACAAGGACAAGAAGGGCCCCAAAACAATAGCTGAGATGAGGAAAGAAGAAATGGCTAAGGAGATGGACCCTGAAAAACTAAAAGTAAGGAATAGTCTTGTTTATGCTCTTACAGTCATTTAATATGTCTTTTGTTCTCATCATGCTGGAGGTTGCTTGAAAGGTGGAGGGGACAGTAAGCACCAGCCATCCTGCACATGATGCAGCTAATCTCTCAGATCATTTAGTGACAGTGATCCTCAACTCAAAGGATACACATCCACAGCAGAGTTCTAGCTGATCTTACTGTAGGTGTGCAATTAAATAAGTACGGTTTGAGTACTTAAGTGTGCAGGCTCCACAGCATTGCTGGATCCCAAGGACCACGTGCTATCTCTCATGCTTGCTTTCCGTAAAGGAGCTATCTAATATACTCAATAGCATCATACACTGCTGTGCTCCCCATTTGAGTGCCGGACAGCAATGAACTAGTGTGATCAGAAAGACAAAGGCAGAAACTGCGGGTTTTGGGAGATATCTGGAAGAATTTCCCCTATCTCATCAGAACGAGAGATGCTACTTAGAAAAAGTGGCAAGTTTTTACAGACTCTCTTGTGAAATAGCTTCTCACAAATAAACCAGATAAAAGAGCAGGGACCATCTCTGCCAGTCCTGGTTTTGGTGAAATGAAGGATATTCTCCCCGTTACGAGATTACTTTGGGGCAGAAAGCGAGAACTTGCTGCTGTTTGTTCATATATTTCTGATGCTTTCCTTGGAGATGTGAACATCCTTTGGAATAGATTTAAAACTCCAAGGTTACATTTCTGTCCTAAACCAGACTGCGGCAAACCATGGCTTGCCCAGTGTTGCTGTCAGTGCTGCTGGTCTTGCGCAGCACTCCAGCCCTGATTAGCAGGCACAGCTAATTGAACTAATCCTCCATCTCATTAATCTTGCCTGCTTTGGAATTCTCTCATCTTTCCTCAATAAGTTGCCAAGCTACAGATCTGTTATGAAGGGAAGGAAATTTATTCTGTCCTGCTCGATGTTTGAAGTATGAAACCAGGAATTATAATTACAGAAGGATACAGAACGGAGAGGAAAAGCCCAAGCAAAAGCCAAGCAAGCTTCTACAGAACAGAAAGAATGAATGTTTTAATTTTTAACCTTGTGGAAAGGTTTTAACCTTTAGAAAGTGTGTGCCAGCATCCATGCTGAACACAAACGTCAGCCTCTTGTAACCAAGTGGGCAGCTGTCAGGTCATCGAGTGGGCAGTACAACTTCAGCAATTCATGTGGTGCTGCTTAATGTGTGCAGCATTTTCCCCACAGCAAGCTGCTGAATCACTGAAGCACCCAGCTGATTCTCCCTTCCCCATATAATTCCCTTTGCTCTGATGCATTTTATTTCATTGAGTCACTTCAGTTCAGCCTGGAACTGTTACATCTCTTCACTCTTTGGTTTTCACATTTACTTCCCTTTCCTCCTCTCCTTCTCCAGCCATTGGCTAAGATGGCAACCACAAAGGGGGAACTACATCATGTAAGAAAGTGACTACCTATTGCTTTATTTGACTGCTGGATTGCAGGTAGCAAACAGGCATGTGAAGAGACTTGAAGCTTCTGACTTAAGAGCTTGAAAGAGTTTGTATTGAAGCCAATCTTCAATGTGAGTCTTTAGAAGAACTTAACTGAAGAGATACACATCCACAGCAGAGTTCTAGTTGGGCTTACTGTAGATGTGCAATCAAGCTTGCTGAAGAGCCACACAGTTAAACATTTATATTTTGGCTATTCCACCTAATGACTGTTCATAAGAGTTGCAAACTTGGTATTTGTAGCAGGGATGTTGCTTAAGGTATGTCGTAACTTTCAAACAGTGATATAAAAAACTAATGACAAAGTAGAGACTGACAGATATCTTCCAAAGGTTTCCTAAAGCTTGGAAAGAAACGTAAGATGCCCCTTGGAGTCATTGCTATTCACATGAAGAAACTTTGTCCAACTCAAATGTCTAAGGCATAAATTAAGACTCACGTTCTTCTCTCCAGATCTTGGAATGGATTGAGGGGAAGGAGAGAAATATAAGAGCCCTGCTGTCCACAATGCATACAGTCTTATGGGCAGGAGAAACCAAGTGGAAACCTGTTAGTATGGCAGATCTGGTCACGCCGGAGCAAGTGAAGAAGGTCTACCGGCGGGCAGTGCTTGTCGTTCATCCTGACAAGGTAAGGTTTTCCTGCTCTTGCTTTGATCAGATATTGTGACTGTTGTCTTGATTACAGAGAGTTTAATGTGATTGCTTAATTTATCTGTGCAAACAGCTTTATAGGAAGTAGGAGTAGTAGTAGTAGTTGTAGTTCAAGATTTTTGCCAGTTTCTGACAGGTGAGGACCATAACCACTTTCAGCCCCAAGACTGTGCTTGGCACATGCCACTCTAAGCAACCAGAGATTCAGATCTTCAGCTTTTGTCACCCTCACTTTGACTATAAGCCATACTGCTGATGAGCAGCAGTCCATAATATGGCACTTGATAAAAGAAATGAGGGTGTGATAAAGTCATATGAGAAGACAGGGGTCTCAAAATCAAATGTCTAAAATGGAAGAATTGGGTTATCTGATTACCCAGCCCATGGCTGGTAGCCTTGCCAACCAGATTGCAATGATGTCACCTGGGAAACCCTGTGGTGATGATGAGGCTTCCACTTTGGAGGAAATGGAGGTTCTGAGGGTTTGAGGACAGCGGGCAAGGCTTAAAAAGATGTGGGCTGCCCAGAGGCTTGCAGGAACCCTGCTTTTATCAAGGAACTGTGTCAGGTTGCAGCTTTTTCCCTTCAGTGCAGGTAAAATGCCTCCTGCAGAGCCCAGGTTGAACAGTTTTGCCTCAGGAGTGCAGTGCTTTATCACGCTTGGGGGTTGTCAGCTCCGAGGAGCTGAAGAGCCAAGAAATTCTTAAGCTGTAAACAAGGCGAACAAGCAGCCCTCAGTGGTAGCTTATTGTTGTCAAAGTGAAAACCCTTTGTGGAAAGTAAATGATGACTGCTTGAGAATCTCGCTGCTCAAATGTCAACTTTCTGTAGTCTGATTTGGTAGATGTGATATATCCCTCTTTCTGCTTTCATTCCAGGCTACTGGGCAGCCATATGAACAATATGCAAAGATGATATTTATGGAGCTAAATGATGCCTGGTCAGAATTTGAAAACCAAGGACAAAAACCCTTGTATTAGGTACTTTCTCAGTCTCCACACAGACCTGTGCTAGTGCTTATATAGTCTCTTGTCACAAATGTCACAGATCAACCAAACTCTGGCTGGAAATTCGGAAGCTTCGGAGCACTAAGAGCCTAATACTTATCATGAAGAGCAAGAAGGTTTCCTTATACTTGTACCAAGAATCCTGAGCTCAGAGGAACTCTAGCCACCTGGCTTGCCCTAGGAGAGCCACGGGGTTACAGTTTCTTGTAACTTTTTCTATTTTCCTTTGGATTCAAGTGATGTGAGACAGAACACATTCTGGGATAAGACAGAATTGTTCTGGCTCCAGCACAGTGTAGCTGCTGAATTTCTGACTTTTTTTCTTTGTGATATGGCAACACTTCAGTTAAGTTCAACAACTGGTGGTGAAGCCTAAACTTCAATGTACTTCCATCCTAGGTTTGGATCAGACTTTATCAAATGTAAGTGTACAGATGTGGTTTAGGCACACTTCTGACTGTCACCATTTGCTGCTTAATTATCCATCTAGTGTTGTATGAGTGAGTAGAGACAAAGCTGAACCCTGGGTTAGACCAGTCCCCCTGACTGCTGCTTTACGTTAATATTGTACTTCACCTCGCAAACCAGCAGTGGGATGTGCAGAAGAAATTCCTCAGCATTATGGAGCAAGTGTCTGTTAAACAGCAAGTAGTTGATGTTAAACAGTACCTTGTTCGCTTGTCAAACAGCAGGTTTAGGGGGTGAATCCTCTGACAGGGGAAGGTTGAATCCACATCTGTAAAAGTGAGGAATAAGCTGTGCTGCGTTTCCTATGACATTCTCATCAGTAGCTTGAAACCATCAAACAAAAGAAATATCAAACTAAAACTCTGCTGCACAGTTCTAGGAACTTCCCAGCCTATAGGTCACACCTCCCCTCCTGAGGATTCAGAAGGCTTTTTCCAGCCCACTTGTATCACCTCTATGCCTTTATCAGCTCCAGAGCATGTGGCCAAGGCTCTTGGCAGGATGTAGTCTGTTGCAACTTCACTTTTCAGATCATGGTGTACAAGCTGTCCTGTAGATATCTGTGGACCAGGTCTGATTTTTGAGGTAAATACAGTGCAAATTGATTCTCTTAAAAGTTTATATTGGACCAAAGCAATAATATCACAAGAAAATATCTCTGATGCTAAAGCTGAAGCATCCTTCCTAGCTAAACAGAAAGTTACACTCTTCACCCTGAATTTTGGCGTTCCCCTTTTGTAGAATAGCTAAAACTAGCAGTTTATTTACCAACACATTGCATCTGTATTTGAGCTTTGAAAGAGCAGGTATATTCAGGAGATGGGCAGGAAATAATCTGTATTTACTGCTTAAGGAACAGGTTGCCATCTGGTGTGAGTCTTTAAAGCTGGTGGTTTTTAAAGACAATCCACTTGTTGTTGCACTTATGTTTTCAAGTGGCAAAACTTACTGCAAAGAGTGTGTCAAAGTACATTGCTTTCTGTATAAAACACCATCCTTTTGTTGTATTGGTCCATTATTTACTACCATTAACTGAAAATGTGAAACCAACACATAGGTCTCCTTTTATATAAAAGACCTTAAGATAATAGTAACAAACTGGATGTTATTTATTAATGTTTTGATCCAGTATGTGCTTGTCTTATTTAAAGAGATAACTGGAATGTGAATCATGTTCCTGTGATTTGTTGGTTTATTGTTTCTCATTCACATTTGTAGATATTGTGACCTATGCCTATATAATAAAAAGGATCTCATTACTATAACGTCCTTTTTTAATGATGAAAACTACGTTAGCTTTGTATCAAGTTGGTCATGGCACAGAACTCTGGATACTCATACGTTCACAAAACACAAGTCCATCATTAAACCTTATCTACCAAAAGAAACCCTACCCCACTTAAGCTTTGATTACTTCCATCCCTAATGTTTTTATGGATGCATGAAAGTATTAGGATGTACGTATATCAAAATAGTTAACTAACGATAAAAATTCTTGTCATATCTGGTAGTGACAGAGGTTATCAATGTTCAGGTTTACTGTTTGACTAAATTATTGTAATTTTTGTAAATACAGTATATACTCGATGAAATTGTGACTGGTCTAAACCATTTGTATATACATTAAAGAGCTCAAATTAACATATTCAGGTATGTTTTGTGCTTGGGGGGGGGAACCCTCTACCTTCTTGCTTTAAATGCAGTTCAGAGCAACATTTTCTGTACATGTGGGATAAACAACAGCAAATGCATGTATGGTAAATGGCAACCTCTTTTCTCTACAGCATCTTAATAACAACAACTCTATATGTTGCTCTAGTGCAGAGTTGAGTGTGACCTGTGTGCTACACATAAGGTAGCCAGAAATTACTTGCTTTAGAGCCAAATATAGTTTTTCCTGAAGATTTTATTTCCTTGAGAGGAAACAATCTAGATGAAGAAGCTGTTCCCATTACTGCAATAGTCTCTAAAAGCAGTAAGGGCTTAATTCAGAGAGAATTTGCAGTGGAAAAGGTGCAGCTTTTCATGCTTAAGTGACAACCCCTTCATCTTGGCTGAAACAGAACATGGTACCTTTTATGTGCTGATGTCTAAAGAGTAGTTAGTTCAGGTGTGTATTTATATATTGATTGCAGGTAGAGGCAGCTGTACCAAGATGTAAATTCTAGAGCTTTTTTGCTTATGGATCATAGCCAAAGGATCTGTTCTGCCCCTTACACTATGGGGAAGGTGCAGTAAAAGGGGCTCTATGTTATATTCTCTCTCAAAATAAGCTCACAAACACCATAAAAGCCTACATTTCCCATAGCACAGGTGCGGTGCATTGGCTGGTGTCAGTATTGCGTCTTTAAAGTGCCAGAGGTTGGCATTCCAGTTAATACAACGTTCAGTTGAAGCATTTAGCTGCTTCAGTTGCTGTTTTAATTAGGCAGCCTTGTTGGCTCTGAATTATCCCAGAATCCCAGCCTAGTTTGTATTGAAGGGACCTTAAAGCTCACCCAGCTCCAACCCCTGCCACGGGCAGGGACCCCTTCCACTGGAGCAGCTTGCTCCAAGCCCCTGTGTCTGACCTTGAACTGGAAATTAATAATGAAATTAGGGAAAACCCCATCTGTATCGGAGCAGATACGCAATTAAACAACAGGCTGAGAGGCAGAGATGGGAGGTACCTAAAGAAAACCTCGCTGTGAAGGTGTGTGTAAAGGGCTGTTAAAAACCTCCCCTCAAAAACGCTGGTTTTGGGTCAAAAACGTGATCTCAAAAATTTAGGGCTTAAAAAATACGATAAAACTGGTGTGGACTCGCGGGAGGGTGGATGATGCAGGTATGAGAAGGCACTGTATGAGGTGAGCCTGTGGCCACTTTTTGGGGCGGCCGTTTTGGGGCTTTTCATAAGTAGCCTGTAAAATGGCAGCGACTGATGCACTGGGAGTCAGTAAAACTATACTTATGCATTTAAATCCTGCCTGTGCACACATCTATACGTGTTTATACGCTATATATAAGAATATATACGTGTGTTTGTGCTTATGTGCGGTAAACGCCCGCCCCGCGGCCTGCCTGCAGTCAGCGTTGTACCGCTCCCTTACCATGGCAACGAGGGCCTCGACCCAGCCGCTTCCCCTCAGCGCCCGCGCCTTAAAGTGGGCACCGCCCCGGAGCGAGGGCGGGACAGCGCGGAACCGCCCCCACAGCTGGCACTGCCCCTTTAAGGCTGCCGTTCACGTGACGCGTGAGGAGGCGGGGCAGCGGCTCGATAGGCGGAAGTCGCCCGCCGCCACCTCAGCTCGGCGTCGGTCAGAGCCCCGGACATGGCGGGTATCAAAGGTACCGGGCGCCGCCGTCCCGCGGGTCTGGGCTTCTCTGAGGAAGCGGAGCGGCCGCGTCGCTGCTTCCATTCCCCGGGCATCGCCTCAGCGGGGATGGAAGGAGCGGTGGTTGCAGGGAGGGGGTCACCGGTAACCGGTGGGGCAGCTCCCGCCTCACCGCCTGCCTTGTGCCGTTGCAGCTCTCGTGGCGCTGTCCTTCAGCGGAGCCATCGGGCTGACGTTCCTCATGCTGGGATGCGCCCTGGAGTACTACGGGTGAGCGGGACGGGTTCGTTTCCAAAGCTTTTCCTTCGCGTATGTTAATGGAGGTGTTAATCTCCTTTAACGGAGCTGGTTGGCTCTGGGTATCTAACGACAGTCGCCTGCTTCCTGGCTCTTGACACATGGCAGCTCGTTGTGGTTAAGTACCTCCTCCTTAGCCAGTACTTGCGCTTCCTTTTAACAGTTAGTGTAAACAGCCCTATATTTTCTCAGGAGAAGCCGTGCCATCTTGCTAAGCAGTGACATTTAACCTCGCACAGTGCTTTCTCTTACTTCCCTGTTCCTGTATAGAGCCCTCCTACCACAAGACTCCAGTTGGGATGTCTCGCACACTTAAAGCACGGCAGGGGGAGTGCGAGGCTGTGCCTTCACAGCCGGCTCGTTTATACTCTGGGATCCCTCTAATTTGGGAAAGCTGTTGGTTCCCATCCTGCCTGCGTGCATTTCCCGTTCCTGTGTGGGGACTGGTGGGTTTGGGTGGCTGTGGTGCGAGCTGAATCAGCAACGTGATGCAAATATAAAATAAACTAGTGCTTGGCCTTGTGAGAGTGGTTCTTGCTCTATGTGAAGTCATATGAGTGTGTGTACAAGGAAAATGAACCAGGATTGCCTCTTTGGGTGAAAGCGTGTGATTAAATCCACGTTTCAAACCAGGAAGTACAATCACAGTTATTGCAGTTACTTTTTTCTATGCAGAAGATACTTTTTATAGACGCATCCATCTAAACTGATTATATGTTTCCTTTCTCCCCCTCCCCAGTGTATACTGGCCTCTGTTTGTCTTAATATTTTACTTCATCTGCCCCATTCCCCACTTCATTGCAAAAAGAGTCAGTGATGACAGTGATGCAGCCAGCAGCGCCTGCAGGGAACTGGCATATTTCTTCACAACTGGAATTGTTGTTTCTGCCTTTGGATTCCCTATAATCCTTGCACGGGTTGAAGCGGTAAGTTCTGCTTGCTGATTTTTATTGAAAGACACCAGTGTACTGAGTATAATCTTTAAGCACAGTCTTGCTGTTGCAAACCCTGTCTTTGATTTCATTATTGTGATGCATGACTAGAAAGTGTAGCTGGGTGTTTTCCAGTTTTGTTTTGGCCTAACACAAGATATTATCTCCTCCTACATCTTGTGCCTCTTTGTCTCATCAACTTTCGCACCACTTCCTGCACCACCTTCCTTGTTTTTATCTCAGAATATCTGCTTTCTCCACTTAGGATGCTGAAAACTTGGTGACTGGAGTGCATTAGCAGTTAAAGATAAAAGGCCAGACTTCCAGAGCTGCCCTTCTGGTTTTCAAAGCATTTCCCAAGCTCATGCTTTGCCCCCTCAAAGTCTGAGGACATTCTACTAGCTTCATTTCTCTTTGCTTTTTGAGCTGCTCTTCAGTGATGAGGTTTATGTCACGTTTGTTTGCAACGCAAAGGACTCTCTTTGCCTTGTCCTGTCTCCCAAACTACCCAAAGATGTTGTGTGTTGCATTGTTTTTCTCCCTTCAGTCTTTCAGTTTTGCTTAAAACCTGTGTGCTTAGTTTTAATTTATTGGTAATGCACGATTTCCCCGACGCTGCTTTTTTGGGTTTAAGTTGTGGACCTGACAGTAAGCAGAACCAGAAGTGACCACGAGAGGGAACTCTATTTCATAGCTCTGTCATTTAAGCACAAACGTCGCTTATTTGAGTACATTTAGTCGAGCAGCTTGATAAAACAAGCTACTTTAAAGCCCACATTCTGCTTTCCGTGCTTGTTACTGGCATTTCAAAGGTAAGCTTTTATTTCGTTGCATAGCAGTTAAAGGAGAGCAATGGTTTCACCAGAATTATCTATCATTTAGGAATGTCTTAGTGATTTGTATGGCAAAGTGATTATTTTGTTGTAAACCAGCATTAGCAGTCTCTTGAAGTGTTATATGAGTACATGTATGTAGCAATATGAGCGGTTGCTAATTGAATAATTCATCACATAAATTTAATTATTTCTTGTCTTTTTTTTTCTTTATGCTTTTAGCACCTTTCTGTAGTATTTAATTTAATTTATCTAATGCATCTAAAGAACTGGCCTGAACCTGGAAGAGCTGCTTTGATTGTTTCATTTCCTTGCATTTCAGATCAAATGGGGAGCCTGTGGTCTGGTGCTGGCTGGCAATGCAGTCATTTTCCTTACTATTTTAGGCTTTTTCCTTGTATTTGGTAGAGGAGATGACTTTAGCTGGGAGCAGTGGTAGGACATCGCTCTGGTGCTGGTAATATTTCACAGCATGTATCACCATATGTATCCTCTGTGTGTGTATATGTGTATATGTTATAACAGCCGTGTGCGTGCACGCTGAGGTGGATGTATGTACATATACATGTAGCTTTACATTACCATGTCATGACATGCTTTTTTAAAGTGCTTTTCAGCCAAAGGGAAAAAGCCCATGTGACATCTGTCCCAATGTAGTCAGTAAAAGCTGGAACCACTGTTGCAAACCTGTTCCTAATCTTAAAGTTTACATAATATAAGCCTTTTTAGTCATTTTTTCACTATATGTGCATTAACTTTTGTTTTAATCACAGTAGTACCATTGACACGTCATACTGGTCAAGCATGCCTGTTGGGTTTTAACCATGTAATCAAAGTAGGCCAAGATAAAGATGATCTACTGGTATTCTTCAACTTGATCATCTTTCTGCTTTGATTAGGGATGAACAGAGACTTGCTTTTCATTTCCATAATCATAATTTTGGTGTGTTTTTCTTGATAACATCAAACCAAACATAGGTTTTTTAACTCTTTTACTACCTAATGAAAGAAAAAGAATCTAACCCTGGTTAAACATCCTTCCTTCCTTCCACATACAGTGTTCGTTTGAAATATAATTCTCCCTCCCAAGGATATTCAGACTTAACACCTGTGGTTATACTTTGGGAATAATATAATCTAATGCTTTGAGTTGACATTACTTCTCTTAGAAAGGTTCACAAAAGAAGAAACTATGCACAGGACACTGACAAACAGTGTAATATTGAATTCTGTATTCTTATGTGTGAAATACCTGAATTGCCAAGAAGCGAGTGTTCTGTGGGGTGGGACTTCTGATGTCCTCTGTTCTCGTTGCTTTCAAAACATACTTACTCAACTGCTATTTTTTGGCTGTAACAGAAGATTGTTCTATTAAAACACTATATTTTTAAAATAGCATTATCCTTCACATAATCACACTTCTAAAAGTAAACTTTCCTACTGGTTTGACTTGCTGAATCCTGCAAAGTGTGGAGGCATGTCCTTGGGTAAAAATGCATTCTGATACAACCCTCACTCGAGAAGACCTTTCAGTAATCTGCAAAGGGGTAAAGGAAGAGATGCCTTAGTTTATCCTTTCATATTAAAATAGACATAAAGAGGTTTCTGCTGTGTGAAGTAAGAAGCTGAGCTCCTGCCTAGGGTATGTTTTACATTTGCAAGTTCCTTAGGCTAGGAGGTTGCAGCAGAGTGTTTTATAGTTGTGTGAGTCAGTTCACAGCTGACTAGCTGTGAGAGACACTGTGTGAGGAGGTAGTAGAATCCACGCTACAAGATGTGGCAGCTTCATCGATGCAATGCTTTTTGCCTCCTAAGTTGTGTGCAACTATTGCTGCTGCTCTCCAAACCCTTCCAATACTCCTGTACTGCAAAATGGGGCCCTGGGGGTTGCTGTGCAGAGCAAAGATCCAAGACTTAATGTTCCATGAGCACTCTGCTACTGGTTACAGAAATTGTGCTGTGGGCCAAGTAATGTAACATCGCTGAAGTAGGAATGAAATATCAGGTTTCAGGAAGGGCAGTTATATGTTTTAAGTTTAAACTTCAGATGTGTGTATGGTGAACAGCGCTGAGGAATGCTGAGTAGCTCTGTTTTATACTGAGGTGTGCCTAGGCTGTCATTCTTGTAAAGAAGAACTAACATTGAAGGAAATGTTCTTTTCTGGATGTTAATGCATCATTAAAGACATAACAGGAATATACTTGTAAAGATGCTGTGCATAAGCGTCTTTTTCCTGACTTTAGATGAAATCTCTTGGACACCACTAATTTGTAAAGTACTATTGTGGGAATTGTTCTAACCATGAGCCGAGTTGTTTGGAGTAAACATGGCTTCTCCTGCTTTGAGTTTTGAAGAAGGTGCCTTTATTTCCCCTATAAATGGCATTTTTCATTCAAATTACTGAAGTAAACCAGCAACAATAACACACAATATCAGTGCCTGATCCTGTAAATGCCTAATGTCATTGATAACAGTCCTCTTTAACTCCTGTTAAAATACTCATTTGCTTGCAGGGTTCTTGAGTATTTTTACTCCTTAGAATTTATGTACCAAAGGCTGCAATAGAAGTCTCCAAAACTACTCAATTACTGATGAAATTCTGGAATCATTCTTTGTAGCTGTTGTGCATCTGTTAGTGTGCTTGTGCAGATAGAGGTACAGGCCGTAAGCATGTGACAATCTAAAATGAGAAGGAGGACTAGGAGGTGCAGTGTTGAGGTTGTCTCTTGGACAAATGATTCCATTGTACTGTATTTCCTCTGGTATTCCCGTGGTTGGTGGGTGCCTCGGGAAATGGCAGGTCAGCGTTGAGTGGAAGAAGTCAATGCTTTGCTTTATGTGGTCTTTGTGCACTAATCCCTAATGTGAACTTCCTGCAGTTTTCACCATGGACTTTCATTTTAAGATGTGTTAACTTTCAGAATTGAGTTTCATAGTGTTTAAACCACGGAAACCTTCCTTGACCTCTTGAAAAGTAAATCTGCTTCAGTGTGTCTTCAATACCAAATGGGGTAAAAGAACTTGTCAGTGCTTTTTTTTTTATCAAGAGCTTCACTCATTCACACGAACCTGGTGCTTTGATGGCCAGTACTGGGCATGGACTGTCACTATCCACCAGTAGCTATTTACTGTGGTTTCTCTGAAATTGTTTTCCTCTATGGAAGTGAATACTATGTATCCAAAGTGCCTTAATTTCCATACTATGCCGATTTTGTGAGCGCATATACGTGGCAATATCACTGTGTTTCATAGTCAGCTGAAGTTCTGTGACTGCATTTTATAAAGCTTCCTTGTGGACTAACCATGTTTGCTGTAATTCAGAATGCAGTGCAGCTTTTGTAACTTTTGTAAACAGGGGTTTTATTTCCTGTGATCGCCAGGTTCTTCAGATGAAGCATTAAAACATGGAAGTTAAAATATATTTTACTTTTCTTTTCGAGTTGTCTAATAAAACTGACTTTTTGAATTGTCTAATAAACATCTGATGCTTACGTGTGTGTCTGTCTTTAATTTCAAGGGCTGACAACAGAATCTTGTGTGAGAGGGAAGAGGAAACATCCAGTGGTGCTTTCATAATGGTGTGATGAACAGATTTCTGGGAGCCATGATGTAATTGCAAGAGATGGAATTACTGTTTTGGCATGCGTTAGAATGTATTGCAGATGCTGTATTCAACTATGCTGGTAAATTATTATCACTTACCTCTTAAGGACATGGTAAATCTGTGGGCTTTAAGGTGTTCAAAAGAAAATGGTATGTGAGATAGTACTTGACCTCTTCCACTTTCCTTGCTTCAAAAGACTGTAGAGTAAGACACATCAGTGCTGGGCAGGGATGCAACAGGTATCACAGCTCTGTTTCTTTTCTAGGTAAGTACCCCTGTAGTTAAGTTGGTGAATATATTGAACTGGGTGATGCTGATCTTACCAGTGCTTACCAGGAAACAGAAGCCTGCTCAGTTAGTTTAATAACTGTGAAAGCACAAGGTGGCTGTAGTGTTTGTGTTCTGAATACCCAATGCTCTCTGTTGACAGCAATGATTTGAGCAACTAGGCTTTGGAGAAAGTGAGTATACTTGTGTTTTGAATCAGTTAGCTGCTGGCTTTGCAAAATGAATGCTTGGGGTTGTGCTGCCTAGCCCATCTCATGCTTTGCATATAGAGTAACTTCAGGCTCTAGGCTTGGTTCCTGAGCTTCTCTTACTTAATCTGGTTCTGGATTTGCTAGTAGTATCTGTATGGTAAAACTTCCACTTCTTGTGCTTCTCACCCTTGTTCTTGTAGCTCCTTGTTTTTGTAGTTAGCAGAGCTGTTCCCTGTCAACATATACTTAACTGGAAGGAAGAAATAAAATAAACATAAGGGGTCAGGATCAGTGGATACTGGCAGAATCTTGCACTGGGTTTGGAGTCTCTTCAGTCCTTTTAGAAAGCTGGTGACCTTCCTAAAGAGTTAGGATCTTGGGTAACATTCTAAAGCCTTGAAACAGACTTTAATCCCTTAAAATGAGTGTAAGCTCATTAATACCCAGGAGTTAAGCAAACAAAGTCATCCTAGTCACCCACATGCAGATTTTCTTATTGTTAAGCCAAAAACAATGTAAAGCTTTAAAATGATCTCTCTAACCCTGATCTCAATTGTTAACACAGCAGGACTTTAAAGATACCACATCACTTACTCTGCAGGGATTGTTTCTGATCTAGGATAATGGATGAAAAGACTTTCATCAAGCTGGATGCACCCCAGGTACTAATGACTGATTGATTTGTTTAAGTGGCCCCTGCAAATACATGACCAGTGTGTACTGGAGCGCTTGACAGGGAAGTGTCCCTTGAGAACATACGTTAGGAAGCACTGACTGATGGATTGGGATTTTAAAGATCAGATGAACATGTTTAAAGAAATATGTTCTCCAAAAGCCTGGTCCTGTGTTTGTCTTGTTTTGCTTCTTTATGTTGAGTTTTATTTGAGCTGCATATCTGGTTTATCATCAAAAATTGGTTATAGTAGTTTATACCCCATGAGTAGCACTTCAGCTGCAGATACTTGTCATAGAATCATAGAATAGTTAGGGTTGGAAAGGACCTTGAGATCATCCAGTTCCAAACCCCCTGCCATGGGCAGGGACACCTCACACTAAACCAGGTCATCCAACCTCATCCAACCTGGCCTTGAACAACACCAAGGATGGAGCATTCACAACCTCCCTGGGCAACCCATTCCAGTGCCTCACCACCCTCTCAGTAAAGAATTTCTTCCTTAGATCCAATCTAAACTTCCCCTGTTTCAGTTTGAACCCGTTACCCCTTGTCCTGTCACTACAGTCCCTGATGAAGAGTCCCTCCCCAGCATCCTTGTAGCCCCCTTCAGATACTGGAAGCTGCTCTGAGGTCTCCACGCAGCTTCTCTTCTCCAGGCTGAACAGCCCCAACTTTCTCAGCCTGTCTCCATACAGGAGGTGCTCCAGCCCCTGATCATCCTCGTGGCCTCCTCTGGACTTGTTCCAACAGTTCCATGTCCTTTTTATGTTGAGGACACCAGAACTGCACACAATGCTCCAAGTGAGGTCTCCCGAGAGCAGAGCAGAGGGGCAGGATCACCTCCTTCGACCTGCTGGTCACGCTCCTCTTGATGCAGCCCAGGATATGGTTGCTTTCTGGGCTGTGAGCGCACACTGCAGCCGGCTCATGTTCAGTTTCTCATTGAATTTTTCACTTATTTTAGTAATAGAATATTTCACTTATTTCTGCTGGAATTACTATTTCCATAGACTAGTTCTGAATTTTAACAGATATTCTGCGTTCTATTTCTTTTTAGTGGCTCATTTTAAATGGACTGGTTTATTGTTCCCTGCATCCTCATCCATGAGGGTGATCAGCCCTTGTCTGCATGAGCAGATGGTTTTCTCCCTGCTGACCCTCAACACTTGGAGATCCTTATGGCTATCTATGAGGCAGATGCTGCTGGGGAGGGGACAGGGACTATAAAAACATGCCCTTTTTTCCCCAGAAAGTTCTTAAGAGATAGGAGGAGGGTTGTTTTCAAACTGAGACTAAACCTATGGCTTCATTTAATGGAGTAATTTGTGTAATGAACGTAATTGTGCAAAATTAAACATAATACAGTCTCCCGTTAGAGTCTTTCCTTATAGGGAAGACTTCTTCATGTGGAACGTGTTTCTAGCATTGATGTCTATTAAAGTAAAGAACTTAATACATGTAGTTACAGTGGCCCTCCCAGGTGGTGTGCTCTGGAACCCTGATATATTCATTGTTGCCTGTGTAATTGCTGATGGCTGCCTGTGTTATGCTGTGTTTTTAACTGCATGTTTTCCTGGGGAAGCCAATAAAATTAACTGCTTGTTTTGTGAGGTTTCAAAAACCACACACAAACCCCCCAGAATCGTATTCAGGCTCAAGCTGTATAGAATGTATTTGAAACCCTTAAGTGGAGAATACAGGGCTGAGGCTGAAACAGAGCTCAAGGCAAAAAGGGGTGTTGGTGTCTCCTAATAGGTCCAGCAGGTCAGCTGAGGCTGTGAATGCTGGGTTTATCACCTGCTTTGAGCTTCATTTGGCAGTATCCTGGCGAAGGTGCTTTCATTTTCTCGGTCAATATTAATGACAGATGCTGCTTGGATGTTTTTGTTTGCTTGAGGATTTGGGAAGAAGTTAAACAGTGTTTCTTGTGCTTTACAAAGCATATGCTTGGAATAAGAGGATTGATTGTGACATTCATATGTTTTGCTTACCCTTTGTTGTGACTGATCTGGGCTTGTGGTTTTGTTACTCATGTAATTCCTGCCTAAGACTAGTATCTCACAATGTAATAGCAGCTTTGTTACCAGTCTTCCATCCTTAAAAGAAGAAAAGCCTTTACGTGACCCAGAAACAAAAGCTGCAATAGCTGTGACTTGCTGGCTACTGATCAAGTGCTCCTTTTGAAGCCGCTGGGAATTTGCTGTTGGGTCGATGGGGTGGGGAGAAGAGATGAGAGAGGACCGATGCAGTGAGATGCTGGCACCCTGATGTCTGAGGGCAATCTGTGAGCGTGTTCATGACTCACTCCTGTGCCACAGACTGTCCTTCCTGTCTGAGTGTGTTTCTTCTGGCTGCACCAAATAGAATATGGGGGGGTTGTTGGCTACAGAAATCCATATGCTGTTATTCCCACAGAGGGCATTTCACCCCAGGATAAGATTTAACAGCTTGTCCTTGTTTCTAGTAACATGGTTCAGTGTCACCCACTGCGGCCAATCTTTCTTTGATAGTCTATTTTCTCAACTAAATACTAATGAATGCTATGAGACATTAGGGTGTTTTATACAAGTCTGTGATGATCAAACAATGAGGCCTTGGGTGCCATGGTTTAGTGTGGGGTGTCCCTGCCCATGGCAGGGGGGTTGGAACTGGATGATCTTAAGGTCCTTTCCAACCCTAACTATTCTGTGATTCTATGATTCTAAACAGTTTCCCACAGAATAAATCTCAAACAGAACTCTGCTCTTAGGTAAATTTTAAAATGTTAAGAGATGCAGGATGTTTCTCATATGCGTACATAAAGTAAATCTAACCTTTTGAACGGGGTAATACACAATAATATACATTAAAGAGCAGTCCAGAGCATGCTATCTCTTCCATTCATTCTTCAAAACAGATTATATTCTTAACAAATATTTTGCTGTTTAATTAAAACCTACAGCAGAAAATACATTAGTTTATAAGAATCTTTTAATAGCTGAAGAGATGCTCTACTGTATCTGTCTTCACATAACAACTTCAAAGTGCACAGTCTTTATCTGGTAGTCTCGTAAATGAGTGATGTGTAAAGTTAATCACAATTCAACAAATATCCTCAGTTTGGATGCAGATTATTCAGGTCCCTTCAGACACCTCAAGATTGATGCAGGTGTCTCTTTGGCCCTCTTCTCTTTTACAGCAGTTGTACCCCAGTTGCTGGAAGTTCCAGGCTCTCTGGAATAAGAGAGTGAATTTTAAACCCTCAGAGTGAGCAATTGCAACCAGTCCTTGTTCCCCGGCCCTGATGGGACTGAGCTATTGTCAGCTCCAGGTGTCACAAGAAGCTGAGCCAAAAGCAAGTCACACATTCAAAACAACTTGACAAACACTGATTTATGGATGGTATTAACAAGATGGGAAGAGGAGCAGGCAAGTGGTGATTTAGAACTATGTCATAAAATACTAATTGTGTCTGAATGTAAATTGATGGCTCTGACTTCCAGTTCCTAATTACTTATGTGTGTTTAGCAGAAAGAGGCTAAAAGTACTTGGTGTTCTTCTGTAGGAACTGACTCTCTCAGATACAGCAAGAAACCACTCTGAGATAAGAGTTTCTTTATCCAGTGAGAAGCAGCTTGGGCAATTATAGTTCCTCCTTTTGAGTGCTATTATCTTGATTGTCCTTGCCCTATTTTCCTTCATTTGCCTTTTGGTGTCTTTGCTATTAAAGCCAGGAGCTCTGTATAACTTGCTATAGCAACATGCATCTAAAAAGCCCAAATATATATAAGCACTGCCTTATTTAAGGAAAACAGCATAAGTGGAATAACCATCCCTGGCAGTGTTCACAAACCATGTAGATGAGGCCCTCAGTGCCATGGGTTAGTGGGGGCCTTGGCAGTGCTGGGGAACGGTTGTACTTGATGAGCTTAAAGAACTTTTCCAAACCAGCTGATTCTATGATTTTTAACTCTTTCACTAGCTCTGATTTGGCATATTTGGATGGTTTTTAATCTTCTGTTTTAAATGTAAACTCTTCACTCATGTCCTAAGCTCTGCGCAGAATGGAGGAATTCCTAATGTCTGTTTTATCATTCTTGAAAGTATATGCTCTGGCAGTGTTTATGGTTCACTGGGTTTCACTGGGTGAAGTTTGGTCAGTAATAGTTTCTCAGGCTGTATGGTATTTTTAGATGCCTACCTCTGATTTGGTATGAAAATGGCCCAATTTTAGCTTCATCTTGTGTTTATCCAGTGATTGCTTCTGACTATTGGTGGAAGTCAATGGCAGCAGTGATGTCTCTGCATGCTTGATATCTATGATACCTATGCCAAGCTGGACAGAACCTTGGGCAACCTGCTCTAGGGTGAGATGTTCCTGCCCATGGCAGAGGGTTGGAAGTGGATGAGCTTAAGGTCTTTTCCAACCCAAACCGTTCTATGATTCTGTGTTTCTTTTTCTTTAGTGACAAGAATAACTACACCTATAGACAGTAATAAAGTCAATTTTGGTGAAGCATTTACACATAGATCCCAAACTTTCTGCTTCTGTGTAAAAGGCTTTATAAGTAAATCAAGAGTAAAACCACCATTCTTCCATTTGTTTGTCTGACATTTAAGCTCCCGTTTTTCTGGTACACAACCCCTCTCAGTTATGGTGTGAGGTATTACAAGTTACTGAAGCTAATTGTATTCTCCTCACTAAATCTCTTGAGTAATGTGCAGGTAATGAGGAAGTCTGTAGGTAAACTCATTATGAGGATCAGTCAATACGTGTTTTCCTGTAGCGCTTTTAGTAATTGGGTTAACTTGATAGCATTGCCCTGGCCTTCAGAAAACTTTCAATTGCAGTAATAGGCCATTTGTTATTACTGTACTTTTAGCTGGAGACTGAGCATGTCCCTACTTAAACATCAAACCTTCCTCCCCAAAATGAAACCTTTCGAAGGCCAAGTTGGTCAGGGCTTGGAGCAAGCTGCTGTAGTAGAAGGTGTCCCTGCCTGTGGCAGGGGGTTGGAACTGGATGAGCTTTAAGGTCCCTTCAGCCCAAAGCATTCTAGGATTAGTTTTATTAATCCTGTTCAATAGTCATATCTATATCAATAGTCATATCAATATCTAACTTCAACCCACACACAAAGAAACTGGAATAGTGGAAATAAGAAGGTGGGGAGGGAAAGGCACCTGGTGCGTCACTGGGGCTACCCATGGGTGCCGCAGTGTTAGAAGCCATTCATATGTGCTGCCGTCAGACGCGTGATGGAATAGTGCTGCATTAAATGTGACCTTTCTGAAGGGAAAACCTGTCTGACTGAATCATCAAATCAGGTTTGTGTCTGACACCCTTCAAGTGGAGACCTTTTGGCTAAAATACCTAATCAATACGGGAGAATCTTAATGTTTGGAGATGCAGAGGACTATTCTGTTTTAAACAGAGTGCAAGGCATGAGATATGAGTGAAAGACTGGAGTGTGTGCTGTACCTGAATCTTCTCTTCTGCTATAATCTAGTCCTAGCACAGTGTTTTGTCTCTGTTTGGAAGGACTGGAATTCATGTCTGCTCTCCTCCTGATCCAGATCTGAAGGTTCACTGCTGTTTATGTGGGTCCCTGCCAACAGACACCAGCATGAGAGGGCTGACTCCTTCCCTGCCCATTCTTCTTGTCTTCTCCAGCATGAGCAGTGGCTTAGCCTTTACCTCCTCGTGCAGAAGCAAGAGCACTTGGCAAAGGGAGGTAATACTCTCTGAGGGACTTTTTCCCATGGGGAGTTCATGTAGGAATGAATCATGCTGTACAGATCTTCTTCCCCACAAGCCTCACTCACTGCGTCCACATACTCAGAGCCTACTCCACATGGCAGTGAAAACTGGGGTTGCTACAACAGGAAGCAGCTGTCCAAGCCAGTGGTTGTTGGCTTGATGTCTGTGCCTTACTACTCCTGGTTGTGCTGCCAAATATTCAAAATCCAGTGTCCCAGCGCCTAAGTACGAGGGTGCAGCATCCTTATTGCTGGCAGTGGGTAGATGGTTCCTGCTGGTGGCATGAGCCCCTTCACAGGAACTTCACCCCCCTTTTGCGGGAGCTTCATCTCCTTGTTGACCCTTTTCCTTCAGATCAGCATCCCATGATCTTCCCTTCAGCCACACCTCCTCTGTGCCAGGGCTATCTGTACACATCTTTTCCGCCCCAACAGGGTCCATCTGCTTCTTGTTCTTGCTTCTTCCCTTATCTGTCCCTTTCTAGTCCATTTTTCCCTGTTTTCCTACCACACACTCTTTCTATACCCTTGCATTGCTTTTCTCATGCTGTTTTCCCATGCTGTGCCTTCCTTCTCATGCATTACTATTTGTCTAGAAAACAAGTCATGCACAATGTCAACATCTCAGCGTAGAAAGGAGTTCACCCATTCCCCACTTCTTTTTCCACTCTGTTTCTCTCATTTCCTTCCCAAACTATTGGCCACTTATGTTGGAATGTTCCCTGACCTTTTGAAATTCAGCTCTGGCTCTGAAAAGTTACTCAGACAGAAATGTTTGCGCTGCTTCGCATCATGTCTCAGCAACCCAATACATCTGGTTTTGAGACACATTTAAGATGTGCTTTTGAATAGATCTTAATCACAGCACATCTTAATATGGATGAAATACTGCTGGATTTTGGAGTCTCCAGTCGAAGAACATTGTTGGGTTTGCTTCTTTTCTGGACCACCTTTTTTGTCCTACTGTAGAAAGGCCTCTGAAGCTCTCATGGATGGATACATCATCCATTCCTTTTTCAGAGAGGAATAATACATCTGAAAAGAGCCATGAAAGGCCTGTGTGATGTTCTCTCTATTTTAGGAATGTTTCTCCCTTTTAATCCACCCCGCTCACTCTTTTTCCTTTTTCCTAGGAAGTGTTTAAGCACATCTTTGCAGAGGGGAGAAATTGTGGAGGATCTCATTCTGCTACTCTAAGTTAGAAATGTATTAAATGCTCTAAGATCATAGAATTCCAGCCTGGTTTGTGTTATAAGGGACCTTAAAGCTCTTCCAGTTCCAACCCCTGCCACGAGCAGGGACCCCTTCCACTAGAGCAGCTTGCTCCAAGCCCCTGTGTCCAACCTGGCCTTGAACACTGCCAGGGATGGGGCAGCCACAGCTTCTCTGAGCAGGGAGGGAAATCAACATGTAAGAACATGTGGAGGGCTTCTTTCTGTTTTCCCCACCACTGGGACACGGGAGAAGAAGCTTTCAATAGTTGTTTTTATTGTAACTTGATCGTGCCTTTGTACTCTCAGTCGTTATACTGATATGACCTATGGAAAGGTGCAGCAATAGGCACCTGGTCTCTAGTATTGTACGTCCTTGCTTCATTTCCTCATCTGCCAAAGACGGTCATGTTTTGCTATCTAAATATCTTGCTTTTGTAGCGTTTGAACAGAGTTTAACCCTGCCACCTTGCAGCAATAAGACCTCTTGGAGAGCACAATAAGGCTTCCAGCACTAAATCAGGACACTGCAAGCTTGGGAGTGTTCTGCCAGGGACAGGGATCCCCAGGAACAAAGCTGAACTGAGCAAAGTTAGAATCACAGAATCATAGGTTGGAAAAGACCTTGAAGATCAAGTCCAACCATTCCCTCAGCACTGCTAAGGCCACCACTAACCTATGTCATTGAGGGCCTCGTCTACACGGTGTGTGAATACTTGCAGGGCTGTGTTCTGTGTCTTGTGATTACTCACTGTAAGTTCCATGAAGTAAACTGGTAGGTATGGAGGGGTGCAAATACAGGAGATACAGAGAAGCACTTGAAAATGATAAATCAACTAATAAGATGCTGGAAGGATTGTGGGAAGGGCAGCAGAGGCAGAGCTCAGAGTGGACCATGCTGCTTTGCTATTCTAACAGGCTAAAATAAAAGCTACACAGGAGAAGACATTGTTCAAAGAAATAATAGTTATCATGTTGCCATGATCCCTAAAAGAGGAAACTAAATTACAGAAGGCCTAGAAAAGCAAGATTTGTCTTATTTCCCCATATTGCAGTTTTCTTTCTACATCCATTCTCCTTGTTCCCCTTGGAATCGGGTTTCATGATCCCACACACGGGGCTTAGTCATGTAAAAGAAAATCGGATCAAACATATTTTACTTTCTAATGAAATGAGAAGTAAACTGATTAGAGAAGAAGACAATTCATTAGAAAGCAGGTTTGTTGTTGAAAACACTGCAGAAGTACAAAGGTTAACCCAGCAGACTGGTTTGCTGGAGCTCAGAGGCAGCGTGAGTACAACCTATGATGTAAATGTTACTATAGTAACTCGTGTTTTTGTTTAAAAGCCCAGTAAATAGCCATATCAAACCCCATAACTTGTCAAAATGTAAGTTAAACTGCAGAGCCTGCTAGCTGGAGGAACGCTTTTTTGGCTAAACTTAGGGTTTTGCTGCAATTCCCCCTCTGAATGCACTCTGTGTTCTTCTTGCCAAATTGCATTTTGGCACTCAGGAAATAGGCTTTGCTAATGGAGATGGCACTAATTACCTGGGACCCCTCATGCAACCTTGTGAAGGGTTAAAAAGGGTTGAAAATGCCTTCTAGTGAATTTCCTGCAGCCCTTTCCCTTCTGCCTCTCTCAAAAGCCTATTTCTAACAGCTAGAGCTACCTCACTATAAAAAGAATTAAGAATATGTTATGAAATATTATATATTCCTCCCTCATATTCCACTGATTCAGCTGAACAGGAGAGAGGCGTCCCGTGAGAAACCACATGTGTTTAGTGCTGCTCTTCCTCCCATTCCATCTCTGCTCTCTCCAGTCTGCATTGTATGCTTTCATTATAAAGTATTTACAGATTAGCATAAATGAAGACTCAGCCTGTGAATAGCAAGAATAGATGGTTTTGGGGCTCATCTTTTCCATTTTGAAAACTTCCATGTGCTTTCTAGTGTAAACTCATAAAGTCATAAGATGTTTTGGGTTATAAGGGACCTTAAAGCTCATCCAGCTCCAACCCCTGCCACGGGCAGGGACACCTTCCACTGGAGCAGCTTGCTCCAAGCCCCTGTGTCCAACCTGGCCTTGAACACTGCCAGGGATGGGGCAGCCACAGCTTCTCTGGGCACCCTGGGCCAGCGCCTCAGCACCCTCACAGGGAAGAGCTTCTGCCTAAGAGCTCATCTCAGTCTCCCCTCGGGCAGGTTAAAGCCATTCCCCTTGGCCTGTCCCTACAGACCCTTGTCCCAAGCCCCTCTCCAGGTTTCCTGCAGCCCCTTGAGGCACTGGAGCTGCTCTCAGGTCTCCCCTTCAGGAGCCTTCTCTTCTCCAGGCTGACCCAGCCCAGCTCTCTCAGCCTGGCTCCAGAGCAGAGCTGCTCCAGCCCTCGCAGCATCTCCATGGCCTCCTCTGCCCTCGCTCCAACAGCTCCACGTCCCTCTTGTGCTGCTGCCCCAGAGCTGGATCAGGGCTGCAGGGGGGGTCTCACAGAGCACAGCAGAGGGGCAGGATCCCCTCCCTGAGCTGCTGCTCACGCTCTGGGGGTGCAGCCCAGCACATGTTTGGGAACAAACTCCTGTTAATTCTTTGCCTAAAATATGATAAAGAGTGAGTCCTTGCTGTTTAACCTGTTGGCATCACATATTTTGTGCTGTACAGTGAGGCTTTTGTACCTAGACCATTGATGCATTTAAGGTTGATTGTCAGGAGGAAACCCACGTTGTGATGTATTTGACATGATTTTTTTCCTAAAAGGTCATGTTCCGAAGCATTTGGGAACATCGCAAGCTCAGCAGGTCCTTGCAAAGAGGCTGAGATACAACCTTCGCATCTGCCAGCTCTGCCTTCTCGGAGGGGTTTTGGGACCCTTCAGGCTATGTCCTGCCAGGTTCTGGGGAAGGAGATGTGAAGGGAACAAGCCTCCTGCATGTAGATACTTCAGACTGAGTTATTCGGTAAACTCTGAGATGGCTCATGTAGTAACAGAAGTGCTTAAAAGCACAAGAAAGCATAAAAATTGAGAAGCCTGACGTGTCTATTGACTTGAATTATTAATGTGGGGGGAAAAAAAGCATGAGGGAGAAGCAGGCAATTTGTCACATATGAATCAAAGCTTTTATACTTCTCTCATGAATAATCTCCAGTGTCTCTATTATCCTTGAGCCTTATCAGCTTTGTG
Source organism: Psittacula echo (assembly GCF_963264785.1). NCBI lineage: Eukaryota > Metazoa > Chordata > Aves > Psittaciformes > Psittacidae > Psittacula > Psittacula echo. Next base: position 2,482,293 of record NC_137740.1, on the reverse strand, counting down.
TAATTTCTGCCTGACTCACTGAATTACTTCATCCTCTGCAACTACTTTCTTGTCTCAAACTTCCACTTAAGATGGCAATAGTACTTTATATCACAATCTGCATATATTTAGATCTCTGCTATTACTATGTAAGAAATTCCTGCACTATATATATATGAAACTCCTATTATTCCTATATATATCCATATACATAGGAAATTCCAATGTTCACATATATTTAGGAAATTCCATTATATAGGAAACCTATTATTTAATAAGTTTTTAATCTGTCCCTTGGTATTCTTCTGTTTTTTCCTGCATGCTTTTTGGGATGCAGGAGGGAGCATCCTCTCACAGGGTGTTGTTAAAGTATCTAAACCATGAAGTTCCTTGGGGAAGGGGTTTAAGGTTAATACAGTTCTGCAGAGTGAGGTGGGTTTTCCATCAATATGAAATTCAACCCCCGCATCAGAACTTATTAACTCTTTGTCAATCATTTCCCTTGGATTTTTCTCACAGGAGAAGGATCCACTTGCTTTTGGGTGCTTGTCCAGTGTCTTGGAAACAGAGATAAATTTTATTCTTTCATACAAAGGTATGGATTTGGAATCCCACTTCTCTTTTTCCCAGTGGGCATCTTAATAGCATGTTACCAGAGCACTCTGTGATAACTGTGCTGCTGACAGGGCGCTTTGGCTGTTCCACTGTTCACAGACAAACTGGCCTTATCCTGTCATCATATAAGACAAAGGCACAAGTCTTACAGATCTTTAAAGAGGAGAAGATCAGTTCTTACTACACCTTGTTCAAAAGTTACCCCTGATGCTGGCATAACACGTCTGAGAGTGAGTCAGTGTTTTAAGATCCCTGTTTCACTGCCAGCATCTCTGCTGTTACAGATGTGACTCATTCCTATATGCCTCTAGGGGGAATCACTGTCAATGAGGTTTAGATACCTAGCGGTGAATGATTCTGTCCTGGAAAGTAAACGTGTGCTCCAAGAACTGCAATTGGTTTTCCAGTGCAAAGCAACACTTTGTGTCCTATAATGAAATGAAACAACAGGGGACTTTGGAATAATAGGATTATCACAGAATCCCAGCCTGCTTTGGGTTGGAAAGCACCTTATACCTCCAGGTTTCCTGTAGCCCCTTTAGGCACTGGAGCTGCTCTAAGGTCTCCCATTAAGGAGCATTCTCTTCTCCAGGCTGAACCAACCCAGCTCTCTCAGCCTGGCTCCAAAGCAGAGCTGCTCCAGCATTGGAATTATCCTGCTCCAAAGATGTGTCCCTGGGGTTATCTTTGTTAAATGAATATAGTTACACTTGCATCTATCTTGAGAGGAAATCAGCAGCAAAGGAGGAGCATGCATGGCATTAACTGGTTGCGTTTGATAACAGTATGTGCAATAAGTTTTAATGTCTATTCAATTGTTCTTCCTTCTGGTTATAAGACAGCTCTACTTTATTTGCTTTTAAAGCTTGGATGCTGGGAAAGAGCTGCAGAGAATTAAGTGCAAAAGATTCTTGCAGCAGCAAAAATGAATTATTGAAAGCATCCCCTCACGAAGGCAGAGCCCAACTTTGCATTTCCTTCATTATGAAAACTGACTTTTCACTGCTGGTGGTCATTAAATGGCTTAGAAAAACTTCTGATATACACATACAAGTGTGATTTGGTTTTATATAGAACAATGATATTTGATTTTTCTGTAGCAGTCCTGGAGTTAGGCTCTTTCACCTGTTTAAATATCAACTGGTTGACCTGGCATGAATCAAATTGGGTGGATTAGAAGTGAAAAAACCCATGGCAAATGTTGAAACCCAGCTAAAAACCCAGCAGGAGCCCAGCTGTGCTCAGAAATGACAACTTGAGCCTGGCAGAACCACAGCTGAACGGCTAACACCTTTTCTAGCTCTTTCAGATGCTTAATCACTCCATTTGCACTGAGTAGCTAATGTTGATATGCTTCAGATATCTGCATCTTCATTCAGAACTGGAAACCTCAGGAAAGTACCCCTGTCTAGATCATGTTGTCACTGACCTGCCATGTTGGAGCAGATGGCTGTAGTGTTTTTGCCCACTACAGGAGGAAAATAACTTGTGGTTTGGGGTTTTTTTGCTCTTGAGCAGGAAGTCTGCAGGTTTTTCTACAAGCCCAGATGGGATTTGGTTGCAGTACTACCTGCCAGCAAGATTAGCATCATCCACATAGATATGGATGTAAAGCTGTGCAGGAAACTATAGATGGCTTTGTCAGAGGTCAGAGTACTCTCGTTGTATGTGAACATAGTGGCTGTATGATTGTACGTGACTGGTGGAAGGGAAGGAATTGCTTTAATATTGAGGTTTTAAAATAAATAAACCTTCAAGCTTAAATAACATTAAGTACTTTAGTTCTGTCAGAGAAACTTCCCCCACAGTTACATGTTTCTTGCCCACAGTCCATTCCAAAGCATGCACACAGGTCACTGAAGTCTTCTCATGTGCTCTGCGAGAACACTTGGGGTTTGGCATTTGGTGATATTTTGTTGTTCCTCCATGTGCAACCCTGTGAAAGGCTCCTGCCTGGACCTTTGTTATTCGTATAATGCTTCAAGGGAGAAAGTCTGAGGGGAAATGTGGAGGCTGAGGGAAAATCAGCTCCTTCTTGTGGTCATAAAAAGACACTCCAAAAAACATTCCACCAAGGGTGAGGCCCTAAGAAGTGGGGATGCTGTGCTGGGAACATTGTGTTCGGTCACAGGTCTGCTAAACCGGAATGGATTGCTGTGAATAGACTGGCAGGGGCCAATGTCGAAGGCCCAAGGATTAAGTATGAATTTAATAACATGAAAAGACGAAAAGCTCAGGAGCCCACTCAAGGTACAGATACAGGGGCAAAGGAAGGAAAACCATGGGTCAGTTTGCATAACATTCGGGATGTCTGTATAGCAATGAATAAAGTATGGAGAAACTGGAAATCTTTGTATTGAGTCAAAACAGTAACTACACTAGCATATAGAAATTTTATGAGAATTCAGATGTGAAAAGAAAGACTTGTTCAGAGAGGACTGAAAGCATGGGAGGAATGAAGCCTTTATCACAAGGATGCGTATGATTTTTGATGAGATCCAGCCTTTCTAGGAGGTGAAGTTACTGAAGGTCTTTGGGCAAATACATGAAGAAAAGATAAAAGTAAGTGTTTATTGAATATTGCAAGGAAGTCATAGAATCCCAGACTGCCTTGGGTTGGAAGAGATCTTAAAGCTCATCCAGCTCCAAGCCCTGCCACGGGCAGGGACCCCTTCCACTGGAGCAGCTTGCTCCAAGCCCCTGTGTCCAACCTGGCCTTGAACACTGCCAGGGATGGGGCAGCCACAGCTTCTCTGGGCACCCTGTGCCAGCGCCTCAGCACCCTCACAGGGAACAACTTTTTCCTTACCTCCAACCTGAACTTCCCGTGTTTCAGTTTGAACCCATCACCTCTTGTCCTATCGCTACAGTCCCTGATGAAGAGTCCCTCTGCAGCATCCTTGTAGCCCCCTTCAGAAACTGGGATCTGCTGTGAGGTTTCCATGCAGCTTCTCATCTGAGGACCTTTTTAACCAGAGCTGGTTAACATCTTCAGAGAAGGCTCTTCCAGATTTTAGGGTTTTTCCCTGGATTGCGAATACGAAGGTTTAAGGAAACAGCCAAACAGAGACAAAAGTATTTGAGAAAGAAAACCTCAATAAACTCAGTTATGGTGAATATCAAATGGAAAGTCAGTCTAAAGAGAAGAGTTGTCCAGAAGAGCTGGCATTTTCTTAGCAAAAATATATATGAAAAGCTGGAAAGCACCCGCTCCAATGCAAACTAAAGGTAGGACAGTCAGTAGAGGAGCAAACAGTATTTTCCTCAGTAAAGTCCAACTTTGTTTGGAATTGAAACCTGGGTTAAGTTATTGAAGAGGACTTGTAGAAGAATAACAAAAGCATGTAGGGGTAAATCTGAAAGGCAAAAGACAGAGCAGATGGAACCAAAAGGGTCTCTCAGGGTGACCAAGAAAACAGTCTTGGTAGTGAGGGGAATTCCTACAGATATGGAAAACTTCTGACTTCATAGTATGTTATCTCTAGCAATGTTGTTGATGCTGTCTGGTGACTCTCTTGAGCGAGCTAGGGAAGTCTTGTCTACATTAAATGACTGTAAAATGTTCAGTGGGTGGAAAGGAACTTTCCAAAGGAAAGAAGAGCAGTCAACAAGTCACAGATCGGCAGACTGTATGTGAGGTTGTTCAGGGGTACACCTGAACTCTAAAACCATTGGGTATTTTCTGTAGGTCCTGAAGAGTTAAAAAGTGCGTGTTATATTGCATCCTCGGATAACAAAATGTTGCAAACACTTTAGAGAACAAGATCAGAATTTAAAGAGATCTTGACAAACTGCGGAAGGGGACTGAAATAAATAGGCTGTAGTTCAATACAGTACAATTCACTGAGGTATGATCAACTGCACAAGCAGGAGTTCTGCAGGAAGGATCTGAGGGTTAGGGAGATGTGCAAACCAGGCCTGAGTCAACACAGGTGCACTGTTGGGAGGGGAAAAAGCAAACATCCTTCTGGGATGTGTAAACAGGGTGCTGTCATGTAGAGGGCGAGATCGTTCCTCTCCCTAAAGAGCACTACCAAGACTTTGGTTGGAGCATTTTGGGCATTGCGAGCAGCAGGAGTAAGGCCGAAGGAGATGAGTTCACCTTAGCAGGTCTCCAGATAAGATGATCTATAAAGAAAGACTGAAAGAACTGGAACTTCAGCTGATGCAAAGGATGATCCGTATGAGACAACGACATAACATACATCAGGACTTCTGAAAGGAGGAATTTCCTGTCTTCTGCCTTCCTCGGGTGTATGGAAGAGGAAGGGGATTAAACCCTTTAAAAAGAAAGAATTAAATGTGCGTTAGTGTAGGTTGTCTACCGGTTTTATTTCTCTGGTTCACTGAACATGAGGAAGTGAAAGAAAACTTAAATCTGTCAAATGTTTGTCTCAAGATGTTCTAACCTACATGGAAGGTTATTTTCTAGTGGTCCCTTCCAGCAGAGACATGGCAGGCGAGACAGCTCGAGACAGCTTTTGCTCACACCGTGAAAGTCTGGGATACGCAAACTTCAATGGCTTCCTAACCTCAGACACAGATCAGATGTAGTCAGATTTTCCAAACTGATGTATCAGAACACAGAAATAATTTCTAATCGAATTTATCCGTTAGAGATGGTGGTTATGTTAATACAGAGTGAAACTGGCTGATGCTACTTGGAGGAAATGGCTGATGAATCACAGAAAGCCACTCAATAAATTAAAGCCCTTCAGTAGGTTTGTTTATACAGCCCTAGTAGAACTATTTACACAATACAAGATAGTTTGATACCACCTTCAAGTCTGTTTACTGAGAAGAGCTGGTGGTAGGTAAATACAAATGTTTTTCTTCATAGCTTATGAAGCAGAGATACCGGGTTTGCATTTATGTTAATTTAATATTAATGAAAAGACATTGTAAAGAAACCCCTCAGTTACAAATATCTGGGACTTATGTCTCTGGTACACTGGCTCTAAACTCTTTTCTAACAGGGTTCAGTCCTCACTTGAAGTTCCTTGACATAATTTCTGGGGTTTATGTTTTTAATTAGAAGTGCTTTTTAAATACGTGGCATTGCTTTACATATGCATCGTCTCTCCTCTCAAAGAGCTCTTTATCCATGAAGGCAAACACTAAAGTGCAAAAAGGGCACTCACTGCTTGTAGAGTAAAATGTGATTTTTATCCATTACTCTTACAAATGAGAGCCAGCAGGTAATGGATATGTGCATTTAGTGACAGGCCAAGGGGAATGGCTTGAACCTGCCAGAGGGGAGACTGAGATGAGCTCTTAGGCAGAAGCTCTTCCCTGTGAGGGTGCTGAGGCGCTGGCCCAGGGTGCCCAGAGAAGCTGTGGCTGCCCCATCCCTGGCAGTGTTCAAGGCCAGGTTGGACACAGGGGCTTGGAGCAAGCTGCTCCAGTGGAAGGTGTCCCTGCCCGTGGCAGGGGTTGGAGCTGGAGGAGCTTTAAGCTCCCTTCCCATTCAAACCAGTCTGGGATTCTGTGATATTTTTGAGGTCTTTGAGATCTGAATGGATTAACCTCATTAAGAGAAAATAACCCATACAAGGGGATACCAGGCAAGCCTGGAAAACACTGCAGAAGTGAGGAAGCAGGAGAGAAAGTAGCTTCATTTTAAGCAGCAGTTGTGGTGAAAGGTGTATTCAGAGAGGGAGAGATAATTGACTGACAGTGTAAGAATTTAAATGGGTGAGTGTGGGGAGGGCAGTTGTACTGAGTGGTCTGAAATGTGGGTGAAATGGGTGGTCACGCAAGGAACTCTCACTGGTAGCAAAGAAGCATGAGACCTGAACTGGTGTATTTCATTGAGTTTTGTTTTTATTAGGGGCACAAACCTATTTAATCACTCTGTTCATAAACTTATTAAACCCCTATTTAAACAATTTAATTTTTGTCCTGTTATTCCCATTAGAAATTGTTCCAGAAATGAGTCTTCTATTGGCTGAGATTTTAACAACAGGCCTAAAAGTTTCCATGGCAGGTTTATAACCACCTGACTTAGTGCCAGTATTGTTCTTTGCTTTAACGAGTTCATAATTCCCTCTCCTTGGGGTTAACTTCCCAAATGTTCAACTCTCCCACCCCCAACTTGTTCTTTTTATGTTCTAGAAATCAGGTATTATCACACCCTGGGCTGGGGGTTTTTGTTGGTTAGGCTGGGTTTTTTTCCTCTAACTCTTATTGTACTGCTCCTTAACAGATTCAGTTAAAATACCAGTGTCTGGGTCTTGCAATATCATGTGCTAATTTGCTCATACCTCCATTTTCAAGTATTAAACTCTTCCAGTGTTCTCTCTACTGTGCCTATAGCAATTTTAGTTTCCTTGCTCCTCTGTTATCCTTTGTGCTTCTAATGCCATGTTCAACATTGTTATCTTCATGGCAAACGGAATAGATTCTTTATCTACGTTGGAGTTGTAGCAAACCTGTAATCTCTGCTTCTGCTGTTTGGTTTTGTATTTGTTCCAAGCCTCCTTTGGTTGGGTTTCTTGCCATATCTATGGTGACACCTGGCATGTGCTGGTTTGGGCTGGGGTGGAGTTAGTTTTCTTCATAGTAGCTACTATGGGGCCATGTTTTGGCTTTGTACTGAAAACAGAGTTGATAACAGGGATGTTTTCGTTCCTGCTGAGCAGCGCTTATGCACAGTCAGGGCCCTTTCTGCTCCTCACTCCACCTCACCAGCGTGTTGCTGGGGGTGCAGAAGGAGCTGCGAGAGGACACAGCCGGGACAGCCGATTCCAACTGCCTAAAGGGATGTTCCAGACCATAGGACATCATGCTACACATCACAGCTACAGGTTGGGCAGAGAAGAGATTCAGAGCAGCCCTGCAGAGAAGGACTTGGGGGTGTTGGTCGATGAGAAAATGAACATGAGCCGGCTGCAGTGTGCGCTCGCAGCCCAGAAAGCAACCGTATCCTGGGCTGCATCAAGAGGAGCGTGACCAGCAGGTCGAAGGAGGTGATCCTGCCCCTCTGCTCTGCTCTCGTGAGACCTCACTTGGAGCATTGTGTGCAGTTCTGGTGTCCTCAACATAAAAAGGACATGGAACTGTTGGAACAAGTCCAGAGGAGGCCACGAGGATGATCAGGGGACTGGAGCACCTCCTGTATGGAGACAGGCTGAGAAAGTTGGGGCTGTTCAGCCTGGAGAAGAGAAGGCTGCGTGGAGACCTCAGAGCAGCTTCCAGTATCTGAAGGGGGCCTACAAGGATGCTGGGGATGGACTCTTCATCAGGGACTGTAGTGACAGGACAAGGGGTAACGGGTTCAAACTGAAACGGGAAGTTTAGATTGGATCTAAGGAAGAAATTCTTTACTGAGAGGGTGGTGAGGCACTGGAATGGGTTGCCCAGGGAGGTTGTGAATGCTCCATCCTTGGCGGTGTTCAAGGCCAGGTTGGATGAGGCCTTGGGTGACCTGGTTTAGTGTGAGGTGTCCCTGCCCATGGCAGGGGGGTTGGAACTGGATGATCTTAAGGTACTTTCCAACCCTAACTATTCTATGATTCTATGATTCTATGCTTAACAATAAACCGGGGGGAAGGCTGGTAGGGAGGCTGCTGCTTGGGGACGGGATGGGCATCGGTTGGTTGGTGGTGAGCAATTGCTGTCGTTCACATCCCTTGTCTGTCTTGGGTTTTATTTCTCTCTCTCTGATGTTCTCCTTTTCAGTACAAATATTATTATTATTATGATCATAATTTTATTTCAGTTATTGAAATGCTTTTCTCACTTTTACCTTCGAGTTCTCTTCCCCCCCATCCCGCTGTAGGCAGTGAGCAAACGGCTGGTTGCTGGCTGGGGTTAAACCACAACTAGTTAGAGACAAGGTACTCTTGGTGTGTATTGTACTGTGAGCCTGATGCAAGCTGGGAATTCACATGTGTGTGAGAAGAAAGCACAAATGTACAAGGAAGTGGCATTTTTATCTTAGTGACTGGAATTCTGCCTTCCATGTGAGGGCAGCTCCTAAGCTACGCATGGTGCAGCCTTTTGGAGAAGTACAGATTGCTGTGCTGTAGCGGTTCCTCATTCTAGAACCCCTTTGTTTTGCCTGGGGATGTTCACTTTTCCCCCTGCAGACCTGGTCGTGACACATTGAATACCCAAAGACCTCACTTTAACAATTCAAGTCAGAATTGACATTTAGTTCTAGTTGTTAATGGTCACTGTCCCATTTCTTCGGTATGGCTCTGGGATTTTAAGTTAAAGTCGTTGTGATGTATAGTTGGTATTAAAACAACATTAGCTATGGAGGAATAGTGAAGAGATGAAAACAGTCTCCCTGCATCCTGGTTGTTCACAGAAATGTGTAGTTCATAAGATAACAGGAAATAATGACCTATGTCAATATATTGTCACAACTGCATTGTGAAGCACTGCTTGATGAGCTGGTGAAATGACCTGTATCTGAAGCAGACTTTTACACACTTTGTCCTTCTGCTGACAAATAGGCAAATTTGGGTTCTGAATAATAATTCACAACATTTATGTGTCTAATTTTGTGAAAAGTCAGAGATCCTTGGGACACAATGAATAGGTTTAATACACACAAAGCATTCCCTGTGCTTTTATGTCACCTTTGATGTTAATAATGGGCTATTCTGTACAGCCTCCACTGTTAAAACCACTAACCAGAATATTTAAGCTGAACATTAATTCAGTTCTTAAGAAATGATTATGTGGGTCCAGACAGCACTGACTGTTCCCCTGGAGAGGGGCTTTGGACAAGGGCCTGCAAGGACAGGCCAAGGGGAATGGCTTTAACCTGCCAGAGGGGAGACTGAGATGAGCTCTTAGGCAGAAGCTCTTCCCTGTGAGGGTGCTGAGGCGCTGGCCCAGGGTGCCCAGAGAAGCTGTGGCTGCCCCATCCCTGGCAGTGTTCAAGGCCAGGTTGGACACAGGGGCTTGGAGCAAGCTGCTCTGGTGGAAGGTGTCCCTGCCCGTGGCAGGGGTTGGAGCTGAAGGAGCTGTGAGGTCCCTTCCAACCCAGTCAGCAAGGATGGGCTCCCCGTGCTGGGATGTGTGCAAACTTTCCGCCTCTTCAGTATGAAGGCGCTTCATTATTTGTAGGCTTTACTAAGAAAGAAGTGTCTGCCTGTGCTGTAACTTTTCAGCTCGATGCACCACAGCGTAACCCCACTCTGGCGAGGGAAGGGATGGCGGGGGGCTCTGCACAGGGTTTGGGCTACAGGGCGACCAGGGCTCTCCGTGCTCTGACGTATCCGTGTGACCCCCATCTTGTGTGTGAGGAGAGCCGGGCCCTGCCCCATCCCCAGCCCGGGCGGTTACGGCCGTGCTGAGGGGGCACCGGCTCCCCACCGCCGCCGAGCCGTGAGGTAACGCGGGCGGGGCGCTGGGATGAGGCGGGGCCGGCGGCGGGGGCTGAGCAGGGCCGCTGAGGGGAGCGGGCGGCAGCGGCGGGGCCCTCCTGCTGCAGGGGGGACGCGGTGGAACTCCTCGGTTGTGACCCCGGGAGCCAGGCGAGGGAGATCCGTGAGTTCGCTTTTGGCTTTTATGTGCTCGTGTTTCTGCAGTTGAGGTTTCTGGCGGCTTTCCCGTGCCCGGAGCTGGGGGTGCCGCACGGTAAAACCCTTTGGTCGTCGCCAGAACACACTGAGGTGTGTGTGAGACTGGTGGCGAGCGTGGTCTTTCCCTTACGGGTGAGTTCTCTGCAGGACCAGCCAACTTCGGAGGTAGCACGGTGCACCCTGATCAGACCTGTGTGCCTCTCCTTTTATTTTCTCTTGAGGCTTAGAGCCTGCAGCAAAAGTAAAAAGGAAATCTATAGTGTGGTTTGTGAATCAGTGATGCTGTTCTGCTCGGATAGAAGAGTGCTTTGGAAATGTAATGTTAGTTATTGATACGGCGTTCATAAACAGAGTTTATAAGAACACTGAGAGCCCTGTAACTACCAATTGTGGCTATAGCATGAAGGAGGTTTAAGTGGCAGATAACTACAGGAGCCATGCGAGGAAAACCAAATGCATGTTCAGTGAAAAGCAACGAGGGAAAGTGCTTATTAAAACCACTTTTCTCTATTGCTGACTTAGAATCAGGACTGTTCATGCAGCGTCAGTCTCAAATGGTGTGTCGGGAGCGTGCACAAAGTTTAGTACTGCAATCCAACCCAAACCGTTCTGTGATTGAATGCTTGGTAGTGGGGATGCAGGAACTGCTGTGCTCTCTGCCTTCCGCCCTCTGCTGAGGGGAACCTGCCCATGGGCAGTGTGGATGTGTGAAGTGAAGGGGTAGTTCCACCACAATCAAGAGAAATTGTACAGTCTGGAGAAAGTCTCTAGAATTTGGGATGTTTTGCTGCTGAGCCGTGAGGAGAGGCGCCATCAGCACACTTGGAGCTCGTTTTGTGGCTCTGTGGTCACGCACGAGTGAGGCGAGGGTAACTCTGCTGCTAGTTCCACTGGACTGAGCATGTAGGAAAACGTGGAACTTGGGTTGCTTGGTTAAGGATTTAATATTAAAGAGCACAAGTGTTTAACGCTAGTCATGCTCATTGCTATTTAGCATGTTCCATTTACTCTCAACTCCTCATTAGTAATGTTTTCTAATACACTAAATGACAAACAAATGCAATGAAATTCCAAGCCCAGGAGGGCTGACCAACAACCACTGGGCTTGCCAAAACCAACAGGACTGGGAAGCCCTCAGCACCATTAAAGAGCAGGCCAGGAGACATGCGTAGGCATGATTACTAAAATATGGCTATGCTTTATAGAGATCTTTTCAATATTTAAAGCCAGCTGTAGTGGAGTGCTTGCAAAAGTCAGGGACAGTTTGTGTGCCTGCAGGATTATGTGCCTGCTTCCCATTAACTAGCAGCTGTTGCTGTTTTTTGGGGAGGGTGGGAATAAGGATAGAGAACTCCAGACTCTCTATGTGTGTGGGGTGCATCATTTGAGGGAAAAGAGGAGACCCTGGCAACTTTCTATACATATCTATAGGCTTTCAAATTGCTCATTGGAAAACACTAATATATTATGCTCTGATCTTACAATATCTGCTCATCTGTTCTCTTTGGTGCTGTGAAAGCTGGGGAGAATTTTGCAGCTGAGTTTGGTGGTGTCACAGTTGTGCGTACCAGGGTTGTGCTACTCTGCTGCATCCAGGATGGGTTGTGGAGACTTGGCACTCGTGGTCACCAGTGCCACCCTCTGTTCACTGGTGTTCATACTGGACAGGTAGACCTGCCGCGTACTGTGGTCCTCTTTTCACATCAGACCTCTTTCTGGAGTTCACAAAGGAGACCTGCACAAATGTAAGTTATCAAGGCAAGAAACTGAAATAAAAAAGCAGCTCCAGAAGGAAAACTTCCAGTGTATTTTCCGTGCCCGGTGAGCAGGTGTCTGTGGATCACGAACTATGTTTGTTTCAGGCTGTGCTGAAAATGTTTCCCTTGCTAATATGCCAGTGGGTTTTATAACTTCTCAGCTGGCCTGTAAAGGCAAATGACCTCACTTTCAGTGTTGTCCTCCTTGTCATATCTGCTGTGTTTTGGTTTTAATCAGATGGTTTTGTCAAAGCAAGGCTTGCTGAAGTTCATTGCACAGTGTTTACAGTGGAGAGAAGCATACTATTTAGATATGAAATTGGAAACTTCTTGTACACAGCAGCAAAGTGGGTGGTTTCAGAATGCAGTATCTTAACGTAGCTGTATTAAAAAGGGCCTTGATTCCTCCTGTTTTGTGGATACTTCTCCAGCCACTCATAAAATCATTTGTCCTTGCTGTGTGAACTTACCCTCTCTGGAACACAGCTATAGTTACAAGCTTTTCTATTTCTCCTTTATTTAACTTCCTGTTCCGTGTAACTGTTCTTGTAAAACTTGTATTCTGCCTACAATGAAGTTAGGAATTGTGATAAGTTCCATATTCTCACTAGAAAAGATATTTATCCAGTCAAGTAGTACATTCAGCTTGTCCTGTCTGTAAGCATCTCCTTTGACCCAACTCCTGTGTACAGTTTATACAAGCACTCCTGAACTTTGAACAGAAAAGGAGTAAGTGCTGGTGACATGCAGCTTATTTTGCTTTGAGGTCATGTACAGTACTATTTATTGTTCATGGATGTTGTTAGAACCAGGATCGAAAACTAACACCTTTGTAAAAAAACAACCTCAGGCAGTTGCAATAGCAGTAGGAAGAGAAGATTTCTCAGGCTGGTCTGAACTGTATTTTTACCTTCTGGTCCATGTATTGTTAATTATAGTTAAACCAGTGCTGATATCAGAATCTCTTTGATTGCTCTATCTGGCCATTTTTATGGTAGCAAGAAGTGAAAATGCCTTCATCTCCAGTAGACTACAGAATTATAACTTTCCTTCTTTGAGGGGTAGGTGGTTCTGGGGACCTGTGGTTACTTTCTTTCCAGTCTACAGTAGGTATTGCAGGGTGAAACTAACACAGCAGCTGCTGTTAACACCCTTAACTATTTGTCGTCTTAATTCCAGTAACAAATGGTGTGACGGTTCACATTCTGCTGTGAAATAGTACAATGGAATATGTGTAGTTGCCAAAATAGTGGTTCTTTCCTTTAAGGAGCAATAGGGCTGAGATATCAGAGTGACAGCTCTTGCTTCTTGTGGTGCCTGTGATGGGAGAGCAAGTGATGGACAACAACTTTATGGATTGTTTAGAGCTCTTGATGGTGGAATTTTTCTACTTGTTTTGAAAGTGAGAGCTTTAAAGCATTTTCACCAATATCTGTGGTGTATTGGTAACTTTGATAGGCTTTTGAAATATATATCTGATCTTTTGTGCTCCATATGGAAGTGATTTCTGCCAGTTTCCTACTGGGAAGTGGTTGAGCTGTGAACAGCAAATTTTTGCTACACCTGTAGAAGAGGAACATGGCCTGTTTTTCATTAAACCATACATCTAATAGTATGAATAGTAGTGTACACTTATGTCAAGTAAAGTATTTTAAAAGGTTGGGGGTTTTATTTGGTCAAAAACTTTGTAAAAGTCTAGATAACTTCAATCATCTGCTTTTGGAAATGATCCTGGCCTGTACCTTTGTGAAATGGCAGATTTAATGGAGGTTGTAGCTACATAATTCCTCTGGCCTTCATGGCTCACCTATTAGGAAATAGGCTAATGGAAGAGGTGTGGGTAAGGCCTCCTAACAGCTGTGCTGAGAGGCACATTTTCCTCCGAAGCAGGGGTTTGTGAAGCACTGCCTTTGAAAGGTTGAGCTTTCCTCTTTAATTGCTCAAAATGTAGCTTAAAATGCACTCTGATTATAACCTGGGTGAATGGGAAGGAAAGTGGCTGGGACTGACTCATCTTGCAGACCAAAAGGAGGATGGTCTGTGCTGAAAGAATGGCTTGGCTCTTGCTGGATTTGCAAGGGCTCTCCTTGAGGGAAACAAGCTTACAGGGAGACAAGAATACTGAAATACTGTAGCTTAGGTTGTCTGCTGCTGCAGGTAGATGCTATTTCTGTTAAATCACCTCTGCTTTAGGCTGTGCTCAAGGCTTAAAGCAATCTCAGGGTCAGTGGATGATCATATCAAGGTCTCTGGTGAGGGCAGAGGGAGGGATAACTCTGAGTGAGGATGGCTTTCAGTATTGTATTCTTTGGTTTTATTAGCAGCCACTGGTTCCTCTGTGGGGCTGACCCTCCACTCCGTGGGGGCTTGTTGAAGTGCCTGGGTGAGACAAGGGGGATGTATTCAGACTGTGCACTGACAGGAGTGCTGAAAACCAGGAAGGAATCACCCTTTTTCTCTCCTTTTGAGCTTCTGTGTCCACATGCACTTTCCTTCCAGGCTGCAGAATGAGCTGCTCTGTAGCCAGTAAAGAGACTCTCCCATTGTAGCAGTCTGTATGTAACATACATGTACATATAGTCCAGTACGTGAACTCTAAACTGGAGGGCCAGTGGATTGCACAGTGTTGGCACCAGTTCTTTTGGCAACATAGATGTTCTCAAGGAAATTGTTCTCAGAAATATTTAAGGAATGACAATAATTTGGAGGGACTCCCTGAATCTTATTTCTTGCCCCAGCAATCTCTGTCTGACTTGAGCTGTAAATTTTACTGATCATTTAGTTCTGGTTAACTGCAGCAGCAACCAAATTCTGTATGTTCTACTCTGGTATCATCTATTGAGCTTTTTTTTTAAGTTTAAAAATGCTTATATCTGGGGTTTACAGAATTTATGTAACTATGGGATGAAAATAAGAAAGAACAAAGTACCTGAAATGAAAGAACGATATTGAAATACTGCTATCAAGTTCAGTGAAGTCTTTGCTCATATAGTGACAGGGCAAGGGGGAATGGCTTTAACCTGCCAGAGGGGAGACTGAGATGAGCTCTTAGGCAGAAGCTCTTCCCTGTGAGGGTGCTGAGGCTCTGGCACAGGGTGCCCAGAGAAGCTGTGGCTGCCCCATCCCTGGCAGTGTTCAAGGCCAGGTTGGACACAGGGGCTTGGAGCAAGCTGCTCTAGTGGAAGGTGTCCCTGCCTGTGGCAGGGGTTGGAGCTGGATGAGCTTTAAGGTCCCTCCCAACCCAAACCAGTTCTGGGATTCTGTGATTCTATGAAATGGGTGCCTGAGTACTTCGGAGTATGCTACACTTTGAAAATTGATAATCTCTTGGGCAGTTTGGTTGTTTGGATTTGTAATGCCCTTCAGGTGATCAGAGCTAGAAGGTGAATGATGATCAGCAGAAGCCTGAGAAATTAAGTACTATATAGCTCCAACGATGAAAGAAGGAGCTGTATTGATATTCAATTGATATTCTAAGCAGCCTAAGCAATGTTTTTTTTCCCTTAAATGACATTCTGATTTTGTTCTTCCTTTCTGCTTATAAAGCTATATCAAATGAACTGAAGTGCACCAAAATGAAATCCTATTAAAATAATAGACTGATAATTATCAGCTCTCAGGTAATTTTCTGTATATTTTTCAGATCAGCTCTCCAAAGCAAGATGTATTGGCAAATCAGTCTG
This sequence comes from Psittacula echo, assembly GCF_963264785.1. Lineage (NCBI taxonomy): Eukaryota > Metazoa > Chordata > Aves > Psittaciformes > Psittacidae > Psittacula > Psittacula echo. Next base: position 2,466,720 of record NC_137740.1, on the reverse strand, counting down.
ACCCTGCTTGTGCTATTGGGTAAGTTACTAAAACACCTAATTCTGTTGGCAGTTATGTAGAATGACAAGTAATCACCATTTCTGTTTTACAGTGGTGTTACAAGTCGTGCTACTGGGTTAGTATCTTATCACAACATGCAACTGGAATATGCAAAGGATTTCATGTTATCATTGTGTGGAATTGAAATGTTGACACCCTCAGCTTGTGCCTATGTGTCTTATCCCAAAAAGCAGTGCAACTTACTTTTAAGATCAGGAAGCATCAATAGAAAGTGTGTGTTGAGTCAAGATCCATTCAAATAAGTGCCTCAGTCAAAATTTGGTTAGATGGAAGTTCATGGGGAATTTGTTTTTGTTTGATAGGTCCGAAACCAGAAGGGAGGATACCAGTTCCATCAGAACTGCAGAGTTTCTGTTTAGTTCAGTGTAGCCAGGCTGTCAATGAGTTGGAGCTCTGCTTTTTCAGGTAGCTGACATTCTAGCTTTCAGGTGCACAGTGTTGCTAAAGGGTGCTCAGCTAACTGCAAATGTTGGATGTAATAACATCTGTAACAATACTGGTGAATGCTGCTCAGAGACAGCTGTTTTTTGCCTTTTTTAACTAAAATAGGAACTATTTAAAGGCTTTTGGTGAAGATGCTTAGGGAGAGAGTAGGTGCTGTAATCCAATGGAGTGAGATTCAAAATTTGTGTCTCAGGGAGATTACGCTTCAGAGCAGTTGGTTGCTCACTGATGGCCTGTAATGACTGCAAGTCAGTGTATCTACTGACTACCCATCTTCTGAATAAGACTACCCTAATTCTGAATAAGCAGATAGCCATGGCTGGCTTCTTTGCAGCCTTGTTAACCCAGACATGCAAATACACTGCTGCTCTGGGGACAGAACTGTTAAGTGATGGTTTCTCTGTGTCTGTGTCATGGAGAAACCGTTACATCTATAGCTGGAAAACATCCATAATTCATGCTGTGGTTTTTTAATGGACATTGAAGAGTTATAGCAGAGCTGTATTAAGTTTTATTGCAATGCATTTTAGTTCTCTTTTTTACATTTCTGCACACACTTTGATCTTACAGGGTTTAATTAATGCCTTGGGATTGTTTGGTGTGATCTGTGAGGGGGAAGTGGTTTTGTAGGAAAAGAGATGATGGGCAGGAATCCCTTCCCACCCTCAATGGATGCTGCGAACTGAGTAGTATGTTACTTATCTGTCCTGCTTCACAGGCAGTCATGTCACTTACTCATTTGTCCTATTTTAAATCATGTATTATGGACTAATAGTGTGTTTTGTCAGTAAATCCTCCACATGCAGCCAGGAGGCCCAATGAAACTGGGATTTACAGAAGCACAAACCCTGTTAGATGAGAGAGGAGGAAGGAACACAACTTCAGGAGTCTGGAATACAAGATCTGTGTAAAGAGGAAACAACACTTTAGCACTCTGCATAGTAACACAATGTCTGCTTTTAAAGTAGTGCGAATCTACTCTTTTAAAGTTTTCATTCTGTGAAATTAATTCATTTTATATCTTTTTGCTTACGCTTATATGCTATTAAACAGTGGTAGAGAAATTCTGGGGGGGTTTTTTGCCTATTCAAGGCATAGAGCATCAATTAATTTCTATCTGATGAACTGCTTAAAATATTTCTGCCCTTACTGAGTGAAAAACTGCATGCAAAATGCACGAATACCCACATACCTTTCTGTAACTAGAGCTTTACTCTTTGAAATTCACACAGTGTTTTACAGAAGCCATTTCCAAAACCAACATGCTCATAAGTCTGAAAATCAGTGTTAGTGTAATTCAAGCTGTGACTGACCAACAGGAGCTACAAATGTGGTCAGAGCAGTTTTATTTTGAAGAATGCAAGTCTGATGGAGAAGATTAGTCTTTTTCTACATCTCATTTCCCACATAATGCCCTGGGGTTGTCTCATTGCATCCACTGGATATTCTTGTAACACTATTCTTTGGTATTTAACAGTTGTAATGTGATTATGTGTTATATTTACAATGGAATGATTTTTTTCTACAGTAATGGAGCTGTGTTACAAGAGCTGGATTTCAAATGTCCCAGCACTGCAGGGGGAGATGAGACCTCTGTGAATTTAGGTTTATGGTTCACTGTATTTTGAATTAATAGAAGCCAATTTATCCCAAAGAGATGCTTCCCCTACAATCTTGGTTTGTCTTTCAAGAGGTTGAGAAAACAAGAAGCTAGGTGTAGTGACTCTGGGGAAAAGGCTGACATCTGTCAGTTGTGACACCAGTTCGGAGGGGATGATTTTAGTCATTTTGTCTGCAGCTCAGAGAATAGCCCCCGGAAACAGTCTGATTTTTATGTAATGTATGTATTTCTGTATAACACCAGCCACTCAATTTTCTTTGTCAAGTAATATGAACTTTTAATTTCTCATATCTTTGCCTTTGTATCTGCAGACTTTCTTCAGATGGCAGTTGCCCACTGTATGCTCCATCAAATTCCTCCCAGGAACTTTACATTACCCTGTATGCTGCTAAATGAAACAGTTTTGAGTCCTTTCTCTGCTGGAGTTGTAGAGAGCTTGTCTGGTTTGAGGAGAAGGCATGGAGCATCCAAAACCACACCTCCCTTGTTAATGGATGAAGAAAGTTTTCTGTGCTGCCTTTGGAATGACAGCAGCATTGATTGTTCTTTGTACAGAGCAAGCATGCAAGCAAAGAAGTTTATTCCTTCAGAAATAAGTAGCTCTACTTCTCAGGAAAAAGGTTGGTTTTCCAGTCAAGGGAATAAGAAGTTACTTCTTCAAAAAGAGGTTGAGGTTTTGTGTTGGTTGGGAGGGGGTGTATGTGGGTTGTATTGATATGTATTCAGAGCAGACGACATAGTCTGGTCAAAACCTTCCTCGCAGTACTCTGTACTGGAAGATGAAGGAAATTGCATAGCACAGTTTCAAAGGGTAAAAAAAGTTGGCTGCCTTTCTAAGAGAATGCTGAATAAAATATGTGGCACTGCACAAGCCCAGATCTTCAAAGGTGTTAGATGCTATGAGAAATATTTTAAGTATTTTTGTGAATATGGGCTTTAAACTCCCTCAGAAGGTAGGGGAGACGAAGAGCAAGTGCCGTCATTTCTGCCTGGACTGTGATTGTGCCTCAGTAAATATCAGTACATGGCTTAGGTTGAATTAGTTTTCCCTAGGCTGGTTTTCTCCTGTAAACCACAGTCTCTGAGGAGCATATGGCCTGTTGGCATACTACTGTCAGTGGCAGGAGTCTCACTGATCTCAGTAGAGTTAGAATTTCATTCTAGAAGAGCTATCCCGTGGAACAAATAAATCCCTGTTACAGGCTGCCACACTAAATGTGTTGCTGTTGTGTATGCAACACAGATGCATGTACGCACAAAGTGTGGCCATGTAGAGGGTGTACCAGTTAACAGTAGCAAAACCCTCAACCAGCAGCAGCAGCTTAATTTCTTTCTTCCCCTTGTGGCCTGGTGTGTAAAGCCAGGTAAAATATATTCCTTCTCTAACAATTAGAATGCAGCAGTATCAGCCCTTAAAACGTTTAAGGGCACACACTGGTGCCCAGTTCAGCAAGGATTACTCATAAACATTTGCACACTTGTGGCCCACCCTCACCTTCATGAATATCTGTTACTTGTCCTCTCTTTGTGAGTGAATTTTATCCTGGCTCTTCAGCTGGGTTTTGGGTTTGTTTTGTTTTAATATAGTTCATAAATGTTTAATCTCTTTCTTTTGCTCAGATTCAAATTGGACCATTGAATGTTGGACTAAAGGCAAGCTGGACCTGCTGGTTTGCACTCTGAAGTTTTTGAAGTTGTACTTGAGAGCTGACCCAAAGGTTAATCTTTTCTATACTGTGTAAGTACAGACTCTGTTAAATTTGTCACCATGAGCATTAGAAATCCAAATTGCAGTGTGGTGTTGCGTTAGCTTTGCAAGCAGATGATACATTACGAACCTTTGCCTTATCTAAAAGTAATCTTGGACAATATGGAAATGGTTTCTGTCTTTAAATGACAGTTGGTTGCAGTGGAGAGTCCCCCTCCTCTGTCATTTCTTAAAATGCTTTAATGAAATCAGTATTGACTTGAGAATATCTTTGCTGTTACAATAGCTTAATTTAAAGCTGTGCTCTTGGTTCTGCCTTTTTTATGCTTTGACCATAATGTTCTCTCTCTTGAAGTAATTACACTATTTAATATTAATACAATGCCAAATGCTACTCTGATCATGTTGATGCCTCTGAGGGACACCCACCTGTGCAGTTGTCACTGTGTGAAATATCTTCTGGGATGGCAACAGATGGTCATCATCCTGGCTGGTGGATGGGCAGATCTTGTACATGACCTGCCTGAATTGATCTCAAAAAGATCCATTTGATTTTACTTATGAAGCCACACAGATTGTTCTGAATTACTGATAGGTTGAAAGGAATGGGGTGAACAAGGGCAAGTGTAGAGTCTTGCATCTGGGGAAGAGCAACCCCATGTACCAGTACAGGTTGGGGGTTGACCTGCTGGAAAGTAGTGAAGGGGAGAGGGACCTGGGGGTCCTGGTGGATAGGAGGATGACCATGAGCCAGCAACGTGCCCTTATGGCCGAGAAGGCCAATGGCATCCTAGGGTGCTTTAGAAAGGGTATGGTTAGTAGGTCAAGAGAGGTTCTCCTGCCCCTCTACTCTGCTCTGGTGAGACCGCATCTGGAATATTGTGTCCAGTTCTGGGCCCCTCAGTTCAAGAAGGACAGGGAATTGCTTGAAAGAGTCCAGTGCAGAGCCACAAAGATGATTAAGGGAGTGAAACATCTCCCTTATGAGGAGAGGCTGAGGGAGCTGGGTCTCTTTAGCTTGGAGGAGACTGAGGGGTGACCTCATCAATGGTTACAAATATGTAAAGGGTGAGTGTCAGGATGATGGAGCTAGGTTTTTCTCAGTGATGTCCAGTGATAGGACAAGGGGTAATGGGTGTAAACTGGAGCATAAGAGGTTCCATGTGAACATCAGGAAAAACTTCTTTACTGTGAGAGTGACAGAGCACTGGAACAGGTTGCCCAGGGGGGTTGTGGAGTCTCCTACGTTGGAGATATTCAAGGCCTGCCTGGACAAGTTCCTGTGTGATGTACTCTAGGTTACCCTGCTCTTGCAGGGGGGTTGGACTAGATGATCTTCTGAGGTCCCTTCCAACCCTTGGGGTTCTGTGATTCTGTGAACACACGGACTTAGGAAACAGGTTGAACATGAATAGGTGAATTAGCTGAATTTACAGGTGATTACTTCTACTTTAAAAGCCAGATACCACATAAATTGCCCCTGTAGGCATGGTAGAGGCAGGTGTATTAACTGGTAATAACTGTAGGTGTTTAGTTGACATAATACTTCAAAACTGAAATCAGATTTTGAGTGGGTTCCTGTTTCTAGTGTTCCCTGTTACTTTGATTTCTGAAATACCATTACGTGTGTTTGTGCGAGAAGTAGATCTGACTTTGCCTCTGTTCCATCCAGTCTCAACTGCAATAGAAAGATCTTTGCCACTAATCCTGGTGTGGTAATCTCTCTATTGAATTTTTCTGGTATGCCTAACATCCATGGAACAAAGGATTTGAGTCCAAGCTGGGATGAACAGGCTCTTTGTATGAGGAAGGGCATTCAGTAAGTGTCATGCAATTTGTGAGAGCAGCCCCTATAGACTCACCAGAGTCTTTGTGGCATTTCTGTCTTTGATTACTTTGTGCTGCAGAGCTGAGGTGCAGCACAGGCCCTCACATGGGAGAACTTACTTCACTCCCCAGATTTCATATTCATATTTCTCTTTTCAGGTCCCTGTCTTCTGGGGGATCAGCTAGCAAAGCAGTTGAGGTTTTGGTGAGGTGACAGCTTTCCCTGTTGTCTTGCTGATACCTTGACATTTTAGTCACATCAGCCAAAATACCTTGAAAACATTCCCAGTTTTAAAAATATGCATTCCTGGCATGTGTTTCTGCCTGGGAGTCTGGAGATCAAGCCAGAATTCTCACATACAGGACAGGCAATGCACAAAAATAATGACCTAGAAGAATCTACGACAAAAAAGCTCAAGTCCTCAGCAGCTTTTATTTTTTTCAGCATTAAAGTAGCATCCTTTTATTTTACACATCCTGCTTCCAAATGATACCAAGTTACTTTGAATAGGAAATGTTTTCTTCTGTCCAAAGCAGAGCTATCACAGTATATTCTATAAGAGGCAATGACAGGGCTTTTACCTTCCCTAGCAGCATGTTTTTGGAAGGAGGATTATTCTGCAGCTTAGGTAGACAAATGAAGCTGATTTTCCACCAAAAGTGAATGAGCTTTCCAGTTGTAAGTATTCTAGGAATGCTGTAAACCTTGATGGTTAATTATATCAACTAAAATCACTTTGCCTTAGGGATCCTTTTGTAGTGACACAGATGAATGCTCCCAGTTTAATTTTGAGACTGATTATAATTTGCCCTTTCAGCAGATGGTGATGTATACGATGAACTGATATCTCAGACCTATTTGAAGTACCTTTGAGGCTTTCCTTTAGTTCTCTGCCTAAGCTCCCATGTTTTTAAGGAGAAATCATGCAATTTGCCTGGAGGCTGATGGCTTAGTTGAGTGCATCAGTTACACATTGAGCCTTCTTCAGCTGGAGAACATTAACCTTGCATTAGAGACTTACCCTCTCAGCAGCCAGGCAGCCATCAGGTGTTCTGCAGTTTCATGGGACAGCTTGTTCAAATCAGTCTTGTCCTAGAGCTACTATCTATCAAATACATTGAAATATCTTATTGAATATCCTTAGAGCCCCAGACAGCTTTGTTCCATCAATTCCTAATAAAGAAATGGCACAATAAAGGGCTTGCAATTCCTTTATTTCTGATATGTCTCAGTATAGCTGCCTAAAAGTGATGTTCTGCCTTTTCTGAAATCAGAGGAATTATACATGTTCATGGATTTCTTCCTAAAACAGTTCTGACCTTTTGTTTCTGGTGTTCCAATTGCAAGAAACTGATCAAAATTCAGCAAAGACATTCTTCAGGGTCTAATTTAAAGTCTCCAAGTTTGCCACAGGTTAATTCAGCAGCAGTACCACCACCTTCTGAAGTGTGGTTGAACTGTGCACCAAAATATAAACCACCTTGGAGGTGTTAACTTAAGGTGTTGACTGAGAGAATTCTCTGTGCAGTGTTTGGAGTGGAGAAGAAAAGAAAGCCTTGGACACATGCCCTTGTTGCAATGTTAATGACTTCTGGGGTTCAGGGCATGCAGTACTTATTTTTGTCCTCTTCTGCAGTGTCTTATGCTTTAGTCCCATGTTTCCAGCTTAAAGTCTCATTGTCCCTCCCTTCTCTGCCAACCATTAAAACTTAAGTCCACTTCACTAGTTTGCTGTTGGATCTCAGAGGTGGGCTCTGATAATCCCTTCTCAGAAGTCCATAGGCTTAGTTCCTATCTTGTTCATGCTTACCTCTCTGTGCCAAGACAAATCCTTCCAATTCCAACAGCCAGCACTATAAAAGTGAGTGAGGACATAGTATTCACTTATGTATTTTACATTCCCTTTGTTTTTCCTTCCCCCCACCACAGTTTGGGTCTGGCTTAGATGTGATCAGTGCTGCATGATGTAAAGTGCTTGTTGAACAGGGATTTATAGCTCCAAGTCAGTGTGCTGCAAGTGTGATGGAAAACTCCAGTTCTCAATAGTCTATTGCTTTACTTTAGGTTTACCCCAAATATCTCCTCTCATTCTATGGAATGAAGGCACTGACCTCTCCAGAACTTGTGAGGGCTTTATAAGCATAAGCTCCTCTAAAGCCAGTATGTACAGATTAAGAAGGATGGGTATTCTGTGACAGGATCCCTCTGCAGCCAAACTGAAGAGGATGAGCTGCTCATGCAGTCCCAGGCTACTGTTGATCTCTAAAGCACTTTGGCTTTCTGTTGTTTTGCTTGTGATCAGGTCTCATGCATTTAGGCCAGGCTTAGCAAGTTGGAATAAGTTGATGTGGGGTCCTCATGGTTATATCCTGCATATATCTATTGAGATGGTCCCTGTGTCTTGCCAGTCCAGGGGAATGCAAAGCTCATTACCCTGCTTTTGTGTCTGGATATCCTCCTCCAGCAGCAGACCCGGCATCTGGTAACGTAGCTTGGTCTTTCCCCTTTCTGTGCCCTGACTGCCTGCTGGAAGAGACATCTACAGCAGAGAAATGAGATACTGGTAATCTTCTGTCACATAGGAGTGTAAGACCTGCCTGGCCTGGAGCCATGGCTGTTCCTCCAGTTACACTTGAATCCCTACACACAGCATTTTATACAGTAAAGCAGTGAAATGGGCTGCCCCATCCGTGGCAGTGTTCAAGGCCAGGTTGGATGGGGCTTGGAGCAACCTGCTCTAGTGAAAGGTGTCCCTTCCCATGGAACTAAATGGTCTAGGATTCTATGAAAAGGTTTGTGTGGTGGGAACAGGGAGAAATAACATCCCATGCCTGTTTGCTCACAAATAAGGGGCCTTTGAAACATAATGGCACAACATAATATGGGGAGGAGCTTTCTAGCACTTCCCCTTCTGTGCACTGGGACTCATCTGGGAGATGACAATGATTAGGAGAAAGCTGGGGGCAGTGATGGGGTGGTAACTGCTTTCCAGATAGATCGGATTAAAGACATGGTTTGATGAGAAGCCTACATTCTTACAGATTGATTGTGGGTTTTTTGAGACTAGTAACGTCTGCAATCAGCAATACAAGGCAGGGAAACTTAAAAGACAATTCTGCGAAGTCTTTGAAAGGAAATTCAGAGAAAGAAGTGGAGCCACAACTAGAAAACCAAAAATATTCCAAGTAATTTAAAAGCTCTGTGTTTGCCAGATTCCATCAGTATAAGGTTCCATAATTCTCCTGTCCTAAATTCTGTGGGTCCTGGTAAAAAGAAACAGCTCAAAGAACATCCTAAATACAAGGTGGATATATAATGTGTGTGTATGGGGATCAGTGAATGATGAGGGGAGTTGGCCCTGGTGCCAGGGTATCCGTGTGTGCTCACTGCAGGTTCCCTTTCCGTCCCAGTCAGTGTGATTCACACAGGCTCTTCCCCATAATTCATCAGCCCTTTGCTCACTTCCAACCTCTCCTCAGGTTCTGACCTTTTCTTTTTTAAGTAGGGCAGATGATGGTATTGGGATTAGTGAATCATTCCCATTTCCCCTGTGCTCTACAGTCCATTAAATGTACTATACACCAAATCCACTAAAACAAAGCAGAAAATCTTGTCCTTTCTTCTTTTCCAGTGTAGAGTTCTCTGCCCTCCCTGATTTCATGTGTTACAGTGAGTCACACCATGTAACACTTTCACAGAAAGGTTCTTATTCCATTAACTTCAACTGCTTTCTCTGAATAAGTAACACAAACCTTTTACTATACAGAAACAATTCCAGAATCACTTCAGAACAATTCAAAACACAAGATTTTTGTTATAAGGATGAAATGTCAAAATCAGGAAAGAATCCAGGATGGTTTAACTCTCAGGATTTGTCTTGGCTTTGCTGCTGTGAGAAGTTTGGCCTAAGTATTTATGCTATTAAATTCCCTACCTTAAGGAGGTCTGTGTCACTGAATACCTGCAGTGCACCATAAACATGCATCTGAGTTTGAAAGAGCCTAAAGAATATCTGTGAAAGAGAAAAAAGAATAGAGAACATAATAATTAAAGCCTTATCTTGGAATTAACTGCACAATGGTAAGACTTTTGGAAAACTCGGATGTCTTTTTGTTTCAAGTACTGTAAGTGGTTGAAAATGAGAACTAAAACTTGTTCTGAATGGTGGAGTTCTTTAGCCTTTTACTTCAAAACTTGTTTTTCACTTGAAGAATGGTTGCTTATTCTATTACGTGTAATGCTTCATTGTATCAGAAGCTGGAAGGGATGTTAAATTGTTTAGATTTCATTTCAGTGCCTCATGAATAGGAATTGGAACATAATCTCTGTGAGGGTGGTGGTGCGCTGTTAGTCTACTGTAAGGTAAACTAACTTTGGGTGCCTGAGATGTGTGCAGTAATAGTTGCCATCAGGAATCAGAAACTAGTCTGACTGAACTACAGGTATCATCTAGGATTGTAACACATTTGTTTTAAAGTAAAATCTTAGGAATACTTTTCATGAAGGCATCTTAACAACTTTGAAACCATTTCAAAAGGAGAAGCAGCAAAGTAAAAGCAATTGGTTACAATTATTCACTTTTTTACTTTTTTCATTATTTTCCTTTTTTATCAATAAGCCTTATCCAGACGGACAAACTCTCCTGAGAATGGTGGTTTGGTTTATGGTTTGCTTCTTCCCTTGCAGGTCAGAGCTGTCTCTGGGGGATGTATCTACGAGCTTTCTGAAGGGGACTGTCATGGCTGCTCAGTGTGACTGCAGTGAGTATGATGGGTGTGAGTGCTGTGTGCCTGCCCTGAGACTCAACTACACTTACATCATGTGGCTGAAGATGATGGTTGGTGTTACACCTCTGTGGTCACCTTTGATGTCAGTCAAGCCCATAGACATAGGTAAGTACAACTATATTTGAAATGGTTTTAAATGGAGGACAGCAGCAGAATGTCTCTTGTGGAGAAGGAGGGCTCAGACTGAACAGGAACAGGCCTCCTGACGCTGTCTCACTTGCTCATGGTGGTGCTGCACACATTTCCTAGCCTCCTAATGCCTCTCTGGTACAAAACCAAACTGAGCAAAGGCCATGATGTCAACATGCTTCAGCTTTCAGTTCTAATTCATACCTCTCTGTGCCTGAGTCTGGGGCAGTGGTGGAGCTTATCTATGTTGTGAGGACTTAAATTAAAAAAAGGGAGGGGGGGAGCTGTTCCTACAGTGACTTAGCAAATGAAACTCCCTCTCAAGCAGCTCTGTAGTCCTGATGCTTTCTTCCTTAACACATTACCGATACCAGTGTTTTCCAACTATTTCCAGATACATTCCTCTGTATTTAATCAAGTTAAAGCTCTACTGATATATGACTTTGATAGGTATTACTATCCAATATGCACAATTACTGCAAATCTTGACAGATTTCAAAAAGGTGGGGAATTGGTCAGCTGTGGGGGGAAATAATAGGAGTTATATAAAATTCTTCCTAAAGGATGTGCTTTGCAAACAGAATAAGTTAACATAATTAGTTTATGCCACTTAGTAAAGTACATTGAGAACTTGCATAATATTCTATGTTATGTAATAAAACATGGAGTTATGAATGAGGACAAGGTGAGCCAAGGACACTGTACTTAAACAGTGATTTGAAAAGGTCTCAGCAACAGGTAGAAGCAGGATCAAGGCTCCCTGCCTTTGTCTGATGAGGAGTGAATGTAATCCTGATGATCATTCTAAATTGCCCATCCATTTCCCTCTCCAGAGTGTTCTGTTCATCCTCATGGGAAATTTCTGAAACCCTCCTTTTTACTTTGCCCAAATGTAGCTGTCCTGGAGACCTTCTTTCATAGCCGTAATCACTGTGGAAGACTTGGGAATATCTAGCAATTCTTTATGTATGATATGAGGACATTATCTCCTGTCTCTTTAGGAGCTGAGCAAATTGCTTTGCTCAGCACTCTCATCCCTCTCAGTCCTCTTTGCAGCAAAACAGGTGCATTAATGTTTGGTTACTGGGGAGAATCATGGCCCAAGGCAAGAAATGAATGCAGTTTTAAGGCAAACATCGGATCAAACAGCATGTCCTGCTAAGTGTAACAGTGCCAGGGTGCACTTTTCCAGTGATATTACAAACTACTATGTCATACACCAGCTGTAGAGCAGCTCTTGGAAACTGAGTTCAAAGAAGCGGCATGAAAAAGACCCATTACCATCAGCAGTCACAGGCAACCAGGTTAGTGGTAAACTTGTCAATTAATTTGTCTGCAGTCAAGCCTGAACCTCCTTTGAACCTGCATCTAGAAATTACAGAGGAAGGTCAAATGAAGATCTGCTGGTCCAACCCTGTGTTGATGCCATACCCACTTCAGTATGAAGTGAAGATCTCTGCAAATTCAGGTCAAAACAGTTGGCAGGTGAGTCAGCTCTGTTCATGTATGTTACAGTGCAGGTTGGTGGGCTTCTGTGGAGCCCAGGATTTCTTAGCACCCTCCTTGTCCTTGGGCAGTGGATCTGGTGGATTGAGAACTGTCCTTGGGCAGTGGCTAGCCTGGTGGAGGTGGGCATGGCACACTGAGCTGGTGTGTCCAGCAGACCCTGGTAAACATCAGCAGTGTGCTGGTGAGCTGGACTTGACATCTGTTACACCAGGAGAAACACTACACTGATACAAGAACCATTTCCTTTTGGGTCTTACACACAAACTCCCATCTTTCTTTTTGGATGAAATACTAGACCCTGAAGTCTAAAGGCAAAGGTCTCCCTTTTCAACAACCCCCAAATTCCATGATATGTTTAATATTTATATCTTTTATTAGTGAACTGCTTGTTCCTGTTGCTACCACACAACTGTCTCTGGAATAAAAAGCAGCTGTTACTTAGGAGTTCATAATGAAATAATGTGTTTTCCACAGAGTCATGAAATCTCTACCATATTTGGATTTACATAGATTTAAAGAAGAAACTGTTTTTTACTGAACTAGCCACCTAAAACCTACTCCCTAGACTCTTTGTTTTGGTTCCCTCTGTCTTTGTTCATCCTGTTTCATTATACAACAATAATGGCTTCTGATAATCCCACAGATGGTTCAAGTCGCTCTGGAAACCTCACTGGCCATAGACAATACACTGCTTGGGTCTTCATACTTAGTTCAAGTGCGGTGCAGGAATCATCATGTTCCGGGGTTCTGGAGTGACTGGAGCACACCGTACAACCTCAACTTGGGAGGTAGGCCTCATGCAGTCACTTACATGCAGTAAGTAGTGGTTTGGAATAGAACACACTTCCCAGTTTGGTTTGTTTTGTGGAATGAGTGTTTGAGAGCATGTGTTATACCAGGAAGGTACAGCAGGCATATGTTGAGCTGAAAAATCCCATGGAAGTTCTTTCCCCTTCTGCTTCTGTCTCCCCACAGGCAGGGACACCTTCCACTAGAGCAGCTTGCTCCAAGCCCCTGTGTCCAACCTGGCCTTGAACACTGCCAGGGATGGGGCAGCCACAGCTTCTCTGGGCACCCTGTGCCAGCGCCTCAGCACCCTCACAGGGAAGAGCTTCTGCCTAAGAGCTCATCTCAGTCTTCCCTCTGGCAGGTTAAAGCCATTCCCCGTGTCCTGTCCCTACAGGCCCTTGTCCCAAGCCCCTCTCCAGGTTTCTTGTAGCCTGTTTAGACACTGGGAGCTGCTCTTAGGTCTCTCCAAACCTTCTGCAAGCTGCACAAGCCCGTGCTTCAGCTTCAGCTAATGCTTCAGCTAACACGATTTCAACACCCTGCAGGGTTCAGAGTCAGATGATTATTCCCTCCCCACCCCTCTAAACCCAAACATTGCTCTTCTGTTATGTGGATCCTCTCTCAATTTTACGATTTTGTGTGTTGTCTGTCTTTTTGAGATGAATTATGGAAGCAAACCCTTTCTAGCTTGTGAGTCCTGCTTGCAGCATTTAAATAAGCTGACCTGGTGCCTTAGGTTGGCTGAGTGGAAAGCAGCAGTGTTAATCTGGTTTCCTGAGATTTAATTTACAGCTGCCCCTATGATTCCCTGTTTCCCTTGTGCTGCTGTGTATTGCTTTCATTGGAGCCTCCAGTGATTTCTACTCATTTAATTCATGTTTGCCTGGGGATATTAAAGATATTTAGCAGAATTTACAAATGTCAGTTATGGAGTGAGACAGTCAAAGGCTCATTCCTGCTCCTCTCCCCTATAGCTGTTAATAGTAATTAAGAAGTAGGAAATGTAAAAGTACACCTGGATGATGTTAATATTTTTCTATTGTATTTTCGTTTATGGGTATTTTTCCGTGGATTCTAATCTCAACTGATTTTTTTTTCCCCTTTTTTCCCCTTCTGTGTAGCTCAAGTCCTGTACTTCCCCCCTAAGCTACTGACCAGTGTTGGTTCTAACGTTTCCTTTCATTGCATCTACAAAAATACAACCAAGCTTGTAGCATCCAAGAAGATTGTCTGGTGGCTGAACTTAGTAGAAGAAATCCCACAAAGTCAGTATACGCTTGTAAATGACCGTGTAAGCAAAGTTACTCTTTTCAACTTGAAAGCAACAAAACCTAGAGGAAGTTTCTTCTATAACGCATTGTACTGTTGTCATCAAAATAGGGAATGTCATCATAGATACGCTGAATTATATGTAGTAGGTAAGATTCCAGATGATTTTAAATTATCATTTCACTGCCTTTGAATCGTAAGATCAGAATATCTCCATTGTAAGCTCCAGTTAGATTTTATTGAGCAGTTGTAATAAATGTTTTTATACAAACACTTACATCTTCATTAATCTGAACTTTCCATGTGTTTTAATTAGATGTGAATATTAATATCAGCTGTGAAACGGATGGGTACTTAACTAAAATGACTTGCAGATGGTCTGTAAACCCGAACACTGTGCTCCTGGGGAGTTCCTTGCAGTTAAGATACCACAGGTGTGTATATAGCTGTTAATGCACTCGTTATGTTTGGGAAGTGTTGCCCTGGAAATACTATCACAGCAAAGAATTCTGAATAGGTGTAATTATGAAACATCCTTAGTTCCTGTAAGCTGGAATGTTTCCCTCCTGGAACTCCACAAGTATTAGCTATTTGTATTGCCAACCATATGCTGGGCTGCACACCCGGAGTGTGAGCAGCCGGTCACTGAGGGGATCCTGCCCCTCTGCTGCACTCTGGGGAGACCCCCCCTGCAGTCCTGATCCAGCTCTGGGACAGCAGCACAAGAGGGACGTGGAGCTGTTGGAGAGAGGGCAGAGGAGGCCGTGGAGATGCTGCGAGGGCTGGAGCAGCTCTGCTCTGGAGCCAGGCTGAGAGAGCTGGGCTGGGGCAGCCTGGAGAAGAGAAGGCTCCTGAAGGGGAGACCTGAGAGCAGCTCCAGTGCCTAAAGGGGCTGCAGGAAAGCTGGAGAGGGGCTTGGGACAAGGGCCTGTAGGGACAGGCCAAGGGGAATGGCTTTAACCTGCCAGAGGGGAGATTGAGATGAGCTCTTAGGCAGAAGCTGTTCCCTGTGAGGGTGCTGAGGCGCTGGCCCAGGGTGCCCAGAGAAGCTGTGGCTGCCCCATCCCTGGCAGTGTTCAAGGCCAGGTTGGACACAGGGGCTTGGAGCAAGCTGCTCCAGTGGAAGGTGTCCCTGCCTGTGGCAGAGGGTTGGGACTGGATGTGCTTTAAGGTCCCTACCAACCCAAACTATTATAGGATTCTATGATATGTGTTCAGAAGGGGGACCATAGATACCTGTGTAACATGCACTCTGTGAAAAAGCTTCTCCCATTCAGAATGGAAAAAGTCTTGCTTATATAGACAGAATCAAATCTTAGTTCATAAAAGGAATACTGCTTTATGAAAGTAGGTAGTATTTTTGGTGGCCAGAGCAATTCTTAGTTTTCAGGTGTTTATTCAGGTGTTTTCATGTAGGTGGTTTAATTTTGTCTGTCTCCAGAACAGCAGGAGAACTGGGATGTGGAACAAACACTCCTGCTTGCAAAATGCAAACCTGATTATTAAATCAGTGCTGTGACCATCCTTATCTTCATTCATGTGCACACATACTGCCTCTGATAGTGTTGTTTTACCATGAAACTAAAAAATCCCTCTGATACCCTAATATATTGGACTAATACGTTGGAGTTTTCTAGAGCTGTATTAGTCTTTATAGAAACAAGACAGACAGACTCCCCTACCTAAGAAAATGTCTTTAGTTTTACTGTTCTGCTAGACCTGCTATGCAAAGTTTTGGCACACAAGCTTAAGCAGCCCTGAGGGTCCAATCCTTTGGGAAGCTGAACTGTCTTCTCTGTTGGAGGCATACTGTTGTAGTACCAAGGTGAATATTTCTCAGCATTTTCTGGACTAAAGTAAGAAGTGGGATGCCTGAGATTGCATCTGGAGGTTTTTAGGGCAGGATGAGTGACTAACTGGCTGCTAAGGTGGGTTTTGTTTAAACTGTCTTCAGAAATATGAATGTAATGAGTGCGCAGCTGGGCAGGGAGCTTGAAATAAAACCCAGGCTGCTCTTGCCAAGGTTTTTATTCCCACCTTTTTACTTGCTCAGGTTTAACTAAAAGTGTTCTTTTCTAGTAAAAGGTGATACCTTGTGCATTTGTTACAGTCTGCTAGATCAAACAGTGAACGTTAATACAGAGTGAAAATGCTCCCCAGAAGCTAGTATTTGTTGTGATCTTTCTTTGGGCTTCTGTTTGTTGATAGTAAGATTTGACAGAGAAAAAATAAAAACAAATAAATAATGGGGGACCCCATTCATATAGAGATTTCCATACAGGTGAAGTATAAGATGTTTGAAAATGTACACTTATGAGAATACGAGTATCATAGAATCGTGGAATGATTTGGGCTGGAAATAAAAAGCTCACCCAGCTCCAACCCCTGCCACGGGCAGGGACACCTTCCACTGGAGCAGCTTGCTCCAAGCCCCTGTGTCCAACCTGGCCTTGAACACTGCCAGGGATGGGGCAGCCACAGCTCCTCTGGGCACCTTGTGCCAGCGCCTCAGCACCCTCACAGTGAAGAGCTTCTGCCTAAGAGCTCATCTCAGTCTCCCCTCTGGCAGGTTAAAGCCATTCCCCGTGTCCTGTCCCTACAGGCCCTTGTCCCAAGCCCCTCTCCAGGTTTCTTGTAGCCCGTTTAGACACTGGGAGCTGCTCTTAGGTCTCTCCAAACCTTCTGCAAGCTGCACAAGCCCGTGCTTCAGCTTCAGCTAACGCTTCAGCTAACACGATTTCAACACCCTGCAGGGTTCAGAGTCAGATGATTATTCCCTCCCCACCCCTCCAAACCCAAACATTGCTCTTCTGTTATTTGGATCCTCTCTCAATTTTACGGTTTTGTGTGTTGCCTGTCTTTTTGAGATGAGTTATGGAAGCAAACCCTTTCTAGCTTGCAAGTACTGCTTGCAGCATGTAAGAGCTCATCTCAGTCTCCCCTCTGGCAGGTTAAAGCCATTCCCCTTGGCCTGTCCCTACAGGCCCTTGTCCCAAGCCCCTCTCCAGGTTTCCTGCAGCCCCTTTAGGCACTGGAGCTGCTCTCAGGTCTCCCCTTCAGGAGCCTTCTCTTGTCCAGGCTGCCCCAGCCCAGCTCTCTCAGCCTGGCTCCAGAGCAGAGCTGCTCCAGCCCTTGCAGCATCTCCATGCCCTCCTCTGCACTCGCTCCAACAGCTCCACGTCCCTCTTGTGCTGCTGCCCCAGAGCTGGATCAGGACTGCAGGGGGGGTCTCCCCAGAGCACAGTAGAGGGGCAGAATCACCACTGTTATCTGTATAAGATTCTGTTACATATTAGGAACAGAAATACAGAAAAAAATATGAATTTTTAAACCAAATGAAATAGGGGTTTTAATTACCTAACTTATTTGTAAGAGACATCACAAGTATGAAGGAATTGCTGGTATTTGCTTAGACATAGCAAGTCCTCATGGTAAATGTTAAAAGTTAGATGTGTCACATCACCATCAGACACATCCGGTTTTCTAGGAGACTGCAGCTATTCTTAATGACTGATGCAATTATGTCCTGCAGACGAAAGCCAATGTTCTGCAGTACATTGGTGTGATAGCTTTGCTCTTGATGTCTTATTTTGGTTGGGTTGTAACTACATCTTCCTCTACAGCCAGTGCTGCCAACAGAAACAGTGCAGAGATGATCATCCTGTAAATCCAGGGAATGCTGAGCTGAATCTTCAAAGCACAAGGCACCAATTTAATCACTATAAGCTATGTGGACAGGAAGAGATTCAGCTCAGTGTAACTTCTGTGGTTCAGTTGGATAACTAATCCCTATCTGGCCACTCTCACCACAAATCTAAGCTGGCCACAGAGCTTAGGAAAAATTAGGAGGAATCTGAGCACTTTCCATCACTGATAAGGTGTCTGGTGCTGTTTTACCCAGAGTCCAGCTCTCCTCTCTTCTGTTGCCAGATGAGATACTGTCTGTATGTGGGATTTCAATAGCACCCTCCATATTTTCTTATGGGATTTCCATCTCCTGGAGGCGTCACTGCCTGACTGATCCATGTGGCAGCTTTCCCCTGGATGCCCTTTGGTGTTTTGAAAGCCATATTCTCAGCTGGAGTAAATTCTTGGCTGGAGACCTGCCTTGCTATGTGTATTGCTAATAAACACCACTCAAGGAACGTGATTTAGATTTGAGGAGAGACTGAGATGAGCTCTTAGGCAGAAGCTCTTCCCTGTGAGGGTGCTGAGGCGTTGGCACAGGGTGCCCAGAGAAGCTGTGGCTGCCCCATCCCTGGCAGTGTTCAAGGCCAGGTTGGACACAGGGGCTTGGAGCAAGCTGCTCTAGTGGAAGGTGTCCCTGGTAGTGGGTTGGAACTGGATGAACTTTTCATTGTCTTCCAAGCCAAACCAGTCTGGATTTCTATAATTTATGAGTATTTAGAGGTGCCTGCTCTTCTTGTACCTCTTTCTTCCTATAATTAGTTTCTTACCAGAAGATTTCCACAGGGGAGAGCCTTCATGTTTTGCTTTATTCAGGCTAAGAGCCAAAGCTTTGAGGAGTAACACTGCAATGTTATTTGTCCAGTTTGTGCAGATTCAAGTTCAAGATCTTTCCAAATAATCATCAGAAAACCCCAGATGGTTCCAGTGACACCATTTATTTTAATTGCCTTCAGAGTTCTATTTTACTGATGCCACGGGCAGCTTAGAGTTGCAGTGTGTTAACTGAATGTGGTTTTTCTCTCTTTTAAGGAGCAGAATTTATTGTTCCGACTTTCCAAGTACATCTCCAAAATCAGAGGTGAAAGAATGTCATTTGCAGAAGAACCATTCTTACGAGTGCACATTTCAGCCTATTTTTCTTTTATCTGGATATACCATGTGGATAGAATTTAAGCACTTACTAGGAACACTTGAATCCTCACCAACTTGTGTCGTTCCAGCTGATGTGGGTAGGTCCAGATTCGTGCACGTCTTTCTTCACTTGTGACCTTGGATTTCATTCCTTATATGGTGTAGGTAAAGTACTTCTTCATAGCATTTTAACTCAATTAGATTGTGGAAAGAACATAAGAACATTAAAGCTTTGATATTGTCTTCTAAAAGATGTTGGATTAAATGATATTTCCATACCTTTGCTTGGCACAGGAGCAGATTGTAGCTGCAGCTAATACCTATAACATAAAACATCCAGTTTTGTGTGATTATCCTATAGGGAGTTTTGCAAAGAGATCTATAGAAAATGCAAGAGTTAGATTTAGGAACAAAGTCTCATTATGAAGGCTCTTGGTTGTGTTACGTTTCTGAAGTCTTTAAGTAGTTAAGTTTATACTTTGATGCAGCACTATATGTGTTACTTACAGAGTTATCTGTTTCCTTACAATCATAGGGACTGTCCATGCTCTTGCATGTATTTGCAAAGCTTCTTTTGTGACACAGAGCACTTATATTTATATAAAAGCAAGAGGCAGGGACAGTGTTTGAGTGTTTTCAAACACTGCAAAATGTGAAAACACTTATTATCTGCTCTGTGACTCAGAGCATTCATTGGACTCTATTTTTTGGACACAAAATTGAACAATATGTACAGAGAAAATATGGAAGCTGGAGCACAGAAGTGCTACATAAAATAAAGCAGAATAATAAAACACATCTATTATGTATGTGGAGAGCAGCTGTAGTGTTAGTCTGGGGTGGGCATGGCTGTGCTCTCAGTTGGCTGTGCCCTTTTGGATGGAGATGCTGGCTTTGGACAGTGCTGCACAGTGAGGAGCTGTAGCAGAACTTCAGGAGCCTGGTTTATTCAAGTCATCACTTGAAAGCAATAGAATTGCCCTACAGTGAATGAAAGGTGTTCTGTGTCGTGGCAAACCAAACCAGATTCATTCTAGCACCACCCAAAACTGAAAGCTTATTTTACTTGTTTTGTTATTTTCTCCTCACTCACCATCTGGTGGGCCAAAATAAGTTTTATATATATTTATAGATGTATAAAATCATTTGCTGTTTGTACCAGGGGAGGTACAAGGTGCTGGCACCAATATAAGCTATTGGGGTTTAGATTAAAATGAAATGTATTAAAACTTGCCCATGGATGATTACTTTGTTACTAAATGAAATGCTTATCCTGTCAGAAACTTTGATTTTGAGATTTCAACTTAAGATTTTCTTTGGTGATTTTACTTTGGGTCAAAATTGGATTGAATTTTCCATTAGACAAACATTGTCTTTCTCAGTCAGCAATGCTCTGTCTGCAGAGAATGATCCAGCCAGCCTGTGTTGGTGAATGGTTACATTTGCATTCTAGTCCAGCTTTACTTGAGATGGCAGAAGCCACAATGTGATACCTGCCACCCTTAGGGCAGAAGAAAATAACCCATGATAAGTGGATTTAATGAGGAATGTTCATCCAGACCTTATAGCCTTTCTTTTTCTTTCCATTTTCTAGTGAAGCTGCTTCCTCCCTCCAATGTTAAAGCAGAACTCACCAGGAATGTTGGGCTGCTGAATGTGAGCTGGACAAACCCTCTGTTTGCAAACAGTGATCTGAAATTTCAGATTCGGTATGCTGTGAACAGGGAGGAAATGATGTGGGAGGTACTGTCTCTTTTAATCTAGATCATGGGTTGATGCAGTGTTGTCACTGAGTGTGTTAACTGGGTTTAAGTGGAATTTGTGGCATGCAGTGAATCATGGTTATAATGGTTGTTACAGATTAATTCACTTTCTCATTGGATTCGTTTTCAGGAATTCTGACTCTGACAGATGCTAAAACAGCCTTTTGTTCTTACTCAGCCTGTTTTGACTTCTGTTACAGCTTTATGAAGTTTCAAATGCACCCACAAGATCAGCTGTGATAGAAGTTCAGAACCTTTGTGTTGAGTATGTCATTCAGGTCCGGTGCAGGGAGCTGGATGGATCAGGCTACTGGAGCAACTGGAGCAGATCAGCCTATACCCTTGTAAAAGATATCAAAGGTAGCTGTGCTTTCAGAGTGCATTCTTTGGGGCCGTGCAACTTCAGACTGAAGAGTGACACTGTTCTTTCAAAACTGCAGCTCCCTTACAGGGCCCTGAATTTTGGAGGATTATTACTGAAGATCCAGCAAGGAGGCAGAAGAATGTTACACTCCTGTGGAAGGTGAGAACAATTCACAGAATCACAGAATGATTGGGGTTGGAAGGGACCTCTGGAGATCATCTAGTCCAACCCTCCTGCCTAACGCAGGTTCATCACCAGCAGGTTGCACAGGATCACATCCTGGTGGGTTTTAAATGTCTCTAGAGAGAGAGAGTCCACAACCACCTGGGCAGCCTGTTCCAGTGCTCTGCCACCTTCATGGTAAAGAATTTTTTCCTCATATTCAGATGGACTTTTTGTGTTTCAGTCTGTGCCTGTTGCCCTTTATCCTGTGCCTGGGCACCACTGAAAAGAGTCTGGCTCCATCCTCTTGACAGCCGCCCTTAAAATATTTTACGCATAGATTTGTCTCTTTTGGACTTAGCAATCGGCCTATGTACTAGGTTGGACACAAACCAGTAGCAGCAACAAGACCATCTGAATTTATGCCTGACATATGCCTGACTCGAACCAAAGGCCTAATTCTCCATTTTGGTCTTTCACTTTGATCCAAACCGCATAGGTAGAATTGCCAGAAAGGGAGTATGATGAGCACGTTTCCCTGGGAGGCAAAGCTGGGCAGTCACTGCTTATCGAGCTTCACTTGGGATGTGACTTCTTTTGAGTTATTACCTCTTGCTTGACTAATACTGGAGGCAAGTGGAGGATGCTGGTGAATACTGACTAATACTGTGATACAGTGGGAGGTGGGTTTGTCTTCTTTGCTCAATCAGCCTGTCTAGGACTTTACTCCCTTCTGGTTTTATTCTCTTTATTCTCTCCTGCACCTTACTGGCACACGTTGAGCTAATCTTGTACCCTAATCATTACCAAGTTCATAGTAATGCAGTAGGACAAGAACTTTCCTAGTGCTGTGTGGTTGGTTGTGAGTTGGATGAGGCATACACTGGCCGCAGGCATGTTCCACACTTGGGAAGCTCACAGGCCAACCACCTGAACTGATGTTTGTAGCGTGGACCCATCTGAGGTCCAGTTACCTGCACCGCAGCCGTGTTGGAACTGTACATGAGGCTGCATCACAGCCATGGGGAGCATCCCGTTGTTCCTGATGTCTTACAGTCCTCACTACAGGAGAGCCCTCAGATCTCCAGGCAAGCTACAAGTTTCCTTGCCTTTGTGTGGAGACCTCTACTTTCAGTGTTAGTTACACAAATGCTATGAAACAGACTAAATATGAAATTTGCTCTTAATACTCGGAAGAAAGAGTAACATGGAATCACAGACTGCCATTTAGAATGAGGTGCAGTCTTTAGCTGCCAAGTTCTGCTGACTGAGATCCCTGAGAAGAATGTGCCACTGACTCCTAGGGAGCTGCCTGTACAAGCACCACTGCAACTGCACGTAAACTGGGCACAGTGAAAAGGTTAACGCAGGACAGAGAAAAAAGCATATCCGTGACTACTCACTCCTGTTTGCCCATGTGTAGTGTGCAAACAGTCATCTGTTCTGTTTTCTCCGTCCTGAAAAAGACTTAACATGAAACAGTGAGTTACTAGAGGAGTCTGAAAGCTTGTATTTCTTTGTGCTCCCTTCTTCCTCCTGGAAAGACAGCAAGCAATTGTGTCAGATCTCAGGGAGGGAGATAGAAGGAATCAAGTCTTTAGATAGACTACAGAGCCTTTGCTAAAAGGACAGTAGACAGCCTATAGAATATCTTTACTGGATCATGTTTTCTTAACATTGGAACGATGCCTTTTGCCCAAATAACATTTGCTTTTGAAATCAAAGGCTGGGAGATTAATTTATGCCAATATTTGCTGCAGCCACTGATGAAGAGTCACTCCTTGTGCAGCGTGAGTCGATACGTTATACAGCATCAGACATCAGGAAACACCACGTGGTCAGAGTATGTTGACAATGGCACTACCTGTTCATTTCCATGGACTGAACACACACACACCATTACTGTTCTGGCCATGAATTCAGTTGGAGTTTCTTCAGTTAATTTTAATTTAACTCTATCCCAGCAAATGAGCACAGGTAAGAAACACCTATTAGTGACCATTTTGAGATGTGGAAAATGCTGGGGATTGTTGTGATGCTTTTGGACAAAGCTTTCTTTATAATCAAATTCCCTTTCTTAGGATAAAAAATGTTCTGTGATGATACATTCAGCTGTATATGGGAAACAGATTCTCACCAACAGAGCTAGTTGGAAAATGAGATTTCCATTGCATGAAAACCTTAATGACCTTTGGGTTGGGAAAAGAGTTGGCTGTTACTTTCCACTAGCAGAATCTAAAATAATTAATCAAAGAATAAGAAATTCTTACTGTAGAACTGATCTTTCATTTACTTTGTCTTAGGAACACCCAACATTCCTGCTAGGGACTGTTTGGTTGTTTCCAAAATGATATATGGTCTTGTTTCTCTGGCTGCTCACCTGAGGGGCTGCCAGAGTACATAGTTCGAGAGGTTTGGCTTTACTTCCTGAGCAGCCTGTCATTGATTCAGCTGCTTTATTGGTTCACTCTGCTTTACTAATGAAGTAAAGCCTGTTGCACTGAAATACTTCAATTGTGTAACATTCACGTGCAAATATATCCTGTGGGAAACATCACTGCAGCCTATTTGGAAAACTTTTCTGCTCTGATGCTATTTTACAAGCGTTATTATGGATAAAATTCTTTCTGATACTGTGTGTAAATGTGCTCTGGAAACCCTGTGGTTGGTAGCAGATGTCATGGGAAGCCTTTGTCCAGCTGGATTGTTACCTTGGTGTATTACTTAGACTCAGTAGCATTTACCTTACACGGCTCTCCGTGTGTTCTTTACTATTTAAATGTTGACAGTTCAGTAGATGTTGATAGTTTTTTTTTTTGTTAAAGGAGTTATAGTTACGGAAGTGCACATGAGAATCAGGATGTTTGTTTGATGTCTGGTACGAAACTTGATATGTTTAATGTTCAGGACTAGTTGGTGTGAACCAAGCTGTGCTGGCTTAAAGAGAAATATGCTTGCTTATGTGAACTAGAGACCTGGCTTTATTATATAGAAGACAATTAAACAAGGAAATGATAAATGAACAGGTTGCCCAGAGAAGCTGTGGCTGCTCCATCCCTGGCAGTGTTCAAGGCCAGATTGGACACAGGGGCTTGGAGCAAGCTGCTCCAGTGGAAGGTGTCCCTGACCGTGGCAGGGGGTTGGAACTGAATGAGCTGTAAGGTCCCTTCAGCCCAAACCAGTCTGGGATTCATGTGCTGAAACCATAGCAGTCACCCATATGCATGTAGTTTGCAGTAGACACATCTCCTGCTTAACCCATCATCATAGAATCATAGAATAGTGTCGTGGTTTAAGCCCAGGCCGTAAATCAGAACCACGAAGTCCACTTCCCCCCCCACCTTTCTTCCCTCTGCTTCTGGATGTACAGGGAGGAGAATCAAAAGAATGCAACTCCCACGGGTTGAGATAAGAACAGTTTAATAACTAAGGTATAACACAAATCACTACTGCTACCACTAATAGTAATAATGATAAAGGAAATAACAAGCAAGAGAATACAACCACTCACCAACCGGTACCTCACCCCCACCCTGCCATGATCCAGCCCTTCCGGGAACTCTCCGTTCTACATCCTGGGCATGACGTGCTATGGTATGGAATACCTCTTTGGCTAGTTTGGGTCAGGTGTCCTGTCCCTGCTTCCTCCCAGCTTCCCCTCCTCCCTGGCAGAGCATGAGACTCACAAAGTCCTTGGTCAGGGTAAACATTCTGACCAGTAACTGAAAACATCGGCTTTATCAATATTTTTCCCAGGCCGAAAGTCAAAACCACAGCACTGCAGCAGCTACTGAGAAGAAGAAAAACTGACTGCTGCTGCTGAACCCAGGACAAATAGTTAGAGTTGGAAAGGACCTTGAGATCATCTAGTTCCAACCCCCCTGCCATGGGCAGGGACACCTCACACTAAACCATGCCACCCAAGGCCTCATCCAACCTGGCCTTGAACACTGCCAAGGATGGAGCATTCACAACCTCCCTGGGCAACCCATTCCAGTGCCTCACCACCCTCACAGTAAAGAATTTCTTCCTTAGATCCAATCTAAACTTCCCCTGTTTCAGTTTGAACCCGTTACCCCTTGTCCTGTCACTACAGTCCCTGATGAAGAGTCCCTCCCCAGCATCCTTGTAGGCCCCCTTCAGATACTGGAAGGCTGCTCTGAGGTCTCCACGCAGCCTTCTCTTCTCCAGGCTGAACAGCCCCAACTTTCTCAGCCTGTCTCCATACGCATCATCTCGCCTCTGCTCACATTACTGGTTTCTCTTTGCCCTGTCAGTGAGTGTTGTGCGGTCCCTCAGCGCTTACCCAGTGAACAGCACTTGTGTGATTCTGCTCTGGACACTCTCCCCTCAAATATACGTGATAACGTCTTTTATTATTGAGTGGAAGAACCTTAACAAAGAAGAGGAGATGAAATGGGTGCGAGTTCCTCCAAATATCAGTAAATATTACATTTATGGTGAGTGTGCGCTGGAAAATAGAATATATTATGTTAATATGGAGCAGCGAGATGGGACATTACTGAGCTCTGTGAATCCTTTTCCCCCTCTCTGTTTCTCATTTATGATAATGACCAGCAGAGCAATTCCTAATCATCATTAGAGCACCGACTGTAAAGGATTGACTGCTGCATTTATAATCAGGTTAACAAAGATTGAAGCTCAGGAGTGCGTTCATTTTTTGGCAGTCCAAAAAAATCAGCTCTGGAATATTGAATACACCAGCTAATATCTAAGTTAATGTGTTCATTCCATTTGCATTTTGGCTTTAATCTAAAAATCTTTTACAATAGCTCCATAAAGGTGTTAATTCCATGGCAGAATAATGCTAGATTGTCCTGTATAGATTAATGGGTTTAATCTTCTGATATTAAAGTATGTATCTATAAAAGACGGCTTTCATTATTCCCCTCTCTTTGCTGATCTGAGCGTCTGTGGAGGTGCTTGTTTAAAAGTAGGATAAAGTTGTGATTCAGGAGGTTGATTTCCTCTTTCCAGATCACTTTATCCTGATCGAGAAGTACCAGTTCAGCCTGTATCCTGTGTTTGCTGGAGGAGTTGGCAAACCTGGAGCAACGGATCAGTTTACCAAAGGTGACTTGCAGGATCTTTCTCCATGCTGTTTATGAAATAGGAGCTTGTAAAAGTAACATTTAAATGCAGGAGAAGCCTGTATCTTACCAGAAAAACATGTCAGTTTTATTTATATTTGTATATGTATAGATTGTCAGTTTAATTATATTTGTAATTATAATTGTAATATAACTGTGTGTAATTATAATTGTAATATAACTATGGACAATGATTTAGATGCAAACTACTTGTACACAGACAAACTGACTGCATTATTAACTGAATCCCTTTAATTTCCAGCTGGATATGAAAATGAGAACAATGCCAACCTCTATGTGGTTCTGCCAATAGTCATTTCAACCTCAGTTTTGTTGCTTGGAGCACTGCTGGTTTCACACCAAAGGTGGGTTGTTGATTGTCATCTCAAAGGCCCAGAGGCCTTCAGAGGAAGGTGATGCAGCTTAGGGGATGCCTCGGTGCTGAACTGGTGGGCAGGATATTTCTGGGGAAAGCTAGGGATTATTTATGCATATTTTTGATGTACTGTACTGAAAGGCAGTGGACTGTGGAATACAGCACCCAGAATTGAGTGCAGTCCTGTTACCTTGTGAAAATGTCGTTGTCACAGTGCTCTGGATAAGTAAAACTGCACAGATTCCTTTCCTGACACAGCAGAGGGGAATGAGAGCAGTACAGAGAATGTGAGACCAGTACCAACTCCAGGATTTACCTCATGTTTCAGGATGAAGAAGCTGTTTTGGGAAGATGTTCCAAACCCCAAGAACTGCTCCTGGGCACAAGGAGTTAATTTTCAGAAGGTGTGTATTCCCCTAGTGATGTCTCTTCCCCCACCCCACTGCTCTGACTGCTGTTGGGTAGACCAGACCCTGCCTGAGCTACTGGATGAAGCCACTTGAGCCTCTGAAGTTACCAATGCAGTGCTTCTCTTGGCTGTAGAGAGCTCATATCTGGGACCAGGCCAGGACCAGAGATTGACATCTCTTTTGAAAGTAGATGGTGTTTAAATTTCAGGGCAATCAGTAAATCAGTTGCAGAATCCCATGGATGTAGTGCTTGTGCACCTCAGTGAGTGCCACAAGTGTATCAAAGGCCAAATTCTTTGCTGGGATAAACAGCCTGTGATTTGGGTGCTGTGGTGGATTATAGAGTCTTCATGTGGGCTTAGCAGTAGACCAAGCCTCTCATGGTCCCAGCATCCAACATTGTGCAATCACTGAGATAATAATCCAAATTCAGGCCTGTTACTTCTAAAAGAAAGAACATCTAATGGCAGAAGATTTTTCAGGTATTTAATTCGCATTCCCCAGTGAAGGTTTTTCTCATCTTTTATTTCATAGCATGATTTGGGTTGGAGGGGGCTTTGAAGCTCATCCAGCTCCAACCCCTGCCACGGGCAGGGACCCCTTCCACTAGAGCAGCTTGCTCCAAGCCCCTGTGTCCAACCTGGCCTTGAACACTGCCAGGGATGGGGCAGCCACAGCTTCTCTGGGCACCCTGTGCCAGCGCCTCAGCACCCTCACAGAGAAGAGCTTCTGCCTAAGAGCTCATCTCAGTCTCCCCTCTGGCAGGTTCAAGCCATTCCCCTTGGCCTGTCCCTACAGGCCCTTGTCCAAAGCCCTTTGCCAGGTTTCTTGTTGGCCCTTTTAAGCACTGGAGCTGCTCGAAGGTCTCCTCTTAAGGAGCCTTCTCTTCTCCAGGCTGACCCAGCCCAGCTCTCTCAGCCTTTCATTTCACTTAAACAGGGAATGGACGTTCTTTGAAGTCTGATCATGATCAGTGCCTGCTGAACCACTGGGCCAGCTTCCAGGCTTTCTATACAGAATTGTTAGAAGAATATTATATTTCTAGTCAGCAGACAGGAAGCACAGATGCAACACTGAGTTGTTTAAATATAATGAGTCCTGGGAGTAACTTGATCAAAAATCTAAAATGCCCTTGGAAAAATGAGGAGCAAAACCAAGCCCCAGTTTGTCACTTGCACAGGCAGAAACACTTACTTTGGATTTGGTGGTTTCAAGTTTTCTTTGCTGCTCTGCAGACTGGCAAAGGGCTGAATCCTCTCAAGCCCTGGTTCTCAGAAGGAGTTGGGAGAGCCCAGCCCTTCCTAGAATGCAGCCCAGGAAGCAGAGACATCAGATTGGTTTGGAATTTATCCAGCTTGAGTGCAAGATCTGCCCAGTTACAGCTCCCAGCTCCACTTGAAAGTAGTTTCTTGTTCTAATTGAGTATTTGTTCTAATCGAGAGCCAGCTTGGGAGTTTCCACTGACTCCAGGCACATCAAAGTGATCAAATCTCTATTCACACAAGTACTTGGTTGTCCCATTATGGTCTTTTGAGCTTTTTGTATGCATTTGGGTGCAGCAGCAACTCAGAGAATGCAGAAACTGGGTGTGTTTTGTGCCTTACTGAGCTTTTTATTTGCTTGCTTTTCCCTGGAAATACCAGTGTGCATGTTACTTATACAGCTTCTTCATTTGCTATCATTTAAACATGCAGCCACCCCAGTGCAGGTGCATGAATAATCTCTAACATTCAATCTGTACTCAGAAAAGAGGCCAGAAATCCTCAAGGAGGATGTGATTTTGGTGGTAGGTGGAAGGGGTCTGTGAGTGTATCTTAATTGGAGGGGTATGAGTAGCACCAGCACAACTGTATTTGTCTGATCTTCATCTATAGCAAAAGGAGTTCATGACAATCTTCACTGTCCCCACCTGCAGAGGGGCATGAAGTTTGCATGTTGGATTTAGCACATTTGGAAATGATTCTTCTTACTGACTGGTTGAGCTGAAAGAAGGGTATTAAAGTTGATGAAGTTCTAACTAGGAAGGGAGGGTGAAGCTGACACCCTGGTGAGCCTGCGCCATATCCATATGCCTGGCCCCATAATTTATGGGGAAAAAATGATGGAAGATGAAAGGAAGTGAAGTTTGACATGCTTTTTGACAGCTTGTGCAGTAGGATGGATGCCTGTTCCATGCCTTGTACTAACCTCACTGGGAAATGTTAACTGCACTCAAAGCACAGGGCATGTCCTCAGGTTGGCATCTCTCACTCGTGAATGTCCAAGGCTGGAACATGTTCTTTGAAACCAGGTTTTTGGAGCCAAATCCTGCTTTTTTGTATGTGTGGATGGAATTTCCTGGACAAAAAGCAGTGTACAGCCCACATGTGATATTTTTCCTTAGTTGTGATAAGCACTGATTACATAAATAGCCTCTATACCACTGCTGGGAACTTCTGATGTCATTCTGAAGGCATTTGATGTGGAACTCCTGTCTTGTCCTGGTACACAGCCGTATTAAATCATCTGATCTTTACTTTGCATATTCAATATCTCACATTTGGTACTCCAGAACCGCATTTGTAGACTATTTTATCCTGATTGTATTGCTCATAGCAGCAAGATGGTGTTTAAGGTCCTTCCAACCCAAACCATTCTATGAATCTATGAATCCTAATCTAAACCAGGCAGTCTTGCCTCTAGACTCTGTCTTGCAAGCCTTTACATGTATGCATAATGTCAAAAATCATAAAAATTCCTCTTATCTGCTCAATAAAATAGTAAATAAAAAAGCTGTAGGGACCTCCTGTAATGTTGGAGAAATGACTTAGACACGACTACAGATTATTTTACAGGGAAATTAATACTAAACTTGCAAAGACTCATGTGTATCTAAATTATCCTGCTGTGTCCATGGGCTAATCTGCAACGTGTGGAGTTAAATGTATGGGAAAGTCCAAATCTGGTCATGGCAGAATTAGGCCAGTAGCATACTCTGATGTATCTGCGTTTAGCAGCTGGAGTGCAAAGTAATTTTGACCTGAACCCAGCTCAGGCTTCCAGCTCAGAGGTAGCCTGGGGCTTCCGAGACAAATACAGCTTAAACCCTAGAATGAACAGGAGAGCAAAGTACAACCTTGTTTGATACTCCTGTTTGGTTGGATCTCAGTTCATCTGCTGGGCAAAGTTTGGGAGCTGGTGACTGACTTTTCCAAAGTATGGAACTACTTTGCCTGTTGTTTAACACAGTTGGTGTCCAGATTATATTGCACATGCTTCTGCTATGGAAATCCAGCACTGTTCTCCCAGCTTACTAAGTAATTGTGAGATGAGAGAGTTCTACATCTTCTCAGGACATTGGAATATGTGTTAGACTGGACTAAGTACCTGACATGTTTTAATAAGTGATGTGACATGTTTTAAGAAGAGATGGTGGCCTTTGCCAAGCAGCACACGTGCCTCTGAATGGAATGTATTTAATCCTTGCAGGCAATATTATCTACCTTTGTGTTTTCTGTGCATTTATAAGAGTGGATGCGAGTGCTGGTGTGAGGAAGCACACATCTTTTAAAAGGAATATAAACCATCTCTGTTGAAGATAAACCGGATGCTGTTTGTAGGAGGGCAGGTATATTGGAAGGAAATGGGGGGGCTTGGTTGTTAAAAGCTTCCTCTTAACAGACAGAGGGGAGATTGAGATGAGCTCTTAGGCAGAAGCTCTTCCCTGTGAGGGTGCTGAGGCGCTGGCACAGGGTGCCCAGAGAAGCTGTGGCTGCCCCATCCCTGGCAGTGTTCAAGGCCAGGTTGGACACAGGGGCTTGGAGCAAGCTGCTCTAGTGGAAGGTGTCCCTGCCCGTGGCAGGGGTTGGAGCTGGAGGAGCTTTAAGGTCTCTTCCAACTCAAACCAGGCTGGGATTCTGTGATTCCTGTTAATATGTGTCTCCCATTTGAAAATGCCGTTGGGGGCAGTCAGTATACACTGATTGGCTGTGGATGTGTCAGTGTCAAAGCAGAGAAACCCTGAGAGGGAAGATCACTTTCACCAGACAATACCAGTTACGATTATTACAGCCTGGTGTATACAGATAGTAGCAGCCTGCAGCTTATTTCAATAGCCTGATAATGTTATATGCAGTTACTGACATCATTTTGAAGAGGAGGAGAGATTCCGGTGCACAGATTGGTTTCAGTGTAGGAAGATGATGGACTTGTGAGCAGCAGGTACCAGAGCAGTTAGACACTAGCTCACCAGCTTTGCCAAATGCGGGCCTAGGTGCTACCAATAGCTAGTCTAGACTAAAGCTAGGAGAAGTAGTATAGACTCTTCTCTAATTGCAAACTAGTCTAAGTATTTTGACATGTTTCTAGTTGTTTTGGCAGCTTTCCTGCTGTAAAACATGGTTTGCGGAAACGGTTTCTATTTGGTTTGCCTTGAATTCGTTAGGAAATACAGGGTTTTCAAGTGAATTCTCCTCTGTAGCTAGGAGACCCACTTCATGCTGTTGTATGTTTTATGTGCATATATACTAGGTAGTAGTAAAGCATATGTTTCTCCAAAATAAATGTGTTTCTCTTTGTGCAGTTCAAACCTACAGCTCCTGTTCTGATGAGAATGCTCTAAAAATGCTATAGAAAGGCTGAATTTGACCCCAAATATATAACCCTAGCAGGGAAAGTTCCTTTAGATGATGTGTAAATGATGCAGTCTATGAGTTATACAACCTAAATAAGAAGCCAGGGATGTTTAAGGGTACACCTAACACAGGGTAAGCAGAACACTTGCTTTGCAGCACTTGACACACCAACAGCTTCTCATGTCTTTGTCTTGTCCTTGGTCTTAACTTACACACAGACATAAAGAGAAGAGGGCAATGTGGTTTAGAGGATTTTCAGCAATATACTCATACTAAAGCTATGGGGGGTTTGTCTGTGATTCTTAACATCAGCAGCTTAATCCTGAACTAAAACTGAGCATTAAAATCTATCTTCTCTTCTAGCCTGAAACTTTCGAGCATCTCTTCATCAAGCACCCCGAAGCAATGTCATTTGAGCCTCTTCTTCTGGAACCAGCAATAGTGCTAGAAGACATCAGTGTTACTGAAGTGTTGAAAAAGGAAGACTCTCAAGACTTTTTAGTCATTGATTCCATGTTTACAACACCACAAGACTCTGCACATGACTCTGCTTGCTCCAGCAGCCATTTCCATAGTAGCAGCTTCTCTGAGAGCTCCCACGATGGCCAAAGCAGTGCAGAAGTGACAGGGGAGTCTGATATTAAATATGCTACTGTCCTCAGTAGCTCCAGATTAAGTGGGCTTTATGAACACAAAGGGAGGCCAAGAAGTTGCTTTGATAGATGCCTCTTAGCTGAAGACTCCTCAGCTACAGGCTCCTTCTCAAGCACCCCCTGGGTGGTGGGAAACGGGACATTTCTGGTACTCCCTGATGCTCCCATCAGGCA
Organism: Psittacula echo; assembly: GCF_963264785.1. Lineage (NCBI taxonomy): Eukaryota > Metazoa > Chordata > Aves > Psittaciformes > Psittacidae > Psittacula > Psittacula echo. The sequence continues at coordinate 2,434,128 of NC_137740.1, read as the reverse complement.
GCCCAAGACTCACTCCCTGTCCCTCATCTCTTCAGAGGGATTTTCAGAGCCTTCAGATCATGATGATGCTTTCCCAGATGGGGACAGCCCTGAGCAGAGCTTATGTTACCTGGGAGTAACGTCACTGGGAAAAAGGGAGAATGACATTTTCTTAACAGACAGCTCCGGAGTGATGTGTCAGTTGCCTGCAATGGATCTGCTCCAGGATGGGGGGGTTCTGCAGCACACACCACCTCATTTAAATGCCTTTATCCAAAGCAGCCTTCAGTACAAAGTCATCTTGCCATACAGGCCACAGTTCCAGATGAGTGCAGCCAAGGTGCCTGAGAGCACGGAGAAGACCTCTGAAGTCACCACACCATGACTTGATGCACTTACCGGTATTTTAGGTGTTGGTATGTTCTCCTGTTTTCCCTTTGCTGACTTGTTGCAGGAGTTCTCCTGATTTGAAGCTGGGTAACTGGTTCTGTATTTGAGTGCCAGGGGTTTAGCAGGAAGAAATTCCATTTCTTCACCTATTTTTCAAATGGGGGGCCTTGCTTTTGGGATTTGTTTGTGTTCAAACTAGCCTCTGGTGCCACAATCTCTGTGTCGTGCCTGTCAGGTGTATGTGCGAGCACTCCAGTGAAGAACGGCACTTGGAACTGGACTCAGTGCCATGGACATTCAGGTGAAAGGACTGGATGTGATCCCAACGGACTGTGTTTTCCATAGCAGAGTGTGTCTGTTGGCAGCACAGATCCACACACACATCTCTTCTCTCCTCAAACATTGCAGCGAACTGTCCTGAAAGAGCTTGTTCTTGGTTTAGGGTTTGCTTTGGGACCTCAAGGGCAAGACAGGAAGGAGTGAGCTAACATGGAGGTTGAAATATGTACATGTGAGGTGTTTTTTGGGGGGGAAGGCTGGCATGAGTCATTTCCCTGGGAATGATTTGTGACACTGAGTGCAACAGAGTGAGTTGACCTGGATGTGGTGCAGACTCCAGGCTACGATACACTTAAGCTGGTGGGAAATGGATGCACTCTACAAATTCCAAACATAATTGTTAGGCTTTTTTCCTCCCGGATCCTGATGTATTTATTGCTGAGCTGACATCTGGGTTAAACAGAGCTTGTGAATACACAAATGGTCCCCATGAAAAAGCAGTGGGAACACTGTGTTTCCGCTGCTGGAAGGGAGGCCCTGATCAAGGACAGCTAACCTGTGGCTGCTGTTACAGGGTCTCTTTTAAAGTGAGTTGAAAACAGTCATCAGCAGCATCAAAGAGCATCATGAGGTCAGAGGAAAGACTCAAAACTCTTGTGGCTGCCTTAATTGTGGGGTGTTATCCAGGTAAAACCATGTACTTGGAAGTAAAACGTCCATGTTCTTCTTGTTGAACAAGTACAAATGGTACTGCTGCCAAACTAACATCACTTCCAACCCCTTTTCCGAAGAGCCTGCAGTGGCAAAAGCAGTGGTTTGATCCTGTGTTTTTGATCTGTGGTGAGCTGTTCTGTCTGCATGGACTTGGAGACGTCACTTTGCCTTCACAAGCCCTGTGCTGCTCAGCTGGAAAGCTTGAGCTGGGAGGAAAACCGCATCATGCATCTGAGCTGTATTTTCTGGGATGAGCAGGTAAAGAAACTACACTTGTTGGAAAGCCAAATAGATCTTTTTCTACTTGATAGTAAATATTTTTGTAGACATTCCAAAGAGCTATTTTGAGGAGCTAAGAAAGATGAATATATTCTGTATTCCAAAGCTAAATTCATGGAAAACTCACATAGGTACTTAAACCCAAAAGGCAAACCCCAGCAATGACAGTACATGGTAGGAGAGGTGTGGAAACATTGTTAATGATAAGAAATCCTAAGGAGCAGAAGGGACCACAGCAAGTGTGTGTCTGCACTTTGGAGTTAAGCTGAGCTTTACCAAAGCCCCCACTGCTTTTTCTTACTGAATGTGACACAGATCCAATGTACTTGTTCCAGAGCTGTTGTGTGGGATTAAAGCCTGTTTTGTGTGAGTGACCAGAGATCGTTGTCACTTGGAAATGGGCTTGGAGGCTGCAAGGACAAACCAGAAGGTTCCTGCAGAGTCCCAGCGGCAAAGCTGTGATCAGCACCCAGGTGAATGCTGAGCTTGGAACTCAGAACAGAACTTCCCTCCTGCTGGCATGTGAACCTGATGTGATGCAACCTCTGTGGTCCCGTGATTCCCCTGGGAATGGGCGCGGGTGCTGGATTCTGCTTCTCCTGATGGCTTGTCCACCAGATCCAGCATCCCCTGAAGATGTGGGGAGGCTGGTGTAGCTTGGCTGCCCCCACACTGTCCCAACTAATGCCACAGGGGATCCCTTGTGGTGTGACCAAATTTGGGGTGGAAGACCTGGATCTCTGCACATCAGTGTTCTCCTCTCGCTAGCCTGGGGTGCAGAGTAATGGGAGCCACTGAAACATGGTTGTGTGAGAGCTGGAGACTGGAAGAATAAATGTGGGGTTCACCATCAGGTTTGGGCTTTCTTTAATTACAGTGTCCAGAAAAGATACTTGGTTGTGTTTGAAGAACATCAATCTCCAAGAAATTAAAAGCTCACATTGATTTTACCATACCAGATCCTTATCCAGTGCCTCTGTGAGGACAGGAGGACCATGAATCACAGGAATGATCAGAACCAGGGAAGGCTTTCCTGGGAAAAGGCAGGAGTTCACCTCTCCCTCATCACGCAGACTCCGACATGCCTCTGAGCTAATGGGAGAAGAGCATTCACAGCCTTGGTGTTCCTCAGCTGTGCTGGAGGGTTCTGTATTAACAAAGCAGTGCAGAATGTCTCCCTTAGGGAAGCGGGTGGATATCCAGCTATTCCCACCTCTGGAAGCTTGGCCTGTCCTCCTGAGTGCCTCTGCCATCTCATTGTGGGGTTCTCATGGCCAGTGCCAGTGGTGCTCCTTAGAAACACAAATTGACCTGGTATTTACAAAACCCCTGATGTCCATGTAAGAAATAGTGCAAATGTTACCTGATCCCTTCTGCTTCAGCAAAACCAAAAGGTTTTAAGTGTAATTACTGTGGAATCAACCAGTTTAATCCCTCGTGTAGTTGTGCCTTTCCTGAAGCAGACTCCAGGCTGCATCCCCAATCCCAGTGTCTGACAGTGCAGGTGAACCCGGTCCTGGCCGCAGGAAGGGCAGGATGCAGCTGTGTGGGTTTGTTCAATAAGCACTTCCTGGAGCAGGCTTCCAGTCTGGCATTTGCATTCCTGTGGGATGGACACTCAGTCTGCTCCTTACCTCTCTTTGCTCTTGTAGAAAGCCAAAACCTGCATATCCTGAATCCGCCATCTGCTGCTGCCTGCCCTTTCCCAGGCCCCAATTACAGATTCAGCTCCTGTGGGCAGTGTCTGCCTTTGGGAAAGGGAATGAAGAGCTGCGGTGAGTTACCACATGCTTTCCTCACGTATTTTAACCCTCAACTTCAGGTCATTCCCTTGTTTAACAAAGCCATGTTCACAGCAGCTTCCTTTTGCTGGGCGGCTGATACATGTGATTTACACAGGAGCAAAACCACGTTTGCTTATTCCTGGGTGCAGGGATGGTGCTTGGGCAGACAGAGGCACTCTGTAAAGTGATGTTGGAAGGTGGCTTTCCCTGTCTGGTGCTCCGTTGCATGGAAGGGGCTGGAACAGTGTGCGCCTGGCCAGTGCTGAGCTGCTGGCTTGTGTTCAGGATTGGGTTGGGGTTGGTGGAGACTCAAAACTCGGTTCCCCCTCTATGTACTGCAGGCACTCTCTATCCATGGCAGCAGAGTTCTGCTTGTGGCAGTAGTTTGAGTGTTGGTTTCTAAGGGTAGATACGTCATTCTGAAGTGCACAGGGGTTCTAAATGCTGCACAGCAATCACACCTGCAGCACAACCCCTTCTCAAGCACAGCTATAGAAACACAGAATGGTTTGGGTTGGAAGGGATCTTAAAGCTCATCCAGTTTCAACCCCAGAGCAGAGCTGCTCCAGCCCTCCCAGCAATCTCTGTGGCCTCCTGCATTCCCAAAGCCTCAGTGGCAGGGTTGTGGCTCTCCCAGCAGAGCACTGCACTGCTGGCACACAGCTCTGGGAGCACCAACAGCACCCACAAGAACAGCTCCCTTTCCATAAGAGCCAAACTGGAAACAGCAGCACCTTCAGGGCTGGAATCCTGCTTGGGTTGGCAGGTGTCCTTCTGTTCACTAATTATGCTAAACAAAGGCAAAGTGAATTGTCTGTGTGAGGCTCTAATTAGAACCCATCAGGAGCTGCTTATGCAAGAGCTGTCATCAGCAATGCAGGGAGAGGCACTGAGAACCTCTCTTCAGGAGAGCTGAAAGTCACTCTTGATGGCTTAGGAAATAACGGGGTGTCCTGCTGCTGGGGAATGAATGGGAAAACAAATGATGAAGAGAGATGAAAGAAAGGAGATCCTGAGGGGGCTTTTCATGTTAGTGGAAAGCCATGGACAGGGAGGTCTCTGGGCTGTGTGGAGCCTGTGTGTGATAAAGGTCACACCTCTCTTTGTAGTCTGGCTGTAATTAAGTGTCTTGTCCTGCCTTTCCTCTCACCAGCAAGATGCAACACCTCTTTACATGGCCCCGGATGGGTCCATTCTGATGGCAAATGAAGCCCTTTTCCTATCCCCCAAAATGACTTTAAAACCATCTATTTATGCCTTCAAACCTGAGCAGGGCGCTGAGGACCAGCACCAACCAAGCAACCTTCTAGTCCTACTTGTAGAGAGAAACTCGGCATTGAAACCAGCAGCTTGTCACAAGCCTCTGGTGTGATGGGAAGCAGAATGGGTGTAATGGGAAAGCCACGAACAGCCTCACTGCTAATTCTCCCAAATCAAAGCTGGCAGTGCTGGGAGCTGCAGCTCTGGCTGCAACCTGTGCTGGAAGGAAACACTTGGAGCCTTATTTCAAGCTTCAAATGATGATTAAAGATCTGGGCCAGAAGAGCCTGGCACCAACATAATTATTTAGTCTTCTGCCTGCCTAATGTCAGAAGAGAGCTGCAGAACCTGATGCTGTTTTGCTGGAACAGCTTGTCATCCCTCTGCTTCAGTGGTGGGCCATGAAAACACCAGCTGAGGAGCTGCTACTCTCCAGGCGGGGGCTTGGGGGTTTCTTTTTGGTTTCAATCTGTGGGATTTGGGAATGGGCTCTGAAAAGACATTATTTTATTTGCTTCTTATAACTGTGGGTCCCTTTGCTCTTTCTCTGATCAGTGGGAATGAACCATGAGTGTGTGCTTGAGCCCAGAACCCCCCCCGTGTTCTGGGCTGCACCCCCAGAGCGTGAGCAGAAGCTCAAGGAGGGGATCCTGCCCCTCTGCTGTGCTCTGTGAGACCCCCCCTGCAGTCCTGATCCAGCTCTGGGGCAGCAGCACAAGAGGGACGTGGAGCTGTTGGAGTGAGGCCAGAGGAGGCCATGGAGATGCTGCGAGGGCTGGAGCAGCTCTGCTCTGGAGCCAGGCTGAGAGAGCTGGGCTGGGGCAGCCTGGAGAAGAGAAGGCTCCTGAAGGGGAGACCTGAGAGCAGCTCCAGTGCCTCAAGGGGCTGCAGGAAAGCTGGAGAGGGCAAACCCCTGTGGCAGGGGTTGGAACTGGAGGAGCTTTAAGGTCCCTTCCAACACAAACCAGGCTGGGATTCTATGGTGTTATAACCCTACAGATCACATAGCTGCCTCCTTCAGCCAGTGACAGACCAGGAGCTGCTGCTCAGGGTTGCTCACAGGGCTGACACAGAGCAGTGTCCTCAGGGAAGGTGTTTGGGCTTCAACAGCCAACACCACTGTGCAAATGCTGTGTGTCCACAGCCCTGCTGCCAGTGGCTGTGGGTTGCTGAGGATGTTTGTGCATGAGATGCAGCTTCCTTGGTCTGCGCTCTGCATCTGTGGGTTTCTCTGAGTGTGTGTAAGCAGAGGCAATGACAATAAAGGAGATGAGGAGTGAAGGAAACTGCCTTGTAAAGCACATTATAAGAGAGAGGACTGGGTGCTGCACACAGCTCTGAGCCAGCCGGAGGACACGGCTCACAGCAGACAGCTACAACTGCTCTGTGCCCTATTTACCAAGTATAGTGACCTGGAAAAGGAAACGCAGAAGGTTGACTCAAATCAGTGAAAGACTGTGATTCCTAAGGGGAATGATGTCATCAGCCAAGATAAACAACTGGGAAGACGGATGAGAAGCATGGGAGTGCTACCGGCCAGCATGGAGGGGATGTTCATCATGTGCTGAATTTGCCTCATGAATGAAACCACTGCATTGTACAGATCTATTGTAGCCCTTAGGCAGTTTGGAGCCATCCATTCTGCTCAGAACACATGGAGGGCTGAAGGGAAGAAGTGTGAAGTAGCAGGGACCTGTCATCCAGATGCCTTATGGACTTCCAAGAGGAATTTCACAGCCAGTTCACAGGCATTCATCTAGACTCAGACTTGCAGATTGAGACTGGAAAAGGGAGGCTGAAGCCTGGAAGGAGCTCCCGTTTCCTCCTGTGTACCAGTGCAAAAGGTGGGTGAGTGCTGTATGTGCCTCCTGCTCCTGGCACAGTGACCCTGCTGTGGTTCTGCTCGGTTCTCCTGGTGGGAAAAGAGAGTAAATCCCTTTGCAATGTGAGAAGTGGAGAGCCCTGACCAGCCTCACCTGAGCCATGCCCCCACAGACCCTGCCCATGGGCTCTATTTAGGTTCAGCCCTCCTGTGGGTTGTGCTGGTTGGTGTTTGTGCTGCTATCACGGCTTTACATGGTCCCTTTTGATCCCAGTCTCTGGGCTGGCTTCAGCTCAGGTCTCTCTCATTGCTATGGACCTGCCTGGCAATCACTGGGATGTGTCTCCTCCAGTTACTGCCATTGGACCTGATCCAGGGAAAGCATTACTGTCCTCAGAACCCTGGGATGGAGGCTTGGAAGTCTGCCTGGAGGAATGGTGAGGTCTGTGTTAGGACAAAACAGGCATAAATCTCATACAGTGCAATAGGTGGTGGGGTTTTTTTAGCTCTCTTGGTGATCTTCCCTAAGCAGCTATAAGGAAATGGTGTGCAGAATAAATCATTTGGGTGAGCATATATCCAGCTTGGGTGGGTGATTTGGAAGAATCCTGACAGAATAGTACTGTGTGAACAGAATCATGGAGTAACAGAGGTGGGAAGGGACTTCTGGACACTGTTTAGACCAATCCCATGCTCAAAGCAGGGTCAGGAAGGGCAGGCTGCCCAGGGCTGTGTCCAGTTGGGATCTGATACCTGAATAAGGTATAATAATGGAGAATGGGTGATGCAGGAATCATCACTTGGGATTTCCACAATGGATATGGGAAGCAAAAGGCCATTTGAGAGAATGGGTTGAATCTTCATTGAAGTCTGTGGTTCTAGCTATTTGTTGAGGGTAAATGATCTTAAACCTGTGTTTCATCGCAGTGCTGAGCCTTTAGTATTTGTTTCAAAGTAAACCTGTTTTTCTATTCCATGTAAAATGTTGATGTTTAATTAAATGAAGTGGCTGGATTCCTGGCACTTTAAAACTCTCATTCTTCATCTGTTAGGAAACGCTGCATTTATAATGTCAGGACTTCATTTCTTGTATCTGTTTCGTGTATGAATTGTGATCAGATCAGTTTATCCGATGGAACTTTGGCTGGTTCCCTCATCAGATAACTACAGGGCCCTTCCAGCCCCAGCTCTTATGCAAGCAAAGAGCTGAAAAACATTGTTAGTGGCTATATTTTCACAGGATTCATCCACATGGAGCCGCCAGGCCAGGCCTCCCTCCCACAGCTCTATAAACTGGGCTGGATGCATCAGCACTGGGTTTCAGGCTGCGCGCCAGCGAGTGCTCGCTGTGAGGATGGGAGCTATTCAGAGCCTATTTCCCTGCGTGCCAGCTCTGCCCTTGAGCTCCGTTTCCCTCTCTGACCCTTGCAAGGGTTTGGATGCTCATGAGGGGCTCTGTGCAGTGAATCAGTTCCGTGTCTGACAGCGCTGTCAGTCGGTGCTGGGTGGTTGAGGGGGAGGAAGAGGAGGGAAGCGCCTGCACGGAGCAGTGTGAGCTGCAGCGCTCCAAGTGACAGACGCGTCCTCCCTTCTCTGTGCTCCTGGAAAAAACCCTGCTTTGTCCTGCTCTCCCTGCTGAAACCAATTCCAAACAGGGCGCAAAAATCCACCTTCCTGCTGGGATTTTTCCATTTATTTTACAGCGGTCCCAGGGCTCAGAATTCCCCAATTTCCTAAAGCCCAGTCAATAGAGAAAACCAGGAGTCTGCGTCATCTCAGCCTCACCTCCCTGCAAGTGCTGCAATGTTACTTCTGCACTGAAATACTCTTGTCTTCAAGCAGAATGTTCTGCTTTTCAAACTTATTCCAAAAGGAGAACTCATCCACGGAGTAATCCCCATTGGCTTTATGCTGTGACAAAGTCTTTCATGCCCACCCCTGCTTCCCACCTCCTGGTGTCCGGACCACTGAAGGCTACACCTGCATGCTGGGTTAGAAATGAGGAATTCCTGTGTTTAAGAAGCCCATTGCATTTTAGAGGGGTTTAAAATGAACAAGCTTCAGGGGTTTGGTTTCACTCCTCTTTTCACATGGAAAACGAGCTGATGTTTTCTAAGGAAGCCAGTCTGGGTGGTGGGGCTGTCTGGATTGCTGGATTTATCTCTCTGTGTGCCTGATTTGGGAATCGATAGCAGTCTTCTCATCCACTTGTGAGTAGAAGGACTTACTAACAGCCTCCCAACGAACTTCTGAAGGTATGGGCAGTGTCCCCTTCACAGCACAGCTCACTGTTCCCATGCATTTATCCCAAATACTACCAGGATGCTAAGGAGGGATGAAATGACTGCCCTGCACCTTGTCCCTCCTGCTCAGTCTGTCTTGCCTCAGCTCTTGAAAGCAACAATTCTTCTCCTGCTGGTGTTAAATGTGGTGGGTGAATTGCATTGCCTGATGCCAGGAGCACAGAAGCATCTGTTATACCCCACTTAATTCCCCTCTATTTGATATGTATGAGCTGCTTCAGCTGCAGTGGAAGGACAGAGGAGGGAGCACAACCACTCATTAATCCTGGACAATGAATTAATTCATTGATCTCAGAGTATTCAGGGCATTTATTTCCTCCCTGGTTTCCATATTGTTCTGTTCATCTCCTGGCGATCTGCAGCCTCCCATCAGTTTTCCCCTGAATTCCTTTCTCTGGTATCAGGACCTTCACGGAAGAGGAGGAAGATGACAGAGCTGTTTGGGATTGATGAGCCAAAGGCACAGAGGAAGAAAGACAATGATGGGGGAGGCACTGGCCACCTTCTCTGCTTGAATACCAAGAAATCTTCTCTGAAAGAGGAATTTTGGAGGGGGGACAAAGGGGGAACAAAGCCAGAGGATTGTGTGAAATAGCACAAAACAGGAACCTGCTTCTCAGTGGAAGCTCGGGGGCTGGGCTGCCTGCTGGGGAGTGCTGGAGGGCACAGGAACCCCAGGGTCTGGGAAACCTTCCTGCCTGTGATGTCCTTCATGGTGGATCCCCAACTGGCCAACCAGCAAAGAAGAGATGGGAGAGAAGTCATTTCCCCTTAGAGACAGAACCATTTTCCTCTCTCTTGGCAGTGGAGTAAGGGCTGTGTTCCCCTTCGCTTCCCCTTATTTTTAGCATCCCTAATACCAGCCATCCTTATTCAAAACACATTTGCTTTTACTCCCTCTCTAGTTTAATGGGAAACACATCTTCTTCTTACTGTTTTGACAGTACCTCACTGAAGCCATTTATTCTATTCTGTACAAGCTCTCCTACCACATTTATCACCAAAATATGAGTGCATTAAGCAGAATGAGTAACATCTGCCAGGTTAGTGTTTTTCTGTCTCCTTAGGGAAAAAATATGGATGCAGTAGTGTCCTATTTTGGTAAGAGGGACTTTCCCCCACCTTTTTACATGCACATTGCTCTATTTCTTTATAGTAGAGAAAGCAAAGCCCAAGAAACATACAGTTCACATGGAGTAATAGTTGGTGACACATTTATTCATGATATCTATGTCTTGGTTCATTCCATATCCTTGGATTTGATCCTCAGACAGTTATACTTTCTGGCCTCAAAGCTCCACCATCCAGCAGTAATGGAGGTGTTGGCAATACTCAGCATCTTACTGAGCAGCTTTTTGGCTATGGTGGGCTTGCAGCACAGAGGATTAGGAAGGTGAGGACCCTGCACTTGGTTTTGTTTTGTGGGGAACATGAGTCCAGGCTGGTTCCTTGAGCTGCTGGGGTGATGCTCTACAATGTCCTGGGTACAAGCTGGAGTTTCTGATGTGCCCTGAGCTTCCTTCCCAACACGTTGCTGTATTTCAGCTGAGAGGGGATGAAGGCCTGAAGAACTGCAGTCATACACCACAATGGGACAGAAATGGTAAGAAGTCAAATTTCCATCCTGGAAATTTCCATCATTTTCCGTCCTGGAAAGGATGGAAAGCATTACTCAGACTGGTAAATGAGAGCTCAGTGTCAACAGTGCATCCAGAAATGCCCCTGAGTTACTGCATTAGTGCATTACTGACCACTCGTCCACCATCTCTGCATTGTTGGCATGTAAGTGTTCACCATCTGTCTGTCCACTGATGGGGATGTGACCTTGTAAGGGGAAGGTCCAGCAGTGGAGGAAGACAGCCCCTTTCAGTGAAATGGATGTCACCTTCAGAAAGCATCCAAAGCCTCGTAGTGTGTTATCCTGCCAGATCCTGTATGGAAGGCTGTGGGATCCCAGGATTAAAAGTTTAAGTGTGAAGTGAGTCTGGAGAATGAGAACAGATGCCTCTCTCCTACCTTCTGAGAGGAGGAGCCCAATTCATCGCTACCAGTAAAGCTACTTCATTTCCATGCCTTGGCCTAAATATGTGCTAAGCTGTGAAGAATGTCACCTTTGAAGAGATGTGCTTGAAGGTGGCCTTTGAGCAGCTTCTCTGTGGCCTCACAGGAATGAGGAGGTTTGGCCATGAACTGGCTAAGCTGATGTGGCACAAGTGGGAATACTGGCTATTGCATGTTTGAGAGTTACAGATGACATCAGCTCTAATTAAACAGCATTGGTGAGTGTAAGTCACAACCTCTTCACAGGGCTGGCAGGATATCAGTCACATTCATGGGAATTCAGTCCTTTTGGATGTTTAGAGCTTGCTGGTGGTGAAAAGTTTGTGCTCATGGCTGGTATTTGGTAAATATTGGTCCAGCAGTGTAAGAACAGGAAGCTTTGCAGCTTACAGCGTTCACTTCTACTGCAGATCACGAGTGCTTGGGGTTGGTGGAACATCTTAATGCCATGGATGACTTCTTGAAGTTGACTTGGCAGATTCAGTGGAGGAAGATAAGAATAACACAGCCTGTGATATGATCACAGGATGAGCTTGAAGGAGTTTCATCTCATCCTCCCCGTATCAGCCTTTGCTACCAGTATTTGAGTTTCCAATAGGATGACAGAGGGCTATGAGGAGAGGAGGATCATTTGAGGCCAGCGCTGCAGCAAGCTACCACGCAGCAGTAACAATCAGGTTCTCCTGTCAGGGTGAAGCACTTCTGTCTGTTGTTAGGCTTTGGAACTTCATCAGTGCTTGTGAATAGTTGGCTGTATCAGGATTACTGCTATTCCTTATTGCCAGGGAGTTAAAAGGTAGCATGTGCTGCCTGAGGGCTGTGGGGGACTAAGAGCAAGATGTTAATTTTCCTGGCCTTGTAGCCTAGAAGATAAGGTTTTCCTGTTATAACTGTGTGGTGCTTATAGTTAAGAGACAGCTCTGCAAAAGGCTCCACACCCAACAACTGAGGATTTGTCAACCTAAGCCACAGAGATTTAATCTAGAATCCAGGGAAGAGCTGCTGAACCGAATGAGCTGAGCATCCTTGTACATCAAATCTCTTACACGACTCTCTGACCAAGGCAGCATTCATGGCGGAAGGGAATCACCTTGCTTCTACCCACTGCTCCTTCATGCTTCTGAAATGCTACAAATGGTTTTGCAGCCCAAATTTTGAGGAAGGGATTGGCATGTTTAGAGAGGCCTAGAAAAATTGTAAAAATGTGTAAAGAGAGAAGAAAATGCCATGTATAATCAATGGGGAGAGCTTGATCTACTTGGCTTATCAAACAGTGGATTAAGCAGTAACTTTATTAGCATGTCAAATACTCCAAGTGTTTGGTTTAGCAGGGGAAGACGTAAGAACTGCTGCTTGAAAGCTGAGGTCAGACAAGTTCAAATTGGAATCTTTAGTACATATTTTACTGCTGGCAGTGAGCAACCAGAGGAGGAACATTCTGCTAAGTGGTGCTTTCTCTGTCCTACCTCCTGACCCGGGCTGGGAGACTTTGGGAGAGAGGCTTTAGTCAAATACATAGGACTGAGCAGCAGGAAACTGGTGAAATTAAAGGCCTATGAAGCACAGGTCAGACTAGGTCTGGTGCTGGTCCAGCTTGCCTCTTCTGGAGGCAGTTGCGACCCATGTGCCTTATTCCTTCCCAAAAGCACATCCTTCACATGACAAAACTGAAGGTGTTCTCTACCCAAGGGTGAGGCTTGGGGCAGGATTGGTCTGTGTCCATCCTTGTCAGTATATGGGGCTGTGAGCCACCCCAGTGCTTTCAGACACACAGTACCACCCTGAGCAGGGTTGCAGAGGCTCACAGCCCCATCCCAAGGAGGGCACCTGCAGACATTGCCACACAGGCTGCTTTGGCTGCTGCTGCTTTCCACCAGGGTGAACCATCCCAGGAAAGCTGCTCAGTAAAGGTATGGCACTAAGTTACCTTCCTCTGCAGGACTGGAGGTGCTCACAGGGGCAAAAGCCTTCCTGGTTGCTCTGCAAGGTGAGAGCTCCTCTTCCTGCCCAACCTCAGCCTCTGGTGCCTTGCTTTAGTGTGCGATGATAAAGTTCAGCTCCTGTAACCAAACATAAGCATAGTTGCACATCCAACCATGACATTGATAAAAGGTATTCAAGCTAGTGGTGCAAATCTTTCTTTCTTGGGACTTTGGGATAGGCTAGTACGTGTATGGAGCGGTCTTTTACTGGCAAAGGAAAGGGTGAGGTGATAAGTTCTAACAGTGCAAAACATTGCAGAGGGTGCTTTCCAGGCTATAACAACTCTGGCACTACAGCATCATGTATCCATGGAGGCTGCTTTTCTTCTTTGCAATATGAAGTAATGAAGGCAGTACAGTATATACCCACATCATCATTTGAATTACAACTCTTAGCAGCCTGACACTTGCTTTACACTACATGCGCAGAGATAAATCTGCCCTTATTTGAGAGAAGGGAAAATTATAATTTATTCATAATTAGTTTTCTATTTTGTGTATGCAAAAGGAAACCTCTCTATATTATAGAACTCCATCAAGCAGTTATCAGCTCTTAGCTTTACCACAACGTAACTGAACAGCTCTACAGCCTTTTTCCCCCCTCTCTTTATGGTTACATGGTACAAAACTTTCATTCAATATTGTTCCTTTACACTGCATAAAGAGTGGTTTATCCGGATCTGGTATGGTCTGTACTGGGGGTCAGTGGGATACTAAGCTATGGGGTGGTACTTGAGCAAAGTTACAACACAGCAGCCTTGTGTTCGGTTTTCAGAGGCTGTAGTCATTAATTAAGGGTCTGTGTGTCATCCACAAATAGAGAGTTTAACTCTTAATTTAAACGGTTTCATAATGAATACATTTTATTTTGCATTCAGGATTCTGAGGTTTTGGCATTGGAGAGGGTTCATTAAGCTTTTAAAAGGCTTTATAAAGCTTTAAAAGGCTGCTCTGCGGCCGCAGAGACTAGAAACGTCCTCTTTTAAATTGTGCATTAAGTCCTTCATGTCGTTACTCCAGAAACTTGGCTTTTGATGGAGACATCAAACACCCTCACCACTGCTGGGATCACACTGAAGTTCCTCCTGTAACAAAACCATATAAAATGAGTTATCTTCCACATCGTGGGTGTTTGTGGGTGGTGTGACCATACAGTGGCTTTAGCATGCTGAGGTGAGCGTTTTGCTGTTGTGCATTCAAGATAAGCAGCTGAGTGTTGGCCAGCATGGCCAAGTTACGCCAGTGGCTTCCACTCAGGTGTGTAATGGTGCCTAAATACCTTCCAGTGGCTCCTCTGCCAGGCTGCGGTATCCTCTCTGCCTTCCTTTGGGTGCGGAGGGCAATGTTTTCTAAGGCAAGTCCTCAAAGCTGCATGAATCACGGAATGGACTGGGTTAGAAAAGACCTTTGAGATCACAAAGTCCAACCTTACCCCAGCCCTGCCAAAGTCATCACTGCCCCATGGCACTGAGGTGTGAACCCTTGCAGGGACGGTGCCTGCAGCCCTGCCCTGGGCAGCCTGTTCCAATGCCTGAGCACCCTCTGGGGCAGGAATTGTTCCTCAGCTCCATCTAAACCTGCCCTGGTGCAGCTTGAGGCCGGTTCCTCTTGTCCCATCCCTTGTTCCTTGGGAGCAGAGCCCAGCCCCTCCTGGCTCCATCCTCCTCTCAGGCACTTGTAGGGAGCCATCAGGTCCCCCCTGAGCCTTCTCGTCTCCAGACTCAACAGCCTCTGCTCTGCCCCTGTTGATGCAGCGATAATAAATCAGCTTCTTGCCTTATTGCTGGGCACCCTGCAGCAGCACGGCTGCTGGGCAAACCCGGTTAGCGAGGCCCCAAGGCTGCCTGCCCGTCCCGGAAGGCTGAGGTGAGGGGGGACGTCCCCTCATGGTTCCCACAGCGAGCAGCGCTGGACCTAAGCTCCCACCCGGGGCAGAGCCCGCCGGTTCCAGAGGGCTTCCCCGGCCCCGCCGCTCCTCTCACGGCGGCCGCTGCGGGTCTATTGGGCCGCGGGTCCGACCCGCCCCACGGCCGCCCCTCAGGCCGCCCCGCCCGGCGGGCGGGAAGCGGGCGCTGAGGCGAGCCCGCCCCGCGTCCACAGGGGCCGGCGCTGCTCGCTGGGGGCAGCGCGGGGCGGGCAGCGGAGCGGGGCGCAGCCGAGCCGCCAGGCGCAGCCCCGGCAGGTGGTGGCCGCGCTCGGAGCCGCTGCCGCTTCGTGCTGCTGCCATTGCGGGGAGCGGCGGAGCCATGGAGCGCTGAGGAGCGGCGGCGAGCGGGGCTGACGGGGAACCTGCGCCGCCGCGGGGAGAGCGGCAGAGCCCACGGGGACGGCGCCGGGCTGCCAGAGGTAAGCGGTGAACGCTGCCCCGGCTCCCTGCCCGCCGCTCCGGGCCGGCAGCGCCTCAGCGCCGCTCGCCTGCCCCGGGTGCAGCCCGGGGCCGCGTCCTTGTCGGTCTCCGGAGCGGGAGGGACGGGACGGGGCCGAGAGCCGCCGTGCCGGGGGTCCCGGTGCCTCCGTGCCCGCGGTCCCGGTGCCGGAGGACGGTGGGGTCCCGGCGGGCCGGGACATGGCGGTGCCGCCACCTCAGCGCCTCGGGCTTGGTGAGGCGAACAGACGCCGTAGTCACTTGTGGGTTGTTCCGGGGGTTCCGGCAAGTTTTGTCGTGTTAAATCACATGGGGTTAAAAACTGAGAGCGTAGGAGAAAAAGGGTTGCGGTTTTGCAGAGAGGAAGATGTACTTTAATTGTTGTTCGGGGTATTTTTCACATTATTTTCTTTCATTTTTCCTAATTTCTGTTGGAATCGCCTGTGTTATTTTGAGCCTGTTCAGGCTGTTTTGTTGTGGCATCATTTACTCGTGGTGGTGTGTGGCAGGGGGATGCCATGCCAGATCCCCCCCCCCCCCCCCTCAGAACCAGGTCAGGCTCCATCCGTGCCTCCAAAGGGATGCGCAGCCTTGGGCCCTCGTCCCTGTGCCGGGTCAGCCCTCCCAACCTCAATTTCCCTGTGGCATTTTCTCGTCTCGATGCATCATGCCCGCTAACATGTGGTTTGAGTCAGTTTGTTTTATTTCTGATGCTCCCTTTCCCACTTCGGTGCCTGGTGGGTGCTGCTGAGTTTAGGGAGGATCTGGAAGTTGAGTGTTTCCTCTGCGTAGCTCCATGCCAGCCCCGAGGCAGCAGCTCCCAGTGCGCCCATGGGGTGCCATGCAGGAGAGCAGAGAAGGGTTCTCCTTTCACCTCTGGGTGATGGTTGAGGGGTGATAAATCAGCTCTGATACGCTTTGAGATATGTAGATCTCTCGGGGTGAAACGCAGCCACGCAGGTAAGGAGTTGTTTTTTGTGGTGCTCAGTATCTGCCACAACAGGAAATATATTTCCTATCCAAGTATCACCTATGCTGAAGAGACAATTCTTGATAGATTTGTAAATTCTCTTAACAGCAGATTTCATGGTTTTTCCCTCTGAAATGCTGCTGTGCAGAGGGAACAGCAGGGAATAAGCTGAATAATTGCATTTGCCTGTTTGAAATCCAATGGAACAGGGAACTTTTTGTATCACTTTGAGATGCTTGTTTGCTGCCTCCCTCCCTGCTGGCTCCAGACATGGTGGCCAGATTGTAAATAAATCTCTGATTTAGAAATCATCTAGAAACTAAAGCTCTTTACCTAATGGTGTACTAGAAAAGCACTCTTTGTACTGTACTGGCTGCATATAGCAGATCATTCATTGTAATTACCTGTTTCTCGTGTCTAATCTATTTTCATATCTTTCCATGTGCCTGCTCAGGTACTCCAGGTACAGCTAAATCTTACTTTATTCTCATCTTTGGAGGTTTCACATTCCAGTAAACCATTTTTAATGCAGTGCTTAAACGTGAACCTGAAGTAAAAGACAAGATCCTGCCTTGTTGGCTGCTTCTTCCCAAACCATATTCAGGTTGAATTTGCGTCAAGGTGCCAAATTGCAAGTGAAGGTTACTGTGTGTTACGGGCATAAGTGGTATAACAAATCCTGATCCCATGCTATTTTGGTGTTTGTTGATAGGAGCCTTTTCTCGTTTACTGGTGGTAAATAGAGTGCTGCCTTCTGCAAATACAGCCTCTCCTTTTCCTACCTAGGTCACAAAACCTCTTTGTGCTTTCTGGTTCCTGCAGTTTCCTCCTTTGCCCCAGTATGTGCCCTTTTATATTTGATGAAAACCTCACTGTCCAAGACATTTTCCGTGCCTGTTGGTCTGACCATGCTGAGCAGAATCATTAGATCCTTCTGCTGCTTCCTCTGTTGCTGCTCTGAAGTACTGTAGAGGGCTGCGCAGCTTTGTTCATCATCTTTCCTCTTGCTTTTCCAGGTGCTCACCAGCCCCTCCGTTTGTTCAGCTCTGAATGTTTCTGTCCTAGACCTTCCCATTCATCCCAACCACCCCTGAGCTTACATCCCATCTCTTTCCACCTCACACAGAGGCCTCTCCTTATTCAGCATTCACATCCTTACTCAAGAACCCGACTTATCTATCAGGAAGCTTATAACAGATTAGTGGAGTAATTGTCTCGGTGAACATTGGTCTTGTTTAAAAAGTCATTACAATCATCTTGAATTTCCACATTTGATATGGATAGCCATGGATAGAAGTGTTGAAACCTGCCTAAAATGGCAATTTGAAGCACTGATAACTTGGGAAGACTTGTTTTACCCAAACAGCCCTCCCCTGGAGTCATCCACGTGGTCCAAGTATCCCGTTATAGGTGTGGGTAGTTCTTACACACTGACAAGACGTTGCGTAGAGACACCTTGGTTTGTTTAAGTCAATGCCTGTCATGCAGCAAATAAGGCATGCAAGTCTCTACACTAGTTCCATCACTAAATGGAGTTGTATAATTATGGTAGGAGGATAAATATAGCCTTAGCAGATGGAAGAAAACTATCAGAAAAGCATAGAAAAAATGATGATGTGAAAGAACTCCCCTAAACTTGAGGGCTATTGCAAATGAATGTGTGTCTGTGTATATTGAATATTGCTTGTGAAGCAAAAGGATATTAATCTGATGTTATTACTCGTGCTTGTGGGTTTTTCTCCCCTCTTTATTTCCAGTTTAGAGAATTAAAATAATTTGTCAGCTTTGCTTTCTGATTCTTGCTGCTGCAGTGTTTTGGTTTCAGGCAATGCGGAGGAATGGTTATTTAGCTGCTTTAGGTAAAACATTTTAGCTGAATGCCTTTAATTATGAATATAGTTTTGAGCTTTAAAACTTGTTTTTCGAAGAACCATAGAATCCCAGCCTGGTTTGTGTTGGAAGGGACCTTAAAGCTCCTCCAGCTCCAACCCCTGCCACGGGCAGGGACCCCTTCCACTGGAGCAGCTTGCTCCAAGCCCCTGTGTCCAACCTGGCCTTGAACACTGCCAGGGATGGGGCAGCCACAGCTTCTCTGGGCACCCTGTGCCAGCGCCTCAGCACCCTCACAGGGAAGAGCTTCTGCCTAAGAGCTCATCTCAGCCTCCCCTCTGGCAGGTTAAAGCCATTCCCCTTGGCCTGTCCCTACAGGCCCTTGTCCAAAGCCCCTCTCCAGGTTTCTTGTAGCCCTTTTAGGCACTGGAGCTGCTATTTCCTTAAGGAGTCTTCTCCAGGCTGAACCAGCCCAGCTCTCTTTTTACAAAAGAACAAATTGATAGTATCACATTGCTTGAAATGTGCCTGAAAGGTCTGTTTCTCTCTTCTGTGAGGGTGAAATGCCGTTGGTTCTGTTTGCCTCTCAGCCCTACATGTTACATCTCAAATCGTTTTAAGAGTTAGCATATTAGAAAGAGGATGATGAACAGTACAGAAAGGTAAATTAAGACCCTTTTTCTTGGTCATACAATGTAAGAACAAGTAAACATGGAGTGAAATTGGAAAAAATCAAGCCTGTTAATTTTATTTCCATCAGATACAGAATCAGACCAAGGCACTATTTGCCAGAGCGTTCTTGAAGCACAGAACTTGGTAGATCCAAAATAATTCCCGTGAATCACAGAAATATCCAGAAGCAGGGAAAACTCTTCAAACAACTAAAAAGGCAATTCTGGAGAGCTGCGGGAAAGATGTAAATGTTTACCCTTCAGAGCTGAAGGCAGCCTCTGAGAAATAAGCTTGGAGGAAGCCTTCAGGAGAGCAGATTATCCTGTGTCTGCCTACAGTGGAATTTCTTGCACTTTCTGTCGAAGCATCTGGCGTTGCTGTCAGTGATGAGAAAATAGATTAGTGGATGATGATGGATTAGATCTGTGGCTATTCTGAGGCTTATAAAGTGTAATTCTGAGAGTGCACATGTGCACTCCACGTCTGGCACATTCTCGTGTTTGTGCACTTCACAATACACTTTATTAATAAGTCTGGGGAAGAAGATCCAGAAAATTCCCCTGTAGTCATCATTGCTTCTCTGTTTCTTTCTGTCTGTGTGGGTTTTCAGTGTGGTCTGTGGGATTTTCTCCTCCCCTCCATCCATCTCTCTTTCCTGAATATTCTCTCCTCTTCAGAAGCCAAGCAAAGGGTGTTATAGCTATATATATATGGGGAATGAGGAGGCAAGTGGAACCAAAAGCTGCGTCATGGGCTGGATAGTGCTTTATGCTCATGGTGGCATTTGATTTCCTCTTTCAACCTCTGCCTTCTTTCACTTGCTGAGGGGTAGAAGGTGTCCCATTATGGGGGAAAGCATTATCAGGTGTGGGTAGGACACTGATAATCCATTAGGGCAAGCAGAGTTGCTTTGTGTTTGTAGGGGAGCATGAAGCCAGGCTAGCACAAACCGAGGTCTGGAGGCGTCTGTGCAGGTTCAAGGTCTGGAAGAAGTAAGGATAACCTTGATGATTCTGAAAACGCAGGGAGTAGGAAATTGGGACAGTGTAGACCAAAGGCATTGTATAGATTGAGTTATTTAATATGGCTAATTTGAGGTAGAATTATAAAGCTTGGTACCTTATGGGCTGAACATCTTTACTGTTAAATAGTTGGGGAGTTGAGAGACAGGTTAGAGTTGGTGCTAGCACAAACAAATGGTTCCTGAGGAGCTGCAGGACAGTGAAATGAGGCTGGAATGGATTTGGTGTTTGGGCACAGGATGAGGTGAGTGCATGATATGGAGTTACACTTGGCTTATCTGAAGTTGCAGTAGATTATGGTGAGCTGAGAGGTCAGGGCAACACAACATAAAAAAGGCCACTGGGAAGGGGATGAGAGCTTAGGTGTATTTCCCTATGGGTACAATGCTACCTGTGATAATATGATTAAAACTAGGGTTAGGGGTTGGCAGACTGTGGGTTGATGACTGTAACACCAGTAGGGGCTGATATTAACAAGGGGAAATGCTTTGTAGGACAAATCTTGACTAGACAGTGGTTAAGGCTACAGGTAGGGCTAGGGCTGGGTTTCTGAGCTTGGGTTGGAAAGGGGAGCAGCTAACACACTAAGAAATGTGCTGAATTATGATCCTTACATTGTGATGGCTGGAGCCAAGTAGGCAAATGTCTTTTGATGGGCTGTGAAGATGAGCAGCCTTGCTGAGCTGGGGTTAAAGGCACAGCAAGTTGTAATGGAAACCTGGATCTTATGTTTCCCTTTAGGCTGTTACCCTTGCGAGCAGTAACAAAGACTGTTTTGCTTAGAGCTGCAATTGGAATCAGCTCTAATGTTTGTAGAGCTTTCACTCCATGAGAGAGGCCGTCCAACCCTTGCCCATACTGATCCTTCTTTGCCAGTAAACCAAGACATTTGTCCCTTGCCCCGCTGGCTTTAGCCTTAGGAATAAACATTGAGGTTCCTTTCATAGACCCAAATCACAAGTTTAACTAGAGCAGTCCTACCCGTGTGGGACGTTCACCATCCCAACATTAAACACAGTGTGTCAGCCCCTTTGGTGCCCTGCACCAGAGGTGCCTGCAAACCACGCCATGGACACCATCCTGGGGAAGCTGGAGCCTGAGGAATGTCCTGTCTGGGCAGGAAAGATGAGCTGCAAGCTTCATGGATTTTTGTATCACTGAAGACTTCAAATCCTTCTTGCTGCTCTTCAGAGGTATTTTCCCCTCTCTTTACATTCCGTTCTCTGCAAATGAAAGCACTAAGCTGGCTGAGGCTTCCTAAGTCTCTTTTTATAACTGAAACACTAGTTAATTCAGAGGTTCTGAATCAACCGTCTTCTCAGGTGGTCGAAAGCCTCTTTGATTTTGCTGTTGATTGCCCAAGGAACCTTACAGCAGTTCTGTTTTCCTGTGGGCTGTAGGGAGTTGGTGAAATGCCAGAATTCCAGTGTATGATGTACTTTATCATATATTAAATTAGTTTCTGGTAACAGAAAAGCAGTGGAAGCCACCAGGATCCTTTGCAATGCAGCAGAGAAGTTGAGGTGACTGGTGTTTCTTTGGAGTGCCATGAGTGATGCCTAGGAAAAGGATGGAAAATCTCCTCAGTGGTTTTGATTTACATGGAAGGTCTGGGCTGCATTTCAGTGGGAGCATGGGGATGCAAAGTCTTAGATGGCATTTTTGGGAAATACTTTGGATATTATTTGCTGATATACTCTTTATTTGCAAACAGCTGCCTGTGGAGAACATTAAACTGACTCAACTTAGTGGCTGAACAGTTAATATGTGCTCACTTTCTCTCTAATTATTTGCAGCACAGCTGATAATACCCTGCTTTTGACCTGATTCTAACCAGCAGATTTTGCAGGGAATAGCAGCTATTTGTGGTAAAATGTGTGCCTTCCAAATGGTAAAATGTAAGCCTGAGAGAGCTGGGCTGGTTCAGCCTGGAGAAGAGAAGGCTCCTGAAGGGGAGACCTTAGAGCAGCTCCAGTGCCTCAAGGGGCTCCAGGAAAGCTGGAGAGGGGCTTGGGACAAGGGCCCGTAGGGACAGGCCAAGGGGAATGGCTTTAACCTGCCCGAGGGGAGACTGAGATGGGCTCTGAGGCAGAAGCTGTTCCCTGTGAGGGTGCTGAGGCGCTGGCCCAGGGTGCCCAGAGAAGCTGTGGCTGCCCCATCCCTGGCAGTGTTCAAGGCCAGGTTGGACACAGGGGCTTGGAGCAAGCTGCTCTAGTGGAAGGTGTCCCTGCCCGTGGCAGGGGTTGGAGCTGGATGAGCTTTAAGGTCCCTTCCAACACAAACCAGGCTGGAATCCTATGATTCCAAGCACGAATCGCTACTGAGTAGCACAGCACCAGAATAGAATGACTGTAGTTAAACCTGCCAGCTGATACAAGGTTGACTGACAGGTAACCAGCAGCAGTTACTAAACCCTTTTCTACCAAATACTTTTCAATTCGTACGTCCAGGGCAGGGGTTGTTTGTGTGATGTTTGCAATGAAAGAATGATTTTTCACAAGCTGCTGAGGGCACGGCTTGTAGAACAACACACAAGTGCAGAAGTAAGAAGAGAGAAAAGGGGAAAGAGAGGTCACCTAAAATAAATTCAGCGAAACAATATGTCTTGAAGGCTGGGGAGCTGTGAGTAAGCTGCTGCTGTAGGGTGGCTTTGTTAGTCGTGTCTGGAAGGCAACTTTCAGCTCTCCCAAACCCAGAAGGAAACTCGACCTGTTGAAACGTTTTATACACAATACTCTTGCTGAGTTCTTACAAAGCTCCCTCAGGGAAGCTGCAAAGAGAGCTGGAGTGAGAGCTTAATGCAAAGACTTTTCTCTGTCATACTCTTTTAGATGTCTCACAACAGTGTTTCTAAACCTGTAAACAAGCCCTTGACCCTTTCCTTTGCTAGAATAAAGAACCATCATATTTCCTTCTGCTTTTGCCTGGGGTCCTGCGTGAACTCAGGTGCCACTGACACATGCATGAAACAGTGTTTGTTCTGGAAACTAATCTACATAAAGTGCCTGTCTGCAGCATAGAAAAAGCCTGGGAGTTGTTGGAGCTGCAGCATTTTCTCACCAATGTATAAGAATCAGTTTTGGGAGGTAAACTATGAAATGTCAAGCAAAAAGGGGAGAAATTCCCCTTATGGGCGAGAACCTTCTCTAACCTTCTTGTTGCTAACCAAAGCTTAATACTGAGTCATGCAGACTGGTGTGGAGTGAATGCTTCCTGCCTGCAAGGTGGTCACCAAGTGAAGAATTGCTTCAGAGCGTTGGTGGAAGGAACAGAACTATGCTGAGATTCCGAAGGAGTTCTTGCGGTTGTTTTTTGTTTCATTCATGCTTTTGTAATTCAGTAATTGCTGGAGGAAGCAACAGAGTGCACAGCACTTGAATAAACAGGACCAAAAACCCCTTCAGAAATTACCAGAGCACTTGTGAAATGTGAGAGAGCAATCTGGAATGGAGCTCCCTGCAACAGGGATACTTTGATGAGTGCTTGTAAATAGCAAACCCAGGAACTTCAGGAAGAGAGGGATCCAAAGTGATTAATCCTCAGTAGTAACCATTTCCGAAGCTACAAACCCAAATAAGAAACAGAAAATGATCCAGCCTCACAAGAGCTCTTGAGAAGAAAATAAGTATAAAACATATGGAAACCTTCAGGGTGAAGCTGCTCCTCTTCTTCTGTGTGATGGGATTCTGTTCAAAGCAAATCATGTTCTCGGGATGCACAGCGTGCTCAGGAATACTAATCATACAGCTCACAAGTGGTGCAAGAGCTAAACCCACCACTGCCTATGTTGGTCATTCCACTAGAGGAAAAGGCATCCCTGTATAACATTTGCAATTGCTGTAGGCATCGGCTTCGAAAATTATCACTGAACTAGCACAAGATTCCCCATTTTTCATCTGAGAATGGCTGCTGGAGTTTTGGGTCCACAAAAGAATCAGGGAATATTAGAATGGTTTGGGATGGAAGTGATCTTAAAGCTCCTCCAGCTCCAACCCCTGCCACGGGCAGGGACCCCTTCCACTGGAGCAGCTTGCTCCAAGCCCCTGTGTCCAACCTGGCCTTGAACACTGCCAGGGATGGGGCAGCCACAGCTTCTCTGGGCACCCTGTGCCAGCGCCTCAGCACCCTCACAGTAAAGAACTTCTTCCTAATGCCTAACCAGAGCTTCCCTTGTTTAAGTTTGAACCCATCACCCCTTGTCCTATCACTGCAGTCCCTGATGAAGAATCTCTCTCCAGCATCCTTGTGGCCCCCTTCAGACACTTGAAACTGCTCTGAGGTCTCCACACAGCTTCTTTTCTACAGGCTGCACAGCCCCATTCTTAGCCCGTAGGCAAATAACATTTAGAAGCACAATGTTAAGTGTTATTTTGAAAGCTCGGAACAAGAAGTGCTCCTTTTCACACTGGAGAAAGC